>NC_138140.1:46173394-46787487 GCF_964188305.1 Podarcis bocagei | reverse complement strand
TGAGAATTTAATAATCACTGGTGTGGGCCAAACCAATAGCTCCCCTCAAAATTTGCCAATTTCTTACTGGGTGGCGTTCAAGGTCTTACTATGAGTATATAGCACATGGGACCAGTTTACTAGAAGGAGTACCTTACCCCATATATGCCTGATGGCTTTGATCTGCAGAACTCTGAGTGTTACAAGGGCCACATAATATTTGTTCCACATTTGTAAGGAAATGATCTCTTAACACAGGATCTCCTATACTGTAAAACTGCCTGCCCTTCTACACTGCCTTCACTGTACCCTTTCTGGCACCTGCTAAAAATGTTTCTGTTTAAACAAGCCTACCTAGACATGTAAAGTTGCTGTGCATTTTAATTTGTAATTTTAGCTTATAATGTATACATTTATCTGCCAATTTTATTCATTTTGCATTTTCAAAAACTTGTTTTTAATGTTGATTATTTTTAACTCAACAATTTGAATGTCTATTTTACATCCCTTGTAAACTGCTTAGCAGTTTTTATTTACAGTTAGGAGGCGTGCACTTTTTATTAAATAAAAGATAAACATTCTGGCAACAGACAGGAGAGCAGAAGATGTCTTGCAAAGTATAGTATGTAGCCACAATAGCTGTGTACTACAACCGCTGTTAGGAGTCGGTGTGCCTCTGAATACCAGCTGCTGGGAATCTTAATTGGGGAGACTGCTGCTCCATTCATAAAATATATTCTGTTCCTCGTCTGGAGATGAATTGGTGCTATTGTCCATAGCCATTCTTAGCAATTCCAGAAGGGCCAAAGACTGGGTTCTACTGGGAGCAGACCTATTGAAATGAATGGCTATAATTGAGTTGCATCCATTAATTTAAATGGATCTACAACCTTTTATCTTAAAATTTGTGACAAGATACCTTGCTAACTTGAGAACTGGGTACTGGAGGTAGTTGCTGAAGATTGTTCCTGCTGTCACAGAGGAAAGGGTGCTATCACTTTTATCCAGGGGTATATAGGACACACACACATCTGCATCCCTTCTGAGGCCAGCAACATCCAAATAGATCACTCTGGTCACACAGAAACAGGGCATGAAGATGAAAGCTTTCCTGTTTTCCTTCCCCATGATTCAAAATCCAGAGATATACTGCCTCTGAACATATCAGCTTCATTCACAGCTCGTTGCTAATAGCCTCAAAAGACCTACCCTCCATGAATTCATCCCCATGATCACTCATGAGTTTTCAAGGTCACTGGTTCAGAGCCCATGGTGACATCCATCTACCACTGCAGTGTGAATCGTTATAATATGATAAATCCCCTGTTGAATTACGCATATGGAAGTCAATGGCAAACTTTACAGAATCCAACCTAGACCCTTTTCCAGAGTTCAGCAAGGCTTAAAGAATGAAAGAAGAAAAACAACAACAATATATGCTCAACATTAGTTACTGTCACCAATGGTGTGTTCAGGTGTGCAGGTCGACACCACAGAACAATGTCAAAAGTCTGTTAATATTCCCAAGTTCCTTTGTTTATATGGGGGGGAATCCAAAGCTACAGCTATGTCAACATTATTAATAGAACGGCACGGAGTTCCAGACATCTGCCCCACGTATGGCAGTGGCAGCATGAATAATTAATGTTTTGTCTACCTTAATAGCTCAGTATGTTTATGTTGCTGAGCGCTCCCTTTCTATGCTACTCACCTTTTATTACCATTGATATAATTTGTCACAGGGGAAGAAAATTAGAAAAGCGTAGAAGTCACAAAAATAAATGCATTTTCTTTTCTTTTTCTGAGGAAGTTCAGGGTTGTATTCTTTTTACATAATTGCTCACCCTGCCTTACACTTCGTCCAACAGTTCACGAGAGTATTGCTAATATTCTTTTAAATGCCCTTATTGGAAATGATCATCTGATGAATTAATTGCACATAAGGCATACATAACGTTGAAACTCATTCTTCGTCCCAGACGTTGATTTTAAAATATCTATCAATGCCAATGCATATGATATGAACTTGAAAGAAACATTTTTAGTTTGAACAGTCTAGTGAAGGGAAGGGAAACTCTGAACCGCCATCACCCTTGACCATTAGCCATGCTGGCTGGGGGTCCTGGAGCTAATGGAAGTGGTGTCCAACAACATTCAGAGATCCACAGGTTCCGTATTGTAGGTCTAGTGGGTCATTATCTCTGGACATGGATTTTGTATGGCTTTGCAGAGAGGGGCAGTTTGGGGGGATGTGGAGGCTAATGGCAGCTGGCCCTAACCAGATTGATGGAGGAGGCTTTGCTGTCTTACCTCGACCTGTGGTGCAGTCAAGTGGGATGTTATACCATTGTATTCTGTTCTGTGATTAAAGTGGGCTCAAATACCTGGTGACATAATTGTTACTAGGAGAGGTCTCTAAGGCTCCTGCTTCAATCACTGGAGATGCTGGCAAAAGCTCCTCTGCTCTCTCCAAGACGATTTTCTGTTTCATTTCTGGGGTCGGTGTGAATTTCTTTCTGCATTAATGGAGAGAAGCAATATTCCACACATCATTTGCTCAGTTCAGTTTGTTGATTTCACAGATCTTGCCAGTGAAACATCCCTAGGTTCATTTGAGCCACAAGTCTACTCATGAATTATCACCATAAAAAAACCCCTCCCTTTGCCACCTTATCCTATAGATGCTGGGTTTAGAACAGAGGTGAAACTAATCCCCCTCCCCATTAAATTTCTTTTCAAACCCTCTCTTGTGATGCCATTTATTCACACAGTGTCAGTATTTGACATGCATTGCTTCCTGATTTCCATATGTGATATTCTAAAGTATTTGACAGTTGACATGCCATATCATTTGCTAACTGTGAAGGATGCAGCCAAGTGTTGGGGAACCTGTGGCCATAAGGAGGCTGTTAGAGTCTAGCTCCCATCAACCCTAGTCAGCATAAACAATGGTCAGGGAGCGATGGGAGTTGTAATCAAACAATATTTGGAGGGGGTCTCAGGTTCCACAGCCCTGATTTAGTCCATTTTCCTCTGCTTTTAGTAATGTAAAAAAATGGGATCCCTAAACATTTCTGGTAGGACAAGGACTCTTATCTGCACAATGGACCTTCCCCATCCTGTCCTCTTCCCACTTGCACTCTGTGTGCCATTTAAACTGCAAAAGAGCCTGCTAGGCATAAAACAGCATAACTTGCAATAAATTACCTGAACCAGCAGTGGGCAATAGATAGAGAAGGCAACTGTCTTCTTTTTGAGTGACCATTTTTTGCAGTGTAGAGTGCGTAAGAGCCACCTCCTAGGGGCTGAGGTCTCTTCACTTCCTCAATAAAATATTTGAGGGGGCTGCCCCCCCCCAAGGTTGATGGGCATTGTCATTCAAATAATGTGCATGCTCCGCTTACCTTGCCCACCCCCCAATATTTTATTTAAGTTAGCACTTCTGATAGAGTGTGTTTCCTCAGGCTGTACTTCCTTCCTAAAGGGAGTGGGTAGCGCTTTGGTCTAAACCACTGGGCCTTTGGGGCTTGCTGATCGGAAGGTTGGCGGTTTGAATCCCTACGGCGGAGTGAGCTCCCATTGTTCTGTCCCAGCTCCTGCCAACCTACCAGTTCGAAAGCACACCAGTGCAAGTAAATAAATAAGTACTGCTGTGGTGGGAAGGTAAACTGCATTTCCATGAGGTGTCCCATTGTACCAGAAGCAGTGTAGTCATGCTGGCCATATGACCTGGAAAGCTGGAAAGCTGTCCCTCGGCGTGAAAAGCAAGATGAGTGCCACACTCCATGGTTGAATTCAACTCAACCATCCAGGGGTCCTTTACCTTTAACTTCCTTCCTGGTTCTTCTTCAGTTAGCACTGGATTTTCATATTGTTAGCTCCATGAGGACCACATTCATGTGGTTTTTTTTAATGATTTCAAATGGCAATCTTACCAGACTATTTAGTTATGCAGTCTGTGGCACCTGAGGTGAAATGTCCCACTGCTGCCCCCACAATGGGGATGCAAACTCCAGTCTGCCACACCAGGTGTGTGAGAGATCCATTCTAGACCTGGCAGCAGGGCTTTGCATCAGACCCTCCCTTCAGGTGATGCAAAGCTCCACTGCAACACTGGGTAAGGGTGGAGATCCTTTTCAGATTGCCCCCTCCCACCCAGAAGTGGGACTTTGTTTTGGCTCCTCCCTTCAGGAGAAGCCAAAGTCCTGCCACACCACCAGGTGGGTGGAGATCTCCTGCCCAGTGTCAAAATTGAGTAGTGGAATGCTGCTCCTCTCGACAACACAGCAGGAGGGGAGGTGTTCCAGAAAGCTTTGCTGCCAGCCCCTCTCTGCATCCAGAGGCTGGGGGAACCAACAGTAATGCTGAGTGGTGGAAGGGGGAGTGATGCCCCTTGGGGGGTGCCATCTGAGACGGCCTCCTCACCAAGCCTCAAAAGCAAGGTCGCTCTGGGTGGAGCCCAAAAAACAAATTTAGGGCTCTCTCAAGGAGAGGAAAGTGTGGGGAGTTCCATGGCACATCTAAAAATCCATGCAGAAGTGGAACTGCCTATTTGGGCATGACCCCATGTTCCAAGAGAACATCAGATTAGTCTGCAGGGATCCCACCCACTCCCAACCTTGGCAAAGTAAGACTTTACTGGTGTGTGTGTGTGTGTGAGAGAGAGAGAGAGAGAAAGAGAGAGAGAGAGAAATTAATTCTTTTCAGAGTCAAAACAATGACATGATTCATTTATAACCTGAGGATTTCTCACTCCTCTGTCACAAACTGTCAATGAATCAGTATAGATTTCCCTGCTCACCAAACTGAACGTCCATTAATCATATTCAGCTATTCCAAACTTTGAGAAAGGTGGGAGAAAAGAAATCTTGTTTCACTGAAGTGAGCAGAAATACCTGTAGCGGTATTGCAAGACAGTGGCTTGTTTGTTTGTTTGTTTGTTTGTTTGTAAGAAGGTACAGAAAATAATTAGGGGAATGAGCAACTGATTTAGCAGAAGAAACAAATCAGTCTAATTTATTTTAAAAGCATTTATAAACTGCCAATACATGGAAGGTAAAATACAGTAACACATGTGATAAATATAAAACACCATAAAAACAGTGGGGCAGAAAGATCATTAAAACTACTGGCTAATCATAGGCTTGTTTATATAAAAGGGAAATCAAGAGATGCCTGAAAATCAAAAAGGAGGATGACTGCCAAATGAAAGCTGGAAAAGTGTTCCACAGCATTGAGCTGGTGGCACGAAATCCCTGATTTCTAGGGGAGGCCAAATGACTGTCTATAACACGGGAGGTAAAACAAGCAGCTCTCCTTTGGAAGATCTAACTGATTGAGGTGGGATCAGGGATGCCAAGTTGAATAAAATATTAGGGGGGCCCAGGTAAGCCCAGCCCCACATATTTGATCACATGACATGGTGCACACACACCATTTGAATGACAATGCCCATCAACTTAGGGGGGCCCCACCCTCTTCAAATATTTTATGAGGGGAGCCCTCTTGGCCTCTAGGAGTCGGCTCCTATGGCTGGGATATAAGAATTCATGCGATCCTTAAGGTATCCTGAGCCTATGTTGTCCAGGCTTTATGTATTAGTACAAGTCTCTTGAACCTGGTCTGATAACATATGGGCAGCCAGTGCAGATGTTTCAGCAATGGTGTTACTTGCTGTCAGCCTCCACCAGCAGCCTATGGTGCCTGTGCATGTAAGTGTGGGGAGGGACGTCCCCAGTTATTTGTTTTCCAGAATTATTTGCACTACAGGCTCAATTGGTGCCAGCTTGGCCCTCCTACAGTGGCGGTTTTGTCAGTGATGGAGGCACAATTAGTCTTCTGGCCCTTTCATTCTCATCTTGGTATTTACAAAGACATTGGGACAGGCTGCTCTTGGTGCCACCCACTGAGGTTGAACTTATCTTAGCTTACTCATCTTCAGGCTGCCACCACTAAAAGAAGCATAAAAGGCCACAATTCTGCCACAGTGGTCTGGCCTCTTAGGAGCAAAGAGGTGGTTGATTGCTCTATTTCTCTCTGATTGGAAGCTTGATCATTGTCTTAAATGCAGTCCATACCTCACTACCTGTACACACATTTCAACTCTGAGGTTGCAGATTATTGCTTTAGCATCTTTTTTAAAGTAGTGGAGAGGCTTGAGACAGTTTTGTCTTGCTTATTTGGCAGCTATTTGGCTGTAGAGGAAGCTCTACTTTCTTGCTTTGCAGTTCCGATTCCTTCAATTTGACCCACAGAATGAGCTACTCTAGAGTGGTTGCTTCTTTAAGAGAGGGGATGTTAACAAAAGCCCTACGGCAACACAAGAAATGTTTAGAAGCTCCTTGAGCTTTCCTGAAAGTGCATCAAACAGTTCTCCTAAGCAACAGCAATCAACTTCAATGTTGCACAGCATTATAGGCAGAGGTGTACTATTCTGGGGTTGTGGGATTGCATCAGGTTCCAGCAAGATCCCTGTCTTCAGCATCCTAGAGCCACCTGCTCAGCAACAAAGGGGAGCTTTTTAATCACTGATAATTCTCCTCACCTTTTGTGCTGATTGGAGTCAAAATGTATAATCCAAGGAGGTTGTGAGTGGGAGCAGGTTTGAGGGGATGTGGCTGTGAATTTGCTGAAGGGAACCCATACTTCTGAATTTGCCATTACATTACTAGCACACAGCTATACTTGGGCTTATACTTGCTGGTGAGGCCAGAGTGTGATGGAATGCTGGGAGTTGTCTTTTTTATATTTACACAACAGAGCGAGGCATTACATAGCGTACATGTCCTTTTCAGAGATGGTTTGACCTCTGGTTCAAATGGATTGTACTTCGCTGCAACTCTGACAACATCCTTTTCTCTCTCTCTTTTTATTTTTTGTTGAGCAAGTGCAAACGGGCTTTCTTAGTCCAGGCACAAAGGACTTCTTTGATTCCATACAGTTCAAACAACATTGGCAGAGCCTACGCATATAATTCCTCTCTACACCCTGGTCAGGAGGGGAGATTGAGACAAACACACACTTTCCAATCCTGCTTTTAGTCAGTGCCCTCAACTGATCATGGCACAGCATGAATGAGATCATGGCCTTTTTCCTGACCCAATCAGTAAGATACTTTGCTTTCTGCCTCTGTACTCTCAGTTGCTGTGCAGCTGTTGGCCAGCAGCTGAATATAAACTGATTTCATGAACGAACATTGTGAATGAGGTGATGAGAGATGAAATCATAATGATACATTCTGTAATAAGCCCTAAACAGCTTTGGCCCTGAATACCTGAAGGAGTGTCTCCAACCTCCATCATTCAGCCCAGACACTGAGATTTAGCTTTGAGGACCTTCTGGCAGGCCCTCACTGAGAGAAGGGAACCAGGCAGAGGGTATTCTTGGTAGTGGTGCCTGTCCTCCTGTCAGATGCCAATGGCAGCCATGTTCAGGGAAGTTTTTAATGTTGCCATCACTGACAGTATGAACCAGCATGGTATAAAAGCTTTTCCCCAACCTTGTGTTTATGCTGGCAAGGTTTGAGGGAAACTGTCATCAAAAACATATGGAGGGCACCAGGTTGGGGAAGGCTGCTGAAATCATGTGTACAAATATCTAATTATGAACACACATAATCAAACTCCTATAAACCCAGCTCTCATGTTGTACTCATGTTTTACTTGCCATAGAACCCTGGTGCGTCTTGGAAGGAGACAGGACTCTCACACACACAAAAATAGACAGGATGTCTTGCAGGACAAGTCACTCAGAGGAATACAATAGAAATTTGCCTTATACCTAGCCAGACCATTTGTCCAACTCGCTCCGGATTGTCTCTATACTGATTGACAGTGAATTTTCAGAGTTTTAGGGTCTTTCCCAGTTCTGCCCAGGGGGTACCAGGGATTGTCCCTGGAGCTTTCTACATGCAATGTATGTGCTCTGCTTTTGAGCTATGGCCCTTCCCCTGTTTATATTATGCTGCTCTGATAAAGCTGTCTCTCAGCCAGAGAAAATACTGCTCAGAATACCAATTGCTGGTAATTACAAACAGGGAGGGGTGCTGTTGTGCTCAAGTCCTGCTTGAAGGCTTACTGGAGGCATCTGGCTGGCCACTGTGAGAGCACAATGCTGGAATAGAGATGGGCCCTTGGTCTCATCCAGCAGTGTTCTTCTTACACTATTATATTCTTCACTAGTGCTAGGCAAAAAGTGCTTCCTGGTCTTCAAAGCCATATCTAGCAGCAAGAAATGGGAAGCACTTTCAGTACTTTTGCGGGAATGGACAAAAACAAAATCTTCAGACTTTCAAGAGTAGAAGAATCTACATTTATAATGGCCAGCATCAGTTGCGAGTCATCTCTTTCTCTGCCTTTCCTCCCTCCCTTTCTAAGGCACAAAGTAGTGGCTACCAGGGGCATTGCTGATTTACAGATTGAAACATAGCTACCAATCAGATCATGCATTTCTCAAAATATTGTGCTCTTGTTTTGGTTAAATAATGTGCACATGAATGCACATCTTATGGGGAGAAACCATATATCTTCAGGAGAAATACATTGTAAAGCACACAACATTGCATATTTTAAAGAGGGTAATGGGTTCGTTTGTTTTGTTCTTGTACTTGCCTTTTATTATGAAGTTTGTTTTTTTATTTTGTATTTTATGCTGTAAACTGTCCTGAGATTGTTGGATGAAGGATGTTCTACAAAGTTAATAAATAAATTTGGGGGAGAGGGATGTGTTCAAAATGTGTGCAATTTGCATGCAATTTAAGGGTTGTATTCAACTCCATGTGAGCTGTGTTCTGCATGTGCAATGGGTCTTCCCCTTCTCAAAATATGTGCCAGAGAGACTCCCAACACATTTGAGAGGGTTGCACCAGAGCAGAAGAGGAAATTCTCTTCTGCAAGCAGAAGTCTTGCTGTTGTGCAAGCAGAAGTTGTTGCACAAGTGGAATGGCAATATTAGATACAACCCCAAATGTGCACAGTGTGTGTGCTTGTTACAACACAAAGAAATGAGATGGAAGAGAGCAACGACATTGTGCATGCAGAAGTGAAATGGAATGGAAATAGGTTGATCTGTCCATCCATCCCTAAATAATTATGTTTGGAAAAGGAAATGAAAGGAAGAGGGGCATAGGAGCCTCAGCTGCTGGCCATTATAAATGTATCTTCCCCAACCTGCAAGTTGAATAACTTTTGTTGTTGTTGTTTAGTCATTTAGTTGGGTCTGACTCTTCGTGACCCCATGGACCAGAGCACGCCAGGCACTCCTGTCTTCCACTGCCTCCCGCAGTTTGGTCAGACTCATGTTTGTAGCTTCGAGAACACTGTCCAACCATCTCATCCTCTGTCGTCCCCTTCTCCTTGTGCCCTCCATCTTTCCCAACATCAGGGTCTTTTCCAGGGAGTCTTCTCTTCTCATGAGGTGGCCAAAGTACTGGAGCCTCAGCTTCAGGATCTGTCCTTCTAGTGAGCACTCAGGACCCTAAAACATTGTGGGCATCTTCACTTCTATTTCATCCCTTCCAGCCCCATGAATGTTCCCTTCAAAATCTTGAACTTCACTTAGCTCAATCAAACAGATACTTAAAGTCCATGTTAAAACAGTGAAAGCTACTCCTGGCCCCCTGCATGTCTCCACATGGAAAGCCACCTCAACCACTACTTTGGGGCCAGTACAGAGCAGGAGGTAGTCAGGTACCCTTGCCCCAGGACTTGGAAGGTTAAGCCAGCCAGGGGACCCCGCCAGGGCCTCCCAGACTTAAGCTGTCATGCCCTGAATGCCACATGCCTCCCAGCTGACTGGGGACTCCTACCCTGGGCCTCAGACAAGCTCTGCATGGGTCTTGATGCTTTGCATTCAAAGACTATGAAAAGAAAAATGAAATGAGGAAAATCAGAGTTGACTTTTTGAACTCCATTTCGGCTTTTCCTTACTATTCTGGAAGAGGCTATTTCTTGTTCTCTGTTGCCATCTAAAGGCAAACATGAACATAGCAAGACAAAGTGAATTTGAGTCAAGGCAGGTAAAAGTAAATGTGTTGCCCAGAGCCATAGAGATACTTAATGTTTCATTTAATCCCTTGAGAAATTTCTTTCAGAGAGACTAAACATTTTTTTTTTATGTTGGCATTAAAAAGAAGAAGAAAAGCAGAGTTCTGCTGATGCTAAATAATCAATCAGTCGATCTAGGTTCATTGTTCATGCGAAAGGTCATGACAAACCTGCAGCAACAGTACAATAAAACTACAGTGGTACCTTGATTCTTGAACTTAATCCGTTCCAGAAGTCCGTTCGATTCCTGAAATGGTTTGAAAACCAAGGCATGGCTTCTGATTGGCTGCAGGAACTTCCTACACGTTCGGCTTCTGAAAAACATTTGCAAACCAGAACACTAACTTCTGCATTTGCGGCATTCGGGACCCTATTTGTTTGACAACTAAGCCATTCGAGAACCACGGTACGACTGTATACAGATCAGCGGCGTAGCGTGAGTTGTCAGCACCCGGGGCAACACAAGTAATTTGCGCCCCCTAACCCGGGGCAAGGCACGTAATTTGTGCCCCCCCTAACCCCTAACCTGCGAGTTGCCGCTGGCGCTGCTGCCCAAACGACGCCGCTTGCCCGGAGGAGGAGGGGGGCAGAGAGGCGAGGAAAATGCAACGGCCCAGCAGCTGCAGCAGCAGCGGCGGAGGCGGGGCTGTGAGAAGGGGCTGCCTGGCGCGTCCTCCGCGGCGAGTGCTGAGAGCCGCTGCCTGCCGGGCGCCTTCAGCCGGGCGCCGCGAGACATGCGGCTCTGCTACAGCCTGCGCCCGAGGCTCTTCGGCGACTCCGGAGGCAGCGAGCGCGCCCCCCCAGATGTTGCACCCGGTGCGGCTTGCACCCCTTGCACCCCCCACGCTACGCCACTGATACAGATCATACATCCATAATCTGAGCTAACATCCATGATGTAAGGGGAAGGTTGCCAGAGACACCAACAAACTCCAATCCAGCTTGATTTCAAATTAAACTTCAGAATCACCACAACAATTTATAGCAATTTTATAGCATTTTTTCCCGATTTTTCCCCGCAGCCAGTGCATAGAGCACTACACTTTGTGTTATGAAGCTACTCTTGTCACTCAAAAGAAACTGGATAATTTCTGCTGGGATGTACCTGCTTGCTTTTGTGAGCAAAGGTTTCAGAAAGTGATCTCTTGGGTCACAATGTAAGGGGTAGGATAATGTGAAGTCTTCCACTACTACAAGTTTGTCTGCCTATGGGACCTGGTTGAAGCAGCCATCCAAGACTGCAGTGGGCATCACTCGGAAACACAGCTCAATAAGGAAACTGGTGAGAGTTTGGTCAGATAACAAGCTCTAAAATGCTCTGTTCTCAAGAGTGGATAAAATGTGGCATTTCTAATTAGTTGCAGGTCACTTCTGGACTCTAGCCAGAAGAGCCAGTCCCTTAGTTGACACTTATTCAGGGTCAGTGCAGAGCTCATTTCTAAATAATAATAATAGTTTAAAACCTCTTGACAAGCTGCTTTCCATGGTTGGTTATTATCTAATTCCATATAGCAGAGCGCAAGAAAACACTGAATAGGCATAGTAGCAATTTTTAAAAATATACTTCAAGTGAGCACAGTCCACTCTTGCCTTAACTGTTTGCCACTTGGTTCATGTATAAAGAGATGCTGGTAGTCGTACCTTGGCTACTGAACGCCTTGGGAGTCGAACATTCCAGCTTCTGAATGATCGAAAACTGGAAGTGAGTGTTCTGGTTTTCAAATGTTCTTTCAGAAGCCGAATGTCCGATGGGGCTTCCTGCAGCCAATCAGAAGCCACACTTTGGAAGTCAAACATTTTGGAATTTGAACAGACTTCCAGAGTGGATTCTGTTCTACTTCCAAGGTACAACTGTATTCCTGATGGTAGAGAGAAGGGGCGGCGGCGGCGGGTCTGATCTGCAAATTTCCAAAACGGAGTTTGAATCTGTTGATTCAAGCACCATCTATAGCTAGGACTGAGTATGCCCAAAATCCCAATCTTGGACACAGAGTAATTTATAGATAGGCTTTCCTGTTTACAGTATGTGCTGAACATCTCAAAGAGATTTTTGAGGCCCAATCAGGAAAGGATCATTAACTCATCCACATTCATCAAGATCGAAAACTTTCTGCTCCTAATTACTGGAGAGGGGGAGTTTGCATTGACTAAATATTACACCAAATCATTAATATAAAAGTTTAAAAGAGTGGGAGCCAGAATGCAACCTTGCTTCACTCATTGCAACATTTTAAAAGCATCAGTCATACCACAATTTAAATCTACTCTGCCCCTCATTTCTGTGTTGCTGTATAATTCATGGATCAATACCAGAAGTCTGAAGTCGATGTTGGCAATTTGAAATTTCTCCCATTGTCTATTTTGATTAATAGAATCAAATGCAGCAGAAAGTTCAATAAAGGCTACATAGGGATTATACTTATTGTTCTTGGTACATTTTCTTATAATATGGTTCAGGGTGAAACATTGATCAATGATACCATGTTCTCCTCTAAGTTCCACTTTAAAACTAGTCTGATAGTTTTTGAAGAAGATTCCAGGCACATAGCTTTGAGGAGATGTCTAACAAGGTGACTGGTGGATCATTCCTATGCGCTTTCTTATAAATTTGGAAATGATACTCAATTCTCATCCAAAGGGCATTTGACCCATGCTGTTTAGGGTGGTAAATAAGACAGAATAGGCATCCAGCATTTTAAATATTCCTTATAAAGCTCAGGTGGAAGCAGATCTTCTCCAGGAGCTTCATTTGATTTCAGGCAAGAAAGAATCTAAACTTTCAACAAAGCCAGTAGTATTTACCCAAGAATGTAAATAATATTAGAACACATCCCTCTTTTCCTCCAATGGATTTATATGATTCCAAATAGTTTAGTCTCCCATCCAAGTATCTTAAGAGGATTAAATGACCTTAGCTTCATCTGTTAAATGCAGAATGTGTGAATTCAGGAGCTGGAAAATGAAAAAAACTAGAGATCTCCTATTGTGACAACTCCTGTTTCTCAAGACGTCACCTGTCAGTTGTGGCAATTCTTCATTCCAAACCACTGGGACTCCATGTTTCACAGAACGGTCAAAATGCTCGTTAAAATATGAGAGCTCACTTTGTTTCAATTTGCATTAATGGCTCTGCAATTAGATAGTTGGACCTGTAAATATTTTTTATGGCTCATTACTTGCAGGTCATACATCCCACAGCACAATTTTTTGAGGTGCCTTTGGGAAGCAAATGTTTGTTATCACCTTCTAGAAACTGTGCGTTAGAAATTGGGCTAGGCCAAATGGGTGGGGACACAGGGTTCCCATGCTGAAGATTTGAGACAGGATTAACAGGATTAATTTACACAACTGGCTTTCAGAAAATAGCCTACAGACCCTCAGAATAGTGTACCTGAGCTTGAAGTTTCAAACTCTGCTTACATTTTGCATTTTCCTGCCCATAACATACTTCACACAACCCAACCTTACAAGGAGTGGTAAATCGTGTCGGTTTCATATTTCCAGTCTTACATTCTGTTTAGAGCCCGTTTCCACATCAGTTTGCAAATGGGTATGTCTGTGTTTTTTATTTCTCCATGGAAACTTATACCTTTTCTGGAAACTTTTCTATTTGTATACACTTTTGCATGCATTTCCCCTGTTATAAACCATTTTGTGCTATGTTTTTGTTGGAGAGCTGCATTGCAAAATGCAATGCAGAAATGTGGATTTCAAAGGATAAATGAGATTCACTTTACATATTGGTTCAGGAATTAGGCAGGCCCACAACAAAATACAGGCCTATCCGATTACCCAACCATTCCAACATGGAGCTTTGTTTATCTCTACACTAGTCGCTGTGGTAAGTGCAATGAAACCCTTTGGTTTACTCTTTGGCTTGGAACATCTTCAACTCCATCCAGGAGTTTCCCATAGAGACTCCTCAGGTCTTTCCTTTATTCCAATGTTTCTATGTCTTGCTTAGATTCAGGAACCTATTTTAGTGGATACAATTTGAGCCCTTGTTTAAGATACATAATATTAGTGCTGAATTTCTGGAAATTAACTTATGGAACACGACTTATTTTAAGTGATTTCAATTACATCTGTTTAACTTTTTTTCCCTTTCCAAGGCCCAGAGATGTTTCATTTACCTACGCTTACTTTTTAACATCTTTATTTAATCTTCATTTAAATACAATTTTAAAATTATCTGATGCTCACGACATGATTGCCTAACGTGAGATAATAGCACCCATCCCACTTAGAGCAATTTGTTATAATTATCCACTGAGCTGCTCCAGTATTTTTTAAAAACTTGAACAAGGGAGAATCAATCTCTTATGTTATGAACAGCTCCTTAGAAGTAAGTATTCCATCTTGCTGACATCAAAGTATTGTGCGCAGGAAGCCTGAGAGAGCATCTCTTCCACAATGAGTGTAGAAAAGAAGAAGAAGGAACAACGCACAGATGTTACCACAAATAGGTTACACTCCCACAAACCAAATGCTCATGCAAGACCACCTAAAACAGGGATAGTAGACATTTTTTTCATCCTGAGGGCAACACTGCTTTTCATACAACCACCAAGGAGCCATATGCCTGTGGTGGGTGGGGCCTGATGCAAAACTGGGAGGAGCAACAAACACAATAGTCCAGTTTCTACACACACCCCTCTCTATCCAGCATCCAGGTAATGAAAAAGTAGTATGGACACATTCCAGCCATACACACAAACAAACAAGAAGGGCATGAAGCAAGGCCAGTATGGGGTGGGGTCTGGGGAGAAGGCCTGGGGTCTGGAAAGTTCCCAAAGGGCTGGATAGAGAAAATTGAAGTACATGGGCCCGAGATCCCCCATCCCTAACTTAGACATCCCTATCCAGAGCCTCAGAAGAGTGTGAGAGCAGGGTAAGATCAGGAGCAAAGAGGGGGAAGGGAAGCTGTTTTGTTGTCACCTGTTGGCAGCCTGTCAGTCACGCTAACGAAAATCCACTCCAGTTGGGCATTATAAGAACTAAGCACTAGTTGCAGGGGTCAGCAAACTTTTTCGGCATGGGGCCGGTCCACTGTCCCTCAGACCTTATGGGGGGTTGGACTATATTATTATTTTTTGGGGGGGGATGAACGAATTCCTTTGTCGCACAGATAACCCAGAGGTGCATTTTAAATAAAAGCACACATTCTATTCATGTAAAAAGACGCTGATTCCCAAACCGCCCACAGGCTGGATTTAGAAGACAATTGGGCAGGATCCGGCCCCCGGGCCTTCAGCACTAGTGCCTGGCTCTTTTCCCTCTCCCTCCTCACCTATATTTCCTTGTGTGCCATGCTTTTTAGATTGCACATTTGAGGGCAGGGACTGTCTTGGTGTAGCGGTTAAGAGCGGTGGACTCATAATCTGGTGAACCGGGTTCACTTTCCTGCTTCTCCACATGCAGCTGCTGGGTGACCTTGGGCTAGTCACACTTCTTTGAAGTCTCCCAGCCCCACTCACCTCACAGAGTGTTTGTTGTGGGGGAGGAAGGGAAAGGAGAATGTTAGCCGCTTTGAGACTCCTGAAGGGGATTGAAAGGTGGGATATCAAATCCAAACTCCCCCTCCTTCTTGTTTTATGGATCTGGAAGCTATGCTCCCCAACCCCTGGCTAGAGTGCATGCATAAAATGTCTACCCCTTCTTTGGTTACTTCCATATATACATTACATGGACTCATGTGGTCTTTCCTCCTGTGTATTCCATGCTAGAAAACCACACACCTCACCCTTGGGTTCATCTCCATCGCAGCTTTATACAAATCAAAAGTAATGGGAGGCTCCCTTCCGATGTCTGCCCTGTAGTTCCCACACTATCCTCCTATTCCTTGCCTGATTCACCCATTTACAGTAAAAATGTAAAGTCCTCGTTAAAATCTCAGATGGAAAGTCACTCAGTCTCCTCTGTCAGTTGCATCTACATTGGTAAAGAGATATATGATATATATTTACGTAACCCAAGCCCTGAGAGTATAGAGAATGAAGAACACACTACATTTCTATAGCAACTTACACGAGAGATGGAAAGCTATAAGCTTGAGTTTCAGGAAATGACCACAAGAGGGCATGACAGTGATACAGAAAGAAGAGAAAAGTAAGTATTATTAATCTAACCTTTTCCAAGTCGGGCTTCGGTTCTCCTTTAGGAGATCTTTCCCAGAACATTCCCTTTGACAATCTTTTTGCAAGCCATTTATGAACGGTGTTATTTGGCCGCCAACACTTGCCTGTCTCTTAAAGGCACCTCTCGTGTTCCTGAAGCATCTAAAAGTTGTGAGCTTTTAACACATTCTCTCTAAGCAGTATTGCTCTTAACTGGTTTGCATAGTGGCGAGAAGCAACAGCAACACTATCAATGCTCACAGTTATACAACTAGGGGTAGAACTCAGGTTCCTGCTGCACAGCAAGTCACCAGATGACTCCACCTTAAAGAGTGAAATATGATAGGGGCAGTTGCAAACAAGCCTAGCATCTGGCCTGGTACAGAATGTGGTGGTTAGCTTGTTTCTGAGGACAAATTACAACCTGCATAAGGCACTTTGCTTGTGAGATTTGCACTGGCTGCCAGTTTACTAGTAGGCAAAGTTGTTATGAGTATGTAAATCTCTATATAGCTTGGGATCAGGTTACCTAAGAGATCATCTTATCCCTTATACAGTGGTGCCCCGCAAGACGAATGCCTCGCAAGACGGAAAACCCGCTAGACGAAAGGGTTTTCTGTTTTGGAGGTGCTTCGCAAAACGAATCTCCTATGGGCTTGCTTCGCAAGACGAAAATGTCTTGCAAGTTCCTGCTGGTTTTTTTCCCTCCCCCCCCCCTGCTTTTTCTAAGCCGCTAAGCTGCTTATCAGCTGATCCGATCAGCAGATAAGCTGCTAAAAGCTGCTAAAAGCGCTAATAGTGCTAATCCGCTAATCCGTCAATGGGCTTGCTTCGCAAGACGAAAAAACCGCTAGACAAAGAAAATCACAGAACGGATTCTTTTCGTCTTGCGAGGCACCACTGTATACCAAAGAGATCACTGTGGTCTGCAGCCAACTCTCTGCCACAAGTGCTCAGAAACCTGCTCCATAGTAACTCAGAGCAAGGCTTTTAGTGCGGCTGCCACTGTTCTGTGGAACAGTGTTCCTCTTGAGCTATGACAGGCTCTGGTTGAGGCTAATCTGCACTTTCTGGAAACTGATGAAGATCTCCCCCCCCCCCCCCGCCGACTTTCCCTGCTTGGTAAATGGATGCTTACAAATAGTGTTGGGTTTTTAATCCTATTTGTTGTTTTTCTGTTTAACTATTTTTAATTAATTAGCATGTAAATTGCCTTTAGATGGTGGTTCGGAAGGCGATTAATAAATTATTACTAATAAGTCGAAATATATAGACTAGCCTGCTGCATATTGTTCCAGAAAGGGCAAAATAGGTGGTTGCTGTTGGCATCCATCTGTCTGAAAAGACAGTGTGCCTCTGGGGAAGAAATCAAACCTCTAGAGAATTACACCAACTGTTGTGGCTGCAGAGACCAGTTCCTTGTAACTGCTGCCTCTTGGCAGTTTTTGTTGCACTAGCAGCACTGAAGTGACCTCTCTGGGGAGCAAGCCTGGACAGTGTGTATGGAGGTCCTAGGCTGCCCAGGATCTGAAGTAGCAAACACAGGTTTAATATTGAATTACATTTCACCTGTAGATGATGGTACAGAAAAGTCCCTTTCCATCATGTAATCCTGCTGTTTTTCTCTTGCTGTGCCCAAGACAAGGGAACATTCTGGGGTTGTTGCTTTTGTTTGTTTGTTTTAAATTGTTTGAAAATGTAACAAAAGTTTTGCTTTGGGACTGAAAGAGAATGCAAAATCCGAAGAAGATAAAATGAAATACCTCTGAGCTGGTGACCCTCCTCTTAGCCTTGGTCAAAGCAAAGCAAAGCAATACATTAGCACGAACTCAACTGCAGACGTTGCCAGAAGTAGACATACAAAAAACCATCTCAGCCACCTTAGGGACTCTTAGTCCTTTTTCCTCTACAAAGCAGCAGGTATGGATTTTTTTCCTTGGAGGTTACTCCTGAAGCCTTTCTCATGAATGAGTTTAACCACAAGGCAACAGAGGTTTAGGACCAGAGTTTTCTTCTTCTAAATGGGCTACCTTCCCAGGTTGACAAGCCCCTCATTTCCCTCAAAAGCATGTGCAGAAACCACCTCCTTGGTCGTTGGACCCACTATTGGGCTCAAAACACCAGAGACCATCTTCACATGCAGTGGAAGTCCCTAATTCACCTAACTCACGAGGTTATTCTGGTTTAGCTGACCAGTCAAAGCTGTTCCTGGGATTGTGGCCACTGTTGCATGCTGACAGCTTCTAGGAGCCACAGGTGAGAGCGGAGTGCAGGGTGGGGACCAAAGGTAGACATACTACCCCAGAAGAAGCAAAGCAACCCAAAAGTAGCATGATGTGTCTCCCACAAGAGGTACTAAAGGTAAAGGTAAAGGGACCCCTAACCACAAGAGGTACTACCCAACCCCCAACTCCCAACACACCCTGCAGACTAGATAGGTTCACATGAAGGACTTAATCAAATTGGATTTCTCCTGCAGCCCTACTTCTGGCTAAATTCCTGCAAAACAAATCTGATGAGGTTTTAGAGGGACATTTTAATTTGTGGCTGCTGTATTTCTGTTGTGGTCATAAAAGCATCTGCTCCAGACAACCTTGACACTTTATAAATCAATTCATCATAAAATAAGCCGTGGGTTGTAGCAAAATGTACTGTTCTCTTCCTGAATATAATTCCTGTTAAACCACAGGATAGAGCTCTTAAGTTCGAGAACATTGATCTAAATTCTTGCTCACATTGTTCTGAAATGGTCTACACATTAAAAAGAAGAAGAAGAAGATACACAGAATAATAGTAACAATAATATCTGTAACTACAAGTTCAGGGTTCTGCAGGTGGTCTATTGCATTAAAATCTTCATGTTACAGAGAGAGAGAGAGAGAGAGAGAGAGAGAGAGAGAGAGAGAGAGAGAAGGAGGGAGGGAGGGAGGGAGCAGCTTCTCTGCTTAGGTAAAGACAGGACTACAATCTTTCCTAATGACTTTCCCTTGTGTGGGGGGTAGGCAGGGTCGGATTTAGGTTTGATGACCCCCTAAGCTACTGAAGGAAATGGGGCCCTTTATATGTCCAGCTGTCCTTTGTCAACAACAAATTGTCACTGTTTTTTGTTCTTGAATATATGCTGTAGGGTAATTTATGGAGCTAATAGGTATCTAAAGCTATTTGGTGTATGTAGGTTTTATTTGTTTTTTATCTTATATTTTGGAAATGTACATCCAGGTTTTCCCCCTTTATTTTTTTTGGGGGGGGGGCAAGAGAGTGGGCCCTAAGCTTGTTTACCTTATGCACAAATCAGGCACTAGGGGTGTGCAGAGGATTTGTAGTAGCAAGAAGAGAGGTTAGTAAGAACATAGGACAAATCTGAATATGATTAAACAATGCTCAGTGCACCTTAGCAATGAAGTGGCAATCAACAATACCCGCTTACCCTGCTCGGGGGTGAGTGACAGCAGAGGTGTAGCAAGGCCAGGTAGTACCAGTGCGGAATTTTTTTTTGCCACCCCCCCATCAACATCTCGGGGTAGGCTTGGGAGTCACGGGCGGGTGCCAAATGTCCACCCCCCTTCCTATGCCTCTGTGCCCCCACCCCCGCAACTCCCAAGTACCCCAAGCCGTCGGGGGAAGGGGGGAGCTATGCTGCTTTGCCGGGGTGCTGGCAAAGCTGCGTCCTCTTGGGAGTCACAGCTCCTGTCCATCCGTCCCCCTCCCTCCCTCCCCGGCTTGCTGTAAAGCGGCAAAGCAGGAGCCGCTTATGGCAAGCCGGGGAGGGAGGGAGGCTAGGAGGGGGTCCCCGGATTGCCGTAAGCGGCTTCTGCTGGCAGCAGAGGGATCCCACTGCCATCCACACAGTGCTCCAGCGGCGCTGGTGGCAAACCGCTATTTACAGTGCATGTGCAGCATCACTATGCACAGCACATGCGTGCGACACCACGCATGCATTGTATGTAGTGGTTTGCCACCACAACCGCCCGAGAGCCATACAGATGGTGGCAGGATTCTCTGCTTGCAGCTGCAGTGGTAGTGGAGGGATCCTCCACTGGCAGCTGTAGCAGTGACGGAGGCATCCTACCGCCGTCTGTATGGCGCTCGGGCAGCGCTGGAGGCAAACCGCTATGTGCAGCACATGCATGCGACACCATGCATTTGTTGTACGTAGCAGCTTGCCACCGGTGCCGCTCAAACGCCATACAGTCGGTGGTGGGATCCTCTGCTGCAGCCACAAACGGAGGATCCTTCACATGCGGCTGCGGCTGTGCGATGGCTGCTCGCACCGCCGCACCCGGGCCGGGTAGGCAGGGCAAGCACCCCACGGGTGCCTTCTTGTCACCCTCCGGCGCACTGCCCCTCGCCCCCACCTTGCGACGCCACTGAGTGGCAGTTCTGGCTTGTTGCAGGTTCCCCCTCTGTTCCTGGGGGGCAAAAGTTGTCTTTTCACTGCTGGCCATTATCCAACCCTAAAATTATGAGCTGTAATCATGGGCAAGCATCAGGGTGGAGCCTGGGTCTTTGTTCCAATTTGACACCTAATAATAAAAGCCAGCTGCATCTGCATTGCCCAGTCAGCCAAAAAGCCACCATCCCTCCTTCCCTCCATGCTGCTGCTGTTTAACTTGTATCATAACTTTGGTTTGCTTTCATGTGTACCCAATATATTGACCTTGCAATTGTTTTACAATGCTTCCCATGTTTGGAACCAGGAAGGAATTTGCATGCAGGCAAATTGGGCCCATTTGGTGGTTCTGCCTTCATAGCAAATGTCACAACTTTGGGTGGATAAGGTATTGGATGTAATTCTAGTCCATTGAAGGGTTGGGGTGAAGTGGTGGATCAGCCTATTGTCGGAGCCAGCCGTTACAAAATGGTGCTGTTTAGCATAAAATAAAGACACAGAGAGCCAGCAATATTTTCAGGATGGTATGAGCAGCTCCTTTCGAACTTCTCTCTCCCTCCGGTAACTTTTTACTATCCTTTGTTCTCTCTCCAGCCGCATGGCCGTTTGCCAATGTCTCACATTACCTACATCCGGTCATGGCTTTAACCCACCCATCGCCAAATAAGGTTATACTGCCCGGGGGGGGGGACATAGCTCCTTATAAGGCTATGCACTTCATACACTGCAAGGCACGGACATGCAGGTCACTGAGGTCAGCGAGGCACCAGGTGGCGCTACAAGCCTTTTTCATGACTTCCTGGCTCCCACAGCCTATAGCAGGTGTGATCTCAGAGTACACCATTAGAGCGGTCTAAGTGGAAGGCCCTGTCCAGAAACCAAGTGTGGGGCAGAGTCATAGAACTTCCAGAAACATCTGGCAGTGGACCTGTGTCTTGACGTGGTCCATATCCCCGGCATGACCCTGCTTAATCTTCAGCTGTCCATCAGGAGGCTGAAATGCATATACATCCAATGCCTGAGCTAAAGCCTACCTACATCTGTAATCAATAAAGTTGTGGCCAATTTAATCCCTGATCATCGTCTTGTCAAGTTTGCTCCATCAAACTATTACTATTACCCACTGGTGTAAAAGAGGGGGTGCTGCAATTGGGTCCACAACATAGATTCAGGATGCCAGTTGCATATTTTAATACTTCCAATACCATTTGCATTATGGCTAGTCATTTGTTTGCTTGCATTTGCTTCTTATATTCCTTTTCCTCCAAGGACTTCAAGGAGCTGTGCATGGCTCTTCCATTCTCCACAATGTCCAACAACCCTGTGAGGTAGCTTAGGCTGAGTGATGGTGATCGGACCAAGGTCACCCAATGAGTTTCATGGCCAAGCAGGGATTTGAACCTTGGTCTCTCAGCTCCTAACCCAACACTCTAACCACTATGTTACACTGGCTCTCAGACTAGAGCTCACATCCACTTGGCTGTTTTCATCTCACAGGTTCATAGGAAGGTGACTTATACTCAGTCAGACCATTGATCCATCTAACACCAGCTGTCTTCAACCTTTCAGACCCAAATACCCACCGTTAACCCAAACATGCATTTCAGGATCCATTTATTTTCTCTCTTTTTTGGTCACACATTCATATGGAGGTGGTACTGCTGTTGTCACACACCTTAGAACAGGCTGCATCCCATGATTGGGTCCCAACACAATGGCTGAAAACCAGTGCTTTGAACTGACTGGCAGCATGCCTCCATAGTTTCAAACAGGGGTCTTTCTCAGTGCTACTGGAGAAACTATGGATGCAACCTAGGACCTTCTGTGTGCAACTAATGTGGTCTGCACTGATTTTTACCAGGTGCAAATCCAACACACATTTTACTTCTTGGCAGGGTTGACATCTAAAAGGAAAGTGTTCTTGGGCATCTGCTTACTGTTTCAGTTACCACCTGACCCACTACTGCTATTCTTTTCTGTCCTTGCTGCCCACTCATTTGCCACTCACATAGATGGGCAGGGAAAAGCAGCCATTACTGTTTACTCACCACAAACAGACAGCTCTGTTCACCTCTGCCTTAAACACCCTTGCTTAACCATCAGCTCTCTTGGCAAGCAAGCAAGCAAGATGGAGGAGCCACTGCAGGGAGGCCAATGGATCTCCCAACACCAGGCCTGGGGGGGGGGGGGGTAGGCAGGTCAGTGGTGAGGTGATTCCATCTCCTTGCCTCCCTTCCTTCTAGCACAGCAACCAGCAGGCTAAAGTTGCAGCTGTGCTACACCAGACGAACAACCTCTAAGTTCTGCTTCATGATATCGTCCCCTTTTCTGAAACCATTTCCTCTTTACTGGATGCTAGAATTGGTTAAACAAAACAAAACTGGCATTGCTTTAAAAGCATGTTGCTTCCAGCTGGCTAATCACCCTAAAATTGAATGCATTCAGCTTGGGGCATTACACAGTTGAGTTTTATCCCCACCCACCCCCACACTTCTGTAGTTAAGATGCTTAAAATATATGACTAGGATAACTGCTTTTATAAAATTAATGACTGCCTGGATGATGAATTTAGTCTACTCGTAAAACAACAGAGCGCTTTCAATCCAATGTCAGTTATGCTGTTTGATGATTGTTTTGGCCTTTAAAGGAACTGTATGGAACTTTTTAAATATCTGTTACAACTGCGCTGTTCCCCATACAACTTCAAGGCTTTTCCTTCTGATGCTCTTACTTTGGGATGTTTCAGAACTGGCTGCAAATGTTGCTGTGCTTATAAATCCAGCCAAGCATTTAGCCAACCCATCCACCTATGCAGAGCAGTTTCATAGCCACAAATCTGTGGTGGACTAGCATACTCCCAGTGATGCCCACAATTTGCAATTTACATGATAAAGTCCAGCCATTTCTGGTCTCCCCCACCTCAACTCAGCTTGTGCAGCAGGAACATTATGGGTTTCATTGAAGGAGGGGGACTATGAAAAGGACTGTCATACTAATTTGAGTCCATCAGATGTATTCCCTCATTAAGAACTCTTCCCTTAAACCATTAAACTTTCCAGGAATCAAACATTTGGGAATGTCCTTAGTCAAGAAGAAACACAAGGCCTTTGTTTCATCTGTATGACACTGACCACCCCCCTTAGGATGAATGGTATTAACACTTAGTCATATATGTATATAGGTAGCTACACAAAAGGTAAAGGACCCCTGGATGGTTAAGGCCAGTCAAAGGCAACTATGGGGTGTGGCAGTCATCTTGGTTTTCAGGCCGAGGGAGCCAGTGTTTGTCCACAGACAGCTTTCCAGGTCATGTGGCCAGCAGGACTAAACTGCTTCTGGTGCAACAGAACACCGTGATGGATTTTCTGTATGAATATGAGAATCCTATTGACTAGATGGCTTTTAGAGGGGGTGGTTGGGGGGGTGGCTTGGTTTGCAGTTAAAGGTAGGGACGATGGAGAAATTTGATTCAGTTCTCATTAAAAGGTGAGCCTACCTAATTTGCACTTCCTGAAACAATATGTGAATCACAACAGGCATCATTTGAAATTTGCACTTGTCTGGATTTTGCAATGCAGTTCTGCAGCCAAGTAATGTGCACCAAAGTGCCTATACTAGAATAAAGTGTGCATAAAAATGCATAAATTAGTGAAAATAACATTGTAACATTGGTGAAAATAGCATAGTATTGGTAAGCATTTGCCTTGCATAAATGGATATGGGTGTGATAACATCAATTAAAACCTATTGTAATAAATAAATAAATCACACTTTGAATTTCTGTCTGAACAGTACTTTCTAAAAAAAAAACAATGCATAGAAGAAGACAGGGATGATGTCTGTCAGATTTCTATTGGCAAGGAGTTCCACAGGACAAGCCCTGCTGCCCTAAAGGCTCTGACCCTGATAAAGACCAATGGAATTTTAGGAATGTGGAATACTATCACAAGTGTCATAGTATAATATATGGGTGACTGAGGTGGAGCATAAGCAATCAGGCGGTCCTTAAAGTACTTGGACCAAATTATTAAGGATTGGGAAATTAATATAAAAGCTTTGGACAAAAGCTTTGAGCAAATATATACATATATGGGAAGTTCTGTTTCACGAGAGGAAGTCCTTGCCCTGATGGAACATCTTTGTTGGATGGGAAAGTGTTTGAAACTTCCCGTCAGACATTTTTGCTTAAACATTGCAAATAAAATATTATTCCATTGATTCTGTGAGTGCTACACATGTTATAAATGTGTGTCAGGGGAGAGTTAACTAGGCTAAAGTGTTTTTGTTGCAAGGAACCGATGAAAGACAAAGAGTTAACTCAGAACATTTCCAAGCCACTGCAAAAGTCCCTATTTAACAGTGCAAAGGATGAGCTATGAGATCTAATAAATAAAGACACACTTTGTTGGTCAAGAGAAACTTTGACTAAGCTGATGGAGGGCTTGGGGACTCTGAACATGATCAGAGTAAATAATGTTGGATACTTTGGGTGCATTTGTAGCAGCAAATCCAATTAAAAATTTGACTTCAAAAGGAAGTTTGGATTCTCAGATAGATGCCTGAGTGGAATTGAAATGTGGACTTTGTGGATTATTTGTTCCTGAGAGAGGCTTGCCACTATGATAGCTCTTAGTAAATATTTATTTTTATTTATTAAAGCTGGTGGGTTTCATGTCATTTGCACTGCAAACATCTGGAAATATACATGTCCAAACAACACATGTATTCAAACAAGTGGTTGTTAAAGCAACAACTTGCTCAGGAGGGTGTTGTTTTTTTAATGGAAAATGGCCAAAATAAAGAACTGATACATGGATTCCACACTTACTTGGGAGTAAATCTCACTGAATTCATTGAGATTTACATCTTAGAAGAGATTCATAGGTTTGTGTTGGTCTACTAGGAATTTATGCAATGTGCAAATAATGAACATTTACTCAGGAGTAAGGACTCTGTGATCAGTGGGGCTTACACCCTAGTAAGTAGGTATAGAGTGGCAGCCTACATGTGAAGTCCAAAATATGTTTGCTCAGAAATAAGCATCACTGAGTGACATACACCCAAGTAAATATATGTAGGGTTGCAACCTAAGTCTGTAACTCCCTGCACACTTATCTAAACTGCATTGAAATTATAGGACTTAATTCTGGCTATACATCCATAGGATTGCTCTGCCTGGTTTGGAATATTGGAGGTTGTTTGATAAGAGGTAACCTGGTAAATGATTAATATCTTATATGGTGGTGGTGAGCATCTCAATCTAGGAAAGGGGATAGATACAGGAGAAGGGGACACTCTGTTGTGGCCATATCTCCCTTCCCCAGGTAGCCCAGGACCCAACATGGCAGGAACGTGGCTGCCACAAACCATATTATGCTGGGCATTGGATCAAGTAGCATCTCTGTTTAAATAACTTCAATCAAATTTGTTATTTTAATGCTTCCGACCTACTTAGGAAATGGATTGAATTTATTGTGCTGGAAGGGGGAGAAATCGGTGGGAGTACCAGTGCTTGAGATTTTGGGTTGCCTAGCAGACTAGATTTGACTGGGTCAGATGAACCAATAGTCTGGGGTCAGTGTCAGGCAGTTTCATCTCTTTGTCTGTGAATTTGATTATCAGATTGGTGCCTCTTTATCTGAACATTCTCATACAATCATAGAGTTGTAGAGTTGGAAGGGACCCTGAGGCCCATCTAGCCCAACCCCCTGCAATGCAGGAATCTCAGCTAAAAGCACCCATGACCATCCAACCTTTGCTTCAAAATTCCAAGGAAGGAGAGTCCACCACCACTGTCGAACAGTTCTTCCTGATGTTTAGTTGGAATCACATTTCTTGTAACTTGAAGCCACTGGTTTGAGCAGAAGAAAACAAGCTTACTCTGTCTTCCATGTGATAGTTCTTTAGATATGGGAAGATGGCCATCATATCTCCTCTCAGTCTCCTCTTCTCCAGGCTAAACATAACCAACTCCCTCCCTCAACCCTTAATTAAAAGACTTGGTTTCCAGATCCTTGATCATCTTGTTCACCCTCCTCTACACATGTTCCAGCTTGTCAACATCCTTCTTCAATTGTGATGCCTAGAACTGGACATAGTACTCCAGGTGTGGTCTGACCAAGGCAGAATATAGTGGGATGCATTCATTCTGAACAGAACACACGAGGGCTGCTTTCATCATCATCATCATCATCATCATCATCATCCATTAAATTCAAATGTTTTATAAACTACCCCTTTTCCCACTATGAATAATGATGCAATCTTAAAATAAACAACAATAATAAAAACAAATAGGAATGTGGAGGGGTATACCCAGTTCACACTTTCCAAACCAATACACTACAACTATTCTTTGACAATTGCATTCATCTGAGTTTTGCGGTGAATCTCATGAACCAAAATGTATGTACAAAAATCTGTGTATTAAGGAAATGCATGCACAATAATTTATATGCTAGTGTAAGTAACATATTAGAGGAAATTGCAACACAAATTTTCATGAAAATGCAAACACATTTTTTGCTCTCTCTCTCTCTCTCTCTCTCTCTCTCTCTCTCTCTGTCTCTCTCTCTCTCACACACACACAGTGATAGAGAAATGGGGCGAACTGAAATTAAGATTAGGGGGGAAATGAGAAACCAGAATCAGCAGGGGTTTTTTTTAAAAAAAAGGTGGGGGAGATAAAGCCTGGGCTAATTTAAATGTCTTAACCTGGTGCTGAAAATATTCCAAGTTTCGCCCATATGGCTTCCTTTTGAAGGATATTCAAAAACTGAGAAGGCCCTCCTCTTAATAGATGCATTAGAAATGCACCTTTCCCACAGAGGAATCTCGGAGAAGAGCCTTGTTGGAATATCATAATGTATGGGCAGTTTGCGAGTTCCAGTCAGGTGCTTGTGGAAAATGTGTCAAAGAATTAACCAAATCTTCCACTGGAATATTGCTTTGTTATATTTACTCCCAGCTCTTTAAAGGGCTCGTGGCATGTCAAGGAAGAGCTCCATTTCAATACAGGCACAGCTAAGAGCTGATTTTGACCTATGAGCTTCAAGCATGGTTTGGCTCTCAAAGCTGCTACCCCTTCAGGCATACAATTCATAAGCATTTTGCATAATGAAACAGCACATATGTTTAAGTTTTTTAAAAATGATCAGGGATTCATGTCAGGTAAAATGTCCTAGTTCAATGCAAAGATTTGGAAATTGCTATAAAACAGATTGAATTACTGAAGCATATAATAGGGCAAAAATCCTTTGATATGAGACAATTACTTACTGTCCAGGGAGCAGATAATACTGTAGAAGGAGTTATTTCTCCTAATATTTTTTATAATTGCTGCTCTATAAAGAACGGCTCGTTAAGACAGTAGCTTTACTGTTTCATCAGTATTAACCACACAGAGCATTGCCTACTCATAAAAGAACATTCTGTAAACAAGGGCCACATAGGATGCACTGGATTTGTTTCAGCTCCTGTGCTCACCACAACAGGGCCAGGGAACATATGGTTCCACAGGTGTTATTGGGCTATAGCTCTCATCCTTCTACACCATTGTTCATGCTGGGTGCTGGGGCTGCTGGGAGTTGAAGGGCCAAAGGTTACCCATCTCTGCTTTATAACAACCAAACAGGTCAAGTCAATCAGTTCTATTGTGTTTTAGCAGACAGCCATTATACAGATGAAGATGAAGATGAAAATAAATAAATAAATAAATAAATAAATAAATAAATAAATAAATAAATAATAGAGATTTACATTCTGCTCCTTAACTTTTAAAGGATAAATCATTTCCCATACCCCCTTTAAGTTTAATAACATGATTTGTAGAGCCTTAGCCTTAGTACCTCGGAAGTCAAACGCCTTGTGAGATGAATGTTTTGGCTCCTGAATGTTCTGGTTTGCGAATGTTCTTTGGAACCCGAACATCCGTTGCGGCTTCCACAGCTTCCGATTGGCTGCAGGAGCTGCCTGCAGCCAATCAGAAGTTGCACCTTGGTTCCTGAATGTTTTGGAAGTCAAATGGATTTCTGGAACAGATTCTGTTTGATTTCCAAGGTACGACTGTATTCTGAAGCGTATAGACTTCTCTACATCAGACAGCAAAAAACAAGTCTTTGCAAGTCTTCTGCAATCTTAACAATGGATGAAAACAGTTGTTTCTAAAATCATTATAAAAAAGGGCATTCAATGAGCACATGACTCGTATCTTCTATTGACATGGGGTTGCAACCACAAACTTGAAACTTTTTAGGAATTCCTTTGTGCCAGCCATGCAATCGGCTAGTGGAAAGATATTTAATCTTGCCTGTGTGAAGGCTACCCTTGTTTTAATGTTTGGTAGTTCTACCAGAAATCTTGGAAGGGATAAATTCAATGGAATAAAGGAAGAATACAGATTATTAGGTTGACACGTCTTGATTTTAGCAGCTTGTGATTGCATCTCAACGTCCCTAAGCCTTTGGAGTATTAATTCTTTAGCTCTCTCAAAACCTTGCAACAAAAGAAAAGAGGTAGAGAATTCCAAACTCGTGGCAGCTGACTGCATTTCACCCTTCTCTGAGTTTGGGCCCATCTCTTCCAAAACTGTCAAACAATATGGTTGTATACTCTCACTTCCCATGGTGGGAGAAGCTGAAGAGGCAATTCTCACCAGAGTTGATTTCCTATGGGAGGAAACTTGTGGTGTTTTAAGATGTAGGATTCATTTAAAGATATGCAAGCAGAGCATGGGCAGTCCCGATACACATTATTTTTACCTGTCAGTTGTCTTGAGTCCCACCAGGAAAAAAGGCGGGGTAGAAATAAATGCATAAATAATCATGATAACCATGAGGCCAACACCTTACTGAAGCTAAGCAGGTCTGTGCCTGGATGGGTGACTGCTTGCAAACCTCCTGTATGTTGTCTTGGGTCTTATCACAAAAGGAAGAAGAGGCATAAATATAAGGTTGAATCAGAGAGAGAGAGAGAGAGAGCTATACCCCAAATTCCATCAGAGCAGAGCTGGCTTTCTCTGTCTTTCTCCTTCCAATACTGCTCTTTCTTTACACAGAGATATTCAGTTGTTCCCTAAGCTGAGGGCTGTGCTAGAGAATGGCTCACCTTCTCTAAAGATCTCTTGCATTCCAGAAATTACTTCTGTTGCATCCCCAGCCACCAGCACCTATTGAGGAAACCATCAACCAATCACCCTTACTCATTGACCTACAGTGCCTCTACTGAAAGTTATGGTTGTTCTGTCTTAGACAGCATACATAACGCCATTTTATACCTTAAATGCATTCTCAAATGCTTCACTTCACCAGTGAGGATGGAAATTAATTCACATGAGAGAGAGTAGTCCTGGAGATGCTCAGTTGTAGAGCATCTGCTATGCATTCAGAAGGTCTGTTTCAATCCCTGGCATCTGCAGGTAGGACTGCGAAAGAACCCTGTGTGGAACCCTGGAGAACCATTGCAAGTCGAGGTAGACAATAGAATGTTGGATGGACAAATGGTCTCACTCAGCATAAGGCAGGTCCCTATGGGATGAGGCAAATGCAATCTACAGTCAACTTAGATGTTCCCTTAGTTAATCAGATCAGCAAGCAAGCTTATAGTGAGCATTCCGTATCTAAGAAAGACACATATTCATTCTTAGCTCCATTCCTTAGACAGGATTGCATTTGAGCCACAGGAGTTGTTGGGAGCGTGGCCCCCCACAATGCAGAGGAAGAGTCAGTTTCAGAAAGTGAGCTGAGTGTGCAAGTGGTTGACTCTGTAGATGAGAGCTGTCTGGCTGATTTTAGAGAGAACAGCCTGGGGCCCCTCCTTTCCAAGGAAGAAGCTGTTAGCTCTCAAGGAGAGGAAGAATTGGAAGTCGGCCAAAGCCTTGCCAGGCAACCAGCAGATAAGCCAGTGTTGGAGGCTGAGTCTTCTGGGGAAAAGCTAGGCCAGCCCAGCAGTCCTCAAACGAGGAGATTGGAGAAGGTCAGAGAGCAACGGAAGGGAAGGAGACGAAAGGCGGGATTTTGGCATTCTTCCTGTTGGGGGGAGGGACAATGAGTCAGACTGAGCGACTAAGATTAATGAGAGCAGGCAGAATGCCGCACTCTGAATGTGCTTTTCTTTTAAATAAACTTGTATAAAACTGGCGGAGAGTCTTTGCTGCTTATCAGGCTGCTCACCTGCCAAAGATCATTATAGGGGTGGAGCTAGATGAAGAAGGCTTGTGCTAGTAAGCTGAGAACTATTGCTAGCCAACCACTAAATTCCACAAAACATGCTTACCTGGGAGCAAGCACATTTATACAATCGGACTAGATTCTCCATGTTCGCAATAATTAGCATTAGAATAATAGTAGTAGTAATAGTAATCCTCACAAAAATCTTTCAGCACTTTAGTGTAAATTTATTCTAACAGGCATTTTTCTATGCATTTGATTAATGTACACATTTCTGCATGAACTTTCCTTGATAATGCATTTTGTATATTACTTTCATTAATATATTCCTTGTAAGCACACTTTCCCTTAATATGCCTTCTTCTAACTACTGGATAGAGAACTGCATCCAATTCAAAAAAGTGTGAATTTAGGAGAGTTGTTTTGTATTGGTTTGAAAAGTGTGAAGCAAATAGTTTCTCATTAAAATAAAAATAAAATTGCATTTATCCCCCATCCATACATATGGTTGTGCTGGCAAACCTTTCCTTTAAAATCAGTGAGACTTAAGGTTGCAATCTTATACACTTTCCCTTTAACACACTGGGATTTAAAGTCTGCTTAGGGCTGTATTGTTGAGGCTTGCAGTGCTTTGGTCATTTACCTAGGAGTAAATCTCAACAAAATCAGTAGGATTTAGTTCTGAGTAAGCATAGATCATGATGCAAGGTGACTTATTAAGTTTGGGTGGTGCCCAGTGCTTTTTCTTAATCAAATGTACATAGTCCACATGAAATTCAAGACTGTTGCTTTTCTAATTAAAACATTAATTTAATTACTGCTGTTAATCTCCTTTGCTTACCAATGACAAGAAGCTCATTCCCCGGCCCACAGTCTTCCAGATGCTCTGCTCACAAACCTATTTCGTGTGTGTGTGTGTGTGTGTGTGTGTGTGTGTGAGAGAGAGAGAGAGAGAGAGAGAGAGAGAGAGAGAGAGAGAGAGAGAGCCTTTTCCTTGAAAATTTGTCTGATGATCTAAATTATAAACACACCAATGAACAGAAACCTTGATTCATCTTCTGATGAGTCACTTCTGGTGATTCAAAATCTCCCTGCATTTTAAGACAAAGGGAGACTTGGGAATAATAGAATATCTTATAGGGAAAAACTACACTTCCTGCTGTAGCAAACATAATATCTTCCGGCAAGATTGAAGAGATGGTGTTGTTATTTGTTCATCCATTCATTTATTTATTAGATTTATATATCGCCCATCTTCCAAGAATCGTAGTGTGGCTTATAATATAAAAACAGGCTAAAGGCCTGCAATCAGAGGAAATGATCACCCTGATTCTCCAATCCCAGTGCTTTTGGGAGGGATGTTGAAGTAATAGATAACCTTGGTCGCTCACTAACACACTGGGTTCCACCCGACTTGACATCACGTGACATCATGTGGCGGGAGGAGGCCAGATGGGATCTGTTGCAGCCATGGGAAGGCCCAATGGGGCATGCTGCAACTGCAGAAAATTGAGGTTGGGCAGCCTCCCTAGATGGCACCCCTGGTCTCACACATGGTTTTTGCTGTTTCACAGGATTCCTGCATTACTTAAAAAGCTCTTTCTGATCACACAACAGTGAACTGGAGCAAAGGGGAATAAAGCCCCAGTTCACAAAGTAGAGTGGACCCCAAGATGAATCAGGCATCCTACGACACACTTCAAACTGAAGTAATCTGTTACCTGAAGTGCCAAATCAAGGTCCAAACAGTATCTTGAAAGGAAAGAGAACTGCAGGAAGACAAAGAGTCTGGATGATGACAACAACAACAACAAAGGCCTTATGTTCTGTAGATGTGAGGAAGGTCAAAAAAATTTTTTTCCTGAAGTGAAGAAATATACTCTAGAAATATCATTGTCTCTTTATATGTGCATTTTCATTTAGTTAAGATAATTAAAATGAATGCTTGGCATGCTATTTCAGACCATTGATGGTTTTCCACCCCTGGACATTCCTGGGGAAGCACAATGGGAGGCAGAAGTGCCTTTGATTCCAGAAGCATCTTGACATTTAACCTTGTGTGAATGGAACAAGTTTGCAAAGGCTGACACGAAGGAAGTCAACATGAATTACAGGCAGCTTTCTTTGATAGCTCCTCTTAGATGGAGCCTTCACTTTCCTGACACATTTCCAGCTGCTGCCAGCTGTCTTGCAGCAACCAGCAAAGAAGCAGATCATGCAAAGTGACTAATGTGTAGACAGTTGGTTGTAATTATTTCTGAGGAGGAGCAACACTTAATTTATTTACTTTATTGACCTGAATACTATTTCACAACTCTCCAGCACTGCAGTGTGCATACCTAGCTACAGGTGTAATGGATGTGCTCTCCAAAGCTGTCCCAAGTGAATTTTGCGGGTCAGCATTCTACGACTGGGTAAAAGGTTTGCAAGTATTTGGGGAAGGGATATAGCTTAGTGGAACATGCCACACATAGTCATGTCCCATAGTCCCAAAGTAATTCCCTGATATCTTTAGCTGAAAGTGTCAGGAACCAGTGATGTGAAAGTATTCAGGCAGAGTAGTCAATAGGGTGCTCATTTGCATACCATTAAAAAAAGAGGAAAATGAATTACCAAAAAAGAGGGAAGCATAGGACACAGATTTGCATGCAGTTTCTGTATTCTGATACACATGCAAGCAGTAATGTAAGTTGAACAGTTAATCTGTTAGTGCAAACTTTGGCACATCCTCCTAGAGCAGGGAGGTCAACATCATAGAAAATTATGCTTTTTACTGTAGAAGTAACAGTAGTAGTAATAGTAGTAGTAATATTCTGGGCAGCTTTCAACAGAACATTAAAAACAGAATAAACTTCAAACATTTAAAACTTCCCTAAACAGGGCTGCCTTCAGATGTCTTCTAAAAGTCAGATAGTTGTTTATTTCCTTGACATCTGATGGGAGGGCATTCCACAAGGTGGGCACCACTACCGAGAAGGCCCTCTGCCTGGTTCCCTGTAACCTCACTTCTTGCAGTGAGGGAACCACCAGAAGGCCCTTGGTGCTGGACCTCAGTGTCCGGGCAGAACAATGGGGGTGGAGACGCGCCTTCAGGTATACTGACCAGAATGTGGAGACATTCAGGTGTTACATGGAAGACTCCATAAAACTTAGTTGATGGTCCATGTGGAAGGCAATTATTTTTCAACAGTGCAGTCCTATGCATGCCCCCAGGTAAGCATATAAATAACTGTAGTCTTAATACGGACTTTGAGCCTTGACAGGTCAGGTCTGATGGAACCAATGGTCTGCTAGAGATGCTGGAATGATGTTGGAAACTAGAAAGATAATGTGAACTATTTAAATGGTTCCCTTTCTAATCTCAGGAGGAATAGAACAAAATTCAGAAATCCCCTGGTTCTAGACCCAGTTGAACTGACATTGATGGGTGGTGGGTTGTTGGTTTTTTGCAAGGGGTAGAACACTGTATAATTGTTTCTACACACATCAGAAATAGTATGCCATCTGCTTCATTTGTTCAAGGGAATGCATTAGATTGTAAGTATTCATGCTGTTTTGCAAACCTCAGCTAATCAGTAGCGATGCAGGCAGTTATCTCTTGTTATTTCCGTCCCAGCATATGCCTTTCCTATTGTCCCTTCCATCAGTATCTAAAACAAGAACTTCTGATTATTTTGTGTATGTGTTCCTTTCTATTTTAGCAAGCCTGTTATAGGGGCTAACTAAAATCAGCTTGCAATACATGGAAACTGTGCTTCTGATTCTGTCCTGGGCCTGGAGTGCCCTGGTATCCTGTGTTTATGGAATATTAAGGATATATGCACACTTAGATTTAATGTGCACTAACCACATTTAACATGCTGTATTTTTAATCTGAATCCACATGGTGTACTCAGGAACGCATGTGAATCCTGTTTCTTTTTGATGAAAAAACCAGTTTGAGTGTTTTCTCTCTCAAACTGGCTTCACAGAGAGTGGAATCCACCAGCTGATAAAAAAATCAGCTAAGGTGTTAACACCTTTTCCATACTAGGGTTGCCATACGTTGGAAGGTCAGACAACTACTCTTCCTGTAAAAGTCTGAGCAGGCACAGATGAGACTGATGGTGCAAACATGCAATGACTATGGATGGAGTAAAAATAGTACCACCACTCAAATGGACAAATATTGGAATGAATCAGATACCAATTAGCAATGGGAAAACTGTGGTGATGTAAACATCTTGTTGGGGTGGGGAGTGGGGGTTGAAGAACAAGGAGGTTAGAAGCACAATGGTAAAAACAGACTTCTAAGGTGAAAATGTGAATACAGCCTAAGAGTGGGGATTTCGTGACATATGCAAGAGAAATCAGAAGCTCCAAGTGTCCCTCTTTTCCAGGGACAGTCCTGCATTTACAGAAGTCATCCTGTTTTCTGATTTGATCCTGGAATGTCCATTTTTCCTTATTTCCATCAGAGAAATGTTGGAGGGTATGGTAGAATGTCCCTATTTTCATTTGAGAAATGTTGGGGGGTATGGAGTTATGTGACCCCTGAGCCAAGGAGATACAACCTTTAGAAGACATCTGAAGGCAGCCCTGTATACGGAAGTTTTTAAATGTTTAATGTTCTGTTATGTTTTTGCGTGTTGAGTCCCACAATGCCACCCCAAAAAAAATTCACACTTCACACATCAATTTTTTGTTTAAGGTTTTTGGCATAATTTTCGCCACAACTTTATTCAAAATACAAAAAATGTGAGTGGTTGCTTAGGCATTGGTTATGACTATCTGTCCTTGCCCTCAAGGACAGAGCTGGCCCTTCCGGACACCAGCGGAAGCCAGTGTGGGAAACAAGTATTGGGTGAGAGAATGAAGCTGGACAACAGTCCCTCACTTCTCACCCTCATGTTCCGGTGGGGCTTGCACGGCCCAAGTCCGACTCCGGGGACAAGGACGAAAAGAATGGCAAGCCCCTGGATTCCTTTAACGGAATTCCCTTCGCATCATTTGGAGGGATAGGCACTTACCCCTCCAAGCACCAATTTAACCAATGCCTAACCGCCAACCTTACAAGTTGTGACGATTTGCTACGCAGTAGGCAAAAACCAAATGGCACCAGCCAATCAGCCAAATGGCAAAATTCCTACCAGGCCCCCACTCCAAGGCAGACGACCCCATGACAGGCATAGCAAGGTCAAGCAATCAAGAAAAAACCACCCTATAAAAGGGAGGGAGGGCGGGTGATCCAGTGCAAAACAGCCAAGAAGACGTCCAACATCTGGCCCCTGTATTTAAAGACTCTGACCCCTCCTCCAAATTGGCAACAGTCAAAACTCCCCAGCAACCCAAATTTAACCACTTAAAGGCTTGGGTTCCCTACCAAATTTGCCTAGTCACTGCAGGGTGGCTTGTTCCCCCAACCGCAACACGTGCTCTCTGTTAGGGAGAACACGCTTTATATCTGTTGGAAGCTGCTCTGAGTGGCTGGGCTAACCCAGTCAGATAGGCACAAATAAATAATAAAATTGTTGTTGTTGTTGTTGTTATGGAATAGGACAGCCCTATTTTCATCAGAGAAATGTTGGAGGGTATTGAGAAATCTGTTCCAGTTGCTTCTTTGGAAGGGAATGGGAGCCTCAAACTCCAATTGCCACTGAAAATATTATTGGGGGGTTTGTTTTGCATTTTAACATGGGGGGAAGAGTTCATCTGTTCAGAGGCAAACTGTGCTCAATGAAATTAACACTGCCTTATCTCCACTTACGGACAGTTCTTACATGCCTCATTTTTTTTTGTTTTTTGTTTTTTTGTTTTTTAAAGAGCTCTGGTGATTCACATGAGAACTAAAGAAGAGTCCCGCAGCTGGATCAAGCCAGTGGCCATTTTCATTCCGCGTCCAATTCTCACAGGATCCAGTTCGCTTCCTATATCTTTGCAACAGATGAAGGTGTGGTGGAGGTGTGTGTCATTGGAGGAAAGATGAGATGGAATATATAATACTGTATAGTTAAAGCAGAAGCTTAATCCCAGCGCTCCCTGCAACAGCTCACCGCTTAGGTTAGTGGGGATCGTATGTTTAAAGCACAAGACCAAAGAATCCTGGGAACTAAGGGCACTTGGAAATGTAGTTCTGTGAGGGGTAAACTAGTTTCCAGTATTCTTTGGTGGGAGTCAATGTACCATAAGACAATTATTATCATTTTCTTATGCATCTTTAACCCCTTTTCATTTTGAGTTTTTTCCCTACCGTAGTAGCTCTATTCACAGTATAAAGCATTTCGAGTAACTGGAATAATTAAAAAGACAAGGGTAAAGCTATCAAGGGTTACACAGTCACACTATGGTCGTGTGCATTTGGATATTCTGGAGTAGCTCTATTCCAGCAGCATGTAATATTGCAGCCAGCAGTGGGTGGGTTACCAAGTGATCCTTGGTTATGAGAACAGCAGAGTTTTACAAGCATCCTTAATGTAATCTTACCTAATTTCCTCTATGAAACGTTGGAGGGCTTGCATGTGCATTGGGGGAAGGGGAGTGGAAAAGTCTGCTGGATTTCCCAATTTTTTCAATTTTCATATTTCTAAACATCAGGGATGCAATCACAATTCTAAATTAAGGGGGAACATTTTTTAATAAATAAAAATAACCATTTGATGATAATTGATAAATGTGGTACTTTTTTTTAGGGGGAAAGTGTACTATAACTTTGCATTCCTTATGCATAATGCAGTCACTTCTGTGTAATCTGCTCCCTGGGATCTGAATAAATTAGTGCAAATGCGGTACTAAAGTGCATGATTAATTGCATTATTATGTTCAAATCAAAATCAGTTGGCGGGGATAGCCAAAAATAAAAGGTTCATTGCAGTATGGGATCTTGATTAATACTTAAGTAACGCTGAAATAACAAGCCAGTAATTTGAAGGCTTGTTTGAGAGGTGGAATATTTTTAATGCCAGCTCTTTAGTAGGAAATAGCACTTTGGGGCATTTGTGGCAGAGAAGTGTGGAATCAGGCCTCCTCTTCCCTCAGCTGGTGAACAGAAGGTCCCTGCTTTAAGCCTTGACATGTCCCACCTCAAATCCTAGAGAGTTGGTGTTAGTCAATGTTGGCAGTAGTGAGCTAGATAGACCAAAAGTCTGACTTGGTATAAGACCACTTCCTATTTTCCTAACTCAGCACGCACTGTTTATCACATTGTTTATCCTTGCCGCTCTCCCAAGAGCACAGAGCATCCCAAATGGGGTTATCCAATTTTATTTTCACAACAACCCCACAGGGTATAAGCAGGCACAAGAGAGAGTAACTGACTTCAAAAGGCCAACCGGCAAGCTTCACGCTTGATCAGAAATTTGGAATAAAGTCTTTTATGACACTGAAGCAAAAAAAACAAACAAAAACTGTCATCTGGGGGAAGTCTTTCCATCAGGCTGCCTCAGTAGGAGAGATGGGAAGCAGAAGTTTCACTCCATCAGCTTTGCTGAAAGACCAGCTCCATCAAGCACCTCCTGTGCCTGCTGCTCAATACAGGAACAACTGTTTAGAAATTGGTGCCAGAGTTTTGGTTTTTATTTTCCTCTTCCCTCCCTATCCCATTTCCTTTGTGCACTCTCTCTCTCTCTCTCTCTCTCTCTCTCTCTCTCTCTCTCTCTCTATATATATATATATATATATATATATATATATATATTCCCACTGGTGAGGATTCTACTGTTCTGGTAGCTTTTTGGCCTGAAGAGTTGGCTACAAAAGCACGTACAGGACACCCCTCTCCCCCACACACTTCAGACCTCTCTGAATTGAGAAGGAGAGTCTGAATGTGGATTCTAAGGGCCTATCAAGGCGACCTATATATTAAGCTTTCACCCTCATTTGCTTGCACAAAGCTCACACAGAGATCAGATTATGTCCAGCCTTTACTGAGAATTCACTCTGAATTGTTTGCACAGAGGTTAGACAACAATGAACATTTATCCTTCAATTCAACCTGGTTTGCTTGCAGGGTGTTTGGATGTCTTCCCATTAATTATCTGTTAATTGCACATTTTTTAAAAAAGGTGATTTTGTTGCTCTAGGATGACAGGGCACTTTAATTGTGCAAACCTACATTTCCTTTTATGTTCTTGAATACCAACAGACCTAAGTGAGTTTGGTGAATGCATGTTGAATTCTCCTCATTACCAGGAACCTTAATAAGGTTCCCTTTTATGGGGAGATTCTAAGCCTCTTGAGTAGGGATGGGGGAGAAATTGATTCAGTTTGCATTTAAAGCTGAATCTATCCTTTTTGCACTATTCAAAACAGTATGAGAACTGAAACACAACCATCTTTCATACTTCTCTGAATTTTGTGATGCTGCTCGCCAGTGCTTGCAAATGGGCATATATTAGAGTAAAGTTGGCATAAATTATGCTAAATAAAATTACTTGCAAAATGTGTTTGTTAGTCAACACTGCATACAAAAATGTGTGTGTTAGGGAAAAAAATCACACTAAAATGCTGAATTGTTTTCATGAAATTTTCTTTTTCAATAAAAATATCGCAAACTGCTGCAGAAATTTTGAGAACTAAATTTAAGACGGGGGGTGGGTGGGTAAGAAATGGAGAGAACCAAAATGAACAGATTCTTCCATCTCTAATGTTCAATATTCCCTCGAGACATTGGCAGGTAACAGATAATACAGACAATTTATCTAGTTCTCTCTTTTTGGCTTCTGTAATCTATCACCCAACTGGGAGAAGCCCAGCTTCAGGCTCCTGTTTTCAGAATCCTGTGTCTATAAGACCAAAACCTCAACCCCCTCTTACACCAGAGGACAGGATTTAGAGCCACTCTGGGTCCCTGCTCTTAGATCTAAGTAACAGCCCAAAATTAACATCAGATAGGATCTGAAGACAGTCTCTTCATCCCTCCCACAAACACGCTAACGGCATGTTTGGAGAAGTGGTGTAGCTCAGAGGTAGAAAACATGCTTAGTGTGCAGAAGGTCCCACCTTCAATCTCAGGCATCTCCAGATAGGACTGAAAAATATCCTGATCTGAAGCAGTCTATATAGACAGTACTGAGCTACATAGACTAACGGTATGACTTGGTATAAGGCAACTTCCTATCTAGCAATATTCCTTTGAGATTTCTCTCCTCTCCTGTTACCTACGGGAAGCCCACAAGCAGGACATGAGTGCTATAGTCATCTTCCGCTTGCGAACCACTGCAACTGGTATGAAGAGATATACTGCCTCTGAGTAAGAGGTGACATGATGGTTTTTAAAATTATGCATGCCTTAGAGTGGATAAAGAAAAGCTTTTCTCCCTCTCTCATAAGTCTAGAACTCATGGACATGCAAGGAAGCCAAATGTTGGAAGATTCAGGACAGGTAAAAGACAGTACTTATTCATGCAGCGCATAGTTTAACTATGCCCCCCACTCCAGTCTCTCTCTCATGATCACATGCACACACTACTCATCACAATGAAAGTTAATTAGCTGCTGCAGTAATAAAAGCACTGCATTATTGCCGCCACACTAGAATTGGAGATGCTTTCCATCAGATGTCTCACTGGTAAATACTGAATACAAATGCGCAGCATTACAGCCATGCTTCTTTCAATGATAGCTTTTGCTGAGTGCAAAAGTAAAGAGCTTCTGAATCAAGTCAGCAAGTGCAATCCCTGCCCTCTTTCCCTGAGCCTTAAACGACACCTCTCTCTCGTACTTTTCATTATCTGAACCATAGGCGCCAACTCCTAGGGACCATGGGGGCTTCAGACCGTGCACTAAAATGTTGGAGTGTGCCGGGCCCCCGCAAAGTTGATAGGCAATTGCCATTCAAATGGTGTGCATGCACCGTGTCATTTCATTGATTATGTGGGGTGGGACTTACCTGGGCCCCCATAATATTTCATTCAAGTTGGCACCCCTGATCTGAACCTTCTGTAGTCCGATATCGCAGCAAGGAGAGACATTGTGATTGTGGTTAATGAATCCCTTCTAGAGTTTGTTTGATGCAGAAATCAGCGTAAAACTCACCCGTAGCTACTTTTATTATTATTATTTTTAAAGGAAACCTGAAATAAGACCTCTCAAAAAACCCAAAAACTAACTAACAAACAAATTAAGAACATGGGAAACTGGCTTTATATTGAATCTGGCCATTGGTCCATTTAACTTATTCAAATACCTAGGCAAACTCTCAGAGGATAAGACTATCAGCGACATATGGTAATGATGGCTCCAAGTTCAGAGGAAGGATGTCTCTGTCAGTAGTGGTTAGCTGGGCAGAGCAAGGTGGGGAAGGAATGCATATGGAGGTCACTGATGGTCACCTAGAAGGGTAGGAGGAAGGTAGTCGGGAGGTCGGTGCTGAGGGAGCACCATTTTGGCTCTGCTGCAGTTCCCACTACATCACTGATTCATACCTCTAGCTTCTGGCTACCAGCACTGACCTCCATGTTGGGAAGCCAGGTAAGCAACGCTATCCCATCCTGCCAACCATCACTAGCTTGTGTATGCCAGTTGCTGGACAACGACTTTGAGAGAGAGAGCTACTGCCCTCATGTCCTTTCAAGAGGTGTCTGGTGTCATCACTGGGGCAACCAGGATTCAGGACTTTAAAACAGGCTTCTGGCCTGATCTAGCAGAGCTCCTTCTTCTGTTCATATGGACTGCATTGACTGGAAGCAGATCTCAAGGGGTTTGCTGGGGATTGAACCTGGGACCTTCTACATGCATACCACAGACCCTTAGTGCCCCTATTTTCCAGGGACATCCCTGATTTAAAAAAGCTGTCCTGATTTCTGATTTGATCCCAGAATGTCCCACTTTTCCTTAGGGTGTCCCTATTTTCATTAGAGAAATGTTGGAGGGTATGGAGTTATCTGATTCCCCAAGCCATCTGAATATTTTTTTAATGTTTTATTATTTTTTTTATATATATGTTGGAAGATGCTCAGTCTGGCTGGGGCAACCCAGTAAGATATGTGTGCTATAAATAGTAAAATCATCATTATGGAATGGAACATCCCTATTTCATCAGAGAAATGTTGGAGGGTATGAAACAAAAAATATGCTTTGCCCCTGAGCTATAGACCTTCTGCTGCCTTGTCAAATTGAAAGAGCCCAATAATACTGTCATCATGCTTTTGACCCATAGTTATCAAGGGCTTTCCCAGTTAAGGAGCTTTGCTTTTCTCTGCTGTTAATTGCTGATCATGTTTTGCATCTCGGGAAACACCATTTTCCCCCACAGTAGCCATCAAACAGGTTTTGCATCCGGGCAAATGTGTTGAACACACATTTCCCCTGCTTACTTCAAATTAAACATCAACTCCTACCGTCACAATAATTTGCCTCAGTGACTCATGCGGCAATTGGGAGTTGACGCCTCTGTTGCTTACATTGTATTTCCTCCCCGCTCCCGTCTCCAAATCCCTTTTCCCTCTGACAGTACCTTGGAACAATTAGTTCTTTATATAAAGCACTTGGTTATATTTTGCTCTTCTTGTATTTTTTAATTTTGGAGAGTGGAGTTCATAGGGGTTCTTTTGTAGCTCAAAAGAGCTATGGGTTTTATTTTCTTTTTGGTGTGTGCTTTTGAGAGGAGAGGGGGGCACTCTTCGCAGTTGAAACACATAACATTTCCACAAATAGACTTTTGTTTAAAGTACCGTCATTATATTCTAAATTTGAGATACTTGCATAGGATTTCCCCCCCCCCCTGCCCTTTAATTATGAGATTATCACTCGGGTTGTTTAAATCCTATCTAAAAGCATTTTCCCCTGATGTGAAAGTTTTTAGTAGGTGAATATTTTTTAGGGGGTGTGTGGATATGGTAAAGCATTCCATCATGACAACTCAACCCTACTGTCTAAAGTGTTTAAGTTTCTTTACTCTGAGAACGACCCTCTGTAGTTAAAGGGTATGATGTTCTGTCTCCGCTGTTGGAAGCAGGATGTCTCTGAATGCCAGTTGCTAAGAATCACAAGTGGAGAGTGCTGTTCAGCAGTGTGAGCAGGGCCAGATTTAGGTTTTATGAGGCCCTAAGCTACTGAAGGTAATGGGGCCCTTTATATGTCCAGCTGTCCTTTGTCAACAACAAATTGTCACTGTTTGTTGTTCTTGAATATATGCTATATGGAAATTTATGAACCTAAAAAGGTAAATGTAAAGGGACCCCTGACCATTAGGTCCAGTCACGGACGACTCTGGGGTTGCAGCGCTCATCTCGCTTTATTGGCCAAGGGAGCCAGCGTACAGCTTCCGGGTCATGTGGCCAGCATGACTAAGCCGCTCATGGCGAATCAGAGCAGTGCACGGAAACGCTATTTATCTTCTGCCGGAGCGGTACCTATTTATCTACTTGCACTCTGATGTGCTTTCGAACTGCTAGGTTGGCAGGAGCAGGGACCAAGCAAAGGGAGCTCACCCCTTCGTGGGGATTCGAACTGCTGACCTTCTGATCAGTAAGTCCTAGGCTCTGTGGTTTAACCCACAGTGCCACCCACATCCCATTTATGAACCTAAGAATTATCTAAAGCCATTTGCACATAACAAAATATGTATTTTATCAAAGTAATTGTTGAACTTATATTTTGGAAATGTACATCCAGGTTATTTTTCTTTAATTTTTTGGGGGGCCCCAAGAGAGTGCCCCCTTAAGCTATAGCTTGTTTAGATTATATGTAAATCCGGCACTGAGTGTGAGAACCAAACGTTGGACTTGATGACCTTTGACCTGATCCAGAAGGGCTCTTTTTATGTTACTCATACTGGAATCAAATAATAAGATGATACATGTTCCAAACTCTACTGGATGAAATGCTCTTAAGTTCTTAGATGTGGAATGAAGCACATTCCTCCCTGCCTGTGTTTCAGACCATATAGGATCAGAAGGAACACCATGAAAGATAAGTGGCAAGGTGGAGATCTAAGTAGTGAAATGTAACAACAAATGGAAGAGGTCAAAAGAAAACAAGAACATATATAGTGCATTTCCAGAAGTGGCTTTTACATCTTGTGAAAAAGCAGAAAAAACACAAAAAGAATTAGGTAAGGGAAACGTAAGGGAAATGGAATAAAATGCTGTCTAAATACTGCCAGAAACTGTGCAGTAAATAGTATAAGCAAACAAATCATATGGTTTTCATGAAGATGCAGTGGGAGTCTCCTGCTAATCACTGATATATAATGACTTGGGGTTTTGTTGTTTTTTTTTTTTTTTTTTTTGCTTTCATGTGTTATCTTCCAGTCATTTTAAATTCCATCTCTTTGAAAGGTTGTTTGCATGTGTCTGAAAAATAAAATGTGTGGGATCCAGACTTTATCTTCCTGTTAAGCTTTTCTTGGAACAGCATGTGGCAGTTCCACAGCATACAATTAAAGCACACACAACACACATTTTGAAGCACATAATTTCGTTGAAAGAATCTTGGGAACTGTAGTTTGTTAAGGATGCCGAGAATTATATAGCTCTGTGAAGGAGAGTCCACAGCTCCCATGATTCTTCCGTGTGCTTTAAATGTTCACTGGATGTGCTTTAAATGTATGGTGTGGATCTTCCCAAGGCCTTCCTGAACTCTGATGTGTTCCAACATCCTTTGATTTGTCCCTCTCTGCTTGGGAATTCTGGTTTACTTCTCAATTGTGCTTCCTTGCTTCACTACAAATTAACATTACTTCCTGGAGGGATCCAAGCACATACTGGAAATTTACGGTAGGTGTGTGCAACTAAAGTGTGTGCAACTAAAGTGAATTAAAGTGCTCTGTCCCCCTGGTGGAAAAACTAAAACATTGACTTTTGTGGTTAGAAACATGATTGCAAAATGAACTGAAGTGTATGGAGTGAATGTATGATTACTGAAAAGATGTGAAGACTTGAAATTTTTGTTGGAAGCCTCCCAGAGTGGCTGGGGCAATTTGTTGTTGGTGGTGGTACTATCATGGCTTCTCATTATCATAAAACCTCCCTGCAGAGAAATCAGAAGAGTTGCTCAATAAAGATCAGATATGGGCTGCATTCCATATCCCTAATGTTTCCCTAACTTTTACTTTTCCACGTTATAGTTGAGCTTTCACATAAGTAAAAGCCACTTCTGGAAAACTAAGGAAATGTGGTGCATGTTTAGTACTCATTTCCATGTTGTTTGATTCCAGAAAAAATCCATTTGTGGTATCTTCAATCTGGAAAATTGTGAGTATAAAGTGATTACATTTGATTTTTAATTTTAATTTTATTATTTATACCCCATCTGGCTGGGTTTCCCCAGCCACTCTGGGTGGCTCCCAAAAGAGGACTAAAAACAGAATAAAACTTCAAACATTAAAAACTTCCCTAAACAGGGCTGCCTTCAGATGTTTTCTAAAAGTCAGCTAGTTGTTTATTTCCTTGACATCTGATGGTAGGGCATTCCACAAGGTGGGCACCACTACCGAGAAGGCCCTCTGCCTGGTTCCCTGTAACCTCACTTCTTGCAGTGAGGGAACCACCAGAAGGCCCTTGGTGCTGGACTTCAGAGTCCAGACTGAATGATGGGGGAGGAAGACGCTCCTTCAGGGATATTGGGCTGAGGCCATTTAGGGCTTTAAAGGTCAACACCAACTCTTTGAATTGTGCTCAGAAATGTACTGGGAGCCAATGTAGGTCTTTCAAGACCAGTGTTATATGGTCTCGGCAGCCACTCCAAGTCACCAGTCTGGCTGCCGCATTCTGGATTAGTTGCAGTTTCCGGGTCACCTTCAAAGGTACCCCACATAGAGCACATTGCAGTAGTCCAAGAAGGAGATAACTAGAGCATGCACCACTCTGGTGAGACAGTCTGCGGGCAGGTAGGGTCCCAGACTCCAACTGCCTCCAGACACTCACACAGGACCTTCATTTTCTTCACTGGTTCTGATTTGAAAGAAAGGTAGAGCTTGGTATCATACGCATACTGATGAACACCCAGCCGAAACCCCCTGTTCCCTCTGTGTTCATGGGCTAACCATGAGGGAATATAAGAATTCATGTGTGGCAAGTGATAGAACGTAGTGACGTTGTCCAATGACCTTTGTTGTTGTGTCACATCATGACCACTAGAGTGAATGAAATGCTGTGTAGATCAGTCAAAAAGGTCATGATTCCACAGCACAACAGGAACTGTGGTGCAAAAGGAACATTAGAAAATGAGCCAGAAGCACTAGCATAATCAGGGAAACTAATGGAATATTCCTTGAGCCTGAATGCACCCACAGTCTAGTCTTCCCATAAGCTTTCTGCAAGCAAATGGGATGAATACTCAATAAGCAGCTCATCTGGAGGAGCCCCCAAAATACCTTTTGGTTCTGATTTACACTTCAGTTCCAACTATGGGTTTCTCCATTGAACAAAGACTGCTGCTGACAGCTCAATATCCTGACATTTTACTTCTAAAGTCAATGTGTCATGGATGGAGTGCTTGACTGTTTCCCCTGCCCTGCCCCAACATGGGGAGAAGAAAGATACTTCTTTGTGCTTTGTCTCTGGGAGAAGTAATCAATCTAAGAACCCTCAACTCAAGCTAGGAAATCAATTTTAACAGGAAGATAAAATCACTACTGAATGATGGTAGTCTATAAGAAACTAAGAGCAATAGAATCTTCTCTCAATTATCCTAAGCAGTTCATAATTTAATCTACCATAATATGATGACTTACGGGAAATGGCTTCCCTTTTCGTTTACAGAAATGTCACCTGCCTAAACAAAGGGTTCCAAGACTGTTTTCTCATAAAGCACTAGCACAGATTGGTTCTGGTGATCCACTGAGTACAAAGATTTAATATGTAGAGGCAGGGAAATAAATCATATAGTATGCATGCAATAAATTGATTTAACGACAGAGGTGGGGTGGTGGGAAAGTTGCAAAGTGGCAAGTTCTTTTGCTGCGATATCTGTTTTCCTTGAAAATGCATGTATGAGAAGACTAATGTTGTTCATGAATAATACCAACAGGGGATTGAAAATAAACCTTAAGTTAAAGAAACTTTAGCAGTGTCAAAGATGAAGAACACATTGTAAACATCAGATAATCTGACTTGAGGTCCCTTTGTTAATACAAGCCTGCACAGTCACATTTATTTCTCATAACAAGTTTGCAGTCTTCGCATGCTATTAATTTGATACCACTGCTAATCTGCATCAAGGGCTTCCAAAGAACATAGTGTTTTGCAATAAATCTCTCTTCCCTCTCTCTTCTCTCCATCTTTGAGCATGTAATCAACTTTGCTTTCCATAGGCCACAGTCACACCATGCAGCATTATGGTGGCACGTTAAACCATATTGGCTCCCCCAAAAGAATTATGGGAGCTGTAGTTTGTTAAGGGTGCTGAGAGTTGTTAGAAGACTTCACCTGTCACCTGTCAGTCAGAGCTACAGTTCATAGTTTCCTGTGAAGAGGGAATGATGCTAAACCTTTCTTTTTAAGCCCCTCTCCTCTAACGATGGAGGAGGCATCTGTGGACATATATATGGAATTTGTAAGATATGGCCAAAGCAAGCTTTTCTCAGCCTTTTGTATCAAGGTGCACTTGTTCATTATTGGTTGCTCTTTTGTTTTTGTTTTTAAAAAGCCCAGCTCATTATATGAATAAAAACATGCATACTAGATGTATAGAATGTATACTGTATTACTATGCTGTATTACTAGTATACTGTATTACTAGTTCTGTCATTTATGTAAATATGGATGGAGCATTTTGCGGGGGGAGATGATGGAGAGGATTGGTGGTGAGGCAGTTGCAAACATTCTTGGATGACACAGATTATTTATATCCATTCCATCCAGTATTTAGGAATACCCTGGCCTCAGTCCTCATAACACCCAGCCTTGCCTATTGCTCCCTTAAATATAAACTAGAAAGCCATAAATTCTTTATGTGTCTCTGGGTATACATGAATGAAATCAGAATTTGTAATTGGATTTTGTTGTATGTATCTGGGATGCTTTTCCAAGCACACGACTAATGAATACGCCATTAACTTACATTTATGAAAAGGGCATTGCAAAATTGAGTCTCTTGAGCTGACAGGGGTGACTACACATTGCATATGGGCAAATCATTATTAATTTGGGTTGCATTAAAAATTGTTAATCATCAAGAACCCCTTCAGTATTAATATGGCTCTGTTGCACAATTTCAGGGGAATTTCTGTTTAATCTAAATTCTGATTAACGTCCCCCTCATAAATGTGTGTCTGAAAACGTTAGCTTACTTTGGCTTAGGGAGATGTACAAGAGATGACTCTGTTATGAACCAAACTGAAGATCACAGGTAAAAAAATAAAGACTTGTTCATTATTTCAGCTTCATTAAGATGTTACCTTTTCCATTACACCTATCCTCCACAAATATATATATATATATATATATATATATATATATATATATATATATATATATGTAAGTTACGGATTGAAAGAATACATTTGTTATGAATATCTTAAGATTTAAAGAGAGTTTTTGTGGGGAAAGCTCAGGGCAAAAATAAATAAATGCTTAGACATGGAGCATTAAAGCACAGACCTTCTGCCTGGAAAAACTGGGGCAAAAGTAATTGTGGATAAGGCCTTGCTCTTCCCTCCCTCCTTGTAGGTAGTACCTACTTCTGTGATGAGAGCTTAGATCTAAGCTGGGGTCACTACTCTTGAGGTCTTCTTCTGGCAACCATGGAACCTCTAACCCTCCTTCCACCCCACCCCCCATCTGCAGACACACTATGCAATTATAATGAGGTTATGTGAGTTACCTTTTTCTCCCTTGAAAAGTGCATAGAACAGAAGGAGGAAGCTAGAAGAAAAGTGATGTTCTTTCCCAGTTCCTCTTTCAGCTCTATGTGCTTTTCAAGATGCAGATTAACCCTACTGAACTGATTTTTGCATAGAAACATTGGGGAAACCATAGTTTTTGTTCTCAATTGCAAATGCACACAGATTTAACTGAATAATTTTTTTAATGATTGATTATTCTACTAAAACACATGGGTTGGATGTACACTGACCTGTTTAATATTATTTCCCCCTATTGGAATGACATTAGATAAATGTTACAGGGAATAACTTGTTAATTAAAGCATTTTTACCTTGGACCCCCCACCCCCCCCCCACCAAATGTAAGTAATACCCAGCCACACCATTTTCCGAAACACTGTTTCTTTCCCTGCTGATTGCTGGTTACTCTGTTCCTCCCTCTAGTGCCACATTTTAATACTTCCTCCATCCCACTGGAGGGGGGTCAGAGTTTGGATGCAATTAACAAATTTGCTACATAGAGACACGTGAGCAGTGTTTCACCAGTGTAGCAACCTAAAACGATTAAAAGTTAAGCTATAAAAAGACAAGGTAATAACGCATAATGAATGTAAAAAGTAGACAATGTTATCAAAAGCATTCCTTAACCCTTTCTTAATGTTAAAAACCATGAGAGTAGATCCCCCTTGGTCTAAGATTTCTTCAATCAGGTGTCAAATGATAATCTCTCTCTCTCTCTCTCTCTCTCTCTCTCTCTCTCTCTCTCTCTCACACACACACACACACACACACACACACACACACATTGTCTTTCTGTTTGAAAGTTAAAAGTTGGTCTCTTATCACTGTGAAATTCAGCTGGTGTGCCTTTCAGTTTGTTATATTATCTCCTGGGTATCACTGGCCTCTGCTTTGCAGTGAGTCTAATAGGGATAAGCAGAAACAGCTCCTGTCATATAGTTCCAAAGGATGACTGGTCTCTTGACAGTTTTTCAGCAGCATTTTAAGAGAATATGCCACCCCACCCTCTACTTCTTCTATTGATGAATTTGGCATGCAGAGAGAGTGAGTTTTGAATCTCACAAACACAGAGATTCACCAGGGTATAAAACATGGATGGGAATGAAGGAGGCATGATCCTTAGAGGTCTTGTAAGCAGAGAGGCAGAAAGTTTCAGAGCTCTAGGACAGTCCATCCTTTGGGCCAATGTCAGCTCAATAGCACAATAGGAGGGGCTTTAAACAAAGAGCCAAAGAAAACCCCATCCACACTAACATCAATGATAGAACTAGAAGGTAAATATTTCTTGCTAAGTCCCTCTTCTGTAGGTAGAGCCAAACCAAGCTTTTCTCAGTGTTTTGTATCAGGGGCTCACTCATTCCCAATTCATTTGTGCATTATTGGTGGCTGTTTTGTTTTTGTATTTTAAAAAGCCCAGCTAATCATTTGCATAAAAATGTATATTATATACATAAAAGAGTCAAACTCCATGCTATACTGCATTTCTGTGGCTAAGTTTTTACTATGCAGCATCTTTTTATACAGCCATATGCATAGTTGTGTGATTCTGCTCATATGCTGGTTACTTAATGAAAACCTGCATGTGCATACATTAAATCGGGTCCCCCCTTAAAGAGTGCATGTATTGCGGTGAGACTTGGACAACCGACACTCTGTGTTGAGGGTAGGTACAATTGGTCAGCCACAACACCTGACTGGTAGGTCCCTCAAAGCTGGGTACAATCTGGCCAATGGGATGCAGTCTAAACGGATTGAGGGACCTATATATACCCATGCATGTGACCCAGAGCTTCCTCTTTCAGTGCGTGAATCGGAACACCCGCCCACTTCTCCCTACTCCTAGGGCTTGTCGCACTTGACCTTGCTATGTTGTGTGTCATCTATCATTGGGACAGGGGCATGGCAGGAATTTCCCCACTTGCTGATTGGCTGTTGCCATTTGGGTTTTGCCTGCCGCGTAGCAAATCGTCACAACTTGTAAGGTTGCGGATAGGCTCTGGTTCAGGTGATAGGGATGGGAGAACGCTCTTGCCACCCCTAATTGAAGGATTTTCCGATAAAGGAATCCAGAGACTCGATAGTTTGGTCAACCCCTGAGAGGGGGTTGTGCCTGTGCCTGAGTCCAGGGGGACATTTGGGTGGCGGAGTTAGTCTGTGCCCAGCTTTCCACTTGTCCAGGTGTTCACCCTTGGCTGACCTATGCTGGTGCCCTGGGTCAGCGCTACCTGCATGGCGGGGCACTAGTCAAACCAGAGCCTATGCAACCAGTCACTTTCTGTAATCAATAAAGTTGTGGCCTAAATTCTGCCAAAAACCAAACCAAAATTTGAGTCAAGTGTGAATTAATTTAGGGAGGAGGTTTCTGGGTCTGAACATGCAAATGTGTGTTACATGTGCAATATAATATAAAGGCATATAATAATGCACATAACACTACTTATAAAAAGCTACACTTGTTTGTATTTTTATTAATTATTGTTATATGTCATTTATTAAATTTGTATATTTGCTCTACATCTGGTTCGCAACAGTACTGGTAAAAAGCGAAGTTGTTTTTCATTGTGAGCCAGGAATGAGGCAGGAAATTTTTGAGGGTGTGTGTGGGATACAGTATGAGCAGATAAGCTCAACAATGAGCTTCTACTCCTGCTCTCCTCAAAATGGAGTATATGCTAAATGTTCAAAGGCCTTTCCTTTTCCTTTCAACCCTGACAGCCAGGTTGATGAAAATGACTCTCCCACCTTTCAAAGATTCCTGTCCCTTATCTCTCCCTTACCCACCCCTCCGCCCTTTTGCATAACAGCATGCAGACAGTGAGGTACACAGACAGTAAGCTCTTGCTTAACCTGTGTCTCAGGATATAAGGAAATAGAAAATATGAAAACACTGGAGTGGAAAGATGACGATCTCTGATTTGGGTTTCTTCCTCAGTCGCAGAAATCTCACTCAGGAATGTGTGGTGTCAACATTTATTCTTGCCCTATTAAGAGGGCAAGTGTGGAGGATACGTATTTGCAGTAAAATTCAAGCCTCCAGAGTAAAGGCCAATGACTGGAAACCGGAACAATAAAATAAATAAATAAATAAATAAGACCATGGTATTTTTTGAAGGTTGCATCAGGCAGTAAATAAGCAAAGTTCATTCATTTCTCTCACACACTCACATGTACATGCCCCATCATGAAGTCCTCCCTACGGCAACTCAGAAAATATTTCGTACCAATAAAGCTTGCACCCTACAAATCAAATTGTCAGCATCTTAGGCATACACTGTGCAATTGGGAAGACAAAAGCTGGCTTTGTCTTGGAATAAGCGGATGCCCTTTTCACTGTTGACACGCACGGAACACGCAGGAAGGAAGGGTGACCTCAACATGACCAGAAAAAGGATCACCATATTTTTCTAGCCTCCTGGAAAGAATAAAAATTGCTCCTTCACATTTCCCCACTCCCTCCTCAGCCAATTAATACATTATCTACCGGCAACAGAAGGGCTAAGTCTGTTAGTGGGTAGGCACTTTCCCAAATCTAGTGGAGGTTTTTGTGGGGGTGGGGTGGGGGGTAGATCCATTGTTTCTATTACCTAAGGAACAATAAGCTGCTGTCATTCACTTTGGAGGGGGTAGAATACTGGTTTAATTACGCCCAAAGGCCAATGTGAGGTACATTAAGGGCTACTGCAGGGGTGTCTTTATAGTTAGATAGTGGTGGCACTGTGGTCTAAACCACTGAGCCTCTTGGGCTTGCAGATCGGAAGGTTGGTGGTTCGAATCCCTGTGATGGAGTGAGCTCCCGTTGCTCTGTCCCAGCTCCTGCCAACCTAGCGGTTTGAAAGGATGCCAGTGCAAGTAGATAAATAGGCACCACTGCAGTGGGAAGGTAAACGGCATTTCCGTGCACTCCGGTTTCTGTCACGGGTTTCCGTTGCACCAGAAGTGGTTTAGTCCTGCTGGCCACATGACCTGGAAATCTGTCTGTGGACAAATGCCGGCTTCCTCAGCCTGAAAGCGAGTTGAGTGCCATAACTCAATAGTCGCCTTTGACAGGACTTAATCATCCAGAAGTCCTTTACCTTTACCTAGATAGATATACTGGGCAACTGCCCAGGGTCCCATACTTTAGAGCCCCGCAAAATATTGCACAAAATCCTGTCTATTTCCTTTATAGTCAGTCTCAATCAGCCTTGCCTTTAACTCAGTGGCACTGTAGGTAAGCAAGTTCTTCCCTACAAAAAGAACAGGCTGGTGGTGCCCCCTCCCTTTTAGGCCAGATCCATCCATGTCAGTAGTACCCTAGTTCATTGGACAGGAGCTGTCCCAGTACCTTTTTTTCTGCAAAGGCCTAATTGTCCACTTCGCTCAGGACATTACAGGTAGGCAGCAGCCAATTTGTTTCAGTAAGGGGAAAGGGGAAGAAGGGAGGAGGAGGGGGATATGGCACCAAAAGGTAACACAGGGTTCTTCCAAGCCTGGCAACAAAGTGCTGGCATAACTCATTAATACAGCAAGTGGTTCATATGTTCAAGGCCACATACTGAATTAAAATAAAAGTACTAATAAGGTTAAGTAAGCTTTCCCCCAGAAGTTTCCATATTTTAAAAAGGTAAAGGTACCCCTGACCCTTAGGTCCAGTCGCGGACGACTCTGGGGTTGCAGCGCTCATCTCGCTTTATTGGCTGAGGGAGCCGGCGTACAGCTTCTGGGTCATGCTGCAGGTAAATTTTTAACTCTGCTAACTAGGTGTTAAACTCACACAAGTGAGTAAGAGGAAAGGATAATTATTAAATTAATAAATACTATCCTAAAGTTCTGGTTAGTAAAGCTTTTGAATTATATTTATGGGTCTGGACAATTTTTATTCCAAGGGGAGTCAGTTTTTATGCACTCTATGGCTTCAAGCTGCACAATATTAATATCTGCAATACTGGTCACCCTTTTGTGTACTTATCAGTGAAAAAAGGAAAAAATACAGACCTGATCCAAAACACCCACCCACCTCACCCACACACGAAAACAAAGATCACCACAGCCAATCACAAGCAAACAATCACATCCTAGGCTAACCCCAACCTCTCTCACCACCAAAGGAACACAAGCGAACAACACAAGCAACGCTGACACCAAACTCTACATACATTAAACATAATAGAAACACCGCCACCCGACCCCACCCCTATCCATCTTCCCCCTCTCCACCCCCTTTCTTTTTTCTTTTTTCTTTTCTGCTCCCCCTAATGCCTCAACAAATGAAATGGATTTGTAAAAATGTTACATGAAAAAAAAAATACGAGGCACTACACTTCTGTAAAACAAGAAAATCCTGAATAAAATAAAAATTAAAAAATAAATAAATACAGGAGGTCAGCATCAGGAGATGCATGGTTAAAACAATGCCCACTGATGACACCAGTGTTGACATATTCCCTATTGATTCGATTCCTGCATTTGGTGGTGTTGAACATCAGGAAAATCCAGAGCTGGGAGGCGAAGCTCCATGACAGTTGGAAACACCATTCAACACTGCAAAACTAACGGGATACATCAAGCTCAGATCATCAGTTGTTGAACTGAATATCTGCTTACAGGTAGAGCTTCCCCACCAGCACCATGAAAATTAACTTGACCAAAGAAAATTCCAGCCTGCAATTCTATACACTCTTGCTTGAGAGTAAATCCTATGGGATATAGTAGGACTTACTTCTGAGTAAATATTCATAAGATGGCACCATTTCCTCTCTCTTTTACTCCTTGTGTGTGGAGCAGTCGTTTTTTAGGGAGGGTTGACATGTGACAGGATTTCTGCCCTGCAATGGCTATTTACTATTGCTGCAAATGCAGTAGAAAAAGGAGAGGTTGCATTGCTCACCCAGGTGACAAATTTAAGCAAATGGTGCAGTTTAAAGAAAAGGATGGATTCATATCTGATGTAAAATCTTTGAGGAAGACATTGATTAAACAGAGCTGATGACTAAGATCAAGAACATTTTTAGGTTATATAATCAATTACAAGAAAAATGCACAGCTTTGGCAACCCTTCAATTTATTCATGAGCGTGATGTTTAAGATATTTACCCCCAATTTATCTGCAGTACTTAACATTATACTCTCTTTAACTGTTGCATTTGATAAGAGGTCCTTTTCAAAGTTGAAATAAATTAAATAATTGTGTGTGTATTTTTATGTGTCACAAGAATGTCAGGGTTACTGACCCTCCAAGTGTCCCTATTTTCCAGGGACACCCCTGATTTAGAGAAGCTGTCCCAGTTATGGGTATGGAATTATCCACACCTCCCCCCCCCAAGCGGTCTGAAGGTAATCCTGTCTATGGAAGTTTTTTATGTTTATTGTTTAATGATGTTTTTTATATATGTGGGCAGCTGCCCAGAGTGGCTGGAGCAACCCAGTAAGATGTGTGGGGTATAAATGGTAAAATTATTGTTATGGAATGGGACATCCCTATTTCCATCAGAGAAATGTTTGAGGTTCTGGGGTTAGCACTGGTTTCAGTTGAACATAAAAGTGGGATTGGTTTGGCTTCCAAGAAGGCTTGAAAAAAGTGCATTTCATTAAACATGGTACTAGAGAATGACTCATAAAATTAATCCCTGTACCATTATTTATCAAGGGACTGGCTATCACCAATTTGCCCTGTATCCCTCCTTCTATGATATCATACCATATGCCTTCAACACGGGGCTGGCTGTTTCTGTTTACATGTGAGGATCACCTACAGAGATAATGACATGCTACTTTTAATTTATATTCATGTATTTACAGTGTAGTGTTGAAATAATGTAATATTCTCTGCTCCATGTTTAATTAAAAAAAAATAAGAGCCCCCAAATTACTCTCTTGCCCAAGGCTCCTAAAATCCCAGGATTGCCACTGGTGGCTAATGTGGGTTCACTTGCATTACCAATGTTGCTGCAATAACCCAGAACCTCAAACATTTCCATAGTCATTCAGACAGTCCTGGGATCTTGAAGATGGCAGAAAGCATTAGGGGGAGATACCACCAGGCCCAGGAACCATATGCAGCCTTATCTGTTTCTTCGTTCACCCTACTGAGGACACACACTCCAGTCCACATCCTCCATCTATTCCGTGCCCTCCCCTGGTGATTTTACCTGACTAAAATGTGTCCTTCAAGCTGTGATAATAACTCTTGCTTCTCTGGATGGAAGATGGAGAGTGTTGTGCATCTGACTTAGGGATGGAGGAGAAATGCAATTCTCATTTAAAAACAAACTTATCTAACAATTTTGTGCCCTTTCATGATACCCCAAATTTGCTGCCTGAGGCAGCCACTTGTTTGTTGTACATCCTTCAGCATGGTTGCCTCAGAAAGCACCACTGGGTGACTCCTCAAACGTGCTACTATAGCAGTAAACTTACCACATTACAGGGTGGGCAGTAGCAGGCTCAAGTGGCAGGGAAAGGGCTCATTAGGTAGGAACCTCCTTGCCCTCCCCTCCTCCTCATTCTGTCAACAGAGGAGCTCAGGATGAAATGCTCCATGGGTGTTTCAGTCTACCTAATGATAGGACCAGCTCTGTGCCCCCTCAAGGGCATGGCAACAATGTGTGTCTCCTAGGATCAGAGATAGCATACCACTGAATGACAGCTGCTGTGGAATATTACTGGAAGAGGGGTATTGTGCTCACATCCACTCTCCTCCAGCTCCAGGGGGATCTAGTTGGCCACTGTGGTGAACAGGATGGTGGTCTGGATAGGTCTTTGGTCTGCTCCAGTAGGGAACTTCCAATGACCCACTGAAAGACCTCTGTTTTGAAATCTTGCTAGTCAGGACAAACAAATGCTGGAGAAAGTAGTAGGTTAAACTGCTATGGTTGTTTTCTGTTATGTCATATATAAAATGTTTCTATATTTAATACAAAAGGGGTCACTTGGAAGGTTGCTGCATGATGGCAAAAGGGTGGGAGGGGGAGTGAGAAGACGAACATTAGAAGCTTTCCTACAAAGTTTTAATATTTCACTACAGTATCCCATTAAGCAAACAATCCCCCCCAATTGACATCTAGTAAATTTTGCTAACATTAACATTACATGTCTACCACTTATTTAATTTTTCATTGTGTTATGCTGACAGTTACAAGGCCATGGAAACCCCATAGGGTGTGAGGAAAAAGAGAGTGAGAAAGAGCACACAAAACAAACATATTCATGCAACTGACAGGATCATATATAAGCATATAAAGCTTTAATTTTTCAAATGCATGTAGAAGAGAGATGATTTTTTGTATCATTTAGGACAAAGCTCTAAATGTATGTTTCTAGAGATCTAACAGGAGTGTTATTGCCTGAGGTTGCATTCCATCAAAACGGAGAGTCAAAGGATAAGACAGTCTTCAAAATTAATTAGATTTGCAGTTAGCCTTTGGTCCATTCTAAATAGTCCATTTTCCATCTTTCTATAGAACAGACAAAGACAATGAGAAGATCCTGAGGCAAAATCCATCCCCCCAAGTATTCCTAGCTGGCTCCTTGATTTTACAGACACCCCACACACCTCCACAAGATTCTCTCAGATGCTCATTCCTACACACAAGATGCAGGGAAATGGTTATGAAGGGATGAGAGCTCTGCTCTGTTGCTGTTTGGGCTTGGAAGGAAATGGTTAATGAGGAATGCAGGGAAGCACAGGAAGCTGCTTTATCCTGAGTCAGACCATTGGTCCATTTAGCTCAGTACTGTCTGCACTGATTGGTCATGGCTCTCCACGAAAAGAAAGGAGACTCTTCTGGAGATGCCATTGGGAGCTGAACCCAGGGCGTTCTGCATGCAAAGGAGATGCTCTACCACTGAGCTATGTTCCTTCCCCAAATACTTAGACCATTTGGGTGTGTCTATTGGAAATGTGGTGTTGAATGCCATCCCGATCTCTCAGCGGTGTGAGATTCCAGGGGTTCCAGTCGCTTACTCTGGGTTCATGTTTCCTTGGGAATGAAGCACAGCAGAGATCATGGTGTCTTTATGATATATGGTTACATACATACAACCTGAGCCTATGATGGAGGGGTTCACAGCATTAACACCACCAAAGAGTCTTGTTTCTCCCATAGCTGCATCCTTGGATTCCAACAGAAATCAGGCATGGCCTGCTCCCTTCCTTCGAGCTTCCAGTTTCTAGCTCTCTCTCACATAGCTCAGCTCTGGCCTGTGTCTTTTCTAACTATCAGTGATTTGAGGGAGAGGGGGCACCTATTTGTCACTTCTTTGTTACCTTAACCATCCATATTTAGAAGGTCATTATCAAGAAGTTTGTCTTGCTATTCCAACAATTTGAATCCTTCCTTTGATTTTAACACTGGCTGCATCCAGGAATGCATCCTATTCCCCCTCATTAAGAGTAGCCCCCTCAGATACTTAATTGGGGGAGGGGGCAAAGATCTCACGGCCCCTGACAGTTGGTTCCTATGCCAGAAGGTAGGAATTGAAGCAACTGAATCAAGTTACAAGAAAGGAGAGTCCGACTAAAAGTCAGGAGGAAAATTTCGGATAATTAGTGCTCGCCATTGGGGCATGCTGGAATCTCCTTTCTTGGAGGTTTTTAAGCAGAGATTGGATGGCAAACTGTCATGTATGCTTTACAGAGATAGAGGGGTACCAGAAAGAGACAGAGCTAAGTGTGGTCAAAAAAGTGAAATACCTGGGGGTATCTTTGTCCACCAAAAACTTAAACCTATTCAAAGATAATTATGAAAAATGTTGGTTGGAAATTAAAAAAGACTTGGATATTTGGTCAAGATTGAAACTTACCTTGTCAGGCCGAATCGCAGCTATAAAGATGTGTGTTTTGCCAAAAATGTTATTTTTATTTCAAACCCTTCAGGTCGTGGACAGAATGGAATGTTTTGGAAAATGGCAGAAGGACATCTCTAAGTTTGTCTGGCAGGGCAAAAAGCCCCGAATAAAATTCAAAATACTAACTGATTCAAAAGAAAGAGGGGGGTTTGCCCTGCCGGACTTAAGGTTATACTACGAAGCTGCAGCCTTCTGCTGGCTGAAGGACTGGTTTCTGTTGGAAAACACCGATGTCCTAGATCTGGAAGGGTTTGACAATGTTTATGGTTGGCATGCATACTTGTGGTATGACAAGGCGAAGGTTCACAAAATGTTCAAAAATCATATTGTCAGAAAATCAATTTTTGCCGTCTGGATGAAGTATAAGGACTTATTAGAAAGTAAGACCCCGAGGTGGTTATCACCAGTGGAAGCCAAGATTTCTAAAAAAAGGCCCAATATGGAGGCCTATTGGCCAAAATATTGGGAATTAATAGAAAGAGTTGGAGACAATTGGAAGCTCCAAAGCCTGGACAAATTAAAAAGTAAGGTGCGAGATTGGTTACATTACGCTCAAATTCAAGAGGTATTTAAAATGGATAAAAAAGTGGGTTTCCAGACGGAGAAATCGAAACTGGAGACGGAGTTACTAGAACCAAAGACTAAGGTACTTTCGAGAATGTATGACTTGCTGCTTAAATGGAATACACAGGATGAGACAGTTAAATCTGCTATGATAAAATGGGCACAGGATGTAGGACACAATATTATGTCTGAGGACTGGGAAAGGTTATGGAACACCGGTATGAAATTCACGGCATGTAGTGCCTTGAAAGAGAATATTATGAAAATGGTATACCGGTGGTACATGACCCCAGTCAAGTTGGCTAAAATATATCATCTGTCTGATAATAAGTGTTGGAAATGCAAGGAGGCAGAAGGGACATTCTTTCACCTCTGGTGGACCTGCCCGAAAGTAAGGGCCTTCTGGGAAATGATACATAATGAGTTGAAAAAGGTATTTAAATATACCTTTCCTAAGAAACCAGAGGCCTTTCTCCTGGGCATGGTGGACCGGAAGGTGCCAAAGAAGGACAGAACCTTGTTTATGTATGCAACTACAGCAGCAAGGATCCTTATTGCAAAGTTCTGGAAGACACCAGATTTACCCACACTGGAGGACTGGCAGACGCAGCTGATGGACTACATGGAGTTGGCAGAAATGACTGGCAGAATTCGAGATCTGAGCGAAGAAACAATGGAGGAGGACTGGAAAAAATTTAAGGACTACTTGCAAAAATACTATAAGTTGTTTGAATGTTAAGATTGTGCACGATTAAGAAACGTTATGCTTCTGCAATCTAGTTAAGTAAATGATAAAGTAAGTAATGATGAAAAAACGAGATAAATTAGAAACAAAATATTATGTTTATTAAAAGTGTTAAAACTAAATTACAAACTTTCGAAATTGGTAACATAATAAATTCAAAGACACAATAAGATGTGAAACAAGATAACAAATTGCTGAACTGGCTAGAATAATGAATGCAATGTTGAGAGGATGTGAGGAGGTCCAAAAGAAAGCGAATTGTTGAAGGACGTCGTGAAAGATATTTAACTTTTTCTTCTTTTTCTTCTTTTTCTTTATATATATAAAAAAAATGTTTCTTGCATGTTGCTATGTAAACTAATCTGTTAACCTATGGAAAGAAACGCAATAAAAAATTTTATAAAATAAAATGTCATGTATGCTTTAGCTGAAATTCCTGCATTGCAGGGGGCTGAATTAGACAACCATCTGGATCCCTTCCAACTTTACAATTCTGTGATTCTATGATCACCAGTGGTCCATGCAATTTATATAGGTGGTCCATCACATGTCCACATTCATTATCCATATGGATTTTAAAGTGTATTACATTGTATTTAATTGTATTACAGTTTGAATTTGAATTGAATGCAAATTGTAATAAAATAAAATAAAATAAAATAAAATGTAATGTAATAAAATAAAATAAAATAAAATGCAATATAAAAAATGCAAGAAGCAATTAAAATACAATTAAAAAACATACAGCATCCAACACAACAAATCACAATGTCTGCAACGGGAACGGAAAAAATCATTAAGTGGGTTGCCAAGTCCATCAGCAATTTTTGAGTGGTCTGTGGTTTTGTTTATAAAAAGTTTGGAAACTACTGTTCTAAAGCATGTGGCTTCACATCTACAAATTCTATTTGCATTCTGTTTATTTATAAAAGTATTTTCGTACACCTCCAGAAAATAACTCCTAGGGGCCATGGGGGCTTGGGCTCCCACAATAAAATATTTGAGGGGTTCGGACCCCTGCAAAGTTGATGGGTATTGGCATTCAAATAATGTGTGTGCCCTGTCTCATGTGATCAATTATGCAACGTGGGGCTTACCTGGGCCCCTGCAATATTTCATTCAAGTTGGGACCCCTAGGTGGTGCATGACAGGAAATGCCATAAAGCAATACAAAATCACTAAAATGTCTTGCTCATCTTAAAAAATAAAATCATAAACAAAAACTGAATAGGCTTGCCACATTTTATTGCAAACCTATCACATTTGAATTATCTAAACCAATATGCAAATAGAAACATAGCCTTCTTTCAAAATGTATACTCCTATGAATTCTTTGATTCAGTTGTGTTGGACTCTGTTTCAATCTAATGGAAATATCAGGGTTGTTTTCCGAGGCCTAATAAAGTTTTCAGGGGTATTTCCTTCCTGATGTAGAAAAAAGAAGAAGCTTGTGAACAGCTTTTGTGTTGATAGCTTGCAATTGGTGTTGGCTTTTTCCAAGCCTTTGTCATACATTATGTTCTAAATTTGTCTAATGTTTGCTGTAGCCAAAGGAATGGGCAAAGTGATAAACAAGACTCACATTTTCTGTCACTCACCCTAATTGCCTTATGCTTGAAAGGCACCCAGGTCATTGCTATGCACAAATGCAAGGAAAATGCCATCTTTCATAACATGGTTCTGATATACATTTCAATTATCTTCCTTTTAGTAAAAAGCAGGCATGGCACAAATTGTGTATGATGATTATGTCCTTTTGCCCAGTTACAGCTTCTTATGCCATCAATGCTTGGAAGATTTTGAGCGACTGTCACTGCGTACATAAATAAGCATTTGAAACAGTTCTGCTTTGATGCATTTTCAAAGCAGCTTCTTACTGTACACCAAAGAAATTCACTTTCTGAAAACTAATATTGGAAGAACTACTTGGTGCATCATCTTAACTGGAGAGCCATTGTGCTAGTTCTACAAAGTACTGATATCTGCACAAATGAGAAAATTTATCCTCACTGTAAACCCAGCTCAGTTCAGCCTTTTTCTCCAAGAAGGTGTGAAAGACAGTATTGAAGGAATTTGGAAGCCACAAAATAGATGCCATTTTCTTAAGGAAACCATTTAAACCAGGTGTGAGGAAACTTTTCCAGTCTGAGGGCCGCATTCTGTAACGGATAACCTTTTGGGGGCCACATGCCAGTGCTAGGCCAGATCAGAGGCAAATGGTGGAAGAGTGATTGCAGAGATGTTAAACAATTCATGGGGCAGAGTTACTATTGAGTGCAGGGTAGTTGAGCGGTATCTCTTAGGGCTGTGCACAAATCCCCAGACCAAATTGTCCAATTTTGGTCACCTTAGGATTTGTCTGGATTGAATTGAATTGTGTCCACCCAGAATTATCTGGGATGGTTAAAACTTGGAAACCAGTCTCACGGCAAGCAGCAGGCGGAGCCGCAGACAACTGTCATATGTCTCCTTTCTACCCCACATGATTAATGAAAAGTTCCTGTTTGCATTTCCCCAGCCAGCCACCATGGGCACAACATTATTGCAGGCTCCAAAAGTAAAGAGGCAACCAACATCTCTGTCTCAGTGCCAAAGCATCCAGGGGTGTAGGAAGGGGGGTGCAGGGAATGCGGTCTGCCCCGGATGTCATCCTTGAGGGGGATGACAAAATAGCACGCCATGGGGGACGGCACTTACCGCGGGGCCTGGCCTGCAGCACACCTGAGCCACATATCTCTCCTGGGACTGACATGGTGGCTCAGGGGCCCGCGCTGCCCAAAATGACAGTGTGGTGCTTGTGTCTGCCAGGCGCACTCCGTGGGCAGCTTGCCGTGGCGCCCCGGTGCGCGGATCACCGCAGCACCCCCAGGGATGGCTCACCCCGCATCAAGGTAACTAGCAAGGTATCTATCTATCTATCTGAAGCATGAGTTTAAAGGCTTCAGTGTCAGGGATGGGAAAGGTTCAGATGTCCAGAAGTTGTTGGACCACAGATTTCATCGCCGTTGACCCTTGGCTGTGCTGACTGGGCAAATCTGAGATGGAGAAATCTGTCAATTTCGAATTATCTTAGGATCTCATTATCCCAATCCTAAATTCAGTTCTCTGCATGTCCACATCTCCATATCACACTTTTTTTTTAAAGTCATCATGAAAGTTCAGCAGAATTTTAGCGTGGATTTATCCTAATACATACATTTTTGTGTATAATGTTCTCTAACATGCGCATTACTGCAAAACAATTTCACCTTGTTTAGTGCAGTTTTGCAAAGTATTTTCACCAGCATATGCATTTTATGCTAACTTTAACCTGTTATGTGTGTGTGGTTTTTTTTACACATTACGTGGATGGAGAACTGCCATGCAAAATGTTGAAGGATTGCTGTGTTTCAATTTATGTATCCTTCTGGAAATGAAATTTCTTGCCTTTAAATGCAAGCCTAATTGAATTTCTACCCAATCCCTAGATGGGACTTCGAGTCCAACAATATTTCAACACTACCAGTTCCACATCCATTTTTTGAACTCCCCAGAGAAACTGACATATGGGAAAAAATGATTCTACATTGTCATTTGGATTTTTTTCCAGCTTCTTTCTTTTTTGTCTTGTCAAGGGGAAAGTTTCAAAATAAGCTGCAAAGGTTAAGGTCTGGAAATGGCAGATAATAGCAAAAGGTAAAGTTAAGACATACAGCCTTGAATTCTGCAGCAGGTCAAGGCTAAGACATATATTAAATACATATTTGCAGAAAGAACCGGTTTATTATTTGATGAAGCCAGCTGTATGTATGGAAACCTGTGAGAATTCACATGAAATCTCCTTAACCAGATGCTACCTGAAATACAAAGCCTAAAACTGAGTTGGTTTTCTACAGCACTCTTAATCTGGCATTCATTGCTCTGCTGCTTTGAAGGAAGCCATCCTGTTTTGATCCATTCTTTGAACCGCAAGATGAGCTGGGGTGAAAATGTTGGTACCAATTTTGGTCAGAAGGAATCCTTGTGTGCACACTCGGCTGCATCTAGACTGTGTCATTGATGGCTTTGCCATGGAGTCCTGGAAGCTGGACCTTCCACATCTACCAGAGCCCACACACTTTGTACTAATTCAGAGCATCAGCTGGCCGACAAACCGATTTCCTTTCCCTCCATTATATTAGGGTTAAGAACAGCAACCCATTAACTTGATTCATTCAGCTTCCGTTGACGGCTTAGTGATGGAGGAGGCTGTTTGCAGGAAGTTCTCTTCCCCTGCCCCCTCTGCCCTATTATAAATTGAATGGGAAATATTGTTCATTGAGGCACTCAGCGAGTGACTGAGCAAAGAACAGCAGTTGCTTATGGCTGAAGGGTGTTAGTAACAAGTGCTGACAGCGGAAGATGTGAAAGCCCACTCAACATATTTCATGCTATTTTCTCTCATTTGGGACAATAATGAGATGATAACTTGATGCTGGAGTATCTCCTCCCCACACACACCCAGAAGTGGGAGCCATGATACATGTTTTTTCCTTGATCACTAGGTCATAATTACTGCTAAGGACGAAAAAAACCACTGTGATATCCATGCTGCTAATCCATTTGTTTTCATTTTCCTCCCGGGGATGTATATTTTTGCTCCAAAAATAACAGCAAAGAATAACTCACACATAGAACGAACAGCTCAGGTCTCCTGGCATTAAATACATTTCAAAGAGCCATTCCATACCTCATTTTCTCATAGCCATTGGCACATATCATTATTTAACAGAATGGTGTATAAATAGAATGGTTGTCTAGGAACACTGTCAGAGAGAAGGAAGGGTTGCTGTGTTGTTGCTGTTTTTATGTGTTTGTCAAATGCATAAATTGAAGAAGCTAGTGACAGCTTGTGGGGAAAGTGATTTTGCATGGTACCACAGGCTTTGATTGTTGGGACTTACTTAGGGAGCTGCTATCAGGCTATCGGTCCATCTACCTCAGTATTGCCCACACTGACTGGCAGCAGTTCTGCAGTGTTTCAGGCCAAAGCCTTTCCCGGCCCAACCAGGAGATGCCAGGGATTGAACCTGCATGCAAAGCAGGTGTTTGACCATTGAACTATGATCCTTCACCCCCAAATAAAATGAGGTTCCTAGCCCACATGGTTCTGAACTAAGGGCTGATTTTAAAAGCACACTACCTAACATTGCATCAGACTGCTGGGCTCAGGATTGCTGACACTGACTGACACAGTGGTTTTCCAAAGTTCCAGGCAGGCTCTTTCCCCCCAGCCTTACCTGGAGATGCTGGGGATTGAAAATGGGGCCTTCTGCATGCAAGGGCAGATGCTCCACCACTCAGCTTCCTTTCCACATCTTTCTTCCCTCTTCTAAACCTGTCAGAGGACATCATAGATCTGATGCATATTTCTGATTTCGTGCAATGAGCAAGAGGTTGGAGGAGATGGTCTACAAGACTTCCTCCGGTTATGATTCTCTGCTTATATTGCTTTTCTAAGTTCAGTTCAGTTTTTTGTGTTTTAGCAAACAGCCATAACATGCATGACAACAATACTGCTACTAATAGTGGTTTACATTTCTACTCCCACTCGCTGGATCATCACCTTGTCGTGGTGAGTGGGCTTGCATGTTCCTATGACCCTTGTGAGCAAAGCTGTCGGGAATCTCGTACTCCCAGCAGGGTCACCCAAGGCGGTAAGATCAAAGGGAAGGAGCCAGACAAAGAATGATCCAAGAAGTCCTCAATGGCAGAACAGGCGGATGATAACAAGCAGTATGTTACAACGGCTGTGAAGGCAGATGAAGGTTGCAGCAGATAGGAATCTAATGGTTGTCGTGACTACTTCATGCCATCAGAACAGAGCCCTACTACGAAGACTGTGCATTGGTCAGTGTGCACTGATCTGCACGCATAAAACAAATTCACGCACAAGCGTCTTCCCAAAAAACATTTCTACTCCCCAAATTTTATAGGATAAATCATTTCCCATACCCCCGTTTAATTTTGTTACACAAATTTGTAGAGCCTTAGTAAGAAATTTTGATGTTCTACATATAAAGGATATATACTTCTCTCATCAGACAACAGAAAACAGGTATTTGCAAGAGACGGCCTTCTCTTCTGTGATCTTAACAATGGGTGGATGTAGTTGTTTCTAAGATTATTATAAAAAGGGCATTCAAGGAGTGCATGAGTTGTGTCTTCCATTGACACAGAGTTGCAGCTGCAAGCTCTCTCCTTCTTAGGAACTCCTGTATGTTGGCCCATCCAATCTGCATCTAATGGAAGGACGGCTTTTCAAAGTGTTAGGGGGAATGTAACCAATATGGTGCCCTCCAGATGTTGTTAAACTACAACTCCCATCAGCCTCAGCCAGCATGGCCAATTGTCAGGGATTATAGAATTTGCAGTCAAAATGGAAGGGCATCACATTGGCTACCACTGTGCTAGGGGCATGTCATGTGCCATTTTTAGTAATCAATAAGGACATTTTATTTTTATTTTTATTTTATTTTTTATTTTTTTTTTTGAGAGAGAGAGAGAGAGAAAACACTTTTCGTAAAGGCCTTGTAAGGCTATCAGTCAATTCTGCACCTTTTGAGAGCCCTCTTCTCAACCTCCCAAAGTGTTATTGAGGCATCTGATCAAGGCCTGTATTTTAAAATGAGCTTAAAAATATATTTGCAAATGTTTGTATGTTTCATGCCAGACAGAAAGCAGCTGGCTAAGTACTTTGGCAGCTGTTTATCTTCCTGCTCAAGGGCCCCCCTGATTTATAGCAGTACCTCAAAGTTGTAAAAGGGAATTACAGGCTGGGAGCAAAGGTCATACTGACCATACATATTACAGAATACAATCAAGCTGCAAAAACACTAATTAAGAGTTGGTAAATAGTAAGATTTATTGTTTAACAGAAAATAATACCATGTGCCTCCCATTAGACTCGAGTCATATTTTCCTAAGGTTAAAGGGCAAGAGCTAATAGGAACAGCAGCTGGCTGGGAAAGGAGGTATAAACTGAAGAGGCTTTTTTGAAGCTGTTTCCTTTTTACTTTGAAAAGGCCTTTTCTTCTAAAAAGCTATGTTATGTATGAAATTTGTTGGCTTAAATGTAATTATGCAAAGGGTAAGAAATGTTAGATTCTTATGTTGGATTCTTATTTCATTGATGGTGTGTGAGAAGGTGAACCCAAGATCTCTGTTTAAGACAAAATTTAAAACCATGAGCCATCTGTTTTAGCCATTTGTTTTTAGAATGCCAGGGGCAATAGGGCAAAAGGTGATCTGGTAATTAAGGTGCCTTGTCGAGGCAAATGTAAGATATATGGCTACTTGTCTGCCATTTATGGATAGAAGGAATTATAGCTCTTTGTCTCCCATAAAAGGTAATAGGAAATGGGTGTATCTTTTATGATTGGTTCTAGCAAACAGCCAATAGGAATTTCAACCAGGCTGATTGGACAAAGGCAGCCAAAGGAGGAGCAAGGGGGCAGGGCTGAGGAAATATAAGTGCTGGCCATCAGGGCTGGAGTGGGCAGAGCTTTGGTAACCATATACCACTGTGTCTCTCATTTATTTGTCTGACAAATAAATTATTTTAATTTCTCTATTGCTGCGTTGAATATTTCATTCCAGCTAAGCGTTAACCACAAGCAGGGTGCTACATTATTTTTCAAGATCCAGTGCCAGCATTTAAATTCCCACCTATAGGCTGATCCATTGATTTATTTTTTACAAGTTACCTGTTACAATTAGATGGATGAACTAATTAATAAAAAGGGAATGAAAGAGGGATTTCACAGGAAATGACAACTTTGAATTTCACTCAGGGATTTTGGCAATTAATCTTAACTCCATAATTATAACAAGTGCTTCTGTTAATCTGGACTTAATATTTTTTTTTTAAATGCTTGTCACTCTCTTCCCCTCTCCCTCCCTTCCAATAAAGCATCATCAGAAAACTCAGGTTCACTTAATTTTAATTTAATCCTCCTCAAAGATCCATCCCCCCCACCAAAATCCTCCATAATACCTTTATAAATAATACTTTATTCTCCTGTGCTCGCATAATGATGGGCTTCTAGCTCGCATGGTTAATGCAGAGAGTCAGGACAAAATATATCACTTTTTTGTTTTTTAAGTGGGGGGACTTTAAATATTCTGGGAATGAATACACACACTTCCTAGAGTGGTTTAACAATCAATCCCTCTTCCCAGGGAACTCTGGGAATTGTAGTTCTGGGAGGGGAATGGGGTCTCCTAACAACTCTCAGCAAACTTAACATACTGCAGCTCACAGCATTCTTTAGTCATGACTGTTTGCAGTTGTATCATAGTGTGAATGTGGCCTTGGTATCTGTATAACTTTGTGGGGTAAGTTGCATATGGATTCCTTTAAGAATGGATAAAACTTACTTCTTGTTCAGGGAAGGCTGGTTACTCAGATCCAGAGCAAATGGTTTGTGTCAGCAGTGTTGACGTGCATAAGCTTATCACAACAGCCCACAGGACCACATCCCCAAGGAGAGACTGAAAATGTGAGCAGATGTGCTGACCCATTGCCCTGCCCACACAAAAGAGAAGCAGTTCACAGTGTAATAACCAATAATTAGGGTCAACAAGCAGGTAGAAAAAAGGAAAGTGGCCTAATTCTCTGGCTTCTCCTGTGCTAATACATGCACCCAATACCACAAGTTCAAAAACCTCGTTATCACCTTATTCTCTTGCCCCGGGGAAGAAGGGTCTCTCAATTACTCTGGTTCTCTGGCAGATGATGTCATAGCTTCTAGTCTGGAGCTGCATTCTCCCATGTTGCCCTTGCACCCCACCACCAATCTCTGGATAAAAAGGCTTTCAGATAGAAGAGCTAGGAAAGTCATTGCCAACCAGAGCAGATAATACTGAATTTGATAAGACAGTGTCCTGGTTTATCTAGGGATTAAATAAAAAAACCCACCTAATTAAACATTATCCCTTTTCACTGTTGGTTCTGTGGTCCCCAAGGAAACCCAGGGTGGGGACAGGGCTATGCACAGACCTATTGCAATATCTGATAGTAGTGAGGGAATTCCTGGTGATCTCACTTGTCAGAAGTTGCAAAGCATTTCAGAATTTGGAAACTCTTGTACAATCCAATTAATCATATTGCCGCATTTTCCAATTTCCCACATATTTATTGAGTGGGAATGTTTGCTAGAGAGTCCTTACAACTGTAATCAATTTTCAAATAGATTAGAGTCCCATATTAATTTCAGCAAATAGTTTACTCTATAACAATTTGGAGAAACCTGCCTTGATTGTGTGATTATTAACACAGAAGTTAGGCAGTTTCATCAAGTTAAATGGTATTTGATATGTAAACCACCTGCTCAGCATTACAGAGGACAGTTCTCTCTCTGGAACAAAAAAGAGAGAGACCATGATGCACAGTGATAATGCAAGATGCCAGTCTTATAATGACGATTCTCCCAACGCTTCAAGAAATAAAATGGTTATTGTGGTCACTCCACATTATGCTAACAGATGTTTCTTTTTTTATATTACATTTTTAATTAAATTTTCCAACATACATTTATAGTATCCAATCTAAATTTATCACATATTTTCTCTTTTAGACTTCCTTCAACCTCTTTGACAATCATCCATTATTCAAATTTTTAAGTACACATTTCCTAATTTTATATTGCATTTTATAAACCTTCACACACTTAGTTTTCATCAGTACAATAGTCCTCTATCATTTACAGAACTTGTTGAAATCCCACTAGCATTATTTGCTCATCACATACACATTTCAGATAGTCTGAAAATTTTCCCCAGTCTTCAATGAACTTTTGATCTCGTATATATCTGATCTTTCCTGTTAGTTTGTCCAGTTCAGCATACTCTATCAGTTTCATTCTCCATTCTTCGAGCGTCGGCAGTTGTTCCTGTTTCCATTTTTGGGCCCACATTATGCTAACAGATGTTTCAGGTTACGAGTTTTTGGGTTACGGATGCACCGAAACCCAGAAGTACCGGAACAGGTTACTTCTGGATTTCAGTGCTTGTGCATGTGCAGAACTCCTAAATCGTGCTTTGCGCATGCGGAAATGCCGACTTCCAACCTGCATGTGTACAGACGTGGCGCTGCGGGTAGCGTACGCTGTGGGTTATGAAAGTGCCTCCCACACGGATCACATTCGCAACTCGAGCGTCCACTGTATTAGAACCCTGTGCAAAAGATTAGAGCGTGGGCCAAAGGAAGCAACAGTTCTTGGAAATATAAAAGCCAGCAGTTATTTGCATTGTCCTCCAGCACTAAATGGAACTCATTGGTCCTTTTGAAGACCAGGTTTTAAAAAGGGATAATTAAATGGAATTTTACAGAAGGCAGGAAAAAAGAAAAGAGAGGGCAAAGGTTGCTAGTAGAAGACATGGTAAAATACCCTATGACCATAAAATAGTGAATCAGGAAACTCTTTGCAAAGGGAGCAATGTTGCAACAAGCCTGAGGGGGCAAGTTAGTGATAACAAAACTCAGGCAAAAGTATACTAGTTGTATAACATGTGTATGAGTGTGTTCGTGCATTTGTGTAAAACAGGCAACTAGCAAGGTTGCATGAATTAAATCAAACATTTTATTTTACTTATTTATGGAATTTCTTGACCACCCTTTATGCAACCGCAGTCACAGGGCGGTTTCCAAAACAATATAGTCAGTGATTATTATTTTTTAAAAAATGTGTATCTATCAAACAAAACATTAACCTAGTAAACAGCAAGGCAATCAACAACTACTAGATACGTTATAACTAGTGATGGAGAAGAAAGTATGTTTGCATTTAAAAGCAATTCCACCTAATTTACACAGTCCAAAACAATCTGAGAATCAAAACACAGCCATCTTTGAAAATCCACACTTTGCTGAATTTTGCAATGAACTTCTTCAGCCAAGTAATGTGACCTAAAATGCATATTTCAGGGTAAAGTGTCAATAAAATGCACATACAGTGGTACCTCGGGTTAAGTACTTAATTCGTTCCGGAGATTCGTACTTAACCTGAAACTGTTCTTAACCTGAAGCACCACTTTAGCTAATAGGGCCTCCTGCTGCTGCCGTGCCACCAGAGCACGATTGCTGTTCTTATCCTGAAGCAAAGTTCTTAACCTGAAGCACTATTTCTGGGATAGCGGAATGTGTAATCTGAAGCATATGAAGCCCGAGGTACCACTGTATTGGTGAAAATAATGTAGAAAAATCAGGGGGAAATGCTTTTCAAAAATGTCCTAGACAAAATAGCATACAAAAGTGCTTATATTAGGACAAATTCTCACTAAAACGCTGATGAATTTTTGTGATTTTTTATTTTTATTTTTTTGGTGGGGAGGTTTGCAAACTGATGTGGAAATGTGGAGAACTGAACTTAATATCTGAAAAATGAGAAACTGAGAGAACCCTAAAATGACTTATTCACCCATCCCTAGTGATGTCAATACCAGCAGGCCATCTATCAGTCATTTCCACTGAAAATATCTGTGGTTGCGTTTCATTTTTTTTGGGGGGGGGGGGTCTGCTGATTGATGCACTTCTTTATTTGGCTGGCAAGCATGTCCCTGAGGCAACTAGCACCTAATTTCAGAAGACACTGCTGTATTGTTAATAATAACAGGAGGTACCTTCAAGATGCTGTTATTAGAGTTATCACAAACTCTAATGGGCTGACATCCTCTTTAGAATTTCTAATTGTAAGCACTCATTCTCCCTAAGTGTGGTAATTCTCCTGACAAATGTGACTTTCAAATGGGTGCTGAAAGAGTTCATCTCCAGGCAAGCCATGGTCCACTGGGAACATGACAATGGATGCATACTCATCACAGCAGAAGTGTAAGAAGAGGAGCACTACAGCCAAATGTAAAAAGCTTCCAGCACAGGGCTTTCTTCCTCCACCCCGCCCCTCACATTCATCTTAAGTGCCAGATCCATTATTCAAAGAGAGAAACGAAAGGGCTCATCAACTGTCTGTACCTCTAAGGTCAGTTTATGAAACACACACACACACACACACACACACACACACACACCCCTTACATCATGGGGACTTGTCTAGCAAATAAAGTTTCTGGCTGAGTCCAAACTAGGAGTTTGTAAGCAATCATCATTTCCCATCCTGCCCTTTTATTCACTGCATCCAGCATTGCTTCAGTTCCACGGCAGGTCATTTCTGTGAAAAACTGTGGCAAAATCATATAACTTGCACAATTCACCCAATCAATTACGAAATCTGCATTGTCAATGTGTCATTCTGCCCCGTTCATTTCAATGCAAAGGTAACACAATGCAGATGCAGGAAAGGAAACATAATTATGTATCCTTTACAGACTGAAAGCACAAAGAACAGTGTGTCCCAACAATATCTGCTGGATTGACTTCTATTTTGTACATGGGAGAAAGAGTCAAACCCCAAACATTAGGATGTTGGCTCTTCTTACATTCTCTTGTTCTTATGATGCTCCATTCCATTCTATTCCATTCCATTCCACCCCCTTCACACTTTTCCATTTACTTCCTCCCAACAGACGGATAACATTCCATGACCACTGAACACCCTCAGTCATTATTGGGCTGTTTTTGTCCCACACCCCTAGGAGTGGGAGCTAAAGTGGTGATGATTATGATCACGTCAGGTTACCCTTAAGCATCCCAATGCCTCGCTCTTGTTTGTGGGCAGTACTATTTTGGCTATATACTGGGCAACACATCAAGAGTTGTGTTTGCTCTTTAACATGTATTTTCCTTTTAAGACTCAACACCATTTGGTGGCAGTAAGTGAGCACTGTGCACATTCCTAGGCTGGGCATCTAATTTACTCACTGCTCAAGAAAGAGATCAGTCTATAATTACTTGAGTCTGTCTTATTATTAGGACCAAGGTCCCCTTCACTCAAGTCATGCATTTGATCATCCATGATAGTCTTCATGCCTATCAAAAACCCTTCTGGGGACCTTTCTAAGTGACCAACAAATAACCAGCAAATGTGAAAATATTCACCTTTTCCATTTTCTTTCTCCCATTATCACTCAGCATTGTTCATATTAGGCTGTGGCACATTAACTTATGACAGAAATGCAGAGGATATGGAAATGGCAGAGCTGATGATTTCTTGAAGGAGCTTGCAGCGTCCTTGGAATGACACATAGCTACCTGAATTTTCTGGTGGATAATTAGCAGATTAAGTAAAGAGCTATTTCACCTGCAGGATGGTAGCTCCCTAGTGACTTTCTTGAAGGAGCTTTGGCATGCCTATTCAACAGCACTCTCTGTTGCAGAGAGAAGAAATAAATTAAGGCATACCACGAGCATTTCAGGTGTGCAGTGCATTTGCATTCTTGGGTGCGGTGGGGAACGACAGCACAGGTTGCAATAGCAAATTACGAAATTATAATAAAGAAACCCTTATCACAGATATGCAGCAAAAGTTGCTCAAGTAAGAAGGCAGGGGCCACAGAAACTTTGTGCAAGCCATGTTCTGCTGGCTTCTTGAAGACACAACCGTTTGCACAGGCACTCCCTGGGTCTTTGAATCTCCTGTTTTAATTATTGCCTTGTTATACTGGTATCAATAAAATTTTGCTTGTTGTGATAGAGAGTGAGGAAGCCACCTCATGGGGTGGAGGGCCCACACATTGTTTTTAATTGTTCTGTTTTTTGTTTTTATTTTTGCTTATTCTGCTTAACTCTTATAAGGGAGGGAATATATGCCTGAGAGGGAAGGAGTTGGGGGGAGCTAGATGGTGCAATCACAGTGGTTATGGGTAAGGGGAGGAAGGGGGAAGAGCTAAACTCAAGACCACACAGCCCATTACCATTCTTGCCCCCTTCTCATGAGTAACACCTTAATAAGCCTCTCTACAATAACCAAAGGACACGGGTGGCGCTGTGGGTTAAACCACAGAGCCTAGGACTTGCCGATCAGAAAGTTGGCGGTTGGAATCCCTGCGACGGGGTGAGCTCCTGTTGCTCAGTCCCTGCTCCTGCCAACCTAGCAGTTCAAAAGCACGTCAAAGTGCAAGTAGATAAATAGGTACCGCTCCGGCGGGAAGGTAAACGGTGTTTCCGTGTGTGCTGCTCTGGTTTGCCAGAAGTGGCTTAGTCATGCTGGCCACGTGACCCGGAAGCTGTATGCTGGCTCCCTCTGACAATAAAGCGAGATGAGCACTGCAACCCCAGAATCGGTCACGACTGGACCTAATAGTCAGGGGTCCCTTTACCTTTACCTTTACAATAACCATCAGGTACTATTCTCTCAACATGCCTTGCATCTCTGCTGTCTCCCTCTACTTCTTTCTCTCCCCCAGTTGAAGTAGTGGAGACATTTATCATTCCATGAATGTTCACTATGATCAAACACATACAGAACTGAGATTATAGTAGAAACCAGTAATGCTTTTCCATCTACAGAAAGCACTAGCAAATGCATCCAGTGTTCAGCAAGTGCTTTGTTATTTCAACAGAAGCCTTGCAGTGGACAACTTAATAATGATGATAAATATTTAATCAAGCCACATTATTTATACACAAAATAATGGTTAAATATGCATGCAATAATGCTGGCTAAAAGAAGGGCCAATTTAGTTAATTAGTTGGAATATATACAGTAATCCCAAGAAGAGTGAATACTTTATATTTTCACCAATTGTTAATAAGGACATACTGCAGTGGTTGTTTTAAAGAAAAACTGAATGTTCCGTTTTTTGGGATGTGTGCAAATGCTGTAATATTTATGAAGATGTGAAATACTCCAGCTTACAAATTTCAGTAATAAATAAATAAATAAATAAATAAATAAATAAATAAATATGTTTGCTTTTCAGCTCATTCCATGGTTATTTCAGGCAACTGCTGTACCCCCCCCCCTTTCTACAGAACCTTTGAACCATTTCCAAATTGAAATAATTTTTGAGTATCACTTCTTTGGTCAGTCGAGAAACAAGTATTGTCAACAGGGGGTTTTTTCCCCTCCAAAGGAGGGGGGGGGAGTATATGAAGATATAGGTTTAGGATTAGTTGTTTTTCTTACTGTGGTCTATGTTGTGTTTTATTTGGAAATTAAGATAGCATCTGATGCTTCCTGCCTATCCATTCTCGGACTAGAACTATATTAATGAAACAGATTTTTATTTTTATATCACCTTAAGACAATCTGTGTTTTTTACTTGGAAGGAGCCCACCTGTGGGAACAATGAGTGATACCTTCCACTAATTAAGGAGAACTGGGAGCATCAGAAGATCCCTGGTGGATCAGAGAAAAAAAATCCCTCCAATCCATCATATTTTTCTCCACAGTGGCCAAGTCGCCCACAAACAGGGCTTCCATTTGATGATGATGAACATTATTTGTTAGTTACTTTATCTTGCCTGGGGCAACCCAAAACAATAACAGACAGACAGAAACCCCTGTATGTGTGTGTGACCGTGCGCGTGCGCGCGTGCACACACACACACACACACACACACAGAGAGATACAATAAAACCAAAAGGGGAAAGAAATAAATCAAAAACATCCTGCCCACTTCTAAAAGGCTACAGATTTTTTAAGGCCTGGTTTTAGAGTAAAGTTTTTTCCTGGAGCCTATACATATATTTTGATGGTGCCAGGTGAGCCCCTCTGGAAAGAGCATTCCACAAACTGGGAGCCACCACAGTTCTCATGTCACTGCTCTCTGGACCTCTTGTGGAGGAGGCACATAAAGAAGGGCCTTAGATTATGATTGCAGGGTCTGGGCCGGTTCAGGCAGTCCCTGAGGATGTTGTTATGGAAGCTTGACTTGGATGTAAATATTGTTATTTTAATGGGAATCTAACTGCTGGTTGGGGAATTGTGTGTGATGCAGATTCCTAGCTGCCTTGTTTTGGTAGTTTTGCAAATTATGCCAGGTAGAAGTCATGTAACGAAAACTGAAATTAAATTAATTATGCATTGTAGTGAAAATGTCTGCCCTGAATAAAATGCCAATCAGTTTCATGTGATGTACTTAAAATATTCTCTTGGGAGTTTTCAAGCAGCTGCCTAACATTTTGGTTTGCTTTCCCCACCCTCCTTGTTTTCAAGAAAAAATGTTTAAGTTTTGGTATTGCAGCTTTAAAGTGCACCATTTCATTTATACAAACTTAAGGAAAGTTCTGGGAAGAAGAGAAACTATTATAGGGTTCACAGATGGGACAATGTTCAACAGAGCCCCTTGCTCCATGCCTTCTGCTGTCTTGCATACCAATGAGAGAATTGTGTGCTATCACAGTCTCCCTCTTGAACTCTGACTACTGCTGAGATGTGGATAAGTTTGATATGTTCAAGTGGGTCCCCCCTTTCCTTCCCCTCTTCATTTTTTTTAAAAAAGAAACACTGTATTGTTTTGACCCATGGTCAGGTCTCCTAGCTTTCCATGATTCAATGATTTAGGAATAATTTATCGGCTGAGAAATGACTTATCCACAGAGGAATGTGTAGGAAGGAAGGGGGAGGGAGAAGATTAGCATACTGCTTTAGGTTTTACACAGTGTTGAACTTGGATTTCAAGAGGGTGATGAGTGACTTATTCTGTGTTTTATTGATATTGATTCCGGCCCTCAATTAATGTCATTCTTTATAAATGATGTCACCCTCTAAATCGTGGGCTTGCTGCTGTTTCTTTCACAGCAAGCAAGCAAGCAAGAAAGAAAGAAAGAAAGAAAGAAAGCTACACCACTAGAAGGCCAAAGAAAAACTTCTTACTGTGGTGACACAAATGCTTAGAATATCAATACATTCTCTGTCATCACACGCAGAATGAGAGTGACAGTGAGAGTGATTAATTTGGTTGTGGGGTTGTGTTGTTTTTTAATAACTTTTAAATTACCAATGTGTGCAATGCATCTTTAGCAAACCAAATTGCTAAGAAGGATGCTTGGTGTATGTTTGCAAGGAGTGTGTCATTACAAGTGTAACCCTGTTGTTACCAGGTATGCAAGGATGCCTGAACTCCCCAGTTAGTTTGGTCCTAAAGGACTTCCAACAAAAGGGACCAACGTAAGATGGCCTGAGCTGTAACCCTATGTAAGGACAACATCTCTCTCTATGTAAGGTCAAGGCTGGCCCTACCATTAGAAGGTTAGTCATTTGCCCCTGGTGGCAGATGATGGAGATGATGGCCAGGAGAGGTAGGGACAGGTTGGAGGACGGAGCTGTATGTGCCACTTATGGGTGGGTGAATCTGTCAAAATTGTTTTCTCTAAGGCACAGATTACATTTTCTCTGACTGCTTGTGCAATCTGCTGTTGCTCTAGCATGAGGGTGGGAATATTGGTTGTGCAACATGAAATCCAGTGGAACAGTTGCAATTGTGGAAGCTTTTTATCCAACAGGTTGCACAACAGGATGTACTGGGGCTAAATAAATTTGTTATGCAACCAATCATGCAAACTATGCTGACTTCCTGTGCTTTCTCTTGCACAAGCCATTACACTAGTACAACTAGTACACCATTAGTTTATTTGAGAGCCAGTTTATATGAGAGCCAGTGTGGTGTAGAGGTTCAGAGCGGTGGACTCGTAATCTGGAGAACCGGGTTTGCATCTCCACACCTCCACCTGCAGCTGCTGGGTGACCTTGGGCTAGTCACACTTCTGTGAAGTCTCTCAGCCCCACTCACCTCTCAGAGTGTTTGTTGTGGGGGAGGAAGGGAAAGGACAATGTGAGCCGCTTTGAGACTCCTTAGGGTAGTGATAAAGCGGGATATCAAATTCAAACTCTCTCTCTCTCTATTTCCACATCAGTTTGTACTATCACTTAACCACATGTGAAAAATTATGTCCAAACCTTACTGTACACCCCACAGATCACTTATCCAAACAGCTGACTTCCTTATTTCCTTGTTTGTTTGTGCTTTGCTGGTTGGTGGCAGTCATTTCTGGGAAGAAACCACGAAGTAAGGGGCAAAAGAGAGCATATAAATCCCACATTAGAAGTATTTCCATATGAAAGAATGGAAATTGTGGACTCATTATGTGAATGCCCGCCTAATGAATGGTTGCCACAGAATGCATTGTGTTTGGTAAATGGGAATTGGGTATACTTAGTTTCCCCTAAAGTATACATTTCTTGCAAAGATATTTTCCCTAAAATAATGCATTCTTGTATATCATTTTCATGAAAAATGCACGCAGAAAACCACATTGTAAAATTCAAAGACGTAAGAATTTCATAGGATAGCTCTGTTTTGGTTCTCACATTGTCTTGGAAACTGCAAATTTGGTAGGTTCAACTTTAAATGCAAACTGAACAGAATTTCCAAACCCCTGGCCTTAGTGCCATCTGGATTGTCTGTATAACAAAGGTACCAGGCCTGACTCCCTGGTGAGAATGTGAGAAACTGGGAACCACCCCTGAAAACACTTCTTTTTGTGTTGTCTTCCACTGCACCACCCTTAGAGAGGGCACATAAAGATAATGCCTCTGGATAATGCTTTCTGGATAGTAGACAGGGAGGAGGAGTATGGATGTGTGTTGCAATTACCATGCGGTATGGAAGTGAGAGCTGGACCATAAAGAAGGCTGATCGCATTATGGTGCTGGAGGAGACTCTTGAGAGTCCCATGGACTGCAAGAAGATCAAACCTCTCCATTCTTAAGGAAATCAGCCCTGAGTGCTCATTGGAAGGACAGGTCCTGAAGCTGAGGCTTCAATTCTTTGGCCACCTCAGGAGAAGAGAAGACTCCCTGGAAAAGACCCTGATGTTGGGAAAGATTGAGGGCACAAGAAGAAGGGGATGACAGAGGACAAGATGGTTGGACATTGTTCTCGAAGCTACTAACATGAGTTTGACCAAACTGTGGGAGGCAGTGGAAGACAGGAGTGCCTGGTGTGCTTTGGTCCATGGGGTCATGAAGAGTCATACACGACTAAACAACAACAACAACACAAATGAAGAAGTTATATTCATTGCTCCACCCACTTTAATCTCTGGCCCCAATTACTGGAAGGTTGCCCTGAAGCTATTGGAGCTCTTTGGCCAAAACATGGGGGGGGGGTCAGGGTTCAGTTTCATCATCATCATCATCATCATCATTATTATTATTATTATTATTATTATTATTATACTTTGGGCAGGTCAAAATAATTTAAAATAGAAAATTAAAAAGAGTTTAAAATAAATTATAATCACAAGAACAGAAAGTGTCCCATAAATATGCACCTCAGGTGTCACAGGCTAGGGTAAAGAGATATGTCTACAGAATATGACAAAAACTGTAGTGCGAAGTTGTCAGATGCACTTTCTGTGGGGAGAAGATCCACAACTTACCGTATGAGCTGCAAAAGAGAACACCCTTTCCCTGGCCAACGCTGATCTTCTGAGGATGGTAAAACTACCAAGAGGGCCCCCTCTGCTGATCTTATCACACAAGAGCATCATTAGATTTCAGGCAAGTCTGTATCAGAAAGCCAGAAAGAAACCCACTTTTCCTTATTGGTCGTCTCCATAGTACAGTGTGCAAATTCTCTTGTAAAAGAGCGTGAGGTTTTGGGCTGGAGTCCAAGAACTGGTAGCTCTCCCCTCTTGACAGGTTAAATTGAAAGGCTAACCCCATACTCTGTGAGGAATAACATGGAGGTAAGGATGTTTCATTACTGAACTCATTGCCAATAAAATTGGGGTCCAGAAGTGCTAGGTATCTGGGACAGGCCTGCGTGTGACAGAAACTCATTATTTTGTCTGATTTCCTGGACAACCATTTATAGACCACAGGGATGGGGACTGGGAGAAGGTGAGATGTGTTCAGTTCACAGTTTAATTTGTACTTTCTGAACCAGTACTTGAACCAAAACACAGCTATCCTTTGAAATTTGCACTTTGCTGAACTTTGTATTTCTCCAACTAAAAGATGAGGCGGAGGAGGAGGAGGAGGATTTACCCATTCTTTACCAGCAGGTCCCAGGACAGGTTGCAACAATTAGAAATTCAATATTAAAAAACAGTTAAAACAAATCACAGTCACAGGAGTAGGGTGGGTGCTAAAAACACACTGAGATGTGTAAAGAAACATCTTGCAGTATGCATTTTGATAGGAGAAATTGTAGGGACAAAAACAAATACATTAGGCAAAATTGCAAAGAAAAATGTAAATTACAGGAGAAATGCACAGGAAAGTGTAAACCCATTTTTGTATGCAGACATATATATATATATATATATATATATAGAGAGAGAGAGAGAGAGAGAGAAGTGCTTCATAAATTATGCATTCTAAACTTGAGTTCTGAAAAATGAGAAACTGAAAGAGTGCTCTTGTGACCAATGTCCTTCTTGAGGGTTTCTCCAGGCATCTGGCTGACTGCAGTAAGAACAGGATGCTGGACTAGATAGGCCACAGGCTTGATGCAGCAGGTTCTCCTTATGTTCTTAAGCAATATTGACAATGGGGTGGTGAGGAGCTCTTTGTCCTGCACACTGGTTCCTACCTGCCTGATTTCAGGGGTAGGCACGCACAGACATCTCCTGAGGGCCCACTTCAAAGCAGGGCACCCAATGACACATGGGTGGATTTGCTCCTACACCTCACCATTGCAACTTGCCTCTCACCCTTGCCTAGATGGTGGTGGTGAAAGAGAAGAGCACTAGATTCCATAGACTGCTTGTGCACTGGTTCTCCATGTGGCTAACGAAGCAGGGCTGGGAGGTGGACATGGCGCAAATGTGCTGACCAAATTAATCCAGCACACCTCCCAATGTGGTTGTACTTCCTTGACCTCCCTGCCACCTTGCCCCTCTCCTTTGTGGTAATCAACCACAATCCACGTGCCAGGAAACTTAGTGCAATGGCTCTGCTCCATCTGGCGAGCCACTTATGCAGGCAAGGAGATAATAGTAACAATGAGAAAGAGAATCAGCAGTTTGTGAAATGGTGCTGAGACAATAGACTCCCTGACAGAGGAGGGCACAGGAAGAGCATCTAGTCAAAAGGCCCTCCAAAACTAGCAGCCAGCACTAGACAAAATAGTGGATCAGTAAAAAGTCATTGCTAGATCCTACAGACTTGAATCTGAAGCACACAGCAATTGGAGCCCTAATCCCATAAGAATCTAGGCTAATCCCACTTCTCTAGGGCACCCTGCCATGAGGATCAGCCACAAGGAGCTCATCTTACATCAATTTGGATAGTCTTTGAGGGATAACGTCCTTCGCCAGCATTCTTTTTCTTACTTTTGCTCTGGAAATGAAATCCTGTAGATTTTAAATAGAGCAAATGTCTTTTTATCAGCCTGCCATATGTTTTTTGCAGATAACTATGTGGCCTAACTGGCTTGAATCAAACCTCTGACACAAATATGCAAATTCCCTTGGAATGAAGCATGTCTCAACTGTCACTTCCTTAGGCATCATTGATTAAAATATGTAAAGGTTTAAAAATAGTCCTCTGTGGGGTGTGTGAATAGCTCACAAATTGCATCCATTCTCAGTCATCTAAAGTACGTGCATGGTGCCAATGTGTGAGGGTGGGGTGGGGGAATGACTGGTTAGATGAGTGCCTTTAATATCTAGAGTACTATGCAATTGGCCGTTTTCATTTTGACCACAATCAGCACATTGGTGCTTGTTTCAAATGAAAGGGAAGCATGATGCAATTCAGCTCCATTCATGAAGTTGCTTCAGAAAGCAGAAAAAAATTAATGGCTATATACTCCTCTATCTCCTCCCTTCTCCCTTACACCCCCCCCAACACCCCCCCAGCAGGCTATTTTATTGAAATGTGTCGCTTCAGCTCTTAATTTAAATTCTGAAAATCCCCCCCCCCCCGTTTGCCTTTACTGCTTCTTTTCCCTGTGTGTGTGGTTTTTTTTTTTGTTTTTTTTTTAGATCCACATTCCACAGTACAAGCATCTCACACCCTGGTCACACAAAGTGTTTTGATAGGATTGTTTGTGCATTTTCATTATGGGTGGTTATATTTTAATGTTTGCTTTTTTTTTACACTTGTAAACCACTTGGAAGCTTGTTTTGTCATTAGGCAGTAAGTCATCATCCCCACCACTTTTTCCCATGAGAATATGGCCTTCGATCCTCAAAAGGTTGCTTCCCCCTGGTATACCATAGGCAGCAGTCATTCATTACCCCATCGAGAACAACACTTAGAATGTAAAGAGGAGAAGCAAAGGGAACCAGGAACAAGGGAACTTTCACTATAAGAAAATTCCTGACATGCCTTTGATAAGAAGTAATCCACAAATGCTTGCATCGCCCTGCAGTGACTATATTAGAGTAACAAAGGAAACCTAATGGAACAAACTACTTAGATGCTCATGTTAAAAGGGGGGCACTCTGGAAGCTCATAATTCGGTAATAACTTTACAAGAAGACAATGCCATGAGACTGGAGTCATGAACCCAAGTGGTGTTCTCATATCTATTAACTTCCAAATGAACAACAAAAGCATTATTATTTGCATTGATGTAGGAGCAGCTGAAGTAAGGCTCTTGCCCAGTCTAAACCGTTGAAGCAGTAGAGTAAATTCTCCATAGGGAATGGGCTGAACACTGGGTTGGGGTGGAGATCTAAACCAAACCCTTCTGGCTTCAGGGGATTTTCTAGCTGCAAAATAACATGACTTAATATAGGGAAACTGATAATATTAGCAAGTGTGGTTATATTGGCTTGCAATCACCATTGCAGAGCTACAGCTGGTGCCAAATGAACTGGCACCATTTCAAAAACTCGGATATCCTGTTATGGGTAAAAAAATAAAAAAATAGAGTGGCTCAATTCAGAACTTGTAGCTATTCTTCTTTGAATAAAGGGGCTGTGTTTCAACCAATTACCATGGTAACAAAAACAGCCATAATGGATCAGCAGAAAGTGTGGAAATAAAGGAACAAGTCAATTTCAAACAGTGTTGAAATTGCTCTGATTTTCAATATATTTCAATGAGCATCAGGGGTATACTGTGATAAGAAGGGAGGGGGGATACTCCAATTTCCCATCTCTGTCAAAGAGAAATGATGGACCTTGCTTCTAGCTATAAAAGAAATGAAAGTGATGGTGCCCTCCCCCTTGAGGCAGGACTTGGAGGGATACTCACACATCAGTTTATACCACTTTGCTGGCATTTCCTTAACTGCTAATTTACATATTATATATTTTAAAAAACCCACTTCCAGAAATTATGATTAGAAGAATTATAATGGAAGTGCAGTGATCATTTCTGTGTTACCTGCTTGCTGGATGGTGGGAAGTAGTTTACAACCCCATTAACCCCCCAAAATATCACAGGAGTAAGGTAACAAAATTTAGGGCCATGTATGAATGAAATTTGGCAGGAGCAGGGACCGAGCAACGGGAGTTCCCCCCGTCACGGGGATTTGAACCGCCGACCTTCTGATTGGCAAGTCCTAGGCTCTGTGGTTAAACCCACAGCGCCACCTGCCCACCTAGCAGTTCAAAAGCACGTCAAAGTGCAAGTAGATAAATAGGTACCGCTCCGGTGGGAAGGTAAATGACATTTCTGTGCGCTGCTCTGGTTCGCCAGATGCTGGCCACATGACCCGGAAGCTGTACGCTGGCTCCCTTGGCCAATGAAGCGAGATGAGAGCCGCAACCCCAGAGTTGGTCACGACTGGACCTAATGGTCAGGGGTCCCTTTACCTTTACCTTTTAACAAGTTCTATTTTCCTACTGCAACCCTTGGGATCCCCCATGGTCTGCTTAAACCCACTTCTTATGCATGTAGATAGTGTTGTTTGGGTTGAGTCGGCCACGACTGGATCTAATGGTCAGGGGTCCCTTTACCTTTACCTATGAATGAAATTTACCATGCCATATTTATATATCGGTCAAAAAGCCACCATCCCAGGTCCAGTTCATCCATGAGACTGGGTGAGGCAGGGAACTGGGAGGGGAAGCAGATCCTGCCTCCAAGGCGCACACTATTCACCAACTCTTGCAATTGTCAGATGTGGTGCTCTCTCCTTCTCCACAGCTCCTTGTCTCCTCTGTCACTGCCACTCATAGTTGCCAACTCCCTGGGGCCCTGGATGCCCAAGCACCCACAAAATTATCAATGAAGGTGCTGGGCATCCACAAATTTCGATGCTATGCATGCTGCAAGGTACCCATGGTCCTGGGCACCCACAAGTCGCAGGGCCAAGCTAGCACTCCTGCTGCCACCCCTATCTCTCCCTGCTCCTCTCTGGCTTTCTTTTACTCACCTGTTACCTTCCTCAAATATCATACCATGCCCTCCTATTGATTTGCTGGTGGGATTTGGCCCCTCTTCCATGCTCCTGAGACCACAAAACCTCAATTGAACATTCACCTCAATACTATATTAACCCAATAGAAGATGGTTTTATAAATGCATATTGCCAGGATTACCCTAAATCTCAAATCTTGTGTGCTAGTCTAAAAAAGGAGTAAAGATAAATAAGAAAATCTTAAGAGAAAGAGAGCCCAAGATGGGAGGGAGTGTACTAAATATGATGACTCCACACAGCTGCTAAAAGTCCAAAACTTTATCAACAAAAACCAGAAATCATTCAAATACCATATGCCTTGTGTTACTTCTTTGATCTTTGTTGTCCTTTGTGTCTTACATTTCTGTATTTTCTTGAAGAGAATTTTTTTTTTGCATACAAAAAATCAAAACGGTTTTATGGTTCTGTTCAAGCTTAGCTCAAAGAAGAATTCTTTAAGGAATAAACATAGGTGACATATGGATCAGAACAAATTCCACTGTATGATCTTTCCTTTAGTGCACAAGACTCTAAAGATAAGAATTTGAGTTAACTTTTGTTTTTCACCTCAGTGCGCCTCTAAAAATTGTTAGACTTTTAAAATTATTTTTACATTACTACAGTATTTGCTGTTGTTGTTTTCCAGTTGCTATTTACTGTATTAGGGCACAATTCTAACCCTACATCCACCAGGACGGGCAAATTATGACCCAGCAAATCTCTGGCTGAGCCAGCTAGGTCCCAACTCAGCCAGGCTACACCAGTATAAGTCCCCAACTCAATTTCAGGTAGATATATTCCAGTGTAACTCCCTCATCCTGGTTCAGTTGAGGTTAAGCCAGCTGAGCTGAGAATGGCAGAACTTATACCAGTGTAAGCCCTGGAAAAAAATGGAAATTCCAGGGAAAGCCGAGGGGAGAGGAATGCTGGATCCTAACTTCATTCAGCACAGTTACAAGATCTGGCAACCCAGTTAGAGTGGATCAGCAGAAGCCCTCATTTGGACTTTGTGTAGAAATAAAAGACCTTTCCACCCCAAAATGCAAAGCTTTACTGCAGAACAGTCTTAACTACTAGTTACATTATAAGGACAAAATAACAAAATAACACACTGCCATTAAGCAATGTGGTTCAGTCCTTTAAGTCCTTTATGCATTTCAGTAAACTTTCCTCTCTCGAGTCCCAGAGAGGGTCCCTAAGTTCATCATTGCAGAGCTTCTCTGCTACTGCTTCTGCTAGGCCATCTCTTACTTCTCAACTTTCTTCTCCTACTGTGAGAACTGCAGCTCAGGTTTCCCATGATGAGTCATCAGGTAGTTTAACTCAGTGAAATGGGGGGGGGGGGGACACCAGCCTTCTACTTTTACCCAGAGTGGAACCTCTCACATAAGGTACCGTATTTTTCACTCTATAGGACGCACTTTCCCCCCTCCAAAATTAAGGGGAAATGTGTGTGCGTCCTCTGGAGCGAATGCCTCCGAAGCGCAGAGTGAGCGCTCCCAGTCCCACCAGGAGATGCTGGGGACTGAACCTGATGCCTTCTGCATGCTAAGCAATTGTTCTACCACTGAGCTATGGCCCTAGCTCACAATATTGCTGTCAGGATAAAATGGAGAAGGTGGAGGCTGAAGTGTGTATGCTCTGTGGAGGAAAGGTGGGATAGAAGTATAAGAAGGAATAAAGTGTGTAAACTAGCCTATAAGTGAATAAACTACAGTATTTTTTTAACTTACTCTCCTAATAATTTGTATATAAATTATTAAAGTGGTATATAATTTTTTTTAAATAAAAAAAGAGGAAATGTTCAGACTTTCAAACAGTATGTTATGCCTGAGCCTTCATTGCTGAAACTCCCAACAGCATTTTCATGCTCACAAACACCTGATGAAGGGACCATTGTGACATAACCCATTCAAGCAGAGTGAAGGGGCAACAGGCTGTCAACAGTGGCAGTAGTTGGGGGCTCTCATCTATTCAAAAGCCACAGAAAGTCTTTTCCTACTGCTTGAGGAATTAATCCCTTATTTAACGTTCATAATTGCTGGATCTATTTAACAGGACTGGAGCTAACATTTGCTTGGATTTGGCACCATTGATAGGGAACTGCCTGCTGCGTCCTCCGCTTTGAAGTCACCCTGGTCTTTGGGCCTCCAGCACCTTCTTCAGCATGTCCAACCCATCTAAGAGGCGTATGATACTGGTGTTCCACTGGGTTAGGAAGAAGCCCCTGTCAGAGAAGCCGTGCTCTACCATCTCGGCCAGACCTTCTGCCTCTGCACCGGCTTGCAACACTCCTCACATTTCGCCCTACTTCACGAGGAGCAAGACACAACCCGCTCTGCTCAGGAGGTCCAGCAGGCGCAAGGTGCTGCGATTGCCGAATCTCACCGACCCCAAGTTTTTAAGATCTGTCATTGGCAGCGTTGGCCGGAAGAGAGCCCACAGGCGTGGCAAGCAAAAGAAGACTCCAGCGGGAACAGGAAAAGGGGTGAGGGCTAGGCTAGAGGCAAGAAGGCTCCAAAGCTATTTGCGGGGTGGGATTGCTTTGGAAGATGCCTTCTCACAATCTCTACCCTTGAACCACGTAAGGACATAAGAAGTGTCTGCTGGATGAGGCCACATTGGCCTGTCTAGTCCAGCATCCTGTTCTCACAGTGGCCAACCAGAGGCCTGTGGAAACAAGAGCATTCTGTATTCCCTTCCTGCATCTTCCAGCAACTGCTATTCACAAACGTTACTGCCACTGACTGTGGAGGTAGAGCATAGCCATCGTGCCTAGTGGCCATTGATAGCCTTTCCTGCATAAAACCATCCAAGTGGTGGCCGTCACAGCTTTCCGTGGGATTGAGCTTCCAGAGGGGTAGCTGAGCATGCCTGTTGCAGGAAAAACAGGCATTAAAAGCACATTTCTCCCAAAGAATCCTGGGAATTGCAGTTTGTAAAGGGTGCTACAAATTGTAGCTATGCGGTAGAAGGGTAATCTACAGTTCCCAGGATTCTTACAGGGGAGAAGCGATAATGCTTTTAATGTATGGTGTGTACACAGCCTCAAATTAGCTCCACCAGCTCCGTAATACTAGAGCAAAGATTATAATGCATATTGTTGTTGTTGTACTTTTATAAATATTATAAAACCCATTCCTGCAAGCCATGTAGTCTGGAATAAACTCAGTCACCCCTCCCATCATTAATTGTTTCTACTAGGTGGGGAGGGGTGTTGGATCTGCTTCCCTGCCTTGAAGAAAGGCACAGGTCAGATGTGTGCCCAGACCTGGCCACGCTTCGCAAGAGAGGTGTGTTGGTTCAAGGTGGCCACGCTGCTTGCAATTTGCACTCCTTCCTGACATGTCTTCCCCAAACCCCTTCTTCCAGAGGCTGTGTTGAAGTTTTCCATCACGCGGAACACAAACTCGCAGAACTACCTCGAGGCTCAGGCAGTGGTGGAAACCCTCCTCAAGCATGAGACGCCAGAGAGCCTCTTGCAATACGAAGGGATCAAAGCAGCTGTGGAGTCTTTCCTACCATACACGGCACTTCCGGTTACTGCAGGCCTCCATGTTCCTTGATTTCATGTGACAAAACATGAAGTTGCCTGACGCCGCCAAGTGGGACGAGGAGATGGACGCGTGGTGAGCTTTATTTATTTATTTATTATTAATTTTATTGAGTACAAATTAGAAAAAAATACAAATATACAAAAAAAGGAAAATACATGTAACCAATAAAAAATTAGAAAACATTTTACCTCTTCTCATATTTACAATTATTTACACCTCTACAAAACAATATTCACAATAAAGAAAAGAAATGAAAGGTAAAATATAAAAGAAAAGAAGAAGAAGAAGATAAAGAAAAGGAAGAAATAAGATCAAGAATGAGAATTTTAAAACTAGATGAATATTCACTATACACAGCCATTTTCAATCTATATTTATGTTCAAGTATGTATTTTCATCATATCCTTATCTATCTTAATTAAAATATTTTTAAAAGACTTCCACCGTTTGCCTCATGCATTTTTGGTAGTCCATTTGTCAAAACCTCTGTTCTTTGTCAAAACTTCCGCCAGCTCCAAAGAGCAGGTTGAAAGGAACCCGAAGCCTCCGGAGCCCAGCGGGAACTCCCACCATGCTCCTGAGGCTTCGGGTTGCCTTCACTGAAGCCTGGAGAGCGAGAGGGGTCAGTGCGCCAGCTTCAAAGGTAGCCGCCTGAAGCCTCCAGAGCGCAGTGGGAACTCCTGCTGTACTCCGGAGGCTTCGGGTGAACGCACGTTGAACGCACAGAATGCACCCTGTTTTAGAGGGGGAGAACAAGAAGGAAAAAAAATCTCCCCCTCTCTGCGCAGCACCCCTTCAGCCAAGCGGGAGGAGAAATGGAAGGGGCTCCGTTTCTCCTGCCGCTTCGCTGAAGGGGCGCTGAGCAGAGAGGGGGAGATTTTTTTTTCTTGTTCTCCTCTAAAACAAGGTGCGTCCTATGGTCGGCTGCGTCCTATAGAGCGAAAAATACGGTAAATTTCTCTTTAGAACATTCCAAATACAATGCATTAAACATATAACTTTTTTTAAAAAAAACCAGCAGAAATTTCACTGGCAAGAACTGTGTGACGTAAGTCAAACTACTTTTTTAAGGGTTCTTTTTTCCTATGCCAGGTATAGGCCTGCTGATCCAGCAGGAGCTCCACTCCTGAACAGAGTTCAGATCTAGCGTACTTTGTGTAAGTGTAGGATTGCTCCCTTAGGTACCACCTACCCCTCCCGATCCCCAAAGGCTTCACAATGAAATGGAAAATCTTTTCAGACACGCTGTATAACTGCAAAAGACAGATTGCTGGTACATGGCTAAATTGAAGTGCTTTCCATTAATAGTTGTAGTTGATGATACGATAATCACAGTAATATGAAATGAATGCATTCTAGTGTGGGTTTTGGCACAAGAATCTTTAATTTACAGAGTATTTTATGTTTAAACATGCCAGTTCCAAAGGGATTTTGATTAACAATGATGAGCTTCATATCTCCGTAAGTGTAAACCATTTGACAGTAATGTTGTTGGTAGAAAAGCTGAGGGAAAATTTCTCAAAAGACTTGAGGGTTTGCTTTTTTCCTGGTGAAATTTCTGAGGTTTTGCTTTTTCTCACCCCCATCCCCCAGCCACCCAAGAAAAAGAAGGCTGGTTTGTAGCAGCCCCCCCCCCCAAAGATTCTCCAGCATCTATCTCTCCCCACCTTTTCTTTTCAGTGGTTGCTATACCAGAAGCTCCTCACTGGCGTGGGGCGAAGCTGCTGGGCTAGGATCCTGCCAGATCCATCACTGTTGCATACCAGAAGAGGCAAGGAGGTGGGAAGGCTGACATGCTGCATAAACCTGGGCAGATACTACTGGGCATGGTGCACATACTTGTGGTTTCTAGCAATTGGTATTCAGAGGTATTACTCTCTGTGGCCATGGAGGCAGACCATAGCCATTGTGGCTAATAGCAATTGATGGTGTTATGTACTGAGCTGAATAGGATCCAAAATGCAGCAGTCTGATTGTTCCTAGAACAATAGGATCCAAAATACAGCAGTCTGATTGGTCCTAGAACAATAGGATTCAGAATGCAGCAGTCTGATTGGTCCTAGAACAATGCAGCAGTCTGATTGGTCTGCAGGAGCCACCCAATCCAGCTCCAGATTCAAGTGAATCCACAACCTGATTGGCCTACAGGAGAATTCCGGAATTAGCTAATCACGTGCAGCCCATTGTGTAAATAATGTATATAAAGCAGATACTTTGGGGAAACTTTCATTCCTCCTCACCACTATGAGCTGAATAAAGAGCATGAAATCCACTCTCAACCCTGAGTATATTTCAAATAGGTTTACACTACATGAATTTGCCCATTTATTCTTTTTTTTAAGCCATTCCAGTTGGTGGCCATCACTGCCACCATGGAAACAAGTCCCATAGTTTAAATATGCACTGCATGGAAAAGTGTGTTCAGCTTCAATGGATGCCCACAGAATTGCAGAGTTAGAAGGGACACCAAGGGTAATTTAGTCCAAACCCCTGCAGTGCAAGAATTGCAACTAAAGATTCCCTGACAGATGGCCACCCAACCACTGCCCTACACCAGGAATGAAGACGTGAGACAAGAAGGATAGTTGAATGGCCCCAAGTTTCTTAAGTATTTAACATGGATATACACTATTAACTTGTAACAATATGGAGGAAAGTCATTGTGTAGGATACAAAATGCTGGTCATGCAGTCAACAGTCAACAGCTGTTACTTGGGGGGGGGGAGTTGAGGTGGGGAAAATCCAAAGAATCTGTGCTACTGCCACTGGGGTTGTCTCTTCACAGAGAAGACTCATTCAAATAATGGGACTAAGTTAAACTATGTAGGGCTAGCATTGGATATAACCAGATGGTTCAGGTTTACAAATGGAATAAAGCATTAAAATGTTATTTAAAAAAACAGTTACAAGGAATTATTTAAAATATTCTAAAAGCAATTATTTAAAATATTCTAAAAGCAATTAAAATCAACGATATGCTAAAAACGAGAGTAAAACACATGTCAGCACTCTACATGTCTGGATAGGCTTGCCTAAAACAAAAACGTTTTTTGCAGGTGCTGGAGAGAGTACATTGAAGGTGTCTGCCTTAAGTCAATAGGCAGGAAGCTCCAAAGTGTAGGTGCTGCCACACTGAAAGATTGATTTCCTTCCCTAATAAATATGTAGGTGACAGAATCCTGAAAAAAAATACAGGGAGAAGAAAGTAGGGCAGTGCAAAGTGTCATGTGAGTGTGCACTTAATACCAGCAAGCCAGGAAAGGTTAGATCCTTATGCAAAGAGTCACACCACACAGGGAGGGGGTGAGAGCTAAGGTTGGATTTGATAGAGTGTGATCTAAAAGAAGCTCATTACAGCATGAAGTGAAGTGGAAATCAGTTATGGCAAAGGTTAGGGGAGAGAAGAGCTGGAAGGATATGACAGGTTGACTGACAGCAGAATCTAGTGGCTTGGAGCTCATAGGGCAAACTTGGGGTGGACAATTGTTTCCATCAGAAACTCCATAAACTGACAAGGAAGATAATGCATTGGAGCTTTTATGTATACAACCAAATTGCCAGGCCATTGCTTCAGATAAGACCATAAACAAACAAACAAACAAATGGTTTATTTTCTTTGTAACAAGAACATAAAATAAAGCAAGTGGATATTAACTGACTGACTGCCCTACAGTCTGGCACATGTGCAATATTATTATTAGAAAACTCTCTATTTAGCTGTGTGACATGTGTAAATAATCCTATGTCTAAAGCTCACTTTGGCTTATGCGGCTTAAAGTATGAGATGCAAGCAGATAAAAACTGGCAATACTCTTAAATATCCTTTTTGTTGATTCGTCAGCATGATGAATGGTGTAAAGTTGAAAATCTCCTCTTCATTTAATTAAAACATGCTAATTATTTTGGGAGATCACTAGCCTTAGGCTGTAAGGGGTATTAGGGGAAGGTGGTATCTCTAGTGGGGGGCATGTTGTGCTCCTTCTGGGGTAGTTTGTCCACCTTTGTCCCCCACCCTGCACTTAGCTCTCACCTGTGGCTCCTAAAAGCTGACAGCATGTGACAGCAGCCACCTCCCAGGAACGGCTTCAACTGTCCTGCTAAACCAAGTGCAAGTAGCCAGTGGGTCTCAAACCCTTGATGAGTTAGAGATTTCCGCTGCATGCGAAGACAGGTTCTGGTGGATTGAGTGAACAATACCAATAATGGGTTCAATAATCAAGAAGGTGGTTTCTACAAATGTTGTAGAGGGAAGGGAGGGGCAGATGGAGCTCATCAACCTGAGAAGGTAGCCTATCTAGGAGAGGAAAAGCTCTGACCCTAAACCCCTGCTGCCTTGTGGGACATATTCAAAGATCTCCTTTAACAGAAAACCAGAAACCTATCTTCTGGGAATTACAGATCTGGATATCCTGCACAAAATGAAGGGTATCTTTTTATATGCTATGGTTGCAGCAAGAGTTCTTACTGCTGTGAAATGGAAGAGTGATGTAATCCCCTCTATTCATGAATGGGCTCAAAACTTGACAGAATATGCGGAGTTAGATAAAGTAGTCTATCAGAAAAAATAAAGAATAAACCAAAACAGGAATTTGTCTCAAAATGGGAGGTCTTTAAAGTATATTTGAAAAATAATTACAGCAGTTTAAACTCTGTTGCAGCATTCGAATAATTTCAGTAGTAGCTTTAAGAAAGACATGAGACCTAAGACAAATTAAGGATTAGTTAAATTATGATAAAAGTGTGTATTGGCAACAAGTAATATATAATTGAAATAACAAAGAGACGGGAGGTTGGGTCTATAGTTCAAAGACCAAATCTTGCTTTACTGTTTTGAAAATAATTTTGTGTTCATTATTATTTTCATTTGTATTTTTGGTTTTCTTCCTCCCCCCCCCCTCGGTGTATCAACAAAAAAGCAAAAGAAGAAAGAAGGGGGGGAAGAAACTTTAAGAACCGAGAGTGCCAGTTCAACAGATTTCAGTGATCCGATAGGCATATATATGTGATCTAATACGTCCCCCTCCCTCTTCCCCAAAATCCCCTACAGTGCCTTTAGCACCACATTCACCACTTCAACTGTCCATCCAAGATACACTCTGGATGTTTTGATTCTCTTCCCTTCTGTAAGCCTTTCCCTCCATCAAAGTTATATGAAAACATCAGCTCCATAAATCAAAGTTGAGTGGGCTATTGTATTTTGCATAGTAAAACACATTTGGCAAGGATCCAGTGGCCACAGTAACTCAAAGAGCCATTGTCTCAAATGTGGAACATGAAATTACCGTATTAGCTTGAATATAAGCTGCACTGGCAGATAAGCCGCACCTTTAAAACTGAAGGGGGGGGGAAAGAAAAAACAACAATACCCAGGCTGCTCTCGGGGGGGGGGGGGAGCCGCACCACTTTGCTGGTGGTGTAAGGTCGCAAATATAAACTGCACTTTGACTTTTCATGGTCAGAATTTGGAAAAAAGTGTGCAAATAAGTTGAAACAAAGCATGTTTTCTATCTTACTTGTAATCCTGTACTCAAAACAAACATGAAAAGTCAGTTGATCATTATGGTGTCAGATGCCTGCAGCCAATAGAAGTAATCATGCGCTTGCCACAATATACTGAGGTTCTACAAAAGAGAGTTATTTCAGAGCTGGAAAAGAGGTATCCTGATGGGATTGGGATATTGCAGCAGGACCTAGCCCCCTGTCACACATCAAAAGTGGTGAAGAAATTCATGACAGAGCAGCAAATACAGGTACAGTGGTACCTCAGGTTAAATACGCTTCAGGTTACAGATGCTTCAGGTTATAGACTTCGCTAACCCAGAAATATTACCTCGGGTTAAGAACTTTGCTTCAGGATGAGAACAGAAATTGTGTGACGGCGGCGCGGCAGCAGCGGGAGGCCCCATTAGCTAATGTGGTGCTTCAGGTTAAGAACAGTTTCAGGTTAAGAACCGACCTCCAGAACGAATTAAGTACATAACCAGAAGTACCACTGTACTTGATTGGCCAGGGAATTCCCCAGACGTAAATCCCATTGAGAATTTGTGGGCTATATGCAAAAGTTGCCTCATGCTGTAGACTGTACAACTATGGAGAAGCTCATTCGGGCGCTGATTCAAGTGTGGTACAAGGATCTGAAAATCAACAGTGACTGTTCAAAACTAGTAGACTCCTTGCCAAACTGTGTTCAAATGTTGCTTAAAAACAGCAGAGTTCATATCCGTTACTAATGTACGTATATGTGAGTTTTATACATGTATATGTGAGTTTTGTACAATAAACTACATTGTCTGTTTCAATTAATTTGCACAAGGCTGTACAAAGTGTAGTGTTAAGACAGCAAAAGAATTTTATCAATTTTCAGGAATCACCTAGCAGCCACAATTTATAATAATAATAGTAGTAGTAGACAAGCAAAAGCAAAATACTGTTCCAAACCCTCCCAATCTCTGAGTGGTACAAAATTCCAGGGGTTCAAGGCACTTACCAAGGGATTTGCTTCCTTCAGAATGAGGAAACATTCAGCCTCCCAGGTCCTAGTCTAACATTCAAAACACTACACCACCCTGACTCTCAAAATAGACACATGTTGTTGTTGTTGTTTAGTCGTTTAGTCATGTCCGCCTCTTCGTGACCCCCTGGACCAGAGCACGCCAAGCACTCCTGTCTTTCACTGCCTCCCGCAGTTTGGTCAGACTCATGTTTGTAGCTTCGAGAACACTGTCCAACCATCTCATCCTCTGTCGTTCCCTTCTCCTTGTGCCCTCCATCTTTCCCAACATCAGGGTCTTTCCCAGGGAATCTTCTCTTCTCATGAGGTGACCAAAGTCTTGGAGCTTCAGCTTCAGGATCTGTCCTTCCAGTGAGCACTCAGGGCTGATTTCCTTCAGAATTGATAGGTTTGATCTTCTTGCAGTCCATGGGACTCTCAAGAGTCTCCTCCAGCACCATAATTAAAAAGCATCAATTCTTTGGCTACCAGCCTTCTTTATGGTCCAGCTCTCACTTCCATACATCACTACTGGGAAAACCATAGCTTTAACTATACGGACCTTAAAATAGAGACATAGGAAACCTCATACTGGACAGACAATTGGTTCATCTAGCTCAGTGATGGCAACAGTGACTGGCAGCAATTCTCTTGGGTTTCTGGCAAAAGCAGAATCAAGTAATTGGGATCCTCCCACAGGGGAATTGGCGTTAACTGATCCAGAGCTAGTGGAAGAGGAGGAAGGGGCAGCTTTGTTGCAGTAGACTCTGAGGTGAGGACAGCTTTACCTGATTCTATCTTTTCCCCACTTCTTCCATAAGCACATAAGTTGGTGATAAATGGCCATTTGGGGTTGGAAGTAGTTGATAGCTCAGGTGGTACAGATGCTTGAGGTCTTCTTCATCTGCCTCCCTTGATCTTTAATGGCTCTCTAGTTCAGGAACTTGTCAAATATATTTACACATCAGTGTTTGCAAGGAACTGCAAACCCTCCAGGATTCAGCTGAGCCTAATTCATAGACTACTTTTGGTCCAAATGGTTTTTCTTAAATGATTTGCAGATTGGTAAGCATCCATGTTAAGTGCTCTCTTCATTAAAAGGAATACATTTAAATGTATGCTGCTGAACAGAATTCTTTTTAATCATATGGAAGGCTTGCATATTGTTTAGTTCATATGTGACATTGGGGTGGGTGGGAAAACAGCTCCGTACAGCACTGGAAGAGGAATGGGAAAATCTCTTAATTTTTTATTTCCATTTCCCATTTTTGTCTTTAAAAAAATATTCAATTCAGTTCCCCATCAGTTTGTTAATTATTATTTGTTAAGTCTTTATGAAAAAGTGAATGCAATTTTATGCACATTTCACATAACAGACACATTTTAATATGATTTTATCCAATGTATACATTCCTGCAGCACTTTCCCATAATTAAACACATTTTTTCTACAACATTTTTCCTTAATGCACACTTTTCTGTACGTATCTTTTGGTTGGAAAGTAGAAAGTAGACTACTGTACAAAGCTAAAATTCACACCCATTGCTTTGCCCACTTTTGATACTGACCCTTTTGATACTGACCATTGCTGGCATGTGGCCCTTGGCAAACTGTCTAGAAGGGTATGTGGCTCTTAAACTGAAAGAGGTTCTCCACCCCTAGTCTAAGCAATCTGATGCAGAGATGAATCATTGTTAGCCACCATATTTGTGCACCATAGATGTATGGATCTGAGGTTAACATTTGCAAAACTGCTACTTGCTTTCCACACCTGTACACAAATGATAATAGACAGTTTCTGCACAGGGGAAGAGGGACAGAAGTCACAGATATTCTCAGCATCTCAGCCACTTGGAGAAGAGGATTTTTTTTTTTTAAATCTGGATGGATTGTGCTCTATAATCTGTCTGTAATACGAGATATTATATCCAATTCAGAGCTCAGAGCTCTTCTAAACCCATAGCATTAACTTTGTACTGGGCAGTAGCTGCACTGGAAACATCATTATTAAGTTTTGAGAGCTCTAATATTTTCCATCTTTTTCTTATTTGGGTTTATTATTTTTGTTAAGGACATTCTTATGTCCTTTGACCAATAAGAAAAGTGTCTGTATTGGGATAATATGATTAGCAGTTCTTAGAACCATAGGAGTATGGGTTGGAAAGGTCATCTATTCCAATTCCTTGCAACGCAGGAATATTTTGCCCAACGTGAGACTCGAACACATGACCCATGACCCTGAGATTAAGAGTCTCATGGTCTACTAACTGAACTACTTTCACTCAGTTTCAGGAGAGAGACGGTTTTCACATCTGTCCTTTTTCCTTAGCAGGTAAATGCTAACAATTGTCTTACACACACACACACACACACACACACACACACACACACACACTTTATTATATTCCTCTTCCTAACAACACCTGCAGCAACCTTATGAGGTAGAATAATTGCAGTTTTACAGATGGGCAAACAGTTATGTTACCAAACAGTTGTGCTTGCTGCTTCCCCATAGTCTCATTCCATCCCATCCCATTCCATACCCATAATCCCTATATTTGGGAAGTCATGTTGAACAGGACAACAGGGGGCAAACTTCAGTGATAGTACCATCTATCCTCAAGTCAAGCCCTTGTGTTTTTCTGGTCTTCAATGCTGGATTTTCTTTCTTCTTGTATCTATATACACTAGTCCAGCCTGCTCAGACTTGGGGCCCTCCAGATATTGTTGCACTACAGATATTGTTGCACTACAAGGCCCTCCAGATATTGTTGCACTACAAGGCAGTATGGCCAATGGCTAGAGATGGTAGGGACTGCAATTGAACAACACCAGGCTGTGAAAGATTGCGCTATTTCTCCAAGAAGCTCAAGATGGAATGCACAATATTATCTCATGTTATTCAGAACAACCTTATGAGGTAAGTCAGACAGAGATAGTGGCTTCCCTCCGGCTGAGTGACAATTTGAATTTTGGCCTCCTTCATACAGTTCTAACATTTCACTTAAGTCCATCACAATGTGGCCCCTGCCCCCCCCTCTCCCTCTCTCCCAGCCAATAGGCAGAATGCATTCCCCTAATCTCGCCTACTGCACCCAGTGAAGTCCAGTAGATTTCTGCATGGGGAATGGGCACCGCCTTGTCCTTTGCTTTAGCTAGCAAAATGTTTTGGGCAGACTCTGATCTCCACACACACACACACACAACACAAATACAATGTGACACAAGGATTAGTATTTCTGTCCGACAAGTATTCAAAGTGGACCTTCATTCCAAACCAATATTAATCATGAGTTTTACTGTTTTACATTCATTAACCTGACAGTATGCTTTAAGTATCTCTCCAAGGTTAGACCGAGAATTAGGTAAGTAATCGCAGGAGACCTACTGACTGTGTATGATGGCTCCTTAGAGAAAAATGAGTAAGGCATAAGTGCATGATGTGACAATATTTACTGCGGTGGTGATAGAAAATGCACAATAAATACAGCTTAGGGTTCTGATCAAGTTTAAAAGGTTGCAAAATATGTTGTTAGCTGCAATTTGGTCAACCAGAGCATACAAGTTCACTGAAAAAGTGCATAAATAGATGGCTTTAAAAGGATTGGACAAATTCATGGCTTCTAGCCATGGTGTCTATGCTTTGCCTCCATGGTTAGACACAATACACCTCCAAATATCAGTTGCTGGAAACCACAGGAGGATAGAATGCTTCTGTGCTTGAGGACTGTTTGTAGGGTGATCCCTGTGAGAACAGGATACTGGACTACATATTGCATTTGCTAGGTTCTTATATTCTTACATTCTTCAATGAGTTGCTTCTTTTGGTAGAATACAATCATCTGTTTGCTTGTCTTGGACATACTGCATTTCTCAAGTCATCTACTGAAAATGTAAATTTAACACCAATTTCCCTTATAAGAATCATAGGAAGAAATACTATTTGAAAACCAATTGTTACCCAGGTACAAATTGAAAAGGCTTATGGGAATCAAAATGAAGAGGTTTGTGCAAATATAAAATAGCGGTGATACGAATAAATAATTTGCACAGTCTAATGAAATAAATAAAGTCCTTATTCTCTATGTTGTGAGGGTAAAAACGAGAGGTGGAGAATTATATATGTCACTTTTTACTCCTGGAGGAAAGTTAGGATACAAATATGATGATGGGAGTGGATGAATACGTCAGTATAGATTCTCTCCATTTCTCCTTTGTCCAGTCTTAAATTCTATTCTACACAATTCGACATCAATATGCAAAAAATTTTAAGAGTCACCATGAAAATTCATCAATATTTCTACTAATATACACTTTTAAAATATTGTATTGATTTTTCAATTACAGATGGATTAGATGTAGAAAAGAGAAAATAAAAAATAAGATCAACAATAACAACAACAGGTTGGAGCACAGAGCCGTCACAAAAATGTAACAGGAAAATATAACAGACGCAATCCCAGTTATAGTTCTTTGGATGTACAGCAGTCATATGCAAGTGTTGTTCCACAATGTTCTGTGCATTATTGGCAGATTGAAGCCATGCTCAATAGATTGTGCATTTTCAATAGAAAGTTACCATGCTGCATAAAAGTTTATGTTTTTCTTTTCAGTACGGTGCTCTCATTGTAAGCCTGTCAGTTTGTCCATAAGCATATACACATTTTTGTATGCAATTATGATACAGTGTGTTTTTTCTGTTATTTTCACCAATATATGTGTTTATCCAGACACTTTATCATGTGCGTTTTTGTACAGATTACTTGGCTGGGGGACTGCATTACAAAGTTCAGAGAAGAGTGGTTTTTAAAAGCAACTTGCTATATTTCAGTTTGCATATTGTTTGGGAATGTGTGAATTAGCTATGTTTGCCTTTAAATGTGAACTGAACTTGAATTTCTTCTTCATCCCTAATCAACATATGTATAAAGAAATATTAGCCACATGATTTGCATCCATAAGTTTTCCCTTTCTGTTGCTAACAGCAGATTCAATAAGGTGAGAAAGATTTATTTTTGGAAATTAGGGGGAAATAGCATGAACATGCACCATGCGCTTGATCCAGCTCTCATCTCCAGTTTTAGCTTTTAAAGGGAAAGGAAAGAGGGTTTTCAATGATGCAGGACATGCAGGTTCATCACCAGAATACAAATTGAAACTGTGTACTTAAATGTTGAATATGATTTTGCCATGTTCCCTCTCCTTCCCCTTGCATAAAAAAACTGCATTGCATTGGTGCACTTCCTAAGTAGCTTCCAAACAGCATGCCTACAATTTATCCCTTGCTGTTTCCTCTGATAGATATTCTTCTATGACTTGCGGAGTTCAGAGAAAGCTGCTCACCCTTGTTTTTGACCTGAGCAATATCTTTTGAACTACAGCTCCAATTAGCTGATGTAATCCAGCAGTGTCAGGACTCTGAAAAGAGACTGTGACATTTCTTGTCTGCCTTCTGTGTCATCTGGATTCTTGAGATGCTTCATGCAAACCTGTTTCTTCCCAGGGTGCTAGATATACCATTTTCAGTCAAATAATCTCAATTCATTGCCTGGAAAAGGGGGCTCACCTTACACCCATCCTGTTGTCATTCCAGTGCCGGATAAAGCTTCTCAACATTTGTTGATCTGCATTTCTTAACACACTGCTTAATTCCACCCAGGCCCATGACTAGAAGAATGACAGCTTGCAGTAGGGAGTTGTTGTACTTCTGTAGCTGGTACTGTGTGATGCAGAACTACTGGAAAATCAGGGCAGAAAGCCATCACGTGTACAAGAGGTTTTGTTTTTTTGGGCTAACCTAACTTCTATGTTCTAGTAAACTCTAGCTTAGATTGCTGCACTGTGTTATGCGCGGAACTGCCTGTGAAGATGATTTGGAAACTTCAGTTGGTGCAGAATTCAGGAGCCAGGGTGCTCACTGGGGTAAGAAGGTTCGAGCATATAACACCAGTCATGGCCTGCACTGGCTGCCTATTAGTTTCTGGGCCCAATTCAAAGGTCTAGTTTTGACCTGCAAAGCCTTAAACAGCTCAAGACCACAATACCTCAAAGATCAATTCTCCCCATTGGAACCAACGCAAACCCTGCAATCATCATCTGAGGCCTTCTTTATGTGTCTCCTCTACTGAATGCCCCAAGGATGGCAAAATGAAAACAGGCCTTTTTTGTGGCAGCTCCCCACTTGTGAAATGCTCTCCCCAAGAAGACTTCCCTGGCACCTCCATTACACATCTTCAGGTGCCAGGGCCTTTAGCTAATTCAGCAATCTATTGCCTTTTATGCTGGTTTTTTTTTGTTGTTTTTTGTTTGACATCATGGTATTTTTGTGTTTTTATATTGTAAACTGTCTTGTGATCCTTGTATGTAGGGTGGTATAGAAAATTAACAAATATAAAATAACATGCAACAAACAATTCTGTCTCTCAACATGCAGTGGCAAAGGAAGGAGAACCGTCACACAGGGCGGGGTGTCAGGAGCGGGGTAAATCGCCTGCTGGTGCATGTGCGCACACCGCTACATACCACACATGCGCGTATGCCGTACATATGGCAGCAGGATCCTCTGCTCTCGACTGCAGGGGTGTTGGAGGAATCCTTCACTCGTGGCTGCAGTGGCGGCGAGAGTTAGGATACGGCATATGGTGCTTGAGTGGCGCTGTGCATGCACCACTGGGCGGTTTGTCAACAGCGCCGCTCAAACACTGTACAGACGATGGAAGAGGGTGCAGCCGCAAGCGGAGCATCCTCCGCACATGGCTGCGTGATGGCGGCGGTTTGTGGTGCCGCTTCTGGGAGTGGTGGGGCGAGCCCCCCGAGGGGGGCCTTCTTGTCACCCCTCCTCAGAGATGGCTCCCAGGGCAGCCCACCACCCCTTGCCCCCTTCCTTCGCCACTGTCAAAATGGTCTAGAATCCTGATCAAAGCAGATTCTAAATCACACAGAGAGCCACCATGAAACAGATGTTTGCCTTACAACACTTGGGTGCGTCAGGTAAAAGGGACATGATGGAGGAGGCAGGGTTAGTGAACTATGATTCTATGATTTTCAGAATCATCTTGCTCATATTGTTTGAGGAGAAGAACACCAGACTTCAACTATACAGTGGTACCTCAGGTTAATAATAATAATAATAATAATAATAATAATAATAATAATAATAGTAATTTATTATTTGTACCCCGCCCATCTGGCTGGGTTTCCCCAGCCACTCTGGGCGGCTTCCATAGAAACCAAAAATACACTAAAATATCACACATTGAAAACTTCCCTGAAGATGTCTTCTGAATGTCAGGTAGTTATTTATCGCTTTGACATCTGATGGGAGGACGTTCCACAGGGTGGGAGCCACTACCGAGAAGGCCCTCTGCCTGGTTCCCTGTAGCTTTGCTTCTTGCAATGAGGGAACCGCCAGAAGGCCCTCGGCGCTGGACCTCAGCGTCCGGGCAGAATGATGGGGGTGGAGACGCTCCTTCAGGTATACTGGGCCGAGGCCGTTTAGGGCTTTAAAGGTCAACACCAGCACTTTGAATTGTGCTCGGAAACGTACTGGGAGCCAATGTAGGTCTTTCAAGACTGGTGTTATGCGGTCTCGGCGGCCGCCCCCAGTCACCAGTCTAGCTGCCGCATTCTGGATTAGTTGTAGTTTCCGAGTCACCTTCAAAGGTAGCCCCACGTAGAGCACATTGCAGTAGTCCAAGCGGGAGATAACTAGAGCATGCACCACTCTGGCGAGACAGTCCGCAGGCAGGTAGGGTCTCAGCCTGCATACCAGGTGGAGTTGGTAGACAGCTGCCCTGGATACAGAATTGACCTGCACCTCCATGGACAGCTGTGAGTCCAAAATGACTCCCAGGCTGCGCACCTGGTACTTCAGGGGCACAGTTACCCTATTCAGGACCAGCCCACCCCCTGTCCCCCAAAAACAGTACTTCTGTCTTGTCAGGATTCAACTTCAATCCATTAGCCACCATCCATCCTCCAACCGCCTCCAGGCAGTCACACAGGACCTTCCCCGCCTTCACTGGTTCTGAATTAAAAGAGAGGTAGAGCTGGGTATCATCTGCATATTGATGGGCACCCAGACCAAACCCCCTGATGATCTCTCCCAGCAGCTTCATATAGATGTTAAAAAGCATGGGGGAGAGGACGGAACCCTGAGGCACCCCACAAGTGAGAGCCCAGTGGTCTGAACACTCATCCCCCACCACCACTTTCTGAACACGGCCCAGGAGGAAGGCGTGAAACCACTGTATAACAGTGCCCCCAGCACTGTTTTAGTTAAGAACTTAATTCGTTCCGGAGTTCCGTTCTTAACCTGAAACTGTTCTTAACCTAAAGTACCACTTTAGCTAATGCCACACTGCTGGCACACGATTTCTGTTCCCATCCTAAAGAAAGTTCTTAACCCAAGTTACTATTTCTAGGTTAGCAGAGTCTGTAGCCTGAAGCATCTGTAACCTGAAGCATCTGTAACCTGAAGTACCACTGTATAACCCAAAATTAAAGTTCTGTTATGTTCACCTGCACTGTGGATACATTCCATTTTAACTGGCTGACTCACTGTGAAATAAAGACCACCACACCACCAATTCTCTGGTTAAACAGACAATGTAGGGGGAAGGTTTGTCAGTTGAAATAAATATCATTTCTTTCCCTCTTCATTTTTTTTAAAAGAATACTATCCGCCCCAGTGCTTTTTGTGTCTTTTTGAATAAACAAACAAAATGATATTTGAAACTGGATAGCACTCCAGCTGAAAATCACCAGAAATCAAGAACAAAGTCAGACATCTAGTCCAGTGGCTCCCACTTAGCTAAATACTGTGGCCACCCCTCCTTTTTCCCAAAAGCCAAGCCATGGACTCCCTACTTTTGGAAATGCTGATATGTATATGATAACTTTTGTTATGTGAATGGTGGCACAATCCTCCTGGGTGGGTTACGTGGACCCCCAGGTGGTCAACGGACCACCAGTTGGGAACCACTGATCTAGTTAATTTTAGGTTGGCCAGGTGCATTTTAAATCCTTCCAAGTAACTGCATGCATAGGTTTGTTCCAGCATTCATCAGTTTCAAGCCTGTTTAAGTCCTTTTCAATAAAGATCCTGTTCCACCTCTCTCTCTCTCTCTCTCTCTCTCTCTCTCTCTCTCTCTCTCTCTCTCATACAAAGTGGGAACCTTAGGCCCTCTAGATGTTGTTGGACTACAACTCCCATCACTGCAGACCAACATGGCCAGTGAAGAGAGATAGTAAGAGATGTAGTCCAATGACAACTTGAGGGCCAAAGTTTCACCATCCCTAGATTAGGGAACCTATGACTCTCAATATATTGTTGCAGTACAACTCGCACCATATCCAACAATTGACTATGCTATGACTGGTATGAGTTGGAGTCCAGCAGCATACTGGGGGGCCATGTCCCCCCCTTTTTGTACAGTGTAAACTGAAACCAAGATTAAGTTTTATAAGATTTTTATTTTTCATAATACAATGAGATATAGAAAACTAATGTCGTTGTCTTCTTCTTCTTCTTCTTCTTCTTCTTCTTCTTCTTCTTCTTCTTCTTCTTCTTCTTTTTCTGCGATCACTCGTAGCCGAGTAAGACTGTCTTCCATAAACACGGTTTTAACAGTGAGTCAGTAAGTGACTGTGGAGGCCAGTTCTGGATCCACACGTCCTTCCACAGTGGGGACATTGGTTCCCGGGCGGGAGTTGATCACGGTGTGGATTTGCCAAGCATGCCTTCCTCTTTCTCCCTTGCATCCTGAGTTCAAGTGTCTTCAAAGCCCATGACACCTTTGGTAACTAATGTAAACAAAACAAAAACTACAAAAAGTAAAAAAAAGACTAAAGAATCCATTCTTTAAGGTGTTTCTTAACCCTTACCACCCACAAATGTTAGTACCCCCTCTCCCATCTCTCAACTGGGACTTTTCGTTTCTCTTCTCAGCCTCTCACTCTGGGAACCAAGATTTTCCTGTCTCCCACCAAGGGTCCTTCATCAACCACCCCCAATGGTTTGAAATTGAACCTTAATAAAGGCCACTGGCAGAGGACACCAAGGGAAAAAGAGAAATGAATGAAGAAGAGAGGCAACCACAACAAAAAGAAAACAAAGAAACAAAAAGAATAAATGAAAAAGAATGAAAAATAAGCAGAAAGAAGAAATGAAAGAAAAAGCAAAAGAAACAATAAATAAAGATAAGAGGACTTCCAATTTTCCATCTGCCTACTACATGAAAAAAGCAGGGGGGGACATTAAGTCAATGATAACATCTATCTTCTCCACTTTTTGTTAAACAATATTTCTTTTAAGATTGTTTACTTTTAAATGAGGCTGAGATGAGCAGTTATGCAATATGTTTCTTATCAGAGAGGAGAGGGGTAATTATGCAAACGTTTGACCCCTATTCAGCCATTCAAGCAACATGTTGCAGGGAGAGGTGGGGGTGGGGAATACACCTACTCAAAACTCCCATTCTCTCTGTGTTGCTCCAGCCTTCTTGCAGGGAACAGACAAATCCACATAAGTGTCAGATGGACATGCCTGGAGGTTTCCATTGCATTGGGAAGGCTGATAATGCAGGCTTCCCAAATGAACTGAAGCTTGTAACCTGAATACATTTAGAATCCCACTTCAGACCTTTTGGACTCAAGGTGTGAAAGTCACATGCAGGAGGCAGGGTTTGCACATACGACTCCACTGTGCTCTTCATGTGTTGTCTTGGAATGCCTGTAGGCAGTTATGGAGGGAGCTGAGAGTACAGTAAGAGCAAAGAGTATGCAAGCCAATACCAAAATTAATTATACATGTTTCCTCTATAAATAAATAAATATTGGAAGAGAAGTTGAATGGAATGTTGGCCACAGCAAATCTACAGAAAGCTTACTGAATAAAATAGAGGAAGTCCATCCAAACCCCCTATAAAAAGTCTCCCTGCAGTTATAAAATAAGTACATCGGGGAGACAACTAGCCTAAAGCTCTTCTCCTTGCCCTGCTAGCCTTTAGTTGTCAAAAGAGAGAGACTTCAATAGTGAACAGTAATAAGGGAATGCACCTGAATTTCTTTCCAGTGGGTCTGTAGCACATTTAATTAATTACATTGGCAAGAGCCCACCTCTGCAATTATCTTGTTTAGCCTTGATGTTTACTGCTCTCTAGAATTAAGTGCTCCAAAAGCTCATGACCTTGTGTGATGTTAAAGGCTGTTGTGCACCAAACAGATGGGCTGCTGCTAATTAAGACAGACTCTGTTTGTGTCAGATTGGAACAATCTTAATGATACCAGAGTTTTCTAGAGTCATTCAGTAGGAACTGAAAACTTCAGCCATACATTTGCTTGAGTTGTAGAACATCATAAATAGAGTGGATATCTTTTCTCCCCTCGTCTTATGTGTGCAAGTTTAGATAGATGTTAAAATTTGAAAATCTACTATGGAAATAAGGGGCTATGTGGCAAAGTCTTTTCAGCAGTAGCTCCAAGGTTGTGGAATGCCCATCCTTTTGAGGTGTGGCTTGCACCATCATTATACAGCTTTTGCCAGCCAGTCATTATGCACTTCTTTGCCCAGCTTTTGGAGGGATGGGATAAAGTGATATATATTGATGCCACCCTATCTACTGCATGGAGTGTTATTGCTATCATGTGTAATCTTTGCATGTAAGCTGCTCTGGGACTAGCAGAGCTTTTATGCAGAGAATCATGTACACTCTATCATCCAGAAATATACCTTCAAACTATCAGTTCAGATGCTCTGGTTGGATTTTCTAGTCCTAAAAAATAATAATCAATTAAGCAAGGGAAAATATGATTACTCAAACAATGCAAGCAATTGACTTGATAAGTAAAAGTTACTGCATTTGAGTAGGAACATTTAGAACAAAGCAAGAAGAAATATTGTATGAGTTGCTATATGCTCTGATGTTAAGCAGGGTGGACAGGTACAAGACCCCCCAACTTCTTTTTGCAGCAATATCATAGTGGATCATAGTGTGATCCTATTCTAGAAGGAGTAAAGGTAAGGGGACCTCTGACCATTAGGTCCAGTCGCTGCCGACTCTGGGGTTGCGGCACTCATCTCGCTTTATTGGCCGAGGGAGCCAGCATACAGCTTCCGGGTCATGTGGCCAGCATGACTAAGCCACTTCTGGCGAACCAGAGCAGCGCACGGAAACCCTGTTTACCTCCCGCTGGAGCGGTACCTATTTATCTACTTGCACTTTGACATGCTTAGACTCATTTAATATCTTCTTTGAATGGAAAGAGGGGGGTTTGCCCTGCCGGACTTAAGGTTGTACTATGAAGCTGCAGCCTTCTGCTGGTTGAAGGATTGGTTCCTGTTGGAAAACACTGATGTCCTAGATCTGGAGGGGTTTGATAATGTGTATGGTTGGCATGCATACTTGTGGTATGACAAGGCGAAGGTTCATAAACTGTTCAAAAACCATATTGTCAGAAAATCAATTTTTGCCGTCTGGATGAAGTACAAGGATTTATTAGAAAACAAGACCCCGAGGTGGTTATCACCTGTGGAAGCCAAGATCTCAAAAAAAAAGCCCAATATGGAGGCCTATTGGCCAAAATATTGGGAACTGATCGAAAGAGTTGGAGACAATTGGAAGCTCCAAAGCCAGGACAAATTAAAAGGTAAGGTGCGAGATTGGTTACATTATGCTCAAATTCAAGAGGTATTCAAAATGGACAAAAAAGTGGGTTTCCAGTTGGAGAAATCGAAACTGGAGACGGAGTTACTAGAACCAAAGATTAAGGTACTTTCGAGGATGTATGACTTGCTGCTTAAATGGAACACACAGGATGAGACAGTTAAATCTGCTATGATAAAATGGGCACAGGATGTAGGACACAACATTATGTCTGAGGACTGGGAAAGGTTATGGAACACCGGTATGAAATTCACGGCATGTAGTGCCTTGAAAGAGAACATTATGAAAATGGTATACCGGTGGTACATGACCCCAGTCAAGCTGGCTAAAATATACCATCTTTCTGATAATAAGTGTTGGAAATGCAAGGAGGCAGAAGGGACATTCTTTCACCTCTGGTGGACCTGCCCGAAAGTAAAGGCCTTTTGGGAAATGATACATAATGAGTTGAAAAAGGTATTTAGATATACCTTTTCTAAGAAACCAGAGGCCTTTCTTCTGGGCATGGTGGACCGGAAGGTGCCAAAGAAGGACAGAACCTTGTTTATGTATGCAACCACAGCAGCTAGGATTCTCATCGCTAAGTTCTGGAAAACACCAGATTTACCCACACTGGAGGACTGGCAGACGCAGTTGATGGACTATATGGAGTTGGCAGAAATGACTGGCAGAATCCGAGATCTGAGCGAAGAAACTATGGAGGAGGACTGGAAAAAATTTAAGGACTATTTGCAAAAACATTATAAGTTGTTTGAATGTTAAGATAGCGCACGATTAAGAAATGTTATGTTTCCGCAATTTATTTTAAGAAATGATAAAGTAAGTAATGATAGAAAAAACGAGAAATATTTGAAACAAATTATTATGTTTATTAACAATGTTAAAACTAAATTACAATTTTTTGAAATTGGTAACATAATACATTTAAAGGTATAATAAGATGGGAAACAAGATAACAAATTGCTGAACTGGCTAGAACAATGAATGCAATGCTGAGAGGATGCGAGGAGGTCCAAAAGTGAATTGCTGAAAGATGTTAAGGAAGGTTTCATAACATTTTTTCTTGTTTTTATTTTTCTTTATATATATATATAAAAAATGTTTCTTGCATGTTGCCATGTAAACAAATTTGTTAATCTATGAAAAGAAACGCAATAAAAAATCTTTTAAAAAAAAAAAATAATATCTTCTTTGAATGAAACTATAGCCTTGAGAGGCACATATGGGCACCATGGTGAAATAGCTCCTTTGGGTGGCAATCCTACACCTTTCTACCTGGAAGCTAGAGCTTCCTTCTAATTGGATATATCTAGCAAGAGTGAGCTACCTCTGGATGTTTCTGAACTACACTTCCTCCCGACCATTGGGCATGTTGTCTGGGTCTGGTGCGGGATGGAGCCTGGAAAGATCTAGAAGATCCCAGGTTCCATGTCCAGGATGTATTGCTCTGTTTTGAAGCTTAATAAAGTTGTCTCCTGGCTTTTGCTGTTATGCAGTGCTAAGACTGGGGAAAAAAGAAGAACCCCACCTTAATTGCATATGGCAGATTTGAAAATGGCATCCAATTTCTCTGGCATTGGGATGTGACTATCCTTTGGGATTGTGATGGAAGGGATTTCTATGGCAATTATAATTTGGTGAAGTTATTGTCTAACGTAATGAAAAAACTGGGAGTTAAATTAAAACCCATAGAAAGTTAGGAAGTGTTTCCATATCAGATTAAATAATTTTTAAAAGGGAAAATGTGATGCATGGAGCAGTAATTTTTTGCTAACAGGCACAAGGCCCTATTAAAGCTTTCCTTCCACTGCTGAATAATTTCACATTAGTTAGATACTCTCATTTCATCTTTTTCTCACAATGGGGAAAAAAACATTCTGCTAATGACTGCCTTGCTTCATTTATCAAGATCTACATCCCTCGCTCAAGACATCCTTCACCGACAATGTAATTCAGTGAAATTCAGCCAGACTATGTCCCCTTTCTGAAGGATAATGTTGTGAAGCATAGAGAAGCCATCTCTCTTAACATGCTGCATATTAAAGATAATGTGGTGTATGGGAGTTGCTTTTTATAGACTTTTATCATTTTATAGAAGGGCTAAAAAGAAGAGTCTGTCCTAATTTCTTGTCCAATTTAAATGCATAGTTTTGCTCAATGTGCAGAAGGACGGAAGAAGAGGACTGTGGTGATGGTGGTTTACTCATGGGAGAACGCCCGGTAAAAAATGAAATAGATATGAAACTGTCTGTGAGTCGCTTCCATTCATTAGTTGGCTCCTATTGGGCTGTTTCCAATTCCCAGTAGCTCTTTGGTGTCTACAGGACAAGTCACACATTATATTGTTCATGTTTTTCCCCCTGAAAGTGTGTCCACTTTTAATTGGAAGAAAACACCAATATTTTGAACAGACAGATATAAAATTCAGCACCTATAGAGAAAATGACACACCAACTACATGCAAGATGGGAGAGCAGAGCTACGACAAAGTTTTATGATACTTGTTTTATTAGATATGATGCAACAGAAGAACAGGGTTTTCAGCCTCTTGGGACACACGGACAATTATGTGAATATATTTTTAGATAAGGAGATGTAGGCATGCTGCTAGGGTCATTGGTTGGCTGATGTGGCCCTCCTGTGAGCTGCACTGTTCAGTATTCTGGGGGGTGGGGTGGGGATGAACCCCTTCCTCATTTGTATCCTCCCTGGGGGGGAAATGTGCTGTTCTCTGGACTTCACCTGTCCTTCAGGGGAAAGCAGAAACACAACAATGGTTTCTTTCAGCAGGAAACTAGAGCAGGCTCTGATCCCAATCAGAAGCTTATTCCAGACTGGAGGCCTGAAGCTGTTTTTTAATGAAAACAAAAAAAAACAAAAAAAATCAACCCAGATTAAGCATGCCTTAAGGCGGGGGAATGGGGGAGGAAACAATAAGGAGTGTAATGTTTATTTCCCCCTAAGATCTCAGTGGACGTGTGGATTCCTATTTAACTGGCTGTTATACTGATGATTATGATTTGGGAAATTGCTTGGTTTGGGTGTGTTATTATTTAATTGGATGTAGGTCTTAGGGCCAGTGCCGGATTTATGTATAAACAAGCTATAGCTTAGGGGCCCACTCCCTTGCCCCCCCCCCAAAAAAAATAAAGGAAAAAACCTGGATGTGCATTTCCAAAATATAAGATAAAAACAAATAAAATAAAACCTACATACAGCAACAGTGTTTTGTGTTGTGTAGGCTCCTATTTGTTATGTACAAAAGGCTTTAGATACTGATTAGGTCCATAAATTACCATATAGCATATATTCAACACAAAAACCAGCAACAATTTGTTGTTGACAAAGGACAGCTGGACATATAAAGGGCCCCATTACCTTCAGTAGCTTAGGGCCTCATCAAACCTAAATCTGGCCCTGGTTAGGGCTGAGTGCTGTCCTAGTAATTGTATTAGTGTTTAACTGTCCTGTAGTCTCTGGTGAAGGGCAGCCTATATATGTAAGTAAATAACAATCATTTAAAAAAAAAAATCCCCACTGCTAGTTCTTCCAAAAGACAATTTTCTCATTAGCAAGATGATGTGAGAGGGCTGAACTAGAGGAGCTCTGGGGCCAGCTCAAAACAGAGCAAGGCCTTTCTTGTTGCAAAACTGGGGGGGACCCCCCAAAAGTTGAATCTGTTTTGGTTTTAAACTGATTTTTATTATGAATATTGCATTCATATTTCAAAGAACGCATGGACCTCCTCATCAAGACAAGGATTACCCACATGAGCCCAGCACCCCACAACACCACCCAAACCCTTTAGGAACACCCCAATCATGAGGCAGTCAAACCAACCATCCCCACAGTCTGGATCACATTTTTAAGATTATTTTACTATTTATACCCCACACATTAACATAATAAAACATTAAACATTTAAAAGCAAATACCTTCCTATTCAGGATTGCCTTCAGCCTGTTGGGGGTTGGATAACTCCACACCCTCCAACATTTCTCCTATGAAAATAGGGACATCCTAAGGAAAAGTGGGACATTCCGGGATCAAATCAGAAACTGGGATGGCTTCTCTAAATCAGGGACCTCCCTGGAGAATAGGGACTCTTGGAGGGTCTGTGATCACTACTTTTGTACAGCAGTCTATGCTTTGGTGTGGTATTTTGGAATTTCTTTTGATTATTTTTGACCCCTAACTGCATTACTTTGTAGCTGTCCCCCACCCCCACCCCCACCGGTTGCTGTTCTCTTTGAGAACAATAACAGCCAGTGGCCAGTTAGGTTAATCATAATTCATTTATTCCCTTGTGCCCCACAAAAACTCCAGGCTTGAGATGTCAATGTAGGCTATAATTGGTGAGAAAGCAGAAAAGTGATGATTTTGCTTAGCCCTCCAGACCGCAGTCCTCTTTCTAAATTAGCAGTTGTGTACTGGATGCCAAGATTCCTTGAGAGCTGCAAAATGCATTGGAAATATTGTATAATCTAAAAAAAACAAAACCCTTTAAATAGAGATTGTCTTGTTTATGTCATCCTACAGTGATATGACAGGCATTCCAAGGGCCACAGGATCTCTCCCTTTGAGGACAGAGAGAGAAGTGCAGCCTCTCAGACTTCTTAATGTTAGAAGGAAAATGCTTATTAACTTTGGACATGGTTAAACTGCAGGATTTGCTCCTGCAGTAGGTTGCGAGTGCCACCAACATGAATAACTTTAAAAGAGCTATATACAGCCAAATGGCAGGTTAGGCTATCTCTATGTGGGACAAGAAGCTACAATTAGATCTGGATAATGGAATAACTGGTTCCAAATTGGGAAAGGAGTTCCGACAAGGCTGCATATTATCTCCCCGCTTATTTAACGTATATGCAGAATTCATCATGAGAAAGGCTGGGCTGGATGAATCCCTAGCTGGAATTAAGATTGCCAGAAGAAATATCAACAACCTCAGATATGCAGATGACACAACTTGGATGGCAGAAAGTGAGGAGGAATTAAAGAACCTTTTAATGAGGGTGAAAGAGGAGAGCGCAAATAAGGTCTGAAGCTCAACATCAAAAAAACGAAGATCATGGCCACTGGGCCCATCACCTCCTGGCAAATAGAAGGTGAAGAAATGGAGGCAGTGAGAGATTTTACTTTCTTGGGCTCCATCATCACTGCAGATGGTGACAGCAGTCACGAAATTAAAAGACGCTTGCTTCTTGGGAGAAAAGCGATGACAAACCTAGACAGCATTTTAAAAAGCAGAGACATCACCTTGCCGACAAAGGTCTATATAGTTAAAGCTATGGTTTTCCCAGTAGTGATGTATGGAAGTGAGAGCTGGACCATAAAGAAGACTGATCGCCGAAGAATTGATGCTTTTGAATTCTGGTGCTGGAGGAGACTCGAGAGTCCCATGGACTGCAAGAAGATCAAACCTATCCATTCTGAAAGAAATCAGCCCCGAGTGTTCACTGGAAGGACAGATCCTGAAGCTGAGGCTCCAATACTGTGGCCACCTCATCAGAAGAGAAGACTCCCTGGAAAAGACCCTGATGTTGGGAAAGATTGAGGGCACAAGGAGAAGGGGACGACAGAGGACGAGATGGTTGGTCAGTGTTCTCAAAGCTACTAACATGATTTTGACAAAAATGCGGGAGGCAGTGGAAGACAGGAGTGCCTGGTGTGCTCTGGTTCATGGGGTCATGAAGTGTCGGACATGACTAAACAACAGCTATGAGCTACTATGGGTATGTTTTACCCCTACTGTTTGAGGCAGTATCCATCTGAATGCCCATTGATGGGAATCACAAGTAGGGAGAGTCTCTGGTCCTGCTTGTGGACTTCCCAAAGGCATCCGGTTGGCCACTGTGATATTGGGATGCTGGAGTAGGTAGGCCTTTGGCCTGATCCAGCAGGGTTCTTCTTACGTTCATATTTTTGCCAAGGTTCATCCGATGTCAGATCCTTCCTCTTTGCCACCATGGAAATCTTTGCAGTTCTCATTCTACTGAATTTCGATTTCAGTAGGCTGAAAACTGAGTGTATCATGGGTGAATCAGGGAAAGGTTTGGATATTATCTGAAGGATGCCAAGCCTTTCCATTCATTCAACACATGGCTAAAGCAAAGAGGAAACTATGTCAACTATGGAACTGTAAAAAATTGCAAAGGACACAAAAGCTCTGCTCTGCCCTCCTTCTACTCTGCCGTTGACAAGGTTGATCACCTGTCTTCTGTTCCTCCCCGCTTAAAAAAAAATCTCTTTAGGAATTCAGTCTAAATAATGTGGAGAATCTGATGAAAGGGTAGAAAAATTAGAAACAAAGAGAAACTAAAATTGACAGATTCACCCATCTCTAGCTGGGAGTAAGCCCCAGTGTAGACAATGTGACAGAATTTTGAGTAAGTAATATGCATCATAGTCTATCACATACCAGTGTCATTGTCATATCAGATTAGAAACTCAGTGAAGCAAATACTGTTTAAAACATATATTTGAAATTATGGCTCTTTGACAGAGTTCGAGTTTAAAACAGAAGAGTGGGGGATCCAGTTCTGTCCATTGCTGAATGGCTGCAATGGTTAGAATTCTGCATGTTTGTCAAATAATTGATGCTGAAGTAGCTGACTTCCCTGCCCCAGCTTGTATAGTCTACTCTGCAGGAGAAAGCAGGGCATTGATACACTAGGGGCCAGGGGAATCTGAGCTATCTTCTCTGGTGTCTTTCTGAGGGGAAGGACTCTGGGAGCTGTCTATCAATAACAGAGGAATACTATTAAAGGTAGTGTTTTTTTGGTGGTGGGAGGAAAGGGGTAGGTGCCATAGCTCATGCATGATGGATCACTCTGGAAGATTTTGTCTCCTGTTACAGCTGGAAGGAGGCTTATTTAAAGCTCTGCAAAGCTGCTACTAGCCAGTGTAGATACCGTAATATTGAGCTAGCTTCAGATGAAGAGGAACCTATAGCCCTCCAGAAATTGTTGGACTACATCTCCCATCATCCCTGACCATTGGCCATGCTAGAGGGTCACAGGTTTCCTGCCCCTGAGTGCAAGATGGACCAATGGTCTCATTTACTATAAAACAGCTGTGTATGAAGTGCTACTGATTTCTCTCACTTAATGTCATTTTCCTTGCTTGTCAGAAGGTAGAGAGGTTTTGAGAGGACAGGACAGGGCTAAAAAGAAAAAGAAAGAAAAAACCACTACCATCCTTACACTAATCTTTTGTTTTCTATACATCCGAATTCTCACTTTGGTGCATTCTACTAAGAACCCGTCTACATCTGATTTCCCCAAGGACTTAACTCAATTGCCTCTGAGTAGATTCACTTAAATCATTTTTCAGCCCCCTAATACAGGCCTGCTTTTGGCATCTTTTAAGAGTGCCTCCAATTGATTTACTATAGACTAGTTGCTAATGGGTTTGAGGAAATAAGGCTACAGGAGAACACTGGGGATTCTCAAAGCTTCTGAGGGCTCATCATTTCTTCTGAGAGGCTCAAACTACATGTGATGATAGCAGACCCGTTTGATTAAAAAACAAAAAGGTGGTGGTGCAGTTCCCCTGATACTTTCCTGGGTTTCAGTTAGGGAAAGGAACATGGTTCAGTGCTGGTAACATATCTGTATGCTCAATGCCTGGCACCTCCCACTTGAGCTGGAAAAGACCAGGGGAACCAACTTGAATAAAATATTGAGGGCACTCAGGTAAGCCCTGCCCCACATAATCAATCACAAGATATGGCACATGTACACCATTTGAATAGCAATGACTATCAACTTTGGAAGGGCCCAGGCCCCCTCAAATATTTTATTGGGGGGAGTGAAGGGACCTCAGCCCCTAGGAGTAGAATCCTGTGCCTATCTGAAAGCTTGCAGAGCTACCGTTAATCAGCATACAGCAGCTTAGGTGACTTTGTGTCTGGAATCCTGAGGGAGTGGGTGATATCAGTGTGAAATGTTGCTGCAGATCCCATTGGTTGGGCAGTGTAGGTCAGTCAATTAGGGCAAAAGGGCGCTGCCCAACCAATCTTGATCTGTCTTCAACCAACCACCTGTGTGCCTTCTCACTTACCACTACTCCAGCAGGTGATGCCGGCTGTCAGCTTCCTCCTGCTCCATCCCAGTTTTGCCCTTGTGGAACTCAGCAGGGAGGAGCCTCTGTATACCTGAAGGAGCGTCTCCATACCCTTCATTCAGCCCACACACTGAGGTCCAGCTCTGAGGACTTTCTGGTGGTTCCATCATTGCAAGAAGTGAGGTTACAGGGAACCAGGCAGAGGGTCTTCTTAGTAGTGGAATGCCCTCCCATCTGATGTCAAAGAGATAAATAACTATAAAACCTTTCATCTGAAGGCAGCCCTGTATTAGGAAATGTTTAGTGTGTGATGTTCTGATGTGTTTTTGTATATTCTGTTGGAAGCTGCCCAGAATGGCTGGGGCAACCCAGTCAGATGGGCGGGGTACAAAAAAAACAAAAACAAAGTATTATTATTATAACAAAATTGGAATTAATTGGCTCTGCATTTCATTTACTCTGGGTTCACCTGTTGTCAGGCTCCCTGCTTTCTGCCTAACCAATTCCAGTCGGCATCAGTCACTACTGTTGGGAAGATAAGAATGCTAACCTACCTTATAAGGCCAACTCATGAGGGGAGCTTTGCACTAATTCAGTATCAATATCAAATTTTATTTCGGTCAGAGGCCAGCATAAGATAAAACATATGGATAAACTGAAGACATAAGACTTAAAACAGGTAAGGGATAAAAAACTAATAATTAAAAGGTGATTATACCATACATTATACCATACTTTACTTAAAAAGATAAAAACAAGGACAAACGGTTAAAATCAACTATAAGGGAGGGAACATACGGGAGCACAGGTCTTGCATTTTGAGACTTCAGACTTCAGTTCAGGCTTAGTTTGTGGCGCAAACCATCCTTCGGCGAATATCAGTTATGGTGGCACAGAATCTAACAACTGAATATGTAACATCTGGGTTTTCATCCTGCAGTAAGAGGGAGGTATAAAGTTGTTCTGTACAACCTGGAAATTTATGTGGTATAGGCAAGATGAACCTAGTTCATATATCTGTATAGTATTGGCAGTGAGAAAAGGCATGTTCTGTTGTTTCCAGTTGCTCATAGCCACATGGGAATTTCCTCTCCGTGTCATCCTAAAGTTGTCTTCCAAGATGGCTGAAGGGAGGGCCTGGCAACGGGCCAAAGGGAAAGCCCTTCACTATTGTGGAATTTCAAGCTTGGCTATATATGATATCTGGGAGGTGAGCTGTCTTCTGGTTTCACTGATTACAAATTTCAGGGACCTGGCTAGATCTGCTTGGAGTCCTGTATATTCCACGCACTAATGGTTTGGGGTTTTTCTCTTGTTCAGTCCCTATGTTGAGTAGGATCTGTGGGATATACCGTATTTTTCGCTCCATAAGGCACACTTTTTCCCTCTTAAAATCTAAGGGGAAATGTCTGTGCGTCTTATGGAGTGAATGTGTGGTCCCTGGGGCTGGGGCTGGGGGAAAGCTGGGCTTCCCCCACCGTCAGCCCCACAAGCTGCTTTTTGGGGCTGGGAGGGGGACACCTGGGCTTCCCCCACCAGCCCTGACAAGCTCCTGTGCAGCTCTGGGGTAGCCCGCGAAGCCTCCACAGGGCAGTGGGGAGCCTTCGCTCTCTCACTTCCCCCACCTCCTGCAAAAGCCCCCAAGAGCCGCGCTCCCTTTAAAGAGCTGCGTGGAGTGTGTGTGTGGCTCTTGGGGGCTTTTCCCCGGGGAGGGAGAAGGGCAGCCCGTCAGTGACTGCAAGCGCCGCACACACGCTCCACGCGGCTCATGAAAGAGAGCGCTGAGCAGAGCCTGGGATGTGTACAGGGTCTGCTCAGCACTCTCTTTAACTAATTTTTTTTCTTGAATTCCCCCCAAAAAAGTAGGTGCGCCTTATGGTCAGGTGCGCCTTATGGAGTGAAAAATATGGTAAATCTTTCGCCTTTTGGACTAATTAAACTTCCAGCACTACCACCAAACTTGGAAAAAGTTCTATTGCTACCTTTCAGTTCCAGCAGATAAAGGTATTGACTCCATGCCATATATTTATCCTCTGTGAGTTCATATACTACCAAAAGAAAAACTTTCTAAGGTGAGCTTCCTGATGAAGGACATATTATTTTGTAGTATTCTTACTGCTGAAACTCAGTGGTGCTTACTCCTTAGTAGACATATCTAGAATTGCACTGTGTCTTCCTTTTATTTCTATTTCCTGTATTCACTAAGCTGGTCTTTTGTATTAGCTGAGATAGATTGATTTGTTTTGTAATTGAATTTCAGTTGAATGCATTACTGGAAATCAGTTTCTTTAATAAAAAAAATATCTTGGAGATGATGGTTTAATACCCATCCTTTGACAGCAGCAGTAATTCTGCAACATCTACGCTGCCTAGATTTATGACTGCTGTCTTTCACGTTCTCTTAAAGAGTACTCATAGCAGAGTCTCATGGCAGGAAAAAAAGGGGAATTGTGTAACCAATAGTTAACTTCCGCTGGGCACCTGTTCAATTCAACTTGAACTCTCTGCACCCTGGTCAGTTTCCTTTGGTTCCAGTAGCCAAAAGGCCAGAGGAAAACAGAAATTACTCTTCTCACCTCTGTGTGTAACTCTGAATTGCCGCTCACAGAAGGCAGGCACTAATAAATGATGTTTGCAGAGTAATCATATAACGATAATATCACATCCACAACTTGTTAGACTGGAGGCAGACACAAGTGTTGTAACCTCATTGCTTCTGCAGTCATATTTGCCTCCTAGCCAAATGTAATATATGAAACTATTCTCACCACCACCCTCTGCCTCTCCCCTGCAAGGTTGTAATAACATTTGTTTGTTCATGGGGGTGGTGGGGGGAGAAGATTTAAAATCTGTTTTGTGGCAGCTATAACAGAGCTTTTTGCCAGTCACCTTCTAGCTAAATTCTTCCCGATTTAATGATATCCCCATGCATTTAATATTTACATTGTATTTATTAGGAAAGGTGGGGGCTTTTCTGGCAAATGCATGCTTATTTATTTATATAGAAATGTGGCTAGAAACCAGAATACAGCAGAGCAGGGAAAACTCATGAGAGCTGTACTCGAATGCATGTTTGTGCCCTTTTAAAATGTGTTGGCAGCGGAGGAGCGGGGTGTTATTTCTGAGTTATTTTTGTTTTGATTATGTATTTTGTGTTTTTATATTGTGTTTTTATCCTGTGAACTGCCATGAGACCTGTGGGTATATGGCAGTATACAAATTTAAGAAATAATAATAAAATAACCTCAATACCCAAGCAGTGAGAGACTCCCAGGGGTTCCAATGCTCACCAATGTTCAGTTTCCTTGGGCAGAAGGTCAATGGAGAGTTTAGGAGATAGGGTTTTCTTTACACACATATACAACCTGAGCACAGGATAGAAGGGATCACAGCATTAACACCTCCCCATTAGGTTTCCAAGGCAATACCCAAGCTATAGCTTTGGGTCAACCACAAAGCAAGACAAGCCTCTGTATCTCCATCAACTTCTGCACTTCTTTCAGTCACAGACATTCACAAAGAAACATCAGCACTCCTCTCTTGCATTCAGAGAGAGAGACAGAGAGAGTTATCTAACTGTCTCTTCTTCAGTGTTCATGGAGATGCAGCCGTTGCGGTCAAGTCGCTCGCACACAAAGCAAAATGGGGTGTGTGTGTGTAATAAGTTACCTCCCAAGTGACCAGAGTTAACCAATCACATGAGAGTTACTGAGGAACATTCCAGAATTAAACGCATACAGTAAATGCATTTAAGCATTTCCAATTTCACTAAATTAATTATCACTATGCTTAACAGGGCTGGGTATATCCCTTGCCTGAATCCTCGGAGAGCCACTGCCAGTCATTGTGGGCAACATTGAGTTTGATGGGTCCAAAGGTGTTGGAACAACATAGCTGCTTACGTTGCAATGTAAAGGTGCACATGCTAGTAGACAGAAATATGAGGAGAGTTTTTGTTCTCACATTGTTTTGAACGATGCAACCAAAGCTTCACCGCAGGCCACTTGGCCTCTTTGTGATCTAGCATTCCTATGTGTAATGTTGATGCTTTACAGAATACCTGCACATTTCCTCCCTGTTTCATAAATAAAGAAAAATGTTCATGGCCGTTGAATGCATAACAAAGACAGTCTCCCTCTGTTTTCTTCAGCGCTTAGAAACTGCTTTCTTCGTGAATTGCCGTCTTCTCTACCATTTCACCCCACCCCACCTCCTGCTGCTATTCTCTTTGTGTAGAAATTGGAGCAAGTACACACTGTTTCTGATTTTTTAGCGATTCCAACCCCTCCAATGGTACATATGCAAATATACCTGCCTTTTAGAGTCAGCTGCCTGGTGTTCAAACCACACAGACACATTGACAAAGTGTAATTTCCCATAAGTACAGCGAAAGAAGTTGGGGGAAGAGAGTTCTGTTCTTACAGAACAATTAGATAATGGAAAATAACAAGGGGGGTGGATGAAGAGGCCTAACCTTTCTAACTCTCGGAAGATAAGCTATTTTTAGCAATTGTGATGAAATGCCCACAGGGGGAAAAAATCTTTTCTTCCTGTTTCTGTTTTTTTCTTCTTCTGAAAAGGGCTTTTATTTAAGTAAAGATCTCCTCCCTCTCCTAGCAACCAGCGATGCTTCAATAGGACCAGTTGCATCATCTCCACAATCTTCCATACAGCATCTTTTTTATTTCATCAGTAGCTCATTGCTTATTACACCCCCCCCACACACACACACCTGCTTCTTAGGTAGCAATTACAAAGAGAAAGACGTCATTGTGCTACCCTGACTTATACCTATTAGAATTGGCCCTAATTGTAGCTAGAGTAATTGGCTTTTGTAACAGAGTGCCATTAACCTAGTATAATTGTTCTGATAGCAACCCATGTTTTGCTTCATTAAATTTTATTCTGTGCAAGAAGGGGCGTTTTAACCTTTGTTTGTGTCTTAGCATGGCTGGATCCTGTGATCTGCTTTGCAAGCAAAGAAGCTCATTTGAGGTTGGACAGTTCTATTCCCATCAAATATTTTTATCCATAATTCTGTTTTTGATTCTTTGCTTTAACCTTATGTTTACTGGAAATAACCTAGAAAGAGCAAATGTGTTTTTTAAAAATATATTTAGCACACATTTTCTCACAAAATACTATTTAAATGCAGATTTTGGGATGTTTTAAATGATTAGAAGTGCAACAGAACATCTGGTAGCTTAAACGTTTAAAATCTGGTGACTAGCTAAATTGTGATGGACATGCTCATTCAAAAGGGGTGGCTCTGCACCCAAATCTTCAAATATCAAACTCCTAATGCATTCCTAGATTTATAATAGTATGATATCTGCTTGGAAGTCAGCCAGAACAGGCTTTTGAACACCCAACTGTGAAGGAGATGTCAACCAGTGTTTGCTGCAATAGTACAGCTGTTCTACACAAGATCAGCTGTGTCAGTTGAGCCAAGGACCTTATTCTCTATTCCACTGTGGTGTCTTCCCCCCAAACTAGTCTGCTTTATGCAGTGCTTTGGTGCTGCAGTATTTTATGATACAACTTCTTTCTGCCCCTCACCCTCAAAACTAGCCCTGTGTACCGGATCCCATGTAACAAACAAATCTGGGCTAATCTGGGTTGGCCTAGGATTTGGCCAGATCAAGCTGCGATAGCCCTGGTTCAGGTTGGCCTACCCAAAGAGATTAGGAGTTAATCAAAAGTTGGTTGAGCAGAGGGAGAATGAAAGGCAAGCAAACTATGCAGAATCTGCTTCACCAGAGTGTTTGCTGCAGGGAACACACTGACTGAACAGCACCCAGCAAGAATTAACTTTCTACTCAGTGAGCAGAGGGTATCAGTGCTGCTCTCTGCAGGGGTCTACTTCATCAGCGTGGTCTTTGCAGAGAGTGCAGTAGCAAATCAGCACCTAGCTGGAATGAAGGCAGCATCTCCTCTCCCCTCCCAACCACTCAGATTGCATGATTAATTAGGGTTTAAAACTCTAATTGAACACAAGGACGGTCACTGAATCAATTCAGGCCCCAGATCATCCTAGGCAGATTGGGGCTAATCTGGAGTGGCAGATGGGTCCTAGGATTAGATAGGGAGACATGCACAGTCATACTCAAAACCCATGTTTTCTGAAGTGTTGGTGGGTTCAGACATGACCCAAGACCAGATTTCAGCTCAAAAGGATCAGGCACAATAATAGAAATGGCAAACAAGGGCACACACCTCCCTGCCTGTGATAGGCTGCCATATGCTGTGACTGGAGAATCATAATATGGCCCTATCACAGCAGGGATTAGCAGCCTGCCAGCTACCAGCAAATGTCATTGGAGGGTTTTAGAATCCTCTCTGACTTTTGTTATGGAGATGAAGCTCCTGAGCTGCAAGAGGCATTAAGGCCTAGGCTTCCAATGTCATGCATACAGCCTGGCTTTGACCTATAATCCCAGCATACATAACATTTTGTGTGAAGATTATGGCACAACCCTCTGGTTCTTATGCACCACAACATCTGTGTTGTAATTCATGGGCAGCTAAACTTTTGGGCGCTTCCGGGTTAGCGCGATCAACTAATGGTGGATTCCCTCTGAGCTCCGGAGGGAATCGGCTCCGCAGGATCGGGTCTTGCCGCTGCGGCGATGCGCGGACGCTCAAAAACACAGGCGGTGATGCCTGTGAGCGTGGTGACTTGGCGGGCACCATTTGCGCCCCCCGAGCTGTGAAGGAGCCTTTTTAAAGGCTTCGGAACGGGGACGGGGTGAGCGGCGCGGGGCTGAGAGTCGACTGCTTCTGCGGAGTAAAGCCGCACTGCCATTGTCGGAGAGCGCTGACTTCTTCTTGTGAGCAATTGGACTTTAAAGTAACAACCCGTGAGTAGTACGGAAATTGGAATTGTAAAGAAAATTTTTATGAATTAGGCACGATCGGGGAAGGTGTAAACAGGAAGTCCGCCTCCCCTCCTTGTAAATAATTTAAAGCAAGGACCTGCTAACTAAGGTCGAGTGAACCCTTCCCCCCTTTTTTTGGTAAAAGACTTTAATTTCACGGTTTGGCAGTTTAAGAAATTTTACTGGAGGATAAAGAACTAATTTTGGGAGCTGATGTGCCACCCCCCCGGACCCGGGAGTGCTCCGTGAGAAAGCCTGTTGATGAGGTACTGAAGAGTTTGGCAGCTGTCAAATTAGCTGTCAGGACGGAAAAAGAAAACTTTGTTTCTGTTGCTTCTGCTGGTTATATTTGTTACAATTTTCCTACAATTTGTTGAAAACAAGGAAGAGCTGATACAAACTAACTTGATTTTTGGATTTGAACTGGAAGGAAAATCAAGGAACCAAAATCCCTCTAGAGGGGGTTCTGGGACATTACAAGAATGGCTGGAGGAGGGAAAATTTAGGCTGAACTGGACAGAGTTTTTGTTCTCTTGGGAAAGTTACAAGGCCAAATTGATGTTTTGGCTACAAATGTTACAACTCTGGACTTAACAGTAAACAACATTATTGAATTTGATAAGGATTTGAATCAGGAAGTCTATGTAATTGGACAAAAAGAGAAACTTGAGAGCTTTGAGAATTTGGAGAAGGAGATATATGTTGTCCCTGAAGAAAAGGATGGAGGAGCTGTAATTTTGCAGATGACAAAGGAGAACTTGAGGCCAGACATGATGGCAACGAAGGAAAATAAAAACTTGATGTGGAAAATCTGGCCTGAATTGGAGATTGAAAAATGGAGAGATCTCCTTATGTGGAGATCTGAAGACCTAAGGATTACAAACTTGCTTAAGGTGGAAGTTGGAGCTTTGGGGACATTTGGACTTGAAAGGAGTAAGAAACAAGATTTGGGCTCCACTTTTAAGTATGGAGGTCTGGCTGGAAGAAACATGGATCCCAGAGCTTCTCCGAGATTTGGGCCAGAGCTTCTCCAAGATTTGATGTTCAATATTAAGGACTATAAAAAAAAACCGGCAGAGAGGAATTGAGAGAGAATTAAGAGCCTCGGATGTGAGATCTCCAGGCTGATAGCAGATTAAGACTGATAGACATTTGTTGGGGACTGAAACCGGGAAAGGGGAGGGTGGAGTTTGGGAATCCAAAGGGTACATAATTATAATTTGTTTGGTTTTTATTTTGTTTTGTTATTTGTATGAAAATTGGGAAATTCATGGAAAGGAATTTGGATCGACTTTAGAAAAAATGTTTTAAGAATGAGTATTGATGTATAAGTATTGATGTTTAAGTTTGGATATGGTAAAATTGGTTTTTTAAAATGAACTAAATTAAATGAAAATAAGGTTTTCAAAAATAAATTGAGGAAATGGATGAAAGAGAAAAAGTAAAATAATAACATGTTAAATTAAATTATTAAGTTAAAGTTGAGAAATAAGTAATAAGGATTTGCTGAGGTGATAATTTGAATTGGAATACAAGAAGGGAAGGTGTGAGGAGGTCTGAGAAATAAGTTAAAAGAAATAAGCAATTGAAACTTTATGTGTTTTTAATTGTTTTTAAGTTTTATATTTTTGTATGTTTGTTACATTTTTTTTCTTTTGTGTTATGGTTGTTTACTTTTGTTTTTGTTTCATTATAGAAAATGCTAATAAATATATATATATATATTTTTTTTAAAAAAAACAACTTTTGGGCCCAAGGGTAATATTGCTGCATTGCAGTCCCTACAGGGACCACATGCCAGTTGTAGCTGTGGCCACTGCAAACTCCAGACCCTCCAAGTGTCCCTATTTTCCAACGATGCCCCTGATTTAGAGAAGCCATCCTGGTTTCTGATTTGATACCGGAATGTCCCACTTTTCCTTAGGATGTCCCTATTTTCACTAGAGAAACATTGGAGGGTATGGAAATATGTATATATATATATATATATATATATATATATATATATGTCAAGTAGCAACTTAGAGACCAACTAAGTTTGTTCTTGGTATGGAGTTATCCGACCCTGAGCTGTCTGAAGGCAATCCTAGGTAGGGAAGTTTTTTGTTTGTTTGTTTTTTTAAAAAATTAACATTTTATTATGTTTTTACATGGGTTGGAAGCTTCCCAGAGTAGCTGGGGCAACCCAGTAAGATGTGTGGGGTATAAATAGTAAAATTATCATTATGGAATGGGATGTCACTATTTTCATCGGGAAAATGTTGGACGGTATGACACTCTTGCATCCTTTTTAAACCCAGCCCTAAACTATGATGCAACCACCACTTCCAACATGTTGAAACTTCATGAATGTCTGCGTGCCTGGTGTGCTTTTTCAGAAGGTTTTTGGGAGAGGGGTTGGGCTAATAGTCTAACAGTTGCCCCCCCCCCCCCTTACTGTAGCTAAATTAAGCAGGTGAAACTGAAATAACACATTATCTTCTTCTTTATCCCCGATTCTATGTCCCTCTTCTTCCTTTGTTGTCTGGCATTTTGGATTGCATGATGTTCAGGGACAGCAACCTGTTGTACTCTCTAAAGAACTGTACACATTGCTGGCATGATAATACTTCTAAACAGACAGATTCCCCTGCCCCCACATCACTTGAAAACATCACTGCTACCTAGAGGCTGTGCTGTTCTTCAGTCACAGAGAGTGGCAATTCCAGCGGATTATTTATATTTTAAAGACCTTTTCCATTTTAATCAGGAGTAAAATGTAAACAAAACGAAAGATAAGCATTAGAAAAGATTTGTTTAATTAAAATTTGAATATTTGAACAACTTGGCTGCTTTTCAGAGTTGGATAAGCCCCATCTGTCTGTTACCTACTATTTAATATTTATGCTAACTAACTTTATAGGCTGGAAAGTTTCTTCATTTTGCTCTTCATGCGAGTGCTCTTTGCATAGATGTAAGAATTTGGGGGAATCGTTCCATTTCAAAGCCTTTTTAAAGGGTGGGAGCTGGCGAAGTGGGAAGTTTTAAGAATTATCATACAACTGTAGAGTTGGAAGGGACTTTGAGGATCATTTAGGATCATTTAGTCCAACTCCCTGTCATGACCTTGACATTATCAGCACCATGCTCTAACCAGTAGTGAGCTGAAACTTTGGAAATGAAATTTTCAGTGAAAATCAGATTGGGCATGGGCAATGGGGAGGTTGAGCCCCCTTACTTATGTCTTGGGGCAGAAGAAAATCTAGGAACTGGGAGGTGGGGCAGGATGCTTACAGTACTGGGAAATGTGATGCAGGCAGTTTCCCCCCAACCTGCATCTCACTGCTTTCTTTTAAATATGTATATTTGTTGCAAATATAAAGGTCTAAACAACTTGAGATACCTGGCTTCTCTGGGATGTAGTGGGAGAGTTTTTCCCCTCAAATACTGGATAGTCCCCAGCAGTCAGTGTAGACAATACTGAGGTAGATGAACCATTGATCTGACTCAGTATAAGGCAGCTCACTCTGTTCCAGTTCTAAAATACTGTGATTATTTGTGTGGTGTTTTACCAATGAGTGTGTGTGCTTGTGTAAACTCCACCTGAAAAGAATACTGATGTCATATGAACAGTCACTCTCAGACTGGTTCCCCCCAACCCCCATTGTTTTATCAATCAGTAATGGAGGAGGTGAGAATCAAATAAAGTAAAAGCTGTGGAAAATTGTGTATGCTCCAGTTGTGGAGAATTTTTCCCAGTTAAACCAGCATGCTGAATGGGTGTGATGCAAGGCAGAACAAATTCACAAAGCAAGAAAGGAGTGAAATAAAGAAAACCACCTCAGCCCTACAGACAAGTGTACTGATTTATGTTTGCACAACAGGATTGCATTCCATGCACAAAAATGAATGCAATTCCCCATACCCTTTCATTTCAGGCAAAATCATATTTGTAGGAATGTTAAAATGCAACCGCTGGGTAGAGCTTTCTTAATTTCATCTTTCTAATAGAAGCCATTTTTAACAGTCAAATTCTCACCTCTAGGACCATCTGTTTTACTTTAGCTCCTTCGTGCTGTTCATGCATTGAGAGCATGGTGCATTTTTTGCTTGCTCCTGACATTCTCTTGCATTACATTAAGAGATGTAATCAAGAGATTACATGATGGTCATATATTTAGAGACAGGGTATCAGAAGTAGAAAACCAATCTCAAGCGGACTGGAGTAAAGGTCATGGAATCGTAAAAAAGAAGGGAGCCCAGGGGTCATCTAGTTCAACCCTCTGCAATACAGGAATCTCAGCTAAAGCATAAATGACAGTTGGCCATCCAACCTCTGCTTTAAAACCTGCAATGAAGGAGTGTCCACCACCTTCCGAGGGAGCCTGTTCAACTGTTGAAGAGCTGTTACCAACAGAAGGTTCTTGCTGCAGTTCTTCCTCACAAGAATATCACGGGGGACTTTGTTGAAAGTCTTGCTGAAATCAAGATACACTACATTCACAGCATTCCCCTGATCAAACAAGCTTGTACGTCTATCAAAAAAAGTAATGAGATGCATTTAGTATGGCTTGTTTTTGATAAAGACATGCTGTGTCCTAGTAATCACAGCATCCTTTTCTAAGTGCTAAAAGACCAGCCATTTAAGTATCTGTTCTAGGACCTTTGACGTCAAGCTGACCAGTTGGTAGTTACCTGTGTCTTCTCTTTCTTCCCTTTTTTGATGATGGTGACAAACATTTGTCTGCCTCTAGTCTGCAAAGACTTCACCTGTTCTCCTAGATTTCTTAAAGATTATAGACAGAAGAACTGAGTTTACATGCATAAGCTCCTTTAGCACCCTTATTATCTGTTTTCCTATCTTGGGCTGCAGCTCCCTCCTAGCATTGTTTATTATGTTATCACCAGGCTGGGTATCACTTTCATTTTGGATGAAGACAGAGAAGAGGGTTTTGAGCATTTCCGCCTTCTGTCACCCAGTAACATTTTCTGTCTTCTCTAAGCAGAGGACATACTAAATTCTTCTCCTCTTGTTTCAAATATAGCTGTAGAAAGCTTTAATTATTATTTTTAATCTCTCTTGCAAGCCTGAGCTCATTCTGAGCTTTGGCCTGCCCCAACAGTCGGCTACTTGTATATACTCTCAGTGGCGTAGCATGGGGGGTGCAAGGGGGCCGGCCGCACCGGGCGCAACATCTGGGGGGGGCGCTCGCCGCCTCCGGAGTCGCCGAAGAGCCTCGGGCGCAGGCTGTAGCAGAGCCCCATGTCTCGCGGAACCGACGAGCTGGCAGCGGCTCTCAGCGCTCTCCGCGGTCCCCGCGCTTCAGGGCCGTGGAGGGCGCGCCAGGCAGCCCCTCCTCACAGCCCTGCCGCCGCCGCTGCTGCTGCAGCTGCTGGGCCATGTTGCATTTTCCTTGCCTCTCTGCCCTCCTCCTCCGGGCAAGCGGCGTCGTTTGGGCAACTCGCCTCAGATCACCTGACGCGGCAGGTTAGGGGTTAGGGCCTTGCCCCGGGTTAGGGGGCGCAAATTACTTGCCTTGCCCCGGGTGCTCACAACCCACGCTACGCTGCTGTATACTCTTCCTTTATGATTTCCCCTTTCTTCCATTTCTTATAAATGCCCTTCTTAAATCTCAGCTCATCTGTAAACTTCTCATGCAGCCACACCAGTTTCTTTAGATGCCTCCCACTTTTATTTCTTTTTGGAATTGCCTGCATTTGTTCCTTCAGTATTCATCTTTAAGAAACTTGCATCCATCTTGGACCCCTTATCTTTGAGTATTTCTGACCATGGAATCTCACCCAGTAGTTACTCAAGCTGTTCAAAATCAGCCTTCTTAATGTGCAGAGTTCATGTCCTAATACACTCAGCTTTCCTTTGCCTCTGTGTAATGAAGCAAAGGAGGATACTATCACTTCTTCCCAAGTTTCCCAGTACTTCTACTTGGTTGATCAGTTTCTCCCTGTTGGTGATGACCAGGTCCAAGACAGATGATCCTCTTGTTGCTTCTTCCACCTTCTGGGAAATGAAATTGTCAGCAAAGTAATTTGTTGGACCATACCTTCTTGGCAGAGTTCCAGCAGTTCCAGGGTAGCTGAAGTCTCCCATAACTACTATATCTCTGCTTTTTGAATGTTTGCTAATCTGCTCTAGGAAGGACTCAACAAATCTTCAATTTGGCAGATACCCACAGTAAGTTCACTGTTGTTTTCCTCCTACAATTTTTATCAATTTACTATCAATCTGCCTTCCATGCTCCAGTTCACTAGTCTCTTTTTGTATATTCACTTAACCTTGTACATACATTTTTGTACACATTATCTGGCTGGAGAACTGCCAAATATCATAAAAATAAGAAAACCACCAATTTTGAAGAACAGCTGTCTTTCAGTTTACACATCCCCCCAACTTTAAATGCAAACTGAATCCAGTATGTTTCCCATCTTTTGTTTAGGCACCATGCAATGATCCTATCGAGGCCGGATTTGGGTTTGATGAGGTCCTATGCTATTGAAGGTAATGGGGCCCTTTATATGTCCAGCTGTCCTTTGTCAACAACAAATGGTCACTGTTTTTTGTGTTGAATATATGCTATATGGTAATTTATGGACCTAATAGGTATCTCAAGCCATTTGTACATAACAAAATATGTATTTTATCATAGTACCAGTAATTGTTGAACTGAAATACAATTGTAAGAAGAAGCTTATTAATATTTCGGAAATGTACATCCAGGTGTGTTTTTTTCTTTAATTTTTTGGGGGCCCCCAAGAGAGTGCGGCCCTAAGCTATAGCTTGTTTAGCTTATACGTGAATTTGGCACTGGATGCTATGGCAATGCTTGAGTGTAATGCTGTGATGCTGTAGCAATGCCATATGACCTAAAATTCACAGCAGCTTATTTATTCCAATTGTAAAGCAGCAGCTGTTTCCTAAACTTCAAACTTAGTTATTTATTTGTTTTAAATTGATTGAAACACTATTAAGTGTTGCCTAAGAAAGTTGCGCCCAGGCAGGAAGTCCGTTCATTACTTTCTGCCTCACATACTCAGCACAGCTAATATAAAAACATTTCAAAATGATGTAAAATTGATTTCTTAATAATTTGATTTTGAGAAAATGGAGGGGAGAGAGAGAAAAAGAAAAGAGGTTTTTAAAAGCTATACATTACTGAGCATAGACGCAAAAGCATCTTCTCAGCAAAGGCATCAAACATACAAAATTGGATCAGTAATGATGGGGGAGAAATGGAAAGTAAGTTCCCTCTGCCTCCCTTGAAGTTTCATTGAAACAAATAAATGTGTACAGAACAAGTGAGCTCTATAAAGCAATGTTGTTTATTTCTTAAGGCTGTTTAGGTCCCACCCTGCATCTCAATGGATCCTAGGATGGGAAAGTATAGAACAACAATCCCAACAGAGAATTCCTGGATGCCAAGATCCAGGTTGGGGCATGTATTATTTGATGACAGAACCCCAGCAGAGATTTGAAATCACAAAACATGCAGCAAACAAAAGCATGGAAATATCATTAAAATATGCCCTAGTGTGTTCATTCCAAACTCCCCCTCTTCCCCTAGCATAGAAAAAAGACCACCTGCTTGGTAAGTTAAAAATGATTTACAAACTGTCCAAAGGTTAGGTTCATGTGCTTCCCCATACATCAGTCAGAAAACACAGGCAATAAAACTTGGCTTAGTTACAGTGGTGAAATTTCCTAACTTTTTTGGATAGGAACACAAGACTGGCTTGTAAGAGCCAGGTGGTCTGAGTTTGGAGCAACCAGGTCAGACCTCTTTACACACTCAGCTTATCGGGTAGACTGCAGGAACAAAGGCTTAGTCCCTCCCAATGTGAGTTCAGCTTGGCAGCACAGCTTGCTTTATGTTCTTAATATCTCCATGCATTAATTAGACTTAAGCATGTTGGTTATACGAGCATGCTCTGCAAATCTTAAGGTTTGGAAATTATGTTATAGAGAAGGAAATATCAACAGACTGTCTCAGCTTGGACTGTGCCTAACTTGCTCACACGTACACACTATCACCCCATAGTTTGGTGGTTAAATGAGGGAGAATTGCCCCCCCCCCCCACAAAAAAACCCCTGAGATAATTTATGGCAAGAGGGTAAAACGGCTTGCAGCCAAAGCATCTGTCTCTCCTGCCCCACCCGTGAACACAATTTGATTAAAAGCACAGATGCTTTGAGAGTTTGATTTTTGTGAATGATAGTGCAAATAGACCTGCTCTTCACCTCCTGGACTAATTGTGCTGATCAGAACATAATTATCCTTCAGATATCACACTTCTCTTAATTTTGTGGGAAAGTGCCATTGCACTCATGCCTTGCTTGTCAGCTTCCCAGGGACATCTAATTGGTCACTGTGAGACAGGCCTTTGATCTAACCCAGCAGGGCTCTTCTTACATTCTTATGATCACAGGAACAACTGCATTGGTATCCCAGTCTGCATGAACCAGTCCTTAATGAATTCAGCCTTTTAGAGTGTGGCTGGGGAATGTGTAGTTCTTTGGGTGCCTTTAGGTTCCAACTCATGCATGGCTGCTGACCATGTTGGTTGGGATTGATGGGAGATGGAATCCCAAAACATTTGGAAGATTCCATGTTGCCTGATCCTGCTTTCTAAGGTCTGCAACTTAGCTTGGGCAATAGTGGTCTTCTTGGCCATAAGGTATTTCAACTTTACTCTTTAGATCTGGCTCCTGGCTTTGTCCCTCAGCTTTGGTTGTTGGTATGACTCCTCCCTCTATATTTTAACCCCCACCCTAACACAATTCCTGGCTCCATCTTGTTGGTTGTCTACATCTCACCGCCGACACACCCCTAGACGGTGCTGCCTAAGTGAATAATAAGAAGTATGGGTGCTACAGGCAAACTAGTCCTTGTACAGCCACAGCCTTGTAAATGAAGCTCATTATGCTGTAGTGAGGTTTGAAGGATCTGTCACATCAGATTTGGCTGGTGTGGGTGGTAACATGTCAAAGTTAATAGGTAACTGGAAGCTGGCACAGTGCCTGCTCCCATAATTGCATCTGGGTGTCTTATGAACATGCTTCTCCCCATTAAGCAAATAATTTCCACAGTCTCTGGGTAGAGGTACTGGAAATTATTAATCAAGTACCCAGGACCGAAGTCCCCATGGATCCAGTCACTGTCCTGGCTGGTTACTTAAAAGGCTTTTGAACTAGGTCAAGGAATGAAGCATTATTCTATTTTGTTGGCTCAGGGTAAATTACTGAGAGCAAAGCTATGGCTTCAGAAGGGAGCCCTTACCATTGATGTATGGTTTTTTGTGATGTGGAAATTACTTACAATGATGAAATGAACATCTTTCTTCCTGTTCTTTTTAAAATTTAAGATAATGTTTAGGAGCATAGGAAGCTGCCTTATACTGAGTCAGATCTTTGGCCCACCAAGGTCAGCAATGTTTGTGGAATTTCCTTCCTACAGAGGTGTTCCTGGCACCTGCATTATGTCATTTCCAGCATTCTCTGAAAATGTGCCTCTGCACACTGGCCTTTGACACCTTTCCAATATACATATGAGGACCCACTACTGATTGTAAGATTATTTCAGTAGATTTTGATGTATTTTCACATTGTTTTAACCCACCCAGAGACTACATGGTGAAGGGTTGGTGAGAAATCTAATAAACCAAAACAAGAAACAAACAAACAACAGAGATGCACTTTGCAGAAAGCTAGGGCTTTAACAGAGTTACAGAGTCTTTGTATCCCACACCCCAGAAAAGTGATTTGGATTATTTATGCTTTTCCAAGTTATGATATGTTGTAATGCTTGCATGCAATGCTTATTAAAGCAATACTTTGCAGCGGTGGTGTTGAAATGATCTCTTATCTGGCATGAGTTTTCAGCCATCTTTATAGGTTCCAGGATTGCACTTAAATCAAAGATGATGGTATAGATTTAGAAACATTTTCCTGGACTAATGTGTTCAATTCACTGTTCACTTTTGAAACGCTAACTTACTTTTTTTTTGCCAAGCCATCTATATTTACAGTTTTCCCCCCTGCTGATATTCATCTCACTCTAAAGTGCAATTATGTGGTGGGCTTGCTTTAAGCTTGTAAGCGCCAGAAAATCTTTATTGACCTTTCTGGGAGTAGAACCCAACTTGGGTTTAGCAACCGATAAATCTCCAGGTTGAAATACACCAGTTTAATCTTTGCTGTAATCAATTAAGGTCCCAGGTTGAATTGGTTAAGATTCTGCATGGATGAGGATTCACAGATGCCACTCTCTGAGCCATTTTAACATCCAGCAGAATAAACTGCACAAAGCTTTTCACCATCTAGAACTGTACACAGCCATAGTGGAAGCAGTGGAGAAGCTGCATTTGATTGCTTGCTTAAGGCAAGGGGGAAACCAACAACTTGCAATGGGGGGGTTTGCTGCACCTCAGATTGCTTTGTATCGCTGAGAGTGAGCCCCTTTGGAAACCAACTTGGATAGCTTTAAAATATGACTGGACAAATCAATGGACAAGGCTATCAATGGTTACTGGACAAGGTGGTTAGGTCCTGCTTCCCTGTTCGTAGACAGCAATGCTTCTGAATACCAAATGCTGAGAGGCATGAGAGGGGAGAGAGCTCTTGTGTTCGGGTCCTGCTTGCAGGTTTTGCCATAGGCATCTGGGCGGCCACTGTGAGAACAGGAAGCTGGACTAGATGGGACCCAGAAGGCTCTCTTGATGTTCTTGTTGTTGTTGTTTAGTCGTTTAGTCGTGTCCGACTCTTCGTGACCCCCTGGGCCAGAGCACGCCAGGCACTCCTGTCTTCCACTGCCTCCCACAGCTTGGTCAAACTCATGTTAGTAGCTTCGAGAGCACTGTCCAACCACCTCGTCCTCCGTCGTCCCCTTTTTGTGCCCTCCATCTTCCCCAACATCAGGGTCTTTTCCAGGGAGTCTTCTCTTCTCATGAGGCGGCCAAAGTATTGGAGCCTCAGCTTCAGGATCTGTCCTTCCAGTGAGCACTCGGGGCTGATTTCCTTAAGAATGGAGAGGTTTGATCTTCTTGCAGTCCATGGGACTCTCAAGAGTCTCCTCCAGCACCAGAATTCAAAAGCATCCATTCTTCAGCGATCAGCCTTCTTTATGGTCCAGCTCTCACTTCCATACATCACTACTGGGAAAACCATGGCTTTTACTATACAGACCTTCTTGGTGTTCTTACCAGGAGCCAATTTTTAAAACCAGGAGTGTCACAAGATTTCTAATCTGTGCATATGTGTGTGATGTCATTGGGTGAGGAGTGGATCATGCAGCACTTCCTTTTCATCATGCAACATGAGACTTTGCTCAGTCCGTCAGACTGCATTTGGGTCCTGTTTACAAACACTGAGAGGCATCATTGTAGACAGTGGTTCTCCTCCCACCCCCACCCCAGCTTAAGGAATGAACTGTGCAAGTGCAAAAAAGGGGGGGGGGGAGCCTGAAAAGAAATAAATGAAGACAGAGTTGAACTCTCCTCTATTATTAAACTGTTCGCCTAACCATTCACTAGAGCAGGTGACAGCAATGTAAAATTCAGAATTAAAAATAGATAAAACAGTTTGCAGTCACATGAATAGGGTGTGCCCTGAAAACACATACCTCCTCCCCCAGGTTTCAAAGGCCAGCATAAAGAGGTATGTCTTCAGCATTCACCGAAAAGCATATCGTGAAGGAGGCAGACGCAGAGTTGGACCGCATTGTCATGAGATGAAATGAATTTAAAAAAAATAATAGTGCTGGCATGGGAAGAAAGTGGGACAAGAATGAATAAATATATTTGCAAGGGGAAGAGAAATGTAGGGCATGGGGAAGACCAGGAGAAGGTGCTCACGGTGAAACATGCACTCACATTGCTGATGTGAGAAAAATCCAGGGAGAGATTCATCACATTCCCCCCCCCCCGATTTGACAATTTCCTGTTCTCAGTGCTGAATCAGCTTTGATACTGGCATGAAATAGAGTGAAGGTGAGGAAGCCTTTTCAGCTTGAGGGCCTCATTCCTTTCTAAGCAACCTTCTGGGGACCACATTCCCATGGCAGGTGGGCCTGGAGGCAAGAGCAGGCTGATAAATAAATATGAAACTTATGTTTCTACAGTACTCTGATTCTTAAACACACACAAACACATGCACACGTGCACAAACACACACACAACCTCACTATCCTCCATCCGATAAAGCAGAAAGCAAGATTAGAGATCAGTGACACATTCTAGAAGGGTGCAAATCAGGTGAGGCAGAGGGAGAAGGGTGTGGACAGGAGAGACTCTTGAGCAGAAGTGCACTGGTTTGGAGTCACTTAAATACTTATTTCTGCCATCAGGTCCTAGCAGGGTCCGTGTCTCCAGCATCTTAGAGCTGCCCAATCAGCATAAAAGGAGAGCTTTATAGCCACTGAGAATAAGTGTTTTCATGCTTTATGCCTTTCAAAGCTATTCAGAGCCCAAGGATGTGAAACAGTCCCTGAAGATTGGCTCCTAGGGTCACTGGAGAAGGCACACAGGAAGAACACTGAGGAGCTGTTCTGCATGCCCCAAAACATTTTGGAACACTTGAAACCTTCAGTTTCAAGAGAATGGGGTTCAAGTTCTCTTATGTACTATGGAAAGCACAACTTAATCTACTCTGGAAGAAGAGATTCTGAGCACTCCAAATTATTTATACAAGCGTAGAAGATAGTAAATCCAGTTAAAAGGCAATACATGGAGATCTGCATTGATGGCTGCACTGCATCCCTTAATTTTTATAACTATTGTATAGTTTTAACATTATTGCATAACCATACAATGTTTTATAGTCTTAGAAGTGATCATGGGTGTGAGGAGTTATGGCTGTGACTATCATGAAGGGATCTTGGACTTCGGAATTTTTCACTCCCCTACTGGTCCCAAGAGTGAGATAGAGAGGATAAAGATTCCCCACTCCTATCACAGACTAAACTTTTTATTTCATCTTTAAAATACAGTCATACCTCAGGATAAATAGTGTGTTACTTCCGGGTTTCGCCGCTCACGCATGCGCAGACGGTCAAAATGACATCATGCACATGTGGAGCGGATCCCGTTCGCATCCTGAGGTGCCACTGTACCGTACTTTTCCATGTATAGCACACTCCCATGTATAAGACGCCCCCTATTTTGGAGGACTAAAATGGGGAGAGATTGCCCAGAGTTGTTGAGCTTTTTTTTTTTTTACGGAGGATTGCACAGTTGTTGAGCTTTATTTAAGGAGGGGGGTTTGCCAGAAATCACTCACCCGCATGGCCGACGCTAACACTTGCATGCGTTGCAACTGCTTCCTAACGTCTGTCCCCTTGCCGGCAGAAGCTGCCTATTGCCCACCCAATTGCTGCAGCAACACCCAATCAACACCACCCCTTGCCACAGACACCAATAACACACTGCAGACCATCTCCGGCTTGCTGCATCAACCAGTCCCACGTCCCCCCTGGGCACTACCCATGTATAAGATGACCCCATTTTTTAAACATTATTTTTCAGTAAAAAAAACCTAGTCTTATACATGGAAAAGTATGATAGATAAACTTCCATCCAAGGTTCAAAATATGCATTCTTTCTGCCTTATGAGTACTACTCAAGTGTATTAAAGTAATGGTTTTCCCACACACACTCAATTAACAGGGTAGTAGCTGTTTGCTAATTGTTTAAACTCAATCCAATTTACGCTGCTGTCAAAACAATTAATTTTTAGCAAGAGCCAATAATTATGAATTAATCAGACACCACTGAATTTTCCCCCTACAGTGATCATTAATTCCTGTTAACATTAGAGGCAATAACAGTGCTAGTGTTGACATTGTTTTTATTCATTTTGCCAGCAATTTCATGAAGGTGTAATGGACTACTCTCACTCCTGCCACATTGACACTGTGTTAGAGTTGCTTCTTCTCAGGAACACAGGGGTAAACAGAGCCTTATACCAAATTATATTGCTGGCTCGTCTTATTGTAGGTCTTTGCATGTCCAGCCCAGGTGAACCGGAATCTGGAAGGGGTAAAATAAATGGACATGACAACTGCCTGGGATTTAAATTGGCCACAACTTTTTTGATTTCAGATGTAGGTAAGCCTTTGGCATAAGCATTGGGAGTGTATCCCTCTCAGCCCCCTGCTGGGAGTCTGAGGTATGACAGGGTCTGTTTGGGAGGTACAGTCATACCTCATGTTACGTTTGCTTCATGTTGCATTCTTTCAACCTGGAAGTACCAGAAAGGGTTACATCCGGGTTTTGCCGCTCACGCATGCATAGAAGTGCCAAATCGCACCATGCACTTGTGCAGATACGGCACTTCAGGTTGCTCTCTTTTCATGTTGGGAGCGGGCCTCCGGAACAGATCCTGTTCGCAACCAGAGGTACCACTGTACGTCCATTGGAAAAAACAGGTTTACACAGATGGCCCCCCAAACACTGAGGGAAGCTCTATGGCCTGCTAGCCCTATGCAACTGACTCTTTGGACAGAGTCTTTCCTCCAGATCCTTCTAAGGGTGTACCCTGTTATTGCTGAGCCACCACTTCACCCCCACCCCAATTGGATGAAAGAACAAGGCCTAAACCGCCAAAGTTATGACTAGTGCTATGGGGAAGGGAAAACCTGCAGCTCAGGGGATTCCCAGCCCCAAATACAGCAACCGTCAAATGACAGCAAAGCCCTCTAGGCTGAAAAGGAAATGGTTGAAGCCATAAAAAACTATTGAAGGGAGGGTTCAGAGTGGGTGACACTTCTGGCCAACTGAACTCCAATGCGCAGGATCGGCCGGGATAAATAGCTGGCAAATGGACTTGCCTGAAGCCTGCGACCCTCAGGTCCACCTGCCAGGCCACGACCCCTGATCACTGCGAATTGGCTCATTCAAATATTTGGGTTTGGCGGGAACCAGTGAGCCTCTGCAGTGGCCAAGGGGGATGCCACAATGGCTCAGCATGGTGTGGCGCAGTGGGGGGAGCTGGAGGAGGCACTGGGTCAGCCTGCAACTGCCACTCACTGAGGAAGGGAGGTAAATGGCCATTTGACTCAACTTATAACAATATACTAATAACAGGAACAACAGCAGCGGCAAGAACACCCGGACCCATTTTTCCAGTTTGGTCTTTCCTTCTCCAATTACCTGCTGAGAAAGGCATGTTTTAATCAGCCACATAAAATTCTATAGATATAAAGCCAGGCACACCTTGATAGGAAGTTTCACAAACAAGGAGCCACCACTGAAATGGCCCTCCCATAGTACTCCAAACCACATACTTCATCCCATGCAGGGAACACCAAGAGGGCTTCATTTGCTGATCTTACATTTTACTGGTAGGTTGGTATGGAATACACAACACATTTTCAGAATTGGGTGCCCTTGGGGGGGGGGGGGAAGTGCTACATTTTGATCTAAGTTGTATCATTGATCTAGCAAGCACTTTTTGGGAACAGTGTAAGGCAGCCATCTCTTACTCTGTCAGCACAGAGAAAAGGAGAAACTTATTTAACAGGAAGGAAGGGAATGTGGGAAAATTCAGAGCCAATGGCAGGCATAACTACATGCACACTGACTGGTTTTAAGTAAGATATCAGACAGGTAAAACTGTCTGAGGACAAACAAAGTATTTGTTACAATTATGAGCTCATAATGCCTAAATGATTCCACATGTAAAAAAGGGCATCATTTAAATTTTTGAGCTATTCAAAGAAAATGCATGGAATTCAAATGACATCTGTCCTATGGTGCCCTCTCCAAGGCAAACTTTGCTTATTGGTTTTCTGAATAGGTACTCATTATGTTCCATGTAGGATGGATATAAGATGCTGCCATGTCAATCAAACCTTGGAGACTGATGTTCATTTTTCAATATTGCTTGATTGCATCTCTCCTGTCTACACAAGCCCACACATCTGCATGCTCCCTGGAAATGAATAGTTGTCAAAAGAACAAAACATGTATTATCCGTGCTCTACACTGACTTTCACAATGCTGAATAAAATAACAAAGAGAGACTCTGAATTGCATGACAGTTTCGGGGGGGAGGGGGGAAGCCACATCAGAAGGACTGAAAGAGGATGAAAAACATAATGCTTTACTTGAAGAAGACGTGAAGCTGCTATTTCAAATGTAAGGACCTTAATGATGTGTAAGGAAAGGAGGAAAAGTTTGTTCCAGTAGGAAGATTGGAGGGATTTTTTTTGGGGGGGGGACTTCAGGGGAGACAATATTTTTGCTGGATTGTGCACAAAAGTTCAAGCGTTTCTCCAGACTACACACACAAAATTGAAACTGCCAAGAAATTTTGGACAGTGCCTTATCATTCAGTGAGTCCATCTAGGTCAGTTTCATGCACATTGATTAGCAGTACATCTCTTTGGCTTCAGACATAAGTCTTTTCCCTACCCTTCCTGGAGATACCAGAAATTTATTTACCTGTTTAAATAAAATTTCTATATCGCTTGGTTGTAAAACAAACAAACAAAAACAAACAAACAAACTTCAAAGCAGTTTCCAAAAAAGAATGAAACAACTAAATATCAGCAAAAAAGTTATATATATATATATATATATATATATATATATATATATATATATATATACCTTCAGGAAATAGTTAAAATCAATGTTAAACAGTTGTTGTGGCAGCTCAGCCAGCACCACCCTTTTCCCGTATTCCATTGGCAGTGAGTGTATATAGGGGGCGCCGGTGGGGGACACTGATGCGCAATAGAATATCCCTACAGCGGTACCTCGTGTTACATACTTAATCCATTCCAGAGGTCCGTTTTTAACCCAAAACCACTGGTAACATGAGGCGCACTTTCTCTAATGGAGCCTCCCGCTGCTGCCATGCCTCTGGAGCACGACTTCTGCTCACATCCTGGGGCAAAGGTCGCAACAAGGGGCATCCACTTCCGGGTTAGCGGAGCATGTAACCCACAGCATTTGTAAGGGGGACGGTACGTAACACGAGATACCACTGTATTTTCATCTAAGGAATGTTAGAGGGTGTGGCATTGTAGTGGGAACTGAGGAAGAAACCACAGGCCTCACCTCACTTCATGGAAGCCATCATACTGTAAATGGCAGCTGGGTGTCTCCCTATCTGTTGACTGTTCAGATGGAAAACAACTGCAATTCATTGTGTTTATTCAGTGAGTGAACTATACTGTGTTGGAATGAGACAAAACCATACTTAGGGAAGACCCATTGAAATCACTGGGACTTAAAATGAAGGAACTGGTATGATTCCCATTTGCATGGAATGACTTATTTGGTGTGGCAACACCTGTACTTTGGAACTCCCTGCCTATCGATATTAGGCAGGCATCACCAATGTGCTCTTTTAGACACCTGAAAATTTTCATTTTGATGGACCTACACAGAAACATGACACAGTTACATACGTTCTTAAATTAGGTTCAGATGCTTTCATTGGTTTTTATTATTATATAAAAAAACCACAGCTTTGAGATATATTTTTAGTGCATATTTGATTGTATATTTTTAAAAAAATCAAAGAAGCGTTTGCCACCCTTTGGGATATAAAATATGCAAATAAGATAGCAGGCAGAGGACACAGCATTGGTTGCCCTTTCTGTAATAAGTCTTTTGCCATGACCTCCTGGTTTGGCTCCAAATGCACCTTAATGTGTGAAGTAACCGTTATGCGTGTCAAAAGCCAAAACCTCAGGGAGACAACTGTCACTGCTAAGGGCAAAAGAGAAAGCTGCATTTCATTCAGTGTGCAGAGCTTTGAATGTGCAAGAACTTAATTGCAGACTTAACTCCACCAGTCCCCCGCCTCTTCTGCGCTGCTTCCCCACAGCACAAAACATTCATTATTAGATTTTCTTTTAACACCAAGATATTCAGAACACTATTTTATTTTCCCTCCTTAGCAATCGTCAGTTACTGGTGCTAAAACCACCAGCATCCCCACCCCACCCAAAACAACAACAACAACCCAAGCTGAGGTTTTTACTTCATTTTACATTAATGGCCAACAGCCCCCCCCCCTTTTCTGCTGAAAATTCTCCCCCACCTCCTTTTCTCATTAAGCCACAGGTTCCACCAGACATAGAAGATCAGGGGGTGAGAAGAGAGAAGGCAGGAGAAATAAAAACACAGAGAGAAAAGTCCTGCAGAGCACAATGACAAGGTCAGGCTGATAGCTGGTGATTTGAAGGAACAGAATATCTGTCTTAGACAACAAAGTCAGTGTGGCTTGGAGGGGAGGGGTGGTCGCTTCTCATCAGGCTGGGGGACAAAGGCAGTCTTCACTGTTTATATTGCTGTATCTCTCTCTCTCTCTCTCTCTCTCTCTCTCTCTCTCTCTCTCTCTTCTCTCTCTCTCTCTCTCTCTCTCTCTCTCTCTCTCTCTCTCTTGTGCTATTTCTCTAGAAAAAGAGGTGCCGGAACTCACCATGAATGCCTTCCTTGTTCTTTTATAATGGCAATAGCGCTCACCTGAGAGGTGCCAGAAATGTGTTCCGGTGAGTTCTGGCTGAAAAAAGCCCTGATATATTTCCAAGAAATATACCGTAAGGACATTGGAAGAGCCTACTGGATCAAGCCAACTTCCCATCTAGCCCAGCGTTATGTTCTCACAGGTGGCCAACCAGATGCCTGTGGGAAACCAACAAATGGTACCTTAGTGCAACAGCACTCTCAACACCTATGGTTTCCAGCAACCAGCATTCAGAACATCGCTGCCTCTGGCCAAGAGTGGACCTTGCCAATTTGCTAGAGGATCTGGGTGCTGGTGTGGGTTGTCAGAGCAGCCCCGAAGAGCCCCCTACCAAGATGGCAGCAGTGCTGGTGGATAGTTTGTGCAGCAGGGCTCCCTATAACAACCCCACTTATTTGTCTTTCCTCCTGCTCCCCCCCCCCCGGTAACTGATGAACATTAGGCGAGACTCTTAATTTAGCACAGCCAAGTCACATTTCCTTGGTTGCTTTCTTACCTTGACCAATTTCTAGTGCAAATGCACATGTTTACCCCAGACAGCAAGGACCTTTGACTTAAGTGGCACTTACTTTCAAGTAAAGTGTGCACTGGGGTGCCACCTCCAAGTTAATGCTTTTCTACCAGCACCTTGTCAGAAGTAACAAAAAGGAAAGTGAGGTATTGTCAGAAGTTATTGCCTCTGTCTTCCAGATTTGGTACACCAGTCTGGTGTACCAACATTATGGGAGTACAGCCCATTGAACTTGGTGAGATTTACTTTTGAGTAGATATTTATAGGATTGTGATGTTATATCCTATAAGAATCATTTGTGATGGTTGAATTACATCAGGTCCCCCCCCCCCGGAGATTGGGGGTGGGGATTGCTGATACATCTCCTTGCCAAGGGCACAAGGGAGCCTAGGTACACCTTTGCCTCTGACTGTGCAGACAAAGCATAGTCATCTAAACTAGTGGCCATTGATGGCCCTACCCCCATGAATTTGTTGAATTCTCTTTGAAAGCCATCCAGGTTGGTTGCCATCACTGCCTCCTGTAGGACAAGTTATATAGTTTATGCACTGCATGAAGAAATACTTTTTATCTGTCCTGGGGGTGTCCAGGAGCTCTAGTGTTATCAAGGAGAAAAATTGTTCTCTATTCACTTTCTCCTTGCCATGCATAATTTCATGAGCTTCTATCATGTCACTTCTTACTCTTCTTTTTGCTAAACTAAGAAGTCACAAATGCTGCTGTCTTTCCTCATGGGAGAGTCACTCCAATGATCAATTTTGTTGCCATTTCCTGAACCTTTTTTTACTTGCGAAAACCATTTCTGAGGTGAGAACCATGCACAGTATTCCTAATGCAGTTGCACTGTTGATTTGCCTAATAGTGTTACGATATCTGCAGATATTAAATTATCTTTTGTGAGCTGTAGCAAGGAAGTGGACTGGATGAGGGCCAAAAATATGTGCTTTAATCCTAGGAAGATGGAGGCTCTTTGGGTGGGTGACTCCCATGTTTGATATATTGACAAGTTCTGGATGGGGTTACAAAGTCCTAAGCAACTTAGGTCCAAGATATCTCAGGGATAGCCCAAACCCTTATATCCCAGCTCAATCATTGAAATCATCTGCAGGAGCATCATTGATTGTTCCCCAAGTTAGTGAGGCTTGTTTGACAATGAGAAACCCAAGCTTTTTTGTGTTATTGGCTCAATCCTGTGGAATACTTTGCCAATAAAATCATAGAATTGTAGAACTGCAGAAGTGGAAGGGATCACAAGGATCCTCTAGTCCAGGCATCCCTGATCTGTTCAAGAAAATTGGAGATATGAAAGGGACATTTCGTACAAAGATTACCATAATAAAGGACAAAAGTGGTAAGGACCTAACAGAAGCAGAAGACATCAAGAAGAGTGGCAAGAATACACAGAGGAACTATACCAGAAAGAAACAGATGTCTCGTATACCCCAGGTAGTGTGGTTGCTGACCTTGAGCCAGACATCCTGGAGAGTGAAGTCAAATGGGCCTTAGAAAGCACTGCAAATAACAAGGCCAGTGGAAGTGATGATATTCCAGCTGAACTACTTAAAATTTTAAAAGATGATGCTGTTAAGGTGCTACACTCAATATGCCAGCAAGTTTGGAAAACTCAGCAGTGGCCAGAGGATTGGAGAAGATCAGTCTACATCCCAATCCCAAAGAAGGGCAGTGCCAAAGAATGCTCCAACTACCACACAATTTCACTCATTTCACACGCTAGCAAGGTTATGCTTAAAATTCTACAAGGAAGGCTCAAGCAGTATATGGACCAAGAACTCCCAGAAGTGCAAGCTGGATTTAGAAGAGGCAGAGGAACCAGAGACCAAATTGCAAACATGCGCTGGATTATGGAGAAAGCTAGAGAGTTCCAGAAAGACATCTACTTTTGCTTCATTGACAATGCAAAAGCCTTTGACTGTGTCGACCACAGCAAACTATGGCAAATCCTTAAAGAAATGGGAGTGCCTGATCACCTCATCTGTCTCCTGAGAAAACTCTATGTGGGACAAGAAGCTACAGTTAGAACTGGATATGGAACAACTGATTGGTTCAAAATTGGGAAAGGAGTACGGCAAGGCTGTATATTGTCTCCCTGCTTATTTAACTTATATGCAGAATTCATCATGCGAAAGGCTGGGCTGGATGAATCCCAAGCCAGAATTAAGATTGCCGGAAGAAATATAAACAACCTCAGATATGCAGATGACACAACCTTGATGGCAGAAAGTGAGGAGGAATTCATAGAATCATAGAATCATAGAGTTGGAATAGACCACAAGGGCCATCGAGTCCAACCCCCTGCCAAGCAGGTAACACCATCAATTAAAGAACCTTTTAATGAGGGTGAAAGAGGAGAGCGCAAAATATGGTCTGAAGCTCAACATCAAAAAAACGAAGATCATGGCCACTGGGCCCATCACTTCCTGGCAAATAGAAGGGGAAGAAATAGAGGCAGTGAGAGATTTTATTTTCTTGGGCTCCATGATCACTGCAGATGGTGACAGCAGTCACGAAATTAAAAGACGCCTGCTCTTTGGGAGAAAGGCGATGGCAAACCTACACAGCATCTTAAAAAGCAGAGACATCACCTTGCCAACAAAGGTCTGTATAGTTAAAGCCATGGTTTTCCCAGTAGTGATGTATGGAAGTGAGAGCTGGACCATAAAGAAGGCTGATCGCCGAAGAATTGATGCTTTTGAATTATGGTGCTGGAGGAGACCCTTGAGAGTCCCATGGACTGCAAGAAGATCAAACCTCTCCATTCTTAAGGAAATTAGCCCTGAGTGCTCACTGGAAGGACAGATCGTGAAGCTGAGGCTCCAATACTTTGGCCACCTCATGAGAAGAGAAGACTCCCTGGAAAAGACCCTGATGTTGCGAAAGATTGAGGCCACAAGAAGAAGGGGACGATAGAGGACGAGATGGATGGACAGTGTTCTCGAAGCTACAAACATGAGTTTGACCAAACTGCGGGAGGCAGTGGAAGACAGGCGTGCCTGGCGTGCTCTGGTCCATGGGGTCACGAATAGTCAGACACGACTAAACGACTAAACAACAACATTATATTGAATGGCTGTACTCTGAGCAGGACTAACAATGACAACTACTCACAGCTTGTTTACTGACATTTGCAATAAGACCTGATCCACCAATATATGTTGATGACATCATCAGAGTAGTATGAGAAGGACCACAGAAATTGCAACTGTCTCACTCCATGTGTAAACCAACTTAGATCTGCATTGATCCTGGCCAGCCATAAGCCATGACAACACATTACCAGCCTGTGCTCTCTGATAGTCCACTATGCTAATCTAAGGGGTGTGCATGTATTTCTGTTTTAAATAGAGACTTCAGGGCTTTTTTAATGGTAAAGAAAGCCTCCTTTTGGTTTTCAGGGTGTAACCTCAGTCTGAAATCTGAGTTGAAATATGTGACTCTTGAATTATGAATGCATGAATATTCTACAATAAATTAACTGTGGGGAAACTGAACTGTTGAGATGTGGCATGCTTATGAGCCTATGACAAGCTTAATTAACATCAGTGGAGTACATGAAAGAAGCAAGAATTGGGTCAGAGAAGAAAGCAGTTAGAAAACTGCCCCACCACCACCACTTCATGCCAGTGGCTTTGCATATTCCCAACCAGATGCCCTTGGAAATAGGAGGTTGCCTGCATTTAAATTGCTACCACTTGTGTAATCAGGATACATAGGTGCTAGGACAGCTTTAGGGACCGAGCCAGCCCAAAGCATTTACTGCCTGAAGCAAGGAATGAGAGGTGTAGTAGTCTGGAGTCACAGGGAGTTACTATATCTGCAGCAGGGTCCCAGTCTCCAGCATCCCAGAGCACCCAGCTCCATAAACAGGGAACTTCTTAGCAGTCAAGAAGAAGTCTTCTCATGTTTTGTGATGATTGGAGCCAATTAGAGTGAAAGGAGGTGAATCATTGCCTGATGATTGGATCCCAGGGTCATGCTGCAGAAAGTGCACTGAAGAGTTGTTCTGTATGCTGCGAAGCTAAGGCTTTAGGAATGCTGAAAATACAAAGTGCATCATTTTCAAGAGAATGGTTTAAGGTCTGTTACATACAATGGAACTTCAAGGATAACACAACTTCAGTCATTCCAAAAGAATCAATTGGAGCACTCCAAATGTTAAGCATTAAAAGATTATTGTATAATCTTGGAAGGTTTTATAATCTAAGAGGTGGGCATGGCTCTGATGGATCATGAAGCAACCCTGTGCTTCTGAATGTGACAATAAACTACTACAACGGACAATGTTGTTATGAGTTTGTGGATGCATTGCTTCCCCTAAATTCCTGGGTCTAGTGAGTGTTGGAGTTTAATCAATGCTTGGAACATTAAAATGGGCTGCCAGACACTGAATTTAGCAGTGTCAAAAATAAAGGCCAAACCAGCTTTTCCATGCTCAGGAAATCACCTGGGAGATGTGGTGTCATTAGAAGAAAACAAAGACAGGGTGGTGGGCTATCAGCAAAGCAAAGACTCTGTGCCAGCCAGCAAATGGGGGGAGACCCCTCTTAGATAGTGAACAGAAACAAAAGGGAAGTAGTTGGTTTAGGATTTTGGTTGGTTGTGGTGTGATTGAGAGGAAAAAAGTGTCAGTCTGTTTAATGCAGCAAGTTGGAGAGCAGGGTCAGAGCATGATGTGGGCTGCCTATTTGAGCTGAAGGCTGCAGCTGTGGGAGAGAGGTGACCCTCTTGGAGTGTATTGCTGGAAGCCCCTCCATCATTGGCTCATGTTGTATATATGTGTAAATAAACCATATACTGTATCATAAAGACAACACAGAGCAAATGTGTGAAAGTAGGTTGCAGGATACAGCACAGCATCTGTGTAGGTTATACTCTTTTATCACCTTCTACCCCAGGTAAAAGACATAATAAAAATGAAGGATTCAGCCAAAGTCAAGAATGCACACACACACACACACCCCAAAGAGGGGGAAAATGGAGAAATTAAATGCATTCCTTAACAGACTAATGAAAAGGTTTTAAAGAGGAGTTGGTTTATTTATTAGGAGTTATATAAAAAGCTAGTAAAGCAACTGCATAACACATACTTTGTGCATTTTTTAAAAAAAAACATAAACCCACATCTGGAGACCAATAGGAGATTTACCATTTTCTTAGGAGGCAATTATGTACTTAGTAAACTGTTTTGCAGTTTTATGACTTTGGGATTTGCAGATATGAATGCTTTCCTTGGGAACTTCTGTGAAGAAGGAACATCTAATAAGACTTCAGTTGGTATTAAAAAGAATCTAGCTCTCTTGTTTATCACTTTTATTTAAAACAATTGTGAGTTTTCTTGTTTTATCAACAGATTGGGATGCTTTGGGTATGTGTGTATGTTTGTGAGTGTTTTAGATAAGGACTTAAGCTCATCTGCTCTGTGCCCAATTCTCAGGCCTAACAAGAGCCCTTGGACCAGATGCTGGAAACAAACAGAATGAACCAGATGGATCCACACATCTTCCTCCAGCTTCCCAGCAAAGCTCACAAATATATCCCACTTATATTAAGCAGGGTTTTTTTCTTTTCTTACTAGAACTTTATGCTTTCAAGAAGATTTCTATTGTACATTACCAATTGTCGAGAGTGATAATAATATTGCTGCAAATTTAGCCTTCCATTCTTCCTTACTAGATTTTCGGAGTTTTCTAGTCAACTTTGCATTTCCTCTACTTATTAATAGGCACTATAAATTCAAAAGTAGAAGCTTATATTTTACTTCCTTTATTATCACAGAAGCTGGTTTGCTATGGCTTTACAGTTTGCATTTGGCATATAAAGTTTTTATTGCCCTTTTCCTTACTGGCATCAGGTACAGTACAATAAAATAAACATAGATGCAATGTCAAATGATGTCTTTATTTAAGTGAGTGAAAAAAGGGAGGGGGTATTTTCTTCTTTGCTTGAGGAGCCTCAGATCTATACAGTGGTACCTTGGTTTAAGAACAGCTTAGTTTATGAACAACTTGGATTAAGAACGCTGCAAACCCAGAAGTAGGTGTTTTGGTTTGTGAACTTTGCCTTGGAAGCAGAACATGTTCCACTTCCTGTTGAGTGTGTTCCATTTGTAAATTAAGTCCCCACTGTTATGGGAAAGCATGCTGTGGTTTAAGAACGGACTTCCGGAACGGATTAAGTTTGTAAACCAAGGTACCACTCTATTACATTGCACCCAAGGCAGTAAGCCAAGGGTGAGAAACATTTTTTGGCCTGAAGCCTGCATTCACTCCCCAGCAGACTAATGTCTACAAAAATCATACACAGAATTTCTCTGCTGCTACTCCAGCAAATAGGCTTAATAATGTTATCATTTTGGGGGGATGACAACTACCTTAAACCCTAGAAATTAATAAATGGTAGGATCTTTATTATTGGGGTGAATTGAAAATACAAGCTGCAGAACCACACCAGACAAGGAAGCCCTAGGCTGGCTTATGCAAACCAGCCTGGACAAGCTAGGGCCATAAAGAAACAATACAGGACCATTGGCAATACAAGAGAACTGTCCTTTCCCCTTGCTCTGAGGTATAAACAGAGAATGTGGATTTAGATGGTTGCCAGGGGAGGTGACAGGAAAAGATTGTATTTAGTAAAGCGTGCTGGGAAGAAGAACAAAGACAGAGATTGATTTTGGGCAGGTTGGCTGAAGGCTGGCTGGGAGAGATGCCTTGGACTCCAGTCATGCACTGCTGTGGGTTACAAGCCCTCTTTGAGATGGCCGTGGTATAAGATCTGGACTCCCTTCAGGTAAATTCAGGTGTATTTATGAGAATATATTAGATTTCTTAAAGCTATAACAGTCTCTGCCATGTCTTCAGTTCTCCAAAGGAGCTTCCTGGTTGACAGCCAAGACTTCTGGAATCCCGGGCACAGCTTGGCAGGGATTGGGGTGGCCTGTAACAATAAGATGTCCAATACTAGGTCAGAGTAAAGGTCCATCTAGCTCAGAATTGTCTACACCAGAGATGGGGAAGCTGTTGCTGGACTATACTTCCCATCATCTCCTACTTTTGGCTTTGCTGGCAGAGGCTGATAGGATATAAGAATATCTGGAACATTGGTCCATCTAGCTCAGAATTATTTATTGTGACTGGCAACAGCCCTCTATGGGCTTAATCAGGGGTATCTCTCAGCCCTGCCTGAAGACACTGAGGATGGAACCTACAAATTTCTGCATACAGAGCAATTTCTAGGTTCAGCCCCCAGCGCTGCACGTTTCCATGTGTTCTATCTATGGTGACATGAAGGGTCACTCCAGGATTTCTGGCAGGGGACTTCCTCAGCCCAATCTGGAGATGTCAAGAATTGAACCATCGGTACTTAAAGCATATGCTCCTCCACTGAGTTATGTCCCTAAAGTTCACATTGTATTTGAGGTAAATATTGATTGAATCTCAAGACTTGTGTGTTATGGGCCCAGAAACATTAATCTAGGCATACATGATGGCAGCCTTCTGTCTCTAGAGACAATGGAGTGTGCTTTTGGTGGCAAATCACCTGCTGTGGCTGCAGAGACCAGTAATTTGTAACTGCTGCCTCCGACATGATTTTTACTTGTTTGCAGGACTGAAATGACCTCTCTGGGGCTCAAGCCTGGGCATGTATATGGAGGTCCCGGGCTGCTCAGATGGGCTTCGCTGATAGAGGAAACCAGAGCAAACATTTGGCACCAGCTTGGCTGCAGGAGTTGCCAGGAGGAGGCATACAAGACACCATCTAACCACCTTAGGGACTCCACTCCTGAATTGTGTAGCATTTTTCTTTTCTTGAAGATGTCCCACAAGGCAGTGGATATAGTTTTTCCCTCAGGGTTTTCTCCTGAAGGCTTTCTCATGAGTAAGTATATCCCAATATAAATGTTTTAAGTTTTTGTATCAAACTAGTATATATTTTAATGAATGACATTGTATACATTGCAGCAGTCTCTGGCTATAAGCAATAAACTTGACTGACTGACTGAATAAGTATATCTGCTGTCTAGACAATATCTCTAAAATATACTAGAATCAAATAATTGATTCAAATTCAATTTCAAAATTTTGACATGCTTGCATCCCTCAGCTCCATTTTCTTATTGTTTCCTAGAGAAATTCAGATACCTGCTTACAATTAAGAAACAGTTGTGGAAATCAGTAACAGTTAATATAGCAAAATAAAAATAAAATTCCTTCCAGTAGCACCTTAGAGACCAACTAAGTTTGTTATTGGTATGAGCTTTCATGTGCATGCACACTTCTTAAGATACCAAGTGTGCATGCACATGAAAGCTCATACCAATAACAAACTTAGTTGGTCTCTAAGGTGCTACTGGAAGGATTTATTATTATTATTATTATTATTATTATTATTATTATTATTATTATTTATTTTTTACTACGGCAGACCAACATGGCTACCTACCTGTAACTAGTGAATATAGCAAGCACACCAAATTATAAAAAGGGTCCCACTGGATCAGAACTGGTCCAGAATCCTGCTCCAACTGTACCCAGACAGATGTCTCCAGGAAATTCACAATGTAGACTTTTTTATGTGAGTTGCAGTGCAATAACATCTAAATAGCTACAGATTCCCCACCCCTGATCTCTGATCTCTCCACAAGCCCAGAGTGCCTTTTCCAAAGTCCCCAGTTGTACAGGTGGAGTCTCGACCTTCTCAGTGAACTTTGCTCATGGATTTATTTATCAGTGCTTTTCTATCCAACTTCCCTATCTTTACAGAGTGAGAATGGTTTGATGCAGACCTCATTTTTAAAATTCTTATCAATCATGCACATATTGCTATCTGAACGATAAATTAGGCACTATTCCCTTTGCAAGATTTGGCTTTCCCCTGCCCCCATTTTCTGTGCTACCAGGGAAAGTTTGCTATATTAAAGTGTTATCTTGGAATATAGGTCTCTAAAATAAATTTAAATGGCACCATAAATTAGGGACATTAAAAATGTTTCTTACTGTATAAGGAATATAATTTGGCTGTTGTAAGTATAATGAGACCTTTTGGTCATGCTCCTTAGAAGACTCTTCATTTTATGAGTCGATATCCTTTAAGCCACACAGAAGAAAATTGCTCAGTGTTGAAAATATCCTCGAAGTCCGTAATCTGTTTTAGCTTGTGTTTGAAATTTACTCATGTTTCAGTCAAGCTGATGTTCCGACTCCAAATCATGCTGACAAGAGTCTGTGCATTGAAAGCAATGCTAAAGAAACCAAGGAGGACACACCTTGTCATGCACTTAAAAAATAAGATCTGGTTCATTCACAGAAAGAGAAGGGGATATTTTGAACATGTTTCAAAATGCTAGCAAATCCTTGCTAGTTTCTGTATCCACTGACCTACAAAAGAACTGCTGAGATGCCTCTAAGATCCCATTTGCAAGCTGGTATCAAACAAAAAGCTTGGTCATTAGAGGTTGGATGGCCACCTGTCCTTGTATGATCTACTTGAGAATTCGTGGCGAGTTCCCGCCCCCCACCAAGGATAAATAAAGACACCAGACACCAGAATTTAAGGTTAAATGGGTGAATTAGGCCACAACTTTACTGAATTCAGGAATGAGAGGCATTGGCTTAGGCATTGGTCCTATCAACTATCCGGCTCCAGCCCATTTGGTGGAGACACGGGAAGGGTTAACACTATATCGGGGGAGTCTCCTGCTGAGGCACGTCAACTAGGAGTTCCCCCGGGTCACCGCTCGGGGGCATGCCTTAGGCCCACACCTCCATAGGCTTCGGACAGGGCCACGCCCCCCGGAGTCCTTTATCGGACCACCCTTCGTTCTCTGGGGGGAGGTGATGGCGTTCCTCCCCCCCCACATCCTCTTAACCCCTTATTACCAATGCCTAACCACCAATGCTGAGTAGTTGTGACGAGTTGCTACGAGGTAGGTGAAAAACCAAGTGGCTGCAAATTGCCAATTGGGAAAAATTCCTACCATGCCCCTTGTGGCGACAGACCGAAGTCCATAGCAAAGTCAGAAACCTACCTAAAGGGAGGGAGGGTGGGAAAACGTGGGGGCTAGCCAGCAAAAGAGGGCGAGCCCCGGCTGTGCCGGCCCTAAATAGGGCAGGCCACACACCCCAGCCACCCGATTGGCTGGCTGGGTGGACGATGCGGCCGGAATTCCCCTGCTCTCGCAGGGGCTGAAAACCAGCCCCCGCTCACGTGTGGTGGGTGTGAAGCCCGCAACCCCACCTCCTGGCCAGGTCCGGAAGTGGCTTTCCTGCATTGTAGGGGATTGGATTAGATGACCCTCAGGGTCCCTTCTAACTCTACAATTCTATGAAATTACAAGACAATAGATTTCCCCTAAACATTAGGAGAACTGGAACAGTAAAGAGAAGGTGGCTGACTTGCTTTCCCCAGAGATTTTAAAGCAGAGGTTGGATGGCTGCCTATCAGAGCTGTTGTAACAGTGGTTTTCCTGCACCTGCAAAGGGTTGGTCTAGGCGATCTTTAAGCCAATGCTGTGAAAAATGTCCCTTCTATGACAAAAGCTATGATTTTGTGGCTCTGCGAAAGTGACATACGAATGCTAAGCATTATTATTATATTCATGTGGAAAAGGGTTCCTAAAAAGTAAAAATACAGTGGTACCTTGGGTTAAGTACTTAATTCGTTCCAGAGGTCCGTTCTTAACCTGAAATTGTTCTTAACCTGAAGCACCACTTTAGCTAATGGGGCCTCCTGCTGCTGCCGCACCACCGGAGCACAATTTCTGTTCTCATCCTGAAGCAAAGTTCTTAACCTGAAACACTATTTCTGGGTTAGCGGAGTCTGTAACCTGAAGCGTATGCAACCTGAAGCATATGTAACCTGAAGTGTTTGTAACCCAAGGTACCACTGTATGTGAAACACACTCTTGTAGACTATCCCATTGTGGTCTAAAACTAATCTTTTCCCAGGCTCAAAATACAGACCTTTCAGGGTTGAGAAGCTTTTGCCTAACTTAAGCTTGTATTGCATGAGCTTCCTTTAGAAAGAAGGGAGTGAATAATTAATCTGATGTTATATTAAAAAGTTATTAATCAGGACAGGTGAGCTTACAAATTTGCCGCCCCTGTCTATATTTGGAGATGTTTGATGGTGTTGTCTTATCTGACGCAGTTCTCCCCTCACCATTCTATTTTAAATCATTGTGAGCTTCTCTTGTCTCACAGTTAGCTTTTGCAATTGACATAATGCAACTGGCACAATGGATATATCAGTTCTATTTTTCCCTGTATTCTGAATGTTTCTCTACTGTCACAATGCAAGTGATGTTCATGATGAGAGAATATCTCTGCAATGCAGTGGTTGCTGACTAAAGAGACAATGAGAAACAAAAGGAGAGAAAAAAGGAGAAAAGAAAACGAACGACTCAGCGGGATTCGGCAGATGTGAAATGAACTTCAGAAAAACAATTGGAAATTGCAAAACTGATGTTTATTCATTAAGTAGAACTATACTACTACTACTAACAGCAACAACAACAATCATCATAATAATAATAATTTATTTGTACTTCACCCATCTAGCTGGGTTTCCCCAGCCACTCTGGGTGGCTTCCAACAAAGATTAAAAACACATTAAAACATCAGTCATTAAAAACTTCTCTAAACAGGGCTGCCTTCAGATGTCTTCTAAACATCAGATAGTTGTTTATCTCTTTGAAATCTGATGGGAGGGTGTTCCACATGGTGGGCACCACTACCGAGAAGGCCCTCTGCCTGGTTCCCTGTAGCTTTGCTTCTCGCAATGAGGGAACCGCCAGAAGGCCCTTGGTGCTGGACCTCAGCGTCTGGGCAGAACAATTGGGGGGAGACTCCTTCAGGTATACTGAGCCGAGGCCGTTTAGGGCTTTACAGGTCAACACCAACACTTTGAATTGTGCTCGGAAACGTTCTGGGAGCCAATGTAGGTCTTTCAAGACTGGTGTTATATGGTCCCGATGGCCACTCCAAGTCACCAGTCTGGCTGCCACATTCTGGATTAGTTGTAGTTTCTGGGTCACCTTCAAAGGTAACCCCACATAGAGCATGTTATTAGCCTTATAGGGCTGTCAAAGTGGCTTATAAAATATTATTGCAAAGTGTACTGTCATGAACAGAAATAACATTGTGATATATTATTGGGGCAGCATTTCCTGGTCCTGTCTTTCCCTAGTGTCACCTTTTGGCCACTGCCTTCTAGGGAGCAGAACCCAGAGAGGACCTCAGACAAGGGAGTGGGGACAAGCGGCTAGGACTTGTTCAGTCCTTGGTGGAGGCAGGTCTTCCTTGGATGGCATTTGGTGTTTGTGAGAGGGCAGTTGCTGCAGAAGTCATTTTAGACAGTGAAATGGTTCTGAATGGAAGGAACTCATTTCCATTATTTGTGTGCCACCTTTCCATGGTTTCTTATTTAATATTATTTTATTTCAACGAATGACATAGTGCCTAACTGCAATATTCTCCAAGCAGTCTAAGGTAAAGGTAAAGGGTAAAGGGACCCGTGACCATTAGGTCCAGTCATGACCGACTCTGGGATTGCGGCACTCGTCTCGCTTTATTGGCTGAGGGAGCCGGCATACAGCTTCCGGGTCATGTGGCCAGCATGCCACTTCTGGCGAACCAGAGCAGCACACGGAAACGCTGTTTACCTTCCCGCCAGAGCGGTACCTATTTATCTACTTGCACTTTGACGTGGTTTCAAACTGCAGGGGCAGGGACAGAGCAACGGGAGCTCACCCCATCACAGGGATTCGAACCACCAACCTTCTGATTGGCAAGTCCTAGGCTCTGTGGTTTAACCCACAGCACAACCCGCGTCCCAAGCCAAGCAGTCTACAAACATACAATACAAAAAAAAAGTTCTAAAAAAGTAAAAATAAGTTAAGACTATAAAATCAAACTGCAATTGGAATGCCTGCTGGAATAAAATAATATTCAGTAGGTACTGGTTGTTCAGTACAGAGGGGGCCTATCTAACATCAACTAGGTGTAAAAAGGGGCCTACAATACTAAAGCAAGGCTACTGCTGGGACCACTAACACAAACCCTCCAACATTCCTAACTCCCCCACAACTGACCCTCCTTAGCTCCTCAGTTTTTGTCTCCACCCATCAAGTATTTCTTATCAGAAGAAGCGTGAATGCTGCCACTACTACAGCAATGGGAGACATACCCCCCACACCCTCCCCATCCTGAGAAAACCCCTTAATCCCTATTTTATTTTATTCTTTGGTAGATATATAAAAAAGAAAATAAGTTTAAGAAAAGGGCAAGCAGTGGCCATGAAGAAACAATGGGATGCTCCCTTTCAGCCACTGCTGCCATTGTGGCTCAGGACAGAAGAGAAGAAGAAGAGAAGAGTTTGGATTTGATATCCCGCTTTATCACTATCCGAAGGAGTCTCAAAGCGGCTCACAATCTCCTTTCCCTTCGTCCCTCACAACAAACACTCTGTGAGGTGAGTCAGGCTGAGAGACTTCAGAGAAGTGTGACTAGCCCAAGGTCACCCAGCAGCTGCATGTGGAGGAGTGGAGAATTGAACCCGGTTCACCAGATTATGGGTCCACTGCTCCTAACCACTACACCACACTGACATGTGCCAACTCATCCTCCTCCCTGAGCTCAGGGGTTGGCAGCACCTGCAAGAGAAATAGTGACATTCTGTGATCGAATCAGAAGCCAGAAGTGCTATTTTTCTAGAAAAAGAGGTGCTGGAACCATGGACCCCGCCCTTGTTCACTTAGAATGGCAATGGGACCCACCTGAGAGGTTCCGGAATTGAGCTCCAGCAAGTTGCTGCTGAAAAAAAGCCCTGGAATCTGGAATGGCTTTCGTAATTCTGGGACAGCCCCTGGAAAATTGGGGTACTCTGAGGGTATGCTAACACAGACTCCTGCAAAGACCTCAATGATCAGGCCAAGTTATAAGGGATTAGGTGGTCCTTTAGGTATCCTGGACACAAGTTTTTAAGGGGCTTGTAAATGAACACAGTAATCTTAAACCTGGCCTTGCAGAACATAAGAAGCCAGCACAGACTTCTCAGCAGTGGATTTATGTGCTTGGGTAATCTGTCCCAATCAACCATCTAGTCTCAAGACATAACTCCACTGACCAGGATTGACCCACATAGTGTGCCTTGCAAGTCTTGAGGTTGCCAATATATTGACCACTATGCCCAGCCTGTCGCTGCCCAAGAATGGCTGTAGGTGACATACTAGCTGTAGCCAGTAAAAGCTAGTTGCTGGTTTACATAAGAAGAAAAATACAGCAAAATTTAAGTAGTCATAAAAAATAAATGAAAACAGCTAAATTAAGTATACAGTAAAATGAAACAATCTTCACAGCAAGCATAAAAATGATGTAACAGGATAGATACAAAAACAAACCAATAAAAGCAAAATATCCATCTTCAAAGTTAAGTATTCCCCCCTGCAAAGCTTCTAAACAATACCCCACTCCAATAGTCTCTAGGTGGCCTGAGTAGCAGCAGGTCTTGCAGGACTCACAGGTCAGATAGTCTCTGATCTCATCTTCCTGCAGCAGCAACTTTTGTAGTCAGTCAGGGCCCTGTCCTAAGGGCCAGATGGGAAAAGGCTGCTAAGGCACTGGACAGCTCTTGTAGGACTCACAGCAAAGATGCTTTCTGGCCTCTTCAGCAGTAGGAGCAATTTACTGAGACGATTAATTGGAAACATTCCCCTTCCCCAGATACTTTAAATGTTTCATTTCACCTAAACATGAGGGCTAAATAAACTTATCCACCATCCATAGGGACACACATATTGCATTCATTATGTTTAATCCTCTAAATCAGTGGTTCCCAAATCCTTGGTTCCATATATCATCATCCTGGAAATCCTGGAAGCCAAGACCCAAGTTTAGGGCAAGTACTCTTTGGTGAGGGAACTCCAGCAGAGATCTATGATGGCAAAACATGCAGCAAAGAAAAGCGTGTAAATATAGGCTATAAAACCTTTAATATGTGTCCTTTCCAGTGAACCGCAAAGTATCCCACTTCACAGCCCACAGATAAGACCACACATTCAGTAAGTTATATAGTGGTCTATTTACAAAACTCTTCAAAGGTCAGATTCATGTGCCTCTCCATGCAGTAGTCAGAAAAAGTTGCATAGGCAGTAAAACAGTTATTGGTTACAAAATGATAACAGTTCCTAAACTATTGGAACAGGGAAACTCCATTCTTGTCTGAAAAAAGAGGATGGTTAAAGCTATGCAGCATGAAGTTGCTCAGAGTTCCTCACACACCAAATTTACATGTAGAATAAAATGTTTGGTTGCCCATTTCTTCCCAACAGGCAGGGACATGACATAGGCTAGGCCTGGAAGGACAGCTTACTCTATGCTATTAACCCCTTCATGCATTAATTAGACTCAAGCAAGCTGATTATATGAGGCTGGTTACCCTACATACTGACCCCTTTCCTACCCTTCTCTACCTTACGCTATTAAAAAAAAAAAAAGTATTTTGGTTTGCACAACCCACCTAGGAAGATAATAAAACAATAAAATTCAAAACAGCAACAATTCATTGAACATTTATTCAAAAAACAGAAAATGCAGAAATCTACTCTTGTTGTTAAGAAAAAGAATATACAGCAAATTGCATGAAAAGTATTTTTTATGCATTCTTACTAAGGAAACATAAGGGTGAAGGAAACATATAGCATAACTTACCAAACATGCACAAACCTTCACCTGCCACAGATGTACAGTAACTAATTTATAAGAAAATCAATACCTATTACCAATAATTGGCTAGCTTATGATTTGTGACAACTCAGAATCGTAAATACAACCACATGTGTCCAAAAGAAAAAGCTTTGAGAGTGCAAATAGCATTCAAACTTTAAATATGAAATGAGTAAGGGGTTTTACTCTAGGCCAGGGGTCAGTAAACTTTTTCAGCAGGGGACTGGTCCACTGTCCCTCAGACCTTGAGGGGGGGCGGACTATTTTTTTTGGAGGGGGAAGAGAACGAATTCTTATGCCCCACAAATAACCCAGAGATGCATTTTAAATAAAAGCACACATTCTACTCATGTAAAAATGGATTCACGGACCTTTCGTGGGCCAGATTTAGAAGACGATTGGGCCTGATCCAGCCCCGGGCCTTAGTTTGCCTACCCATGTTCTAGGCTCTAGGTTGGTCCACCAGTGTGTCTCTTAGCACCCCTAGGTAATCCCACTGCTCCATGAGGCAGGACATCCCACTTGGAAACCATGACTCTAAGCCAACTTTCAGTCCCCAGATGTGGCTGAACTACAACTCTCCTATTCCCCAGCCAGCATGGCCAATGATTAGGAATGATGAGCTTAGAAACATATGGGGACCCATCTGAGTTTGGGGAAGGTTGTTCTAAGCCCCATACGTATCGATGGACAGAAAAGTTCGGTAGAAATAATGAATAAAATTGCATGAAAACAGATACAAAGGTGAGTGGAATTAGTTATATGCAGGACTTTTTCTTCAGCTGGAACTCACTGAAACTCAATTCTCAGATAGGCGCCATTGCTATTCTAAGAGAACAAGGAAAGCATTTATGGTGAATTCTGGCACCTCTTTTTCTAGAAAAAAAGCACTGGATGTGTCCTCTGAAGCCTGGCCATTCTCACAGCACAATTTTTTTCTAGAAAAAGAGGTGCCAGAACTCACCATGAACACCTCCCTTGTTCTCTTAGAATGGCAATGGTGCTGGAACTAAGTTCTGGCAAGTTCCAGCTGTAAAAAGCCCTGCATTCTCAGTTAGAAAATGATTTCATAAGCTCATTTCTCCACTCACCATATTTTCCCCATTACTATAAAAAGATGACCCCAAAAGACGCTGTCTTCTGCCCCATGAATTTTCTTTTGTCACCGTAAAGTTGGTTAACAGCACTTTACCATAAAACTACTAGCGAGGATAATTTTTTTCTGTACTGTTTAAAACTTTCATTATGTCTTGAGGGCCTGTGAAACATTCAGCTGCTAATAAAAAAGTGTGTAAACATTTTACGACTTATGACTTTTCCAAGCTATCCTTCGTTGTCAGTGATATTTCTCATTTCATTTAGAGGTTGCAAGGGGAAAAGAATCCTCTTTATGGTTTATTAAAGCTCTCTAAATACTCGGACAATACAAGGTAAATGGGAGGTGAAAATGGGGCCTATCATCATCATCAACTTCTTCATCATCATTATTAACCTTGCAATTTTGAATTAGATGAAGGTTTAGATGGCAGTCAGCCATTTCCAGATTTGTTGACTGTCATTTCCCCTTTCCATCCTATTATGCTTCCCGACTAGCAATATATTTCCACCTTGCTCTGCCCTCAGTTTCCCCTCACCTAGCCTCACACCAGGTCTACATTCACTACCAAAGAGTGCCTAAATGGGAATTTCAAGGTGAATTCATATATATATATATTCTGTTTAGGGGCAAGAGGTTCTGTTTGTATCTCAGCGGTAGAGCATCTAACTTGCATGCAGAAGGTCCCAGGTTGACCCTGGGGAGCCATTGTCAGTCAGTCCTGAAAATACTGAGTTGGAGGAACCAATGGAGCCTCCTATGCTCCTAAATCTAAGCAATTTTGAGAGAAGCAAAATGCGCTGGGATAGCACTAGTAAAATGTTCAAACAAAGGCTTTGAGTATTGCCACAGTGCATCTAAGGGATATAATGCAATTATATAAGGTATATAATGAGGCAAGGTAGGCCAGTCTTCCATCATCACCCTCACCCCCACTTAAAAATACCTGGTTTGCTTGTTCATTTCCCCCACACCCACTTCCACCATCTATCTTAGTTCAGATTATGAGAAATGACCCTGTTACTTCGTCGTGGTATCTGGGTCATTCCGAATATTTCTTCCATTACATTTTTCCATGGCTTCACTAAAAGTCCTTTCTTTTCCTTTGGTTTTTCTCCTCTGTGGCCATGTTTGACTCTTCAAAAGAAGGACATTCTCCCCTTGCTGTGGATGCATAACTTACTGTTGCATTAATAGGGGGTATTATGCAGAGGCACCGATATGTACTCTCGTTGTGTGCTCAAGAGGTTCTCAGAGTCTGTGCTTAAAAGCTCACCCTTGCTTACATAAGGTATCAAAAGGGATAAACAAACATATCAAGCTGAAAGGAAGAAATGATATACAAATTCTCTACACAAAGAATGCAAGCAACTGTGTGTATGTCCAACCATAGATTTCAGTGTCTGTCGTGTTCTGGAAGGATGGTTAGAGATTTGCCTTTTCACCTAAAAATGACTAAGGAATACTACTGGGCATAACAGGGTAAAATGGAAGAAGCTCCTGGTGTGAAATCGACTTTCCATGAGGCAATATGTGCATATTCTTTGGACTTGCATAAGGACTAGCATAGGTAACCTGCAGTCCTCTAGATCAGAGGTTCCCGAACTTATTTGGCTTACTGCCCCCTTTTCAGGAGAAAAAAAACCTCAGTGCCCCCCCCAATCTACCTTCTTTAAGTGAACAACAAAAAAAAAGATGCAGCAACAATTTTTCATTATTTTATGTATCTGTATTTCTACCTACATCATACAACATAGGAAAGCTGTGCTCCACTTCCCAGGGGTGGGTGAAACCAAAAAGGGTTCACCCAAACCTGGGAAAACCCCTCCAGCACGATCACCAGATCCACGGGAGGCATTGTTTCCATCCTTCAATGGCGCCCATCTGGCGGTAAGTATAATCAAATAACAGACAAAACATGCTTTTCAGCCAGCACAGCCCTCTTGATGCACAGCACCACAGTTCTCTTCATGGCAACCAGGCAAAGCTGTTCTGCTTGCAGGGGTTGATGGGGAGCCTGGGTGTCACTGGTTGTTCAGGAGTAAACAATAGGCTTAAAATTATGTTTCTAACATTGATTAATCTAATCCCTATTCTTGCAACTGTTATATCCACAGTATGGCTCCAAGTGGGTAGGGCATCTCTGAACTTGATGGGTTTCAGTTTTTTACCATGTTGGAATCTTTAAAGACTGAACATCTTATGAAGCCTATAGTTTAACAATTAACTTAAAACAATAATGGAAAAATAAGTTCTCCCTGATCAGGGTACAGGATGACATGGGCCTTTGGTCTGATCCCACAAAGCTCTTCTAATGTTCTTACATTAGCCCTTCCTCCCACATTTATCAGGCTTCTAATAATGATGACTGTTTTGTCAGTACACAATATTAGGTACTGCATCTGTTTTATTCTTAATTTTTAAAGCACTTATAATTAACTGAGCAAAATCTTTTTTAAAAAGTAAAATAAATATCTCCTATTCCAGCTTTGTTGCTTTATTAAAAATGCCTTTTAAAATGAATAAATAAAAGCAAATCGAAAGAAGTGACAGGGAATTCCATTGGCTGTTAGTTCTTTTGCTGCTTTAAAATTTAACAAGATCAGTCATATCTGACCCTGTGGGGAAGTAGGCTATCAGATATCCAGGTCTCTGCAGGGACAGGGCGAAAAGCCTGAACAAATGTAATTAAGGATGTGAGCGAAGCTTGACCTACTTTCCTCCCCTCATCCAGGCCTCAATTTCTGATCAATCTGTCTTTGTGTCTGATTATTGATCTATTTTTCTTTCCATCCAGACTCCCCACTAATAATCTTAACCTCATTTCATTTTGCTTAATCATGTGGAGGGGGGAGAGAGAAACAACTGGACTGCTCTAATCTAATTTGCTGATAGGGAAAGTTTTAGACATCATTTTTTGTGCATTCATTACTCAGAGTCCCTGATCCAGCCGAGGCACATGTGAACATGCATATAAAAATAGGTGTCTTATTGGATAGGGATGGAGGGATATTTTAAGCTTCAAGTATCAGGATGGGTAGAATATACTATGTCCCACAAAACATTACCTGCAGGTGGAAAAATACCAGGCTGTCATATTCAGCAAACCACACATTTGATTTACAAAAAACAAATATGCAGTTTTGAGGGGGTGAGGAAAGGTGGAGAAACAAGTTGACAAAACATTTTAGTTCTGAGAAGCACTGCTGTGACACTTAATTTCTATAGAGACACCAACAAATCTAACAATGTTAGCAAAGAGGATGAACTTCTGGATTCCTGAACACATGATGGCCTCAACCTACAGGATAGTAAACATTGCTTAGCCTCTGCAGAAGAAGTACTTCTGAGCTGCCACCTTGGAAACTGCATCGTTTTATTTTTATCAGAGCAGCTGTTAAAGACAGAAGCTGAGATGTTTTGCTACATGAATAATAAAAAGAATACTCTTGTTTTCTTAATCACAGTAGTGTGTGTGTGTATGTGTGCAAATGTGCATGCATTTACCTACCAGGATCCAGAACACACCTATCTGAAGTGCTGCTTGATTATTTCATTATTGCCTATCTTTCTATCTATACATCCAAGTCCTGTATCTTTAATCATAATCCTCTTTGCACTGTGAATCTGAATCTATGACTGCTTGGACAGTGGAGAAACCCTGTTCATGCATTCATCTGAAGCTTACACTCAGATTCTGCTCATAGGCTCAGATCAGTGCCTGGATGGGGAGTTGGGGGACAGGGCAATAAGCTTCATCCTGCTCCCATAACCATGTTTATATCCCCCCCACAGGGTTGTTTCCTCTTCTTACTTCTCCTCCTTCTGTCAAGCTGCCATCACTCAGGGGTGGGGGGTGGGGTGAGCCAGCGGTGACCATAGCCCCAGGCACATGGTTTTGAGAGGACTCGAGCCAGCCACACCCCCACAGGGATCCTTGCCCTGGATCCTTGCCTGGCCTTGCTGCCGCCCCCCCTCCCCCCCTTGCTTAACAGCCACCTGGTTAGCATCGGGAGATCCACCCACCATGGATCGTGCCGGCCAGTTGGGCTCCCCACTGCACTGGCGAATGGGTGAGCAGGTGGTGCAGCACAGCACAGCTCCATGAACCCTCCATGCCCGCCTGGTGGTGGCAGCGAAAGTTGGGCTGGCTTGGTGGGTTTTGTTTATCCTCTAAGCTCCACCCTGCCTGGTTCATGTGCATATGTGTGCATGCCCCGGGCACCAGCAAAGGATGCTAAGTCACTGCCATCACTGACACATACTTAAACAAACAAGGATGGGGGGGGGAGGATCCATACACACGCGCACACACACACACACACACATACATGAGGGACAGGGAGAACTATAAAGAACAGAAGTTAATCCGGGTCACTGAGTAGGTGTACCTGCCCCTGAGCAATTAGTCAATACATCTAAAAACAGAATGAAGATTTGTTCACAGTGATTGCCAAGTGGCAGGCTGTTGAAGTAATCAAGTAACAAAGCACACTCTCTCTCTCTTTCTTTCTCTCTTTTGTGTGTGTGTGTGTGTGAATAACAAAAGCAGGCTTTGAGATGTTTGCAGGAAGGGTGGATGTGGCGGATCTTTCGTAGGCTGTGTATTTTGATTCATACACTGACAGTTCACTGCTGCTTATTATGAAACACAGTTGGCGCTTTCTTTCTTTCTTTTCCCTTTCTTGTTCTAGTAAGCTCTTGCTGAGGCATTCACCCACCTACACCTGTTTTGGGTGGGGTTTTTTCAACTTTAGCCCTCAGCTAGCAGTTGCTTTATATATTTCCTTCTCCTGGTACAATTAATGTAGAAACTGCAAATCATTCAGTTGAAGTGACACCATCACCTCAATGTGCCATCAATGGGTGAACCAGGTGTACATATCTCAAGAGAATGCAGGGCTGTCTCTATTCTGAAACTGAGGAAGCTGAAACTTCAGGGCTCCAGATCCCAGAGGGGCCCAAAAGCTCCATTGGTCCACATTGCTTTTAAAAATATAATAATAATAAAGGGGTCCAGTAGACCCATTCTGAGTTGCATGACTCCAATTGATTAATTTTGGGTGGTATATATTTTGACAGTTCTGAAGTTTTGAGAGTCAGTAGCGCAGTTGGTGGAAAGGCAGAGCTGAAGAGTGCTTAAATTCTTTCTGCATATTGTCTCTAGAAAATGACATTGCAAGGAAGCTCTCCAATGATAAAACTGGACATGAATATGTTGCTAGAAAAACCAGAAAAGAGAATCATAAAACTGTAGAATTGGAAAAGAACCTTGTAGACCATCTAGTCCAAACCCCTGCTATGCAGTAATAAAGAGTATTTTGCAAATTGTGCTTTGTGTAGTATGTATTCTCAAAGATGTATAAGATGAAAGGCTATATTGACTGTTTTCGTTCTAGGTTTTATTTCATCGTTTGATGATGCATCATGAATGTATAGAACAATTACCTCATTTTCATCCCCGCCGTAGAATGATAGATTCATAGAGTTGGAAGGGACCATGAGGGTCATCTACTCCAACCATCTGCAATGCAGGAATCTTTTGCCCAACATGGTGCTCAAAAACTATAAGGCATGGGGCATTTTGGATCACCCCAGTGACTTTGACAGGTGAGATAATTCAGGACAGCAATTTTAATCAAAATCGGAGATGTGGTAGTTTTGGGGTTTTTTAATGTGGTGATCTGTCACAGGGGTTACCCAGGGCTTGCTGGTTGCAGAGGGGGCCCCATAATAGTTCAAGCTTCAGGGACCCCAAAATGTGGGTCACCACTAACCAAAAAGCCAGTCTGTGTGATTCTTCCACATTTTAATTAAGGGTGGCTATATGCAGCATGGGACGCAGGTGGCGCTGTGGGTTAAACCACACAGCCTAGGACTTGCCGATCAGTAGGTTGGCGGTTCGAATCCCCGCAATGGGGTGAGCTCCCGTTGCTCAGTCCCTGCTCCTGCTAACCTGGCAGTTCGAAAGCACATCAAAGTGCAAGTAGATAAATAGGTACCGCTCCGGCGGGAAGGTAAACGGCGTTTTCGTGCACTGCTCTGGTTCGCCAGAAGCGGCTTAGTCATGTGGGTCACATGACCTGGCAGCTGTATGCCGGCTCCCTCAGCCAATAAAGCGAGATGAGCGCCACAACCCCAGAGTCGGCCACGACTGGACCTAATGGTCAGGGGTCCCTTTACCCTTTACCTTTATATGCAGCATAGGTATCAGTGCTGCCCTGAAATCTGCCCTCTGGTTTTGCAAGATCTTTCTTTCTTTGTAAAAGAAGCTTTCATTTTCCTGCCTCATTCTCAAGACACTTTAGAATTTCTGTAGAATTATGGAGCATGTCAGAGTTGCACTTACCAAGGCAACTGAGGTGGAGTGTCTTGTTTTCTTTCCAATAAACATCTCTCCAGCATTCAGCTGTCTCCCTGGCTACCTGCATTTCCTGATATGAAGAAGCATCGCAGGAGGAGTTTCCTTATCATGTCTTCATATGGGCTTTCATTGAAGCCTGGTGAGGTGATTTTGCAGAATGGAAGGGGGGAAATGCCCCTTAGTCATCCCAAAACTGAAGCAAGTGCAACAAAGGTTCTGCAACCTACCCATAAAAAAAATTCAGAGAAAGTTTGCTCTCCTGTTTGATAATTTTTGAGTACCATTTCTTTTCTCATTAATAGATGGAAATGGTTTTGGGGGGGGAATAACCTATGGGATAAATTTTCAACACAACACTAATATGTAGTACTCATTTCATGCCTGACTGCGTAGTGGAAGAATCCATCATTTTGGGATACTACCAAACACACCCGGCATGAAGAAAGAAGGAAGAAAAGAAAAGTGGCTGGAACATCCACCTTGCCTGCAGAAGGTCCTAGGCTCACTCGCCAGTAGCTCCAGGTAGGGCTGGGAAGGACTCCAGTGTGAAACCCTTAAGAGCTGCTGAAAGTTAATGTAGACAATATTGAACTAGATGGACTGTTGGTCTGAGTTGGTATACCATAATTTCCTATGTAAAACAGATGGAAAGGGATGGTAAGAAGGTGTTTGGCATATGTGTGTCTTAGGAGATAATGCAAGAATGTACCTTTTGGGGTGAAATTAAAGAGCTACAGCATTTGCTGTGGCTGTAGAGACCAATAGGGAGAGACATGTTTTGTGGCAGCTGGGGCAGATGAAGGTGCCTGGTTGTGCTGATGCAGATGCACCATGGCATTACTTCTTTCTGCACTCCTCCCAATAGTGTTTACTCCTCCCATCACTGCTATGGATAGGCGGCCTGTCTCTAGGCACTGTGGTCATCTGCAAGGGATTCTCATATGGTGGGGTTAATGTTGCCAACCTTCGTGTCACATTTGCAGACATTTTTATTCAATGGGCTTGGTGCCTGAAGCCAGCACCATGTAGAGTATGTCTTTGGGGAGCCTTCTGTCTTCTATTCTGTGGACATAACCAAACCAGAGCCGAAGTCACTGAGAAAGAAGTGCTAGCATGCTGGAATGTGGGCTTGGAAGAACACATCTTTGTTTGAAGCTCCGTCCTGCCATGTGATACCCAAAATCCTCCTGGCACAACACATGTGGAAGGTGTTGAAGTGTTGCTCCTGGTGGATGTAAGTTTCCCACGTCTCACTACCTCAAAGTAATGCACTGAACACATGAGCCTGGTATACCTTCATCTTGGGGTTGGTTGTTAGCATCACATTTTCCCATACCCTTTTGGAGAGGTGAGCCATTGCTGTAGCTTGCCAATATCCTTGTCCAACTCAGTGTTGATGGAGATGTTATGTTGAAGCCCAGGTAGGCAAAATTGTCTATCGCCTTGAGGAAGGAAGTAACTCATGACAGTGCCTTTTGTTTTGTTTTTGAGGTGACCCAAAATTTCTCAAAAATCATTTTTATCTGAGAAAAACTCCTGTGAAAAAAACATTTGGCAGAACTTTATTTGACTAATCTCCATCAATTTTGTTTTGTTTTGTATGTGTCAACTACCATTTTCCTTTCATGATGCTCCCAAGTGACACATCACAGAGGCTGCAAAAGAGGACCTGGCTGCCAGTGCAGTTGCTGCTATGCCAAAGGAAGGAAGTTGTACTACTCCCATGCCAATGATGATTCCAGCTATTTGTGGGTGTAGACTAATTGATATCTCATTGCTGGATATCCGAGTGCTCTCTCTGTCAGCAGGAAATAAAACCTGAGAACATCATGTTGCTGCCATTGGGGTGAGCTGAGAATCATCTAAACATCTAAACAAGGAAATAAACAACTATCTGACTTTTAGAAGATATCTGAAGGCAGCCCTATATTGGGAAATTTTTAATGTCTAGTGTGTTTTTTACAATTTTTATATGCTGTAAGCTGCCTGAGTGGGTGGTGTATAGATGATGATGATGATGATGATGATGATGATGATTACTACAGGAAAAGGAGCTCCCAGAATATCGGAAGAGGAGAAGCTAAGCTCTGAGATGATGAATGAGCATGTTGCTTAGAATCTCTATCTCTGGGACTAGAGAAAGTTTTTTGAACTGCATTAAGGACTAAAAAGAAGATACGACTGTATTACTTGCCTGTTAAGGTGGGTTCTCCTTCATGGAGAGCACGTGTTGTGGTGGGAGCAACCATGACATTCCCTGTTGCTGGGAGGGTTAGTTTGGATTGCCACGGATTTGATTGGGCACCTCCAATGTTGCTGGGGAAAATTGATGCAATTTTATTTGATTGATGGGGGCGCTATATAGGTCCCTGTGTGCAGCGTTGAGCTTCTTCTTTTCGCTGCGCACATCGGATTATCCGCCCTCCCTCCCTTTATTTAGGGTTTGTTTGTGCTGACCTTGCTATGCCTGTCATGGGGTCGTTTGCTTTGGAGCAGGGGCCTGGTAGGAATTTTACCATTTGGCTGATTGGCTGGTGCCACTTGGTTTTTGCCTACTGCGTAGCAAATCATCACAACTTGTAAGTTGCAGTTAGGCATTGGTTAATTTTTTGGTTGGTGGAGGGGATGAGGTTGGTTGTGCCTGCCCCTTCAATGCTGCTGCTGCAAGGGTATTCCGTTAAAGGAATCCAAGGGCTCACCATGCTTTTGTCCGTATCCCTGACAAACAGCTGGAGCCAGGGAGCATTTGGGGAGAGGTGTGAGCCTGGCACCCAGCTTTTGCTCTCCCCAAAATTGCTTACCCTTACTGACTTCCACATGGGTGTGGTTGTCAGTTCTGTTCCTACCTCCAAGTGGGAACAGATAGTCGCTAACCAATGCCTAAGCAACCACTCACTTACTGTAATTCAATAAAGTTGTGGCCAAAAGTATGCCAAAAACCAAAACAAAAATGATATGTGAACGTGTTTTTATTCAGGGGTGTCTTGGGGCTCCTCGACATGCAAAGAGCAATGTGCTACTTTGCATCTTGTATTGTGTATTTATACCTATTTTAAAAACTGTTTGCAGTACAACTTTGAAACTCATTCTTGTGGTGGAAAGCAAATTGTTTTCTACTGTATACAAAGTTCAGATAAGGGATTCTGTTGCAGCAATTCTAATATTCCAGAATAACGGACATTTTCAGTGGTGGCTCCCTGCCTTTGGAATGCGCCCCCCCCCCAGGGGAGTCAAGCTTGGCACAATCACTGCTTAATTTTATGTGTTGGGCAAAAACATTTAGTTTCAGCCAGCCTTTGACCTTTAACTAGGAGAATTTTAAATACTGTGGCCTCTCTTACTAGGTTGGATTTTTACGTAAATCAATGTTTATAGTTCTTATTCATTTTGTATTAGCTTTATACATTTTGTGTATAGTATTGTTAAGTTGCTTTGAGTTTAATTTTCATTAACAAAAGCAGCTAAAAGGTTTGATAAATATCAAGCCAATAAGTAGTAGTAATCATAAATACAATAAAAATATGCATTGGTTGCTTCGGTATTTTCTCCCACAGCTCCCTGGTGAGAGGCTGCATTGCCCTCATCCCAAAGGTTTCCATAATATAGGAAGAAGCCAGTTCAATTCACTTTACCTCTTCTTGTTTGTTTTGCCAGATGGATGATTCAGATGATGTGCCCCCTCTCTCTCCTCCTCAAGTGCTTGCTAACTGCCATTTGGCCTCCTGCTCACTTATATCTTTTCCTCATTCCTTTACAAAGAAAGGATTACCTATGCTCCCTTCTTTGCCTATAGAGATGTTTGTCACTTCGATAATTCTGCCCTAGCTGCATAAAAGAGATTCAACACATCCTTGCCTCCTTAATGGAATCCTGCCTTGCCCTATTATCTCATGCCTAAGGAAAACAAGATAGCTAGCAAATGGGTTCTTCACACTACAGTGCCTTGCATCGCTTCCACTGTTCTGTAAGATGTCCACAAGATTCACTTCTCCCCAATTCCTTGGCCCACTCAGGTTACAAACAGTCTCAGGGAAGAGATGAATTTCCATCACAGAGGACCCAGTTACTTACAGAAAGCTGGGAAAGAGACTGGATGTGTGGAGCAGGAGAGCAGGAGAAACCATAGCTATATTATCTCCTGCTGAATAGGAAGACTGAATGGTCTACAGCATGTGCATTATCCATCTTTCAACCTGATAAAAGCTTTTGTAGAATGTGAATGAGGAGGGAAATAGCTCAATAGCAGAGAAACTGAGGTCCCAAGCGGAAACCCCAGCATCTCCAGGTAACACTGGAAGACAACACTGCTTGATATCCTAGACTGGGTAATAAGGGAGGTTCCTTTTTTATATATATATAAACTGGGCCAGTATTGCAACTCTGAGATTTTTTTGTTTCCCCTCAAAGGCAGTAATCTTACTCACATATATCTGGGAGTAAGTACAATTTAATTTAATGGGGCTTATGTGTCTCTAGGCATGCACCAGCTTGCCCTGCTAAATGAATAATAATACAGTGGTACCTCAGGTTTGGGATGCAGGTGGCGCTGTGGGTTAAACCACAGAGCCTAGGACTTGTCGATCAGAAGGTCGGCGGTTCGAATCCCCACGACGGGGTGAGCTCCCGTTGCTCAGTCTCTGCTCCTGCCAACCTAGCAGTTCGAAAGCACATCAAAGTGCAAGTAGATAAATAGGTATTGCTCCAGCGGGAAGATAAACAGCGTTTCCGTGTGCTGCTCTGGCTTAGTCATGCTGGCCACATGACCTGGAAGCTGAACACCGGCTCCCTCGGCCAATAAAGCGAGATGAGTGCTGCAACCCCAGAGTCGGTCATATTGGACCTAATGGTCAGGGGTCCCTTTACCTTTATCTCAGGTTACATACGCTTCAGATTACAGACTCCGCTAACCCAGAAATAGTGCTTCAGGTTAAGAACAGTTTCAGGTTAAGAACGGACCTCCGGAATGAATTAAGTACTTAACCTGAGGTACCACTGTATGCATATCAATTTGATTTGAGGACAATTTACAATCACACAAAACTGGTGGGAGACTGGATAGCAGGATGTAGACTTGATCCAGGTCTGGAAATCTTTTACCTCTCCTTTGCAACTGGAGGAATAACATGCACAAAGTCTGGAAGTGTGTGGTTAAACATCCACCTTCAGGTAGCACAGTCCTGTACAGTCTCCTAGTTAGTCCAGTTATTGAACCAGCACTGTCAGACAGGTGTATGTGACGTAGACAATCCCAGTATTCTTTGGCAGAGTCCAAATCGGCAATTTGCAGGAACTGTGGTTCTGCTCACAAGAACCTTTGTCTCATGACAGTAAATGTGTCCTAAATTAGGGCACTTGATTCTTGTTTTCTAAAACAAGGACCAAGATTTATGGTGGTAATCTTTCCCATTGAATCAGATGAAATGGAAGAACCATGGAAGGCAAGACATACTGGAGCAGAGCACTACAGAATATAAAGCTAACCTCAGTGGCGGATCTTGGGATCTCGAATTTCTGTAGCTCCCTGTGTGACACCAAAATTCATTGCCCCTCTGCCTGTTGCACTCCATTCTAAACAACAACAACAACAACAGCAACAACAACAACAACAACAACAATAATTTATTATTTATATCCCGCCCTTCTGGCTGAGTTTCCCCAGCCACTCTGGGCAGTTCCCAATCAAGTGTTAAAAACAATACAGCATTAAATATTAAAAACTTCCCTAAACAGGGCTGCCTTCAGATGTCTTTTAAAAATAGGATAGCTGCTTATTTCCTTCACATCTGATGGGAGGGGGTTCCACAGGGCGGGTGCCACTACCAAGAAGGTCCTCTGTCTGGTTTCCTGTAACCTCACTTCTCGCAATGAGGGAACCACCAGAAGGCCCTTGGCACTGTATCTCAGTATCCAGGCTGAACAATGGGGGTAGAGACCCTCCTTCAGGTATACTGGGCCGAGGCCGTTTAGGGCTTTAAAGGTCAGCACCAACACTTTGAATTGTGCTCAGAAAGGTACTGGGAGCCAATGCAGATCTCTCAGGACCGGTGTTATGTGGTCCCAGTCACCAGTTTAGCTGTCGCATTCTGAATTAATTGCAGTTTCCGGGTCACGTTCAAAGGTAGCCCCACGTAGAGCACATTGCAGTAGTCCAAGCAGGAGATAATTAGAGCATGCACCACTCTGGTGATACAGTCCATGGGCAGGTAGGGTCTCAACCTGCATACCAGGTGGAACTAGTAGACAGCCGCCCTGGACACAAAATTAACCTGTTACTCCATGGAGAGCTGTGAGTCCAAAACGATTCCCAGGCTGCGCACCTGGTCCTTCAGGGGCACAGTTACTCCATTCAGGACCAGGGAGTCCCCCACACCCACCCACACCCTGTCCCCCAAAAACAGTACTTCTGTCTTGTCAGGATTCAACCTCAATCTGTTAGCCATCATCCATCCTCCAACCACCTCCAGACACTCACACAGGACCTTCATCGCCTTCACTGGTTCTGATTTAAAAGAGAGGTAGAGCTGGGTGTCATCTGCATACTGATGAACACCCAGCCCAAACCCTCTGATGATCTCTCCCAGCGGCTGCATGTAGATGTTGAAAAGCATGGGGGAGAGGACAGAACCCTGAGGCACCCCACAAGTGAGAGCCCAGGGGTCTGAACACTCATCCCCCCCCACTTTCTGTACACGGCCCAGGAGAAAGGAGCAGAACCACTGTATAACAGTGCCCCCAGCTCCCAGGCCCTCTAGATGGTCCAGAAGGATGTTATGGTCAATGGTGTCAAAGGCCACTGAGAAATCCAGCAGAACTAGGAAACAGCTCTCACCTTTGTCCCTAGCCCGACAGAGATCATCGACCAGCGTGACCAAGGCAGTTTCAGTCTCACGGTGAGGCCTGAATCCCAATTGGAAGGGATCCAAATGGTCCACATCCTCCAGGCGTGCTTGGAGTTGTTCAGTAACCACCACCCCCTCTCAATCACCTTGCCCAAGAATGGTAGATTTGAGACTGGGCAATAGTTGGTCATATTGTCCGTCTAAGGATGTTTTTTTAAGAAGCGGTTTAATGACCGCCTCTTTCAGAGGGTCTGGGAAGGTTCCCTCGCAGAGGGAAGCATTCACTACCCCACAGAGCCCATCACCTAGCCCTTCCCAGCTTGCTTTTATTAGCCAGGATGGGCAAGAAACAAGGAGACAGGTGGTCGGTTTCATTTGTCTAAGCAGCCTATCCACATCCTCGGAGGTAACAGATTGGAATTGAGCCCATGTAACATGACTAGGGGACGCGGGTGGCACTGTGGGTAAAACCTCAGTGCCTAGGGCTTGCCGATCGCATGGTCGGTGGTTCGAATCCCCGCGGCGGGGTGAGCTCCCGTTGTTCGGTCCCAGCTCCTGCCCACCTATCAGTTCGAAAGCACCCCTAAAGTGCAAGTAGATAAATAGGTACCGCTTTCTAGCGGGAAGGTAAATGGTGTTTCCGTGTGCTGCGCTGGTGCTGGCTCACCAGAGCAGCTTCGTCACGCTGGCCACATGACCCAGAAGTGTCTCCGGACAGCGCTGGCCCTCGGCCTCTTAAGTGAGATGGGCGCACAACCCTTGAGTCGGACACGACTGGCCCGTACGGGCAGGGGTACCTTTACCTTTACCTAACATGACTAGACAGGACGCTAGCACTCTCCCACCTCGGCCCTGCTCCCATGGTGGAGTCGACCTCCTTCTGAATCTGAGTGACTTTATCTGCAAAAAACTTTGCAAATACCAGGCCCTGGTGACGAAGGTGGTTCTGATAATAATAATAATAATAATAATAATAATAATAATAATAATAATAATAATAATAATAATAATTTATTATTTATACCCCGCCCATCTGGCTGGGCCTCCCCAGCCACTCTGGGCGGCTTCCATAAAAACCAAAAATACAGTAAAATGTCACACGTTAAAAACTTCCCTGAACAGGGCTGCCTTAAGATGTCTCCTGAATGTCAGATAGTTGTTTATCGCTTTGACATCTGCTGGAAGGGCGTTCCACAGGGCGGGCGCCACTACCGAGAAGGCCCTCTGCCTGGTTCCCTGTAGCTTTGCTTCTCGCAGTGAGGGAACCGCCAGAAGGCCCTCGGCGCTGGACCTCAGCGTCCGGGCAGACTGATGGGGGTGGAGACGCTCCTTCAGGTATACTGGACCGAGGCCTGAAAGACCACCTGAAAGAGTCTCCTGCTACTATTTTCTGCAGATACAATAGAGGTGGTGAAGAAGGTCCTCTTCGCCATTGCCATTGCCACTTGGTAGGTTCAACGTTGAGCTCTAGCTTGTGTCCAGTCTGATTCAGAATGAGTTTTCCGCCACTGGCGCTCTAGCCGTCTCAACGATTGTTTCATCACCCTCAGCTCTGGGGAAAACCACGGGGCTGTCCGAGCTCCATGCAATCGGAGAGGGTGCTTCAGAGCCAGACAGTCAATAGCCCTGGTTAACTCCTCAGTCCAGCAGGCCACCAGGGAATCAGCTGAAAGGCCATCAACATGGGATAAAACATCCCCTACCACTCTGGAAGCCAATTGGATCCATTATGTGGCAGGGGCTGACCATCCAAATCGGTCCCACCTCCCTGCAGAGGGGAAGGGTCGTGGAGAAGTCTAGTTGCACCAGGAACAAACTTCTTTTGTTTTGCTTTTACTTAGTGTCAGTTCACCAACATCCATAGAGGTAAACACCAGGTCTAAGGCATGTCTGCGGCTATGAGTTGGGCCAAACTTATTCAGGGACAGCCCCATGGAGGCCATGTTTCCACAAAGTCCCGAGTGGCCTCTTGTAAGGTCGTGTCAGCGTGGATGTTAAAATCCCCTAGGACAACCAAGCTAGGTGTCTCCAGGAGCACATCTGCCATGACCTGAAGCAGTTCGGGCAGAAAATCCTTGGTGCAGTGGGGAGGTCAGTACACCAAAAGGAATCCTGTACTGCCCCTATTGCCCAACTTCCAGAACATGCACTCAGAGAACTGGGTCTTCCCAGTGATGCAAACTAGTGACTTCCTAAAAATCACTGCAACTCCCCCTCCCCGCCCACAAGGCCTGGGTTGCTGTGCGTAAGAGAAACCTGGTGGACAAGCAGCGGCAAGGACAGTCCCATCTGCTTCATCCAACCAGGTCTCTGTCACACATGCCAGCATCCCCTGCAATGTGCCGAGGCTCCACACCTAGCGTGGCCAAACCATTCAAACTCCCCTAAATCCACCTCTGATAATCCTACATTATTTCTTCTGAACTTCAGATCTTGACGAGAGCTACAACTTCATTGTCCCCTTTTAAGTCTGTTAAGCCAATGCTTGTCCAATTGTCAGTATACTTAGGGTTCTCCCCTTCCCCCCAGTTTCCTTTCATTCTTTTAAAGAAGTTCCATTCCCTTCTGATGTGCTCCATATCCATTTCAGTTTCCCATAAACGGAAATTAAAAGTAAATTGAACTTCTTTAAGTGGGTGCACTTGAATGGTCTTGAAACCTTGAATTGCCTTGGAAACCAGAGCTTTGTCTAAGGGTTTTCCTCTTATTTGACAATGGAGCGATCTAATTATAGAGGGTTCTGATTAGTTCCAAATTATAATTGGATAAGAATTTGGGCAATATGAATAGACTGGTGATTAAATACAAAATTATCTGTTTTGTTGTGATGGTGGTGTGTGTGTATGTGGTTTTTGTTTTTGTTTTAAATTCAAAGTCCTTGTAAGTTCATAATATAGATGACAGAGCTGCAGAAGAAACTTCTGTGAAATTGAACATTTAAAAAATTGTTGAAGAGCATTGAGTACTTTCAGAAGTGATCTGCCATCTTCAGATATTCTCTTCAAAACTTTTGCCACAACGAATGATAATCTGATTAGGACTGGCTTATGCACTCATCCACAAGGCACATCAGGAAGAACTTGGTAAGAGCTGTTCAGCAGTGGAACAGACTCCCTTTGAAGGTGGTGATCTCTCCTTCCTTGGAGGTTTCTAAGCAGATGTTGGATGGCCATCTATAATGGATACTTCAGCTGAGATTCCTGCATGTCAGGGAGTTGGACTAGATGAGCCTCTTCCATCTCTATTATTTTATGATTCTATGTAGTTGTCCAGCCAACTTATATGTACAGAAAAATCCATGCATTGAGAGAATGTGTGCATTAAAATGAATATACAATGGTACCTCTGGTTATGAACTTAATTCGTTCTGGAGATCCGTTCTTAACTTGAAACTATTCTTAACCTGAAGCACCACTTTAGCTAATGGGGCCTCCACTGCTGCCGCACCGCTGCCACATGATTTCTGTTCCCATCCTGAAGCAAAGTTCTTAACCCAAGGTACTATTTGTGGGTTAGCAGAGTCTGTAACCTGAAGCGTCTGTAACCCGAGGTACCACTGTATCAGTGAAAGTAACATATAAAATGCATTTAGGGAAAATTCCTTGCAAAAAATGTGTGTCAGTTCAAACTGTATTAAAAAAATGTGTTTATTAAAAGACATTCACACTAAAATTCTCATGCAGATTTTTTAAAATTCAAAATGCTATGAGATGTGAAGAGCTGGATTTAAGACTGACAAAAACGAAAAACATTGAGAACTGAAATTAACAGGTCCTTCCATCCCTGTTTAGGACTTGGGTTGCTGGGGCAGAGCCAAACTGCAGAAAAGGTGAAGATGCCTGACCAGCAGCTTGATGAAGGCAGGGGAGCAACTTCTAAAGGTCCTTTGGTGATTAAGCAAGGAAAGGGAGCAAGATAACATGAGACAGTGGCATGAGAGTGCAAAGACAGAGAAAGGAAATAAAGTTGGTCTAGGGAGAGTTGAGTTTGGGATGGGGGCAAGGAAACATAAGTGATTGGGCAAGCAATGCCCCCAAAATAATTTATGCCAAATGAAGGAATTATGAGAAGTAACATAAGCCACATCAGGAGCGAGCTACAGCAGAACAGGCAAGAAGCAGTGGCTGGTCTTATATCAGCATAATTAGCTAGGGGTGAAGGAATTTAAGTTAAGAAAGGATTGTATGGTGATGCAAACTCCAAACTCATGGGCAGGCCCCAACATTTCTAGCTAGTGTGGATAAAACGTCCTTGTCTGAAACCCTTGCAATCCATTGCTACCGACTGTTGACCATACTGAGCTAGATGGAGTGATAATCTGACTCAACACAAGGCAGCTTCCTGTGTTCATACCCAAAGTGGATATTGTCATTATGCTTCTGTGTGATTCATCTTGTTGTCCACATTTCCTGCCAGTCACCTTCCACTGGGGTAGCAATGTTCTTCACTGGGTGCGATTAGTCAATTTCTGATGTAGAAAGCTGTAGAGTTTTCTGTCCTCAGAGGAGTCTCATCACCCATCTCTGTGTGAGTCACTGCTGCATATTTCCATCCTTCCAAGTAAGAGCTGTGCCTGGATCAGTAATTTACTGGGAAACACAGGGGTGGGGGGTAAAAAGCCTAGCATTACACATGAAAAGGAAACACTGTTGGTTTCATAAGTGAACTTCATCTCCATCCAGAAGGGAGGGGGGAAATACTCTTAACCAGAAATTTGGGGGACATTGCTCTAATAGTTGGAGGCTTTAGAACTTTCACTGTAAATGGAACAGATTTCTAACTTGCAAGCTCTGAATAAAGAGCCAAGCTTAATGCATTTGAAGTGCAAGAAAAAGTGGATGCACAAATGGGGATATTTATAGAAATGACATGTGCCTATATCTTGAAGAGGTGCTATATGATATTATGGGTAAACTGATCTGCTAGAAAGTTGAAAAGGAGCTAATGACCAGAGAATGGAACAGTCCATTTCATCTGTATGCTGTTTTGCTAACAATTTAGAATGTACCTACAACTGCAATTCAGATAACATTTTAGGCAGACGGATAACATCAAGGGAGCTACATCTTCAGATTCTCAAAAATTATCAGCCAGGACTGAAAATCATGAAAATGGCAGATATAGTGACAATAAAAGAGTCCCTGTTCTGCAGAAGGATAGCACACAACCACTAAGGTTCCTAAGAAGTGGCATTGTAGAAAGGGGACACAAGAGTGCCCAGCTTTGGGACTTCTCCTTTGGGGGGGGGCAGCAGGAATGATTGTGTCATCTGTCCACTAGCTGGGGGAAGTTATGGGGCCTCCTCGCTCTGAAAGGTGAAGGATGTGTTAATGAGATTCTTTGCCTTTCTAGTTAAAAGTAAAAGGTTGCATTTCATCTGGCCTGGAGGTCTTTTGATGAAGCTCAATGTGTTCTACAAGCTGCTTCCCACCCTCTAATAAACACTCTCTGTTGTCCCTATCAGCCCAGTGGGTTTTTGAAATTCTCTTTCTTTAATGCATGCATGCATGCATGCATTAAGCAGAATGGATGTCATGTAGTCAATGTGCATAACAACCAGCCAATTTGAATGTTCACCAAATCTCATGGAGAATGTGGACATAATCCATTCATGAATAGAGAATTGTGCACATTTCCTGGGAGGCCTCCGGAACTGTGCATATTTTGGAGAATGTACAAAATCCAGTCAATATCTGCATATTTCCAAAGGCCTGTTGGAGGTTATATATGTTTACCAATAAATGTGTAGAATTCCCAATTTGTGAATGGATTACTGTATTTGTACATTCTCCCTAAGGCCTGGTGAATGTTCACAAGAAGCACATTAACCAAACCATTCAACTCATATTCCCCTTAACACATGTGTGAATGAAACAGCAGCTCCTACACTAATAGGTTTTGAAACTTAGGTAGAGTAGAGTGGGTGCTGCACAGTAAGAGAATGGTGTGATGTATGTAAGGTTAGGGAAGTGGGAAGAAGTAGGGTGTATAGGCTTATTACAAAGGAACAGTAGCAAGGCAGAAATCAAATCTGACAGGATCCAATTGTCCGTCAGTGAACTTTACAGTCTGGACATCGTGGTTCAATGCACATTCAACAAAGCAGCAGTTGTTTACTACAGCACTGGCCAACAGGGCCTGCCCTACCATTAGGCTACAGCCTAGCAGCAGCTGCTGGAAAGTGCAGTGCAGTGGTGAGGTGTTCTAGGTCCAATGCAGGGCTTCTCTATCTCTTCAATGCAATGGGGGGCACTCACCCATCAACACGGCTGAAGTAAGTTTGAACTGTTCACCCAGTTGGGCTATATATGTAGAATTGGTGGTAGATCATAGGCACTGCAGACCAGGATGGCTGTAAATTTGCTTACCGGGTTTATTTCTATTTATGAGCCTTCACCACTTCCAGTGGCTTTCCAGTATCAAGAAGACTTACTATTTATTGACACTGTTTGTGAGGACAATGATACTCTGCAGTAAAAAGAGAGGGGCAAGACGAAAGAAAATTACCACATCCAAAGTATATTATCCCACACTGCATTGCACAAATGACTGCTATCATTAATAAATTAAACCAGGATTTCAATAGTGATATTCATCAGCTTCGAAACTCCTGTCAGATGATTGCTGGAGACTAATCCGAGTTGCTTCTGTACCAACATCAAAAATAAAACTTTTTGGGGAGGAAATGAACCTTTATTTTGCCCCAGTGTTCTGGTAGCTTAAAATTATAGCTGCATCTCCTTCTCTCCCTATCTGATGAATGGAAAAGAAGGCAGCGTTCTGAACTTCTGCAGGGTTTATAGATGCAATGATTCACCCTTTCAGCCATTGGTAGCTGTGTGATAATAAAAGATAAATCGGAGATTGCAAGAGACAACAAACCAAGAAAATATATTTGAGACAAAGTAATCTGCTTCAAGGCTCTTCTTAACATTTGTAATTTAAGTCTACTGTGCCTCCAGGGTGGACTTATATTTCCCATTCTTATGGAAATGGTAGCCAATGCATTGCCCTCCAGGGGTTGTTGAACTACAATCCCCATCATTTCTGACTTTTGGCTATGTTGGCTGGGACTGTTGACACCTGCTGTCCAGCAACACCTGGGGGACACCACATTTTTTTTTTTTAAATAGCAAAGCATTTAACCATCTTCAGGAACAGGTTTAGCACCTCATATATTGTTTGTGAAAAGGAAACTATGCCCAGTGGTGTATTGGTGTAATTAATTTTCTTATACCCCTTCTCCTTTGGACTTAATGATATCACATAAGCCTTCTTTACATGATAATGTGTATTACTGCACTTCAAAATGTGGTAAGCCAGTCTTGAAGCATTTGGGTCCTACTGCTCATTTTGCTGCAAGAGACTTTGGACTTCTTCAACAAAGTTCTGGCCTGATGTACCATCTCCTGGAGATAGGCAATGGGACCAGCTTCAGAGGCTGGCTGCTGCTGGTAACCAATTGCTGGATGGATGGGTGAGATCTTGGTCTAGAGTTCACCCCATAATTCTCCTAAAATGCAATATGAACTTGTAATTTTCAGTTTAGGTAAACGCTGAAGTTGGCCACCAACTTGAATGACATTAACAGAGGATTAGACAAATTCATGGATAATGCTATCAATGAGTGCTGGTCTAGGACATGAGAGATCCAAGTTCAAATTCCTCCCACAGACATGAAGGTCAGTGGGTGACCTTTGGCAAGTGATTATCCCTCAGAGGAGGGAAAGAGCCACCTGGAGCTCCTTTGAAGAAATGTGGACTATACCTGTAATAATAATAATAATTAATAATAATAATAATAATTTATTATTTATACCCCGCCCATCTGGCTGAGTTTCCCCAGCCACTCTGGGCGGCTCCCAGTCAAGTGTTAAAAACAGTACAGTGTTACATATTAAAAACTTCCCTGAACAGGGCTGCCTTAAGATGTCTTCTGAATGTCAGGTAATTATTTATCTCTTTGACATCTGATGGGAGGGCGTTCCACAGGGCGGGCGCCACTACCGAGAAGGCCCTCTGCCTGGTTCCCTGTAGCTTTGCTTCTCGCAATGAGGGAACCGCCAGAAGGCCCTAAAAATAGTTAATAAAATTGTAGAAAGCTGTAACTGCCTCTGAATACCGGTTCTTGGGAATCCCAAATGGCAGGAGTCCTACCTGAAGACTTCCCATGGACATTTGACTGGCCACTCATTGGGAGTTTATTTTTTAGTTGCAAACTGATGTGGAAATGTGGAAAAATGAGAAACCAAGAGAAAGCAAAATGACATTCTTTCCAATCCCTAATTCATACCTGCAGATCATCCGTTGACCGGAATGCTGTTGCTAGATATTTTCTTGGAAGGTTACCATAAAAGTATACTGAGTGGCATTTTCATTTGTTGCAGAAGTCACAGGAGTGAATTGTGCCGTCAACTCTCGAATGGTGTCTTCGCAACTCTGATTCTGAGCTCAAACAAGCTTTCAGTAGAATCCAAAGCCAGACACGGCAGGTCAGGACTCTTTTGAATTGGATCACCTGATTATGATTCTGCCAATCAGAAGAAACAGAAGCTGTAAACAGACAATAAATAGGCTTTAAAATGGGAAAGTCCTGAAAATAGCCAATTTTATGCTTCAGCTGTGTCAGGCAGTTTAGCACTAATTAAATTTTGCACCAACCTGCCTGAGGTTATGCCATTAACAGTGCTAATATATATCTAGATATAAATAAATACATCCTGGGCCTAATGTGTGAGGAAAGCAAAAGTATTTTTGATGGTACAATATAATCTAATTTATGCTCATTTATAAATACTTCAAGCTACATTAGATCATTTGCTGCACTGAAATAGTTTCTCAGCAAAATATGATATGAGCTCTCCCAAAGGTTTATTGCACAGCGGGGGGGGGGAGGGGGGAAGTTGAGCTTATCTGCTTTCACAAATGCATTTTCTCTACATCTCACAGAGAAGCATTTGCAATTTGGCTCTATGCTTGTCCGTACTGGTAAGATTCCCAGAATTGCAGTACCAGACCAAAAATGTCAACACAAAGGAGACAATTCACACAGACACAGTAAACTGGCTGCAAGGCTGTGATCTTTAAATCCTTTACAGTGCACCCCAGCATAAGAAATCCACCAGGGCAACTGTTTCCACCCCTATGCCTGAATGGAGAATAAGATGGATCAGTATCATCCAAAAATGTATGGAGTGGTGAAGCCACCACTTGCTTTGCCCCCCCCCAAGGCAAATTAGGGACAGATGATACTTTTCTGTGACCAAAGTAGCTAAATTTAACTTTTTTAAAGGGGTTGTCTTGCCAAGAACCTGCACCCAAACCTCTGAGAGACCATTCTTGTTGGACCAGATTGTGCCTAATGAGAAGGGGTAAAAAGAAGTTTGCAAGGTAAAATAATGCCTTCGCTTCTGTAAGGCCAACCAGCCTGAGCCAGGAGAGTCCCAGTCCATACCAGACACCACTTGAAATTTGAGGACCAAGACAAGAATTTGAGGCTCTCTATCTCTGCAAGTTCCAAGCCCATAAAATATTACTCAGTAGTAGTTTGAACAAGAGGCCCAAGTATCCAAGACTTTTACCAAGAAATCACACCAGCGTTAAAGAGGTAGATTTATTAAGAATAATTAAAAATAGCAACATTAAAAATAGAACCTGTACACCAGTGCAAAATAGGATTAGAAAATACAGACCACAAAGGTTCATTACCAAACGGTCAAAGACCCTGCAGGAGCTTGTCCCTCTGCAATGGTGAGTTGTGGCTGCACATGTTGTAGAGGCCAAGCAGGAGAGCTCGCAGCATCTCCACAGGAGGTGGCCACCAAGGAGAGTAAGAGGGATGGTTCATTGAATCCACCAGGCAGAAGGGAGAGACTGCAATAAAAACTCTGAAGGAACTTCATCAGGATGAAGGGAACCTAGATAGCTTCACAACTGGTGCATCAGAGCTGTGCCTCAAGGGTTTTGAGATGTTGCTCCTTCATATCTGCACCCAACAGACATTTCCCACTCTAGAGAAAGCTTCTGGGTGGTGCATCACAGAGGCAATAGTGGAAGAAATAAGTCTTCTTCACTGCCACCATTGCTACAAACTTAGGACTCATCCACATTTACGTTCTGTCCCATGCTGTCTAGACAGATGTCCATGCTTTCCTGGTCCGTGTCTGACTGCCTCCCCACCCCGCTCTCTGCCACTTTCCCCCAGAAAAGCTGTCCTTTCCCACTAAATTGGAGCAAACGGCAATTTGGGTTTTCCATGGATTTGCTGGTTGCTCTGATTAAGTGGTAAAGAGTGGATTTTTGTGGGGAAAGTACCAGGGAGAAGAGAAGAGAAGAGACTTGGACACAGACCTGGAGGACCTGGACTTGTGCCTAGAAATGCAGAGCAAAGGTAAGTGTGGATTTGCTCTTATCCAGCAAAAAGAAAATTTGGAGGAGAACTGAACTATCTAGTCTCAGCAAAGCAGGGAAGTGTTCTTGATTTATTGACTGATTTATTTCTTTATCCATCCAGCAACCATTTTGATTTTCTTACAACAGTTCCACAATGTACTGGGATAGCTCAGTTGGTAGAGCATGAGACTCTTAATCTCAGGGTTGTGGGTTCGAGCCCCACATTGGGCAAAAGATTCCTGCACTGCAGGGGCTTGTACTAGATTACCCACGTGGTGCCTTCCAGCTCTATAATTCTAGGGTTCTATAAAGTAGACCAGGTTGAATGACTCAAGAGTATCAGATGAGTCCCAAAGGATCAAACCAACATCCCATCTGGTCCAGAACCCTGTTTCCTACCTTGGCTATCCAGTTCTCCTTGGAGCATCTGCAAGCTGCATATGAGAGTAGCTGCCCTCTTCTGCTACCCAACAAACTTCATGTAAGCATAGATTTGAAAACAAAACTTTCAAGCCCTAGTCTGTCAACCCTACTCACTTACACCACATTGCCTCCCTTATTAGTTTCATGTCTGACAGAAAATCACCTAACTTTTCTTTGAACTATTCCTCCCTCCTTCAAAATTATAGAGAGTAAAGTAAATATATATATAGAGAGAGAAGCCCCTTCCTTGCCCAGCTTTAGTGATGTGTCCAGTTGATTTCTATTCCAAGCACTTCTCCCTTGACAAATATCACTGTTTCCCAACATCAAAGACCCCCAATAGCATCCTGTTGGACCAGGCACCATTTTCTAGTGATTTACCGAAGTTACAGCCTGCATCTCTGATAAACTCCCATTGCCTTAACAGCATTCCTACTTAATCGAGTGACAGAATGTTGGCAGATCTAAGATCCTCATCCATGGGAACTCAGTTAGAATAATAATATAGGCGTCTGTGGCATTCAGCCCATCTTCTCTGGGTCATGCTCTGAAAGTAGATGATACAGGAATCCTTGCTGAAGCTGAGTAGGACTGGGCTTCATAAGCCCCTCAAAGGGAGACCACCTGATAATTTTATGTCAGCTTGGGTGTCACAGAGAGAAAAAAGAGGTTTAGATATACAAATTATATGTGCATCTATAAAGGGGAAGTAGACTTCAGATCTGATTAAATGATTCTTGGCATCTGGCTGCATCACAGAACTGTTAGCAAATAAACTATCCATGGAGACAGTTACAGCAGTGTACAAAAATGTGTTAATTCCTGTTTGTAATTTGATTAATAGTATACTTTCTATTTAGTAAGATATTTGTGATAGATATGTGCACCTTGAGAAGCCTCTGTACAAATACACAGTTAATACAGGCATGTACAAACAGTGTGCACTGTCTAGACTAGGGGTAGCAAACCTAGGGTTCTGCTGGGGTTGTTGGTCTCCAACTCCTGTCAGCCTCAGTCAACATGGCCAATGGTCAGGGATGATGGGATTTGGAGTCCAACAGCATCTGGAGGACCATTGGTTCCTCATCCCCAGCTTAGACTAGAATGGGGAGATCAAAGTTCAGATCCCCACTAAGCCTTGAAGCACACTGGGTGATTTTGAGATACAGTGGTACCCCGCAAGACGAATGCCTCGCAAGACGGAAAACCCGCAAGACGAAAGGGTTTTCTGTTTTGGAGGCGCTTCGCAAGACGAATTTCCCTATGGGCTTGCTTCGCAAGACGAAAGCCCATAGGGAAATCTCCGGGGACCTGTTTTAAATGCTGGTGGTGGGGAGCAAAGCCTTTCCCCCCCTCCGGCCTTCAGAAGAGGTCCAGGAAGGCCGGCGGGGGCCGAAAGGCTTTGCTCCCCACCGCCAGCATTTTAAAAGCAGTCCGGCATAGCAGGGAAGCGCTTCCCACTATCGCGGACGGCTTTTGAAGGCAGGCGGGGGGAGCAAAGACTTTCGCCCCCCGCCGGCCTTCAGAAGAGGTCCTGGACCTCTTCTGAAGGCCGGCGGGGGGCGAAAGTCTTCCCCCCCGCCTGCCTTCCCGGGAGAGCGGAGAAAGGCAGCGCCTTTCTCCGCTGTCGCCGACGGCTTTTGAAGGCAGGTGGGTGGGGGAAAGACTTTCGCCCCCCGACGGCCTTCAGAAGAGGTCCGAAAGTCTTTCCCCCCCCCGCCGCCTGCCTTCCCGGGAGAGCGGAGAAAGGCAGCGCCTTTCTCCGCTGTCGCCGACGACTTTTGAAGGCAGGTGGGGGGGAAAGACTTTCGCCCCCCGCCGGCCTTCAGAAGAGGTCCTGGACCTCTTCTGAAGGCCGGCGGGGGGGCGAAAGTCTCCCCCCCGCCTGCCTTCTCGGGAGAGCGGAGAAAGGCAGCGTCTTTCTCCGCTGTCGCCGCCGGCTTTTGAAGGCAGGCGGGGGGGGAAGACTTTCGCCCCCCGCCGGCCTTCAGAAGAGGTCCGAAAGTCTTTTCCCCCCCGCCGCCTGTCCCCGGACAGACTGTCCCCGGACCTGGTCTGAAGGCGGTTTCCCTAGGAACGCATTAATTGGTTTTCAATGCATTCCTATGGGAAACCGTGCATCGCAAGACGAAAAACTCGCAAGACGAAGAGACTTGCGGAACGAATTAATTTCGTCTTGCGAGGCACCACTGTACTCCCTCTCTCCCTCTCAGCCTAACCTACCTAACAGGGTTGCTGTAATACTCCACCTTGAGAATGGAAAGTTTGGCTATAAGTATATTTCATTCATTCATTCATAGGTTATTTAACTCTTTTTATCATAATAATTAAATTTATTACCCACCCTTTACCAGCAGGATTCAGGGTGGGTTACAAAAATTACCAATAGTTAAAACAGATTACAACCATAGGAAAAGGGTGGGTCCTTAAAACACACATCTCACATGTTGAAGGTCAGGACAAAGACATGTGTGTTCAGCATTCAATGAAAGCTGTGAAGGTGACAGATGCCCTGATGTGGGGAGAGAATTCCACAACTTAGGAGCTGTCACAGAGAACACCCTTTCCCAGGCCACCACCAGCCCTTGCTTCTGACAAGAGAGCTGCCACTGCTGATGTTAATACGTTGAACTTTCTGTAAGGAAGAAGACAGTCTTTCAGATATTTGGGGCCTAAGTCATTTAAGACTGGAGCACCTTAAATAGGGTCAAGAAATGAGCTCGCAGCCAATGCTGCTGTTTTAGAACAGAGCTTATAGAAGTTCTAAAGGCAACCTCATCCATGCTTCTGTTTGGTCCAAGATTTTTCTTCCATGTGTCCCATGACTTTTCAGAATGGGTCTGAGAGGGTTTTTGTTTTTTTTCCTCCTTTTGTCGGAACAAACATCAGTTGGGATTTCTGTAGACTGAACTTTGTTCTGATTCAGTGGCACACCATGGGTTTTCCTGGGGAAAGCAGCAGGAGAAAAGAAAAGTCTCTCAGACATATGGTGAGAAGTCACAGGACAAACAAGAAATCTCAGACGAACCAGAAGTGTGGCACTGCATTTTGGATCAGTTGAAGTTTTTGTGTTGTCTTCAAGGACAGCCCCACATAGAATACACCGGAACAATCCAGCCTGGAAGTTACTGGAGCATGGAATACTGTGGCCAAGTAATCTCTGTCCAAAAGAGGCCATGCCTAGTGAGCTAGCCAGATCTGGAAATAAGTACCCCTAGGCACCAAGGTGACCTGGACCTCAAGTGAAATTGTTGGAGCTAGGAGTAAGCCCAAGCTATAAACTTTCTCTTTCCAGGAGTGTGCGGAACAACTATCACCCCAGTTTATGGATTAGTTAAAATAGAAAACATAACAACTGTGTCTTTTGAGGATTCAGCTTCAAGTTATTGGTCCACATCCAGCATCACTGCCTCCAAACACCTGTCTAGCACCTCACCCACATCTCCTGATTCAGATGGATAAGAGAGAGAAGAGAGAGAGAGAAAGCAGCTAATTAAAGTTTTTATTTTTGAAAAAGGCTAAAATATACTAATTAGGAAAGAAGGGGATTAGGTTGCCTTGTTCTCTTTACTGTTGTTTTCCCCTAATTATAACACTGTTAATTGATTTTCAGAAAGAAACCAGTCATACTGAGAATACTCAGTTTATTCATGAAGCAGGCTACTACCTGAGAAAGTTATGGAGTGTGCTATCTTGGGGCAAATGTCAGCACCTGAATAGGCTTAAACTGCATGATGTGAGTTTTTTAAAGCTTTAAATGAATATAAAACACAACAGAGGAAGGCTCTATGCCTGAATAAAGATATTTCCCTTGATCTATATACATGGAATTAAATTGTTAATAAGGAAAATGTGTAGAGATAGTCAAATTATGTATCCCCTGAGGAAACTGACTATGTTTTAGCGATAAGGCTGAGACTTGAGGTATATGTAAAAGTTAATCTGAACGACATAGTCAGCTCATTAAAGTTTATATTCTGAAAAAGCCTAAAATACCCATATGGATTCAAAATCTCATTATATCTGTTAATGAAATTCTTATTTTTTTCCCACTGTTCAATATTTCTGCTTAATGGGTTGCACACATTTTTTGTATTGTTTTGTTTTGTTTCCCAAGCTCTGCAACTCAGTTTATCTGCAATGGGAGTTTGGTGCTTTGATTCACCATTATTAAAAGATATATAAGAGATGTATAAGATATATAAGAGTTGTAATCCAAAACATCTGGAGAGCACCAGTTGGGGAGACTGCTACTGGGGTGGGGATGTTGGGGTAAGTAAGCAAATGCAAGTAACAGTGTTCCACACCTCTATTCCATTCCATTTCTCAAAAGGACTCCAAGACCTGAGCACACAATTGCATGTCATGACAGACGAAGCCAAGAAAGCAGAAAAGAACTGCTCTGCCCTGCCTTAAGGCTTACAGGGGGGACTGGTTGTTGCAGAGGCACACTGCCAGTAGGGCAGAATCATGTAAGCAAAAGCAAAGTCAGGGCAAGTATGGCATGACAATAACAGCCAGTTAAGCAGATTAACATTCAGGTAAAGCATAAAGTACCCTATATACTCGAGTATAAGCAAACCCGAATATAAGCCAAGGAACCTAATTTTACCACAAAAAACTGGGAAAATTTATTGACTCGAGTATAAGCCAGTTCACCACACCAGAGGCTGGTAGCCGCAGTGGCCGAGGAAGAACAAGCATCCTGAAAGGGCTGTTTTTGGGCTGTTCGTTCCTCCTCTGCTTCCGCCGACAGCAGCAAAGGCGGAGGAGGAGGAAGGAGCAGTCCGAAAGGACCCTCACTCGAGTATAAGCTGAGGGGGGCTTTTTCAGCATAAAAAGTGTGCTGAAAAAGTCGGCTTAAGCTTGAGTATATATGGTATGTCATTGGCGCCTCGGACAGAGCACTCTTGAATATTCTGGTTGGAGCATTCTCACTCACACAGAGGAAAAGCTGTTGCCACAGCAAGATGGAGGGTTCGTGGAGGTAAAGGTTAGCAATGGCTATGTTTTGCCTTCATGGCTGAAGGCAGTATGTTTCTGAATACCAGAAACTGCAAGAGTGGAGAATGCTCTTGTGCTTACAGATTCCCCACAGGCTTTTGGTTTGCCACTGTTATGTCCTTACAGCTTTAAGACATAGAGGCCTTCTAAGGTCTGGTCTTGCTGCCTCCCTTCTGATATGTCTGTGCTCTTAAAGACACATTTTCCTGGTCTTCAACTGCTGTCTTTTTGAGTTTACTGAGTCAAAGGCTAGCAAAGCAACATCTTTCATCCTGGATGGGACAGGAGTAGGGCTTGATGGTTTCCCAGGCTTCTTCCCCACCTGTATCTTCTTCTGAGCTTGAGGGACTGAAGTTGAGAGTGGAGAACTTGGCAAGTAATGGGTGGGTCCTTGTCTGATCTAGCAAGTGTATTTTTTTGGACTGCTATCCATAATAGCAAAAACTGGAACCTTTCCATTAAAGCAGTGTATCTCCCATTATCAGAAGCTGGGGATAAGAATAGTGGGTGGTCATTTCCTTTAAGCTTATTACTATTCAAAATAAGAATGTGAATAAGAACATAAGAGAAGTCTGGGGGGTGAGGCCAATAGCCCAACTAGTCCAGCATCCTTTTCTTACAGTGGGCAACTATTTGTCTATTGGAAACCTGCGTTACTGCCTCTGAACACAGAGGCACAGCTTTGTCATCATGGCAAGTAACCATTGATAGCCTTATCCTCCATGAATTTGTCCAATCCTCTTTTAAAGTCATCCAAGCTGGTGACCATCACTGCCTATATACATTGCTGATATAGGTCAATCCCCCCAAAAAACACCTTATATTACTTAATATTCATTCAAAATGAAACAAGGAGGAGGATAGGTGCTTAGTCCTCCCCCACACCTTTCTTTCACATGAGAAATGTTGCACCTGTAAAACACTAGAATCCAATCTAATTCAATCAAAGCAGCAACTGAATTATCACAAAATGTGGTGCTAAGAAACTGAGTTTGTCAATTTTGATTACATGCAATTTGGTTGTAATTGAGTCAGTGCTAATGTTGGGAGACTTCATGCAAGAATCCTGCTGTAGCTTTTCTGTAGCATACTGAGAACCTCTGTAGCATTTGGGATGCAAACATTTATATATACACAAAGTATTTGTTTTTACTCAAGTGAGTTGACTGAGTATTGCTTTATCTGCAGCATATCTGATTACTTCCACGTCACTTTCCTTTGCTGGATCTTATGGATACACATATATATTAAGATGGCCAAATAATTTAGGCACCCCGTGATTCCTTTTTAAGTTCTTACAGCCTTTCGCAGACAATATGTGGGTGAGTTTGGATGTAGGATTGCACTTGGTGCCCCTACCCCTAATAGCCATGCACTAATTGGCTCTTAACAAGATGGTGTCCACATTCAGACCATACGTTTGAAGCACTGATACTACTTTAAACAGTCATGGCTTGCCCCAAGAATGCTGGGAGCTGCAGTTTGTTCAGGGTGCTGAGAGCTGTTAAGACCCCCTAGGAGATCTCTGAGTGTAACAGTTCTCGGAATGGTTTAACAGTCCATCTCTTTTCACAGTGAACTCTGGGGATTGTAGCTCTGAAAGGGGAATGGGGGACTCTTGACAAGGCTCTGTGCTCTTAACAAACTACAGCTCCCAGGATTATTTTGGGGAAGCCACAACTGTTTAAAGTGGTTTCATACATGCTTTAAATGCATGTTGCGAATGTCACGGATATCTTCTCCAATACTTGCTTCTGTACATGGAATAGAGAGGAGGGTGACTTAGGCAAAAAAGAAAAAAAGAGGAAAAAAGTATTGCACAGCCTTGTGGTCAAACACCAGATATGACCATTTGGCTCTTTAGTGCCCTTGGTCAATATTGCCCTATGTTGCATACACCTGCATCATACATCACAGGCAATAGTGGTTGACAAAATACGATGAAGAATGCTGCTTCTTTGTGGCATTCTCCCCTCCTCCCCACTGCCAACCCCTTGGATCAGTGCATCATGACTGAAGGCAAGTAGCAATTGAATTGAATGAAGGAGAAGCTTCGTGAAACTTTGCAGCGAGACTCCACAAAGTCTCCCAGCCCACCACTCTCTTTTCACTTTCATTGATTTGCTCCACATTACAATGAATTACAAGTGTGTTTGCTTCTCACTGCAGTTATGGTGCAGTTAAAGTGAGCTGAGATTTATGGAGAAAATAACTCTAGTCCTCTCTGTGCCTTTGGACAATTATGATACTTACTTTTCATTGAGTGGATGCAGCACAAACCAGCCTGGATGTTCTTGAAAGCAAATAAGTAACGTGTGGAAGAGATCTGTCTGTTCATCCTAGTCCCAAGAGTGCCAGCACAGTTAAATATGATAACAAAATATGATCAGCAAGAAGAATCTGCCCTCCCCAAATTTACTGCCCCCTTCAGAACTGGCAAAGCTTAAACTCAATGAGGGTCAGAGAAAGTAGACAAGGAGATAACAATTTCATACAAATATAGACTTTGTCTATTCATAGAATAATAGAATTGAAGATTGGAATGGACTGCAGGGGTCACCTAATTCAACCCTCTCCAGTGCAGGGATTTCCATCACTGAAGTACAAGATTTAGTGAATCCATATTCAGTAAATTCCTATCTGCATCATTTACTACCACCACCACCACCACCACAACAACAAGTGTTGTTGTTAGAATAGTATAACTACCCAAATATACATACCTACTGAATTTTTAAAGCATGCTTTCCATTGAGCTACAGTATGTTAAAGCAAGCAACTGTTGTGACAATAACAAGGATTTTTTAAAACAACAACAACAACACAACCAGTAATTATATCCCACCCCATAGTGGGGCTGGACAACATTGTTAATGAAATGCATTGCACCACAGCTGCTTTTTGGGTGTGGTGGGGGCCAAATAAACCAAAAAAGTTGCAAAAGGGTACAATAATTTTACAACATCATCAGAGCCCTGATTATGATTCACAGCTTTTCTATGCTCACTGAGCTTTTCCATTAACAACACTGTCTATACTTTTTATCTCCACAGGAAAAGTTGCAAATGTTTCAGGTTTTTCAAGTTTTGTGCTATAAGTTGTCAGGCTGCTAGAAGAAGATGGTAATCTGTTCTTTATACTGTCAGTTCTTCTGGTCCTCATGAAAAACAGTCAATAAAGCCAACTGTGGTGTTCATTGAACGGCTTGTCATGCGATGAGGCTTTTTTCATTAAAGACTCCCATCAAAAGTGTTATTCTTATTGCAGGTGCACCACATGTGGTAGAAACTCCTGGTTTTGTTGCATCCTCTGATACCTATTTATTGAACTGTGTAAAAGATTGTATTTTTCTTCTTGCATTCTCTTCCTACATTATTGTTAGCAACTTAGGGCATAGGATCATAGAATTGTAGAGTTGGAAGAGACCCGAGGGTCATGTAGCCCAACCCCTTGCAATCCAGGAATCTCAGCTTAAGCATCCATGACAGATCCAGCACATATGGTGTGCAAGGTACACCATGCAAGGCAGCACACATGGTTCTCCCCCCCCCCATGTTATCCTCACAACATCCCTGTGAGTAGGTTACTCTGAGAGGCAGTGACTGGCTGATGAGCACCCGGTGACCTTCATGGCTGGCTGGGGGCTTTAACACTTTTCACTCAGATCCCAAACCAACACCTTAACCACAACGCCACACTTACTATATTCATACATAACTATTCTTTGTGATTTATATAACTGATTTATATAATTAATCAGTGCATGGTTTGCTGTGTACATTTTTGCGTGTATGAATGCCTGTAATTTGTTTGTTTGTTTGTTTGTTTGTTTGTTTTAAAAAAATAACTTGAAGTGGCAAGATTTAGGGGTCAATTTGCTCCTCTACACCAGGGAATGAGAAAAATTCTAGTAATTTGGGGGAAGGTGCTTGCCTGCAATAAGCAGCAGCAAATTTCCCTTTCTCTCCTTCCTTTCCATGCTACATCATGACAGAACACAGGGATGGACAAATGCAGCAATTTCAGTTTTTCTCAGTTTCTTATTTCATAAATTCAATTTGTATTGACCACAGAACTCCACACCAGCATTTCTTAACATGTTTGTGTGCATTGCTCCCTCAAATAAATACACATCTTGTGCACAAGTTTGGTGAGTTTGAAAGCAATTCCCCCTATTAAAATGCATTTTATGTTATTTTCACTAATATATGCATTTCCTTGCTCACTTTCTCCTAAATATACACAGTTTCAGAAATATTTGCAGTTGTGGTTGTTGAAGAACTGCATCAGAAAGTTTAGAAAGAGGTAAATTATAAATAGCTGTGCTTTTATTCATGTTTGGTTTTTTTTTTGGTACGTGCTAGTTAGGTAGACGCAGGTGGCGCTGTGAGTAAAACCTCAGCGCCTAGGACTTGCCGATCGCATGGTCGGCAGTTCGAATCCCCGCAGTGGGGTGCGCTCCCGTCGTTCGGTCCCAGCGCCTGCCAACCTAGCAGTTCAAAAGCACCCTTAAGTGCAAGTAGATAAATAGGTACCGCTTTATAGCGGGAAGGTAAACCGCGATTCCGTGTACTGCGATGGCTCGCCAGATGCAGCTTGTCATGCTGGCCACGTGACCCGGAAGTGTCTGTGGACAGCGCTGGCTCCCGGCCTATAGAGTGAGATGAGCGCACAACCCTAGAGTCTGTCAAGACTGGCCCGTACGGGCAGGGGTACCTTTACCTTTACCTTTAGTTAGGTAGGTTATCATTAGAATTACTCTCTGATTCCTAATCAGCATCATTTCAGGGCTTTCTGTATGTCAGAGACTGTGCTGAATGTAAGCTTCCACCAGCACAGTAATTGGCTCAATCTCAGTGGATGCAGTCAAGCTTTCTGGGGCAAAATTTTCTGGGGCAAAAAATATATTCCTCCTTTACCTTAGACTATGGGGATCTCCATTGTTTGGGTTATGTGCTCCCCCCCCCCCACACACACACACAGTTTTTTTTTTTTATTCCTCTCCTTGAGCTATGGATGGTTGAATATCTCAGATTTGTGTTTCCCCCCTCATTTTCCTAGCTTTGTTCAGCTCTTTGCATCTCCATATCAGTTTGTGATTTTTTTTAAAAAAGTGACCATAAAAATTCCTCAGCATTTTCATGCAAATTTCTCTAACCATACACATTTTATGTTCTGTTTTGCAGCATTACGTGCAACAATTTCCCCTTATGTAATGCATTTGTGTATGTTATTTTATTTAATATATACATCTATATGCACACTTTAGGATACAGTATACATTTTTTGTGCACATTATTTGGCATTGCAAAATTCAGTGAACTGCAAATTATGAAGGATGTCTGTGTTTCAGTCTACATATTGTTTAGGAAAGTGTGAATTAAGTATGCACACCTTTCAGTATAAACTACCTGGCACACAGCTTGCTTTCTCCTTTGTAACTCAGCTGCTACCACTGATTAATGCATTAATCAGCTCCAAATCACACTATTTCTTTCCATCTCATAAACTTCTCCAGGTCACCAGGGAAAATAGGCAGCCCTTACCCTAGGAACACCTCACAATTATCCCCTATACTTTCTCCCACACATGCAAAGTTAATTGCTGACCTAAGTTGCAGATTTCATCAAGATGGATGCAAAACCTTTCTCAACCCCCTGACAATGGTGACGATGGGGAGTGGGCCTCCTTGACAGAGATCCCATTGGGTCGGGTGGTGGTGGATTCAGTGCGCACTGTAGAGATAATTAATTCATATGGCATGTTTAGCATGAAAGATGCTTTATGGGACTCATTTCACTACTGTCTCAGTTCATTACTGTCACTTCATTGCTGACAGCTGGTGTAGCAAGAGACAGAAGTTATAAATCAGGAAGGTCTTCCTGATTCTCTCCTCTGGGTTGAGCTTTCCAGGTAGCCTTAACTTCTTAGCTTAAGCTACCTTATTTCAACCTCAGCCTCTCTTTCTGTAATATGGGGCCACTAATATGGAATCAGAACCATCACTGACCCTAGTTAGGGAGGAGACTAACTTGTGCCCTTGAATACGACTCAGAAACTTCAAGTGGCCCAAAATGCAGGCAGTGAGAGATTTTACTTTCTTGGGCTCCACGATCACTGCAAATGGTGACAGCAGTCACGAAATTAAAAGACGCCTGCTTCTTGGGAGAAAAGCAATGACAAACCTAGACAGCGTATTAAAAAGCAGAGACATCACCTTGTCGACAAAGGTCCGTATAGTTAAAGCTATGATTTTCCCAGTAGTGATGTATGGAAGTGAGAGCTGGACCATAAAGAAGGCTGATCGCCAAAGAATTGATGCTTTTCAATTATGGTGCTGGAGGAGACTGTTGAGAGGCCCATGGACTGCAAGAAGATCAAACCTATCCATTCTGAAGGAAATCAGCCCTGAGTGCTCACTGGAAGGACAGATCCTGAAGCTGAGGCCACCTCATGAGAAGAGAAGACTCCCTAGAAAAGACCCTGATGTTGGTAAAGATTGAGGGCACAAGGAGAAGGGGATGACAGAGGACGAGATGGTTGGACAGTGTTCTCGAAGCTACGAACATGAGTTTGACCAAACTGCAGGAGGCAGTGGAAGACAGGAGTGCCTGGTGTGCTCTGGTCCAGGGGGTCACGGAGAGTCAGACACGACTAAATGACTAAACAACAACAATATGGAATCAGAACCATCACTGACCCTGGTTAGGGAGGAGACTAATTTGTGCCCTCGAATACGACTCAGAAACTTCAACTGGCCCAAAATGCAGCAGCCAAATGACTGTTTGTGGTTGCTTTTAGAACTCATATATACCCTGTTCTAAAAGAGCTGCTCTGGGCCCAATTCAAGATGATCATGTGAGAGTTTAAAACCCTCACTTAGGCAAAAAATATTTGAAGGACTGCCACTTTCCCCACAGACCCACCTAAGTAATAAGTGCAACAAAGGGGCCCCTCTTCATAATTCCAACACCCTTAGAAGCTTTTTGGAGTGGCCCGTTAGAGAGTATTCTCTGAAGCACTCCCTAACGGTGTTTCATTTAGGGTGATACAGGCAGTTTCCCTGCACAGGGCACCGAGCCAAGGGCGTACAAAGTTGAGAAGATCCATAATTGAGAAGATCCATTTGGGGGCATGAAATTTTGGGCTCGCATAGGTTGCCACATTATAAAAGATTACCAAAATTGTGAATTTTAAATTTTTGTGAGCTGCCCTGGGATCTGTTGGTGAAGCGTGGGCAATACAATATTAAGAATATTGATCATGCCAAAGTGCTACATAAAGGCTGAGCATGATATATTATATATTCACAGCAACCCTCTGAAGGAAGTCTTATTGTTTACCCAGTGAGATCTGCTGTCCCCCTGAGGCCACTGGAACACACCTTGGAAAGGTTCTTATTGAAAGGAATTCATGTGAGGGGGGATTGTGAAAGAGAGTGCATGACAGCTAAATGTCCAGGAGCAGTGTACCTCTGACTATTCCCCCCCCCCACACACACACCCGTGGGTTGAATAAGAGGGGAGGCCTATCATCTCCAAAAGTGCCTGGCTGTGCACTTTTCTCAGAGGGTTCTGGTTGACTCACTAGTAAAACACCAGTTTTGTAAACAGAAGGTCCCAGGTTCAATCCCTAACATCTCCAGATAGGACTGGGAATGTCCCGTCTGAAATTCAGGAAAGGCATTGGTGGTAGATAATACTGAGCTAGATGGACCTGATGGTCTGACTTTCAGTATATGGCAGCTTCCTATGTTCATCACTCTCTCTCTCTCTCTCTCTCTCTCTCTCTCTCTCTCTCACACACACACACACACACACACACACACACGGAATAGGGAGTATTGCACAAAGTGTGCAATGTTTCCTGAGAAGAGGGAAGAACTGAGCCAATTAGGGGAGACTTGCTCTAAATGGAATGCTATAATTACACACACTAACATTATGGGAATCTGATGGGCTAGAAGTGGGAGACCATTCTCTTTAGGGAAGGTCCATAGCTCAGTGACAGATAATGTGTTCTGCAGGTTCAATCCCTGGCAGCTCCAGCTATAGTTTGGAGAGACCCTTTGCCTGAAACCCTGGAGAGCTTCTGCCAGCCAGCGCAGATAATACTAAACCAGATGGGCCAATGCTGTGACTCAGTTTAAGGCAGTTTCCTACGTTTTACTGTGAACTAGAATTCAGTGGCCAGAAGATGGACTAGATGTACCATAGGCCTGATCCAGGAATGCTCCTTTTACATTGTTGAGCAGATGCTCCATTCTTTGTCTGTACCTGCTTTATTACTCGTCTGCACCTGCAAGCAGTCTTTCAGCTACAATTTCAATTAAGGTGATGCAGAACAAAGCAAAAGGCAGCAGAGAGCAATTAACTTGGCATCTCCAATACTATGAATGATATATTCATATGAAGAGCTTTAAGCAGCTGTCTTTGACTTAACTAAGGTACATTTTGAGCCAGGAGCACCAAGCAAGTCGGGTAGGAAGAAGCACCTACAAGCCCAGTCACTTCAAACGGCATTTCCCAATGGATGTGTCCCCTTGATGCCCATAGTTTGCTACGGAGGAACTGAATTCCATATTATGTGGCTCAGGAGCTCCGAGCACGCTTCTTCATGCCTTGATGTCCCTCAGCATCAGTCTCAAGACGGCAATATGGAAATTCCCATGCTAAAGAAAGCATCGCACATGTGGATCTGTGGATCGAGGAGACCTTTTTCTCCCTGTCTCTGTCTCTGTCAATTAATTCACAGTACGAGTTCTATAGTTCTGAAGACTACTGAAAACTACATGAAGAAAAATAAATTGTACCCTTATGTGAAAACAAGTCACGATAGGATTCCATTGAGATTGGTATGAAGAATGCACTTACTTTTACAGCCAGTGAACCTCCCCGTGTTTAGTGAAGGAGAAGGGAGGAAAGAGGAGGACAGCTGTAGTGATTATACATAGATTTGTTTTCTTCTTTTTAAAATATGTCTTTTATCTGAAAATTTGTCTTATTTTATTTTTTATTTCAACATTAAGAAAAAGTGTCATGGTGTTGTATCACATAGAATCAAGAATAAAATTTATTAAACAAAACAAAACAAAAATGCATCACAGATCAGTGGCTCACCTCTCAGGGGAAACCTGAGCGAACAGGTGAGGCTTAATCAGGGACCTAAATATATATATGCAAAAGGCACCTGTCTCAGATTCATTGTATGCATATTGCAAAGGGCAGATGCCCCTACACTCAAGGACCTGGTTTTAGTGGATATAAGCTAAACTTTGGAAGCATAAGGCATTATTAATATCTCTTTCCCCAGGACCAAAGTGACTCGGCAGGGGTATATAAGATATGGCAGTCTCAAAGGTAACCTGTTCCCAAGTTGTTCAGGGCTCTATATGCCAATAGCAAAATCCTTAAACCTGGCCTAGTAGCAGATTATAGCCAAATGTCCCAGCACAATGGTCCTAGGTTAGACCAGAAGGTGAGACCAGGGAGCAGAAGGTGAACAACTGGTGGAGGCATCATCATTCAAGGCTGTGATCATTGAAGTGCTGGTGGCAGTAGGCACCAAGCAGGGTTCCATAAATGGAGCCATGCTAAGTGTGCACTAAAATCTTTCACTATCCCTCAGCTCAAGACATCACCTGCCACTTTCTGACTCATGGCCAAAGCAAATGGCTGTCTGGTTTAGAAACAAGTCTATCCAAAGAATGTAAGAAGAGCTGGCTGGATCAGGCCAATAGCCCAACTATTACTTTTTTAGCAATCACTCATGGCTGAGTAAGATTGTCTTCCATGAACACAGTCTTAATGGTGTGTCAGTAGGTGACTGTGGAGGCCAATTTTGGATCCATAGGTCCTTCCAAAGTGGAAGGTTTCTGGGTGGGAGTTGATCACAGTGAGGATTTGCCAAGTCTGCCTTCCTCTTAACTTGTTTCTCCCTTTCATCCTGAGTTTGTGCTTCTTCAAAGTCCATGACACCTTTGGTAAAAGCTATTCTCCAATTGGAATGCTCGCAGGCCAGTGTTTCCCAATTTTCTGTGCTTATAAAGCATTTTTTAAAGATTTGCCTTGAGAGAGTCTTTAAACCTCTTTTGTTGTCCACTGGCATTACACTTTCCATTCTTAAGTTGGGAATACAGTAGTTGCTTTGGAAGACGACAATCAGGCATCTGAACAACACGACCAGTCCAACAAAGTTGATGTTGAAGAATCATTACTTTGACACTGGTGACATTTCCTTCTTCCAGTACAATGACATTAGTTTACCTGTCTTCCCAAGTGAAATTTAGATTTTTTTCAGAGACACCATTGATGGAATATTTCGAGAAGATGGAGTTGTGTTTGTAAGTGGTCCATGTTTCACAAATATATAATAAGGTATGGAGGAGGTCCTGTTTAGGGAAGTTTATAATGTTTGATGTTTTATCATGTTTTTAATATTCTGTTGGGAGCCGCTCAGAATGGCTGGGGAAACCCAGCCAGATGGGTGGGGTATAAATAAATTATTATTATTATTATTATTATTATTATTATTATTATTATTATTATTATTATTATTATGTTGGTAGCTTATATTATGTTATATTATATTATATTATGTAGCTTTGTAAACAAGCATTTTGGTTTCCCTGTGAATGTCCTAGTCCTCAAACACACTGCGCTTCAAACTGGATAAAGCTGCACTAGCGGAGCTCAGACGGTGCTGGATTTTGGCATTTTGTGGAAAGATGATTGCCCAGGTAGGAAAAGTGAGCGGCATTTTCCAATGTTACAGCATTAAGTTTGATTTGTGGCACTGCAGAGGGGTTGATTTGTGCTTCTTGGTGTAGCACTTTGGGTTTTTTGGATGTTGAGCCAAGCATTTTTAAAGTTTATATATATATGTGTGTGTGTGTGTGTGTGTGTGTGTGTGTGTGTGTGCGCGCGCGCGCGCGCGCGCCCAACTAGTCCAGTATCTTGTTCTCACAGTGAACAATTAAATGCCTTTGGGAAGCAGAAATAACAGGCACTAAGAAGAACACTCACCTCAGTCACCTCACCAACTGGCATTCAGAGGCATGCTGCTTCCAGCATTGGATGTAGATTTTAGCTATTCATGGCTAATAGCTGTTCATAACTTTGTCATCCATTAATTCATCTAATCCCTTTTCAAAGCATTCCAAGTTGGTGGCCATCACTACTTTTTCTGGCAGTGAATTCCATAGTTTAACTATGCGCTGTGTGAAGAAGCATTTTCTTTTGTCACAAATCTCCCAACGTTCAGCTTCATCAAACAGCCTGCTTGCCCTAACTTTATGTAGCTATGTATCATGGTACACACAAGGTCCTGTGAAGTCGCTAATCACCCAAAGCCTGCTTGATTTGGAAACATACTTACCAAAGAGAATTTGCGTATTTTCACCTGAGGGAATACTTAGCTTTAAGGTGTTCGTTCATATTCCTATTGAGCTTTCATTACATAGGGCCTTATCAAATAGCTTCGCATCCCGGAGCGTCGGTTGTTTGCTTCAAAAGGCCACCTTGAAATGGAAAGGCATCATTTCTCATTCCGATTTCTGATTCTAACACTTGCTGGCAATTAAGATGATTCAGAGCGTGTTCCCCAGTTCCTGTTTGTCACCATAGAAACCTGTGTTGAACAGGAAACTTGCAACATTGTTTAATTAAAGCGTAGTTTCTTTAGCCCCCCTCCCAACCCCCACCACCACCAAACCAGAAGTCTTAATTCGGACATGGTTTGGTCAAAAGAATGCAATTTCTCATCTCCTTGTTGGCACATGAAATGCCATCCATTGGCTTTTCATTTCCCATGGTAGTGAAACAAACTGCTTCAGATTACTAAACAAGCAGATTAAATTTCTTCCCGTTTGACTTTTAGAAATGCCTATATTTATCCCAAATTGGAGCCAGGAACACAAATTGGATATAAACTCTCTGGACTCAACTTCCTTCATTGACCATTAAAATCTGTTCCATCCTCACAGCTTGTCTAGGGGGGAAAAAAATTATATACAGCCAACAAGGTCCCCATTACAGATCACTTTATTAGAATTATGAAATAAAATATTCTGATGACTGGGAATAGCCTTAGTCTTTGTTTTAAGTAAACTCATATTTTATTTGTTTCATTTATAATCCCTTTCTGCTAAGAGCAGGGGTCCCCAAACTAAGGCCCGCGGGCCAGATAAGGCCCGAGTGACTCGTTTATCTGCCCCGCGATGACCCCCACCACCCGCTGCCACTGCCCAATCTTACCAGCGCTGTGCTTCACGGCTGCCCACTTCTGGGTCGGAGGAGCACCGGAAATAGCTTGTGCGCATGTGCAATCATTATTTCCGGTGCACATGCGCACAAGCTATTTCCAGTACTCCTCTGACCCGGAAGTGCACTTTAAATAGTGTGTGTGCACGCATATGGGTACGCACTCCCCCGCCCTCCGGCCCACCACACGATCAGCACTGGAGACACCGTCCCAAGGCGCGGCACGTTTGCTGACCCCTGGCTAAGAGTCTCAAAGCAGCATGCCTCCTACCATTTTAATCTCACAACAATCCTGTAAAGGGACCCTGTGTCTACAGACCCCACATCTGTACAGAGATAAATCCTATTGCATTCAGTGGGGCTTATTCTCAGGTATGCAGGGTTAGAATAGCAACCTACAATATTCTTCAGATATCTGAGGACACTTTTGTCATGCTACACTTTCCTATTATGTCAGAAACAGTTATTTCTGTGATCTACCACCAGGATACCTTGGGGTGGGTTTAAAGAGGAGATGGTGCCCTCTCTAGTGATATGTATGTATCTACATCCAGATAGACACACCAAGAATTCTGAAGCCCATGTAGGAAGGCATCTTTCATTTTTGCTCCCCCCCCCCAATTCCTTTGAAATAAACTGCATCAGGGTATTTGGCTGCCTGTCTCTTAATCTGGTTCCAGTTTCCATTTATTGAAAAGGGAAGGGATCAATATGTGTTTAGAAAGGACTGTGCACCGGTGGTGGCAATAAACTGCTAGAGAAGCAACACAGACAACACGTTGGTTCTGTTTGTGTATGTGTATGTTCTTTCTCTCTCTCTTCTGTTCAAAAAATTATATCTGTCTCTGTCCTTGAGGCTTGGTTCCAATACAAAGGAAATCCAAAGAGTGGGGTTGGAAAGCAGTTCTGTCTTTTGTTTATTTTAAATATTCATATTCTATTTTTATGCAGTACTGTGTTCAAGGCGCCTAGCTGAGACTTCAATCTGGGTTTTTATTTTTCTAGTGTAAACACTTGAATGGGGGGAACAAAGTAAAGTAGCTAAATCCACATAAGCAGCAGTCACAGCAAATAAATCTGTAAAAAGCAGCAAAAGGATGCTTTATTTGTTGGAAATTAAAAGCTCCTTAATCCCCCCCCCCAAAAAAAACCCTGCTAGAAACCTGGCACCAAAGTTAGCAAAGACTGAATGCCAAGTGAATTTGATTAGAGGTCTGGGAGCCACCACCAAGAACTCCATATCTCTGATAATCATACACAACAGAAATTGAATTAACAACAACAAAACCAACCTCAAAAGACATGGACACCCATACCAGGACCCTGAATGAGAGCTTTCTGTGTTTTTAGATACCCCACCCCATATACCTTTAAAACTTCCCCTTTTTTTTCTGGTGTCATCTGCTTTTTCAGGAAAGGCTAAAACATGTTCCCAAAGAGCAGATAATTCAGCCACTTGGGTATGATCCAAAACATTGAAGATCCAACAACCCGACCCACAACTGCACAATTTTGAAGCATAGATTCTCCCTGTTTAACGGTTACAAGCACAAGTATTCAGATATTAAGTAAGTGCCTCCTATCAAAAGGAGAAAGTTTGTTTACAGTATATTTACATGCCCATAACTCAGTGGTAAAACACATGTGCAGGGGGTGGATGGAGTACACATGCACATTCAACTGCCAAATGATGTCTGTGCCACCATGCAGCCCTGGGAACTGGCAACCCAAGCTATGCTACTGGCTGTCCCTGGTCATTTTTAGGCATCTTCTAAGAACTGCATTATTCAGACAGGCCTTTGAAACCTGAGATTCTTTGCTAAGCACCTCTTACCAAAGTGGTTTAATATATTTTATTGCAATGTCGTGGTTTTAGTCTGCATATCATCTTGTGATATTGAAATAAAATATAATGGCCTCCTACCTGGTCATTCTGACTGGGGATGCCTGAGATTGAACTTGGTGCCTTCCACATGATGAGCATGTGCTCTACCACTGAGCTATGGTCCCATCTGAGGCCATCCAGAAGTTGCTGAATTACAACTACCATCGGCCCTAGCATAAGGTTACCAGATTTTTTTCCAGTGAATCTAGGGACACTTTTCAACTTCCTACTAAATAGATGGATTTTGTCAGGGGACTGATTTGTAAATCTGCGGACTGTCCCTGGGAAACGGGGACATCTGGTAACCTTATCCTAGCCGGTATGGCCAATGTACAGGGAAGAAGGGAGTTGTAGTTCAACAAAATCTGCGGGCCCAAAGGTTCCCCACACCTTCCATAAAGGAACATGCAGGAAAGAGAGGGGGAATGGAAAGGAGCAACATAATTTATTGAAATACATGCAAAGAATAACCTGTCAAAAATTTGGGTGGCAGGTCTCTCTTTCAAGGTTTCTAGAATTGTCTTCCAATTTCTTTAAATGTTTTATTTAAAGTAAAATAGTTTTAAGAGAGAGGGGGAAAGTGGATTAGCTTTGGATGGTTTCAAACAAAATCCTCTCTAAAGTCCTATTTCTAAAACTAGGTGCTGCTTTCCAGGCTCAAGTTTACAGCGGAGTGGGAGAAGAGAAATGACTTTGTTCACACAGATTTGAAAAGTAAAACATAAGACCAGGAATTACACATCTAATTATAAGGGATAAGTAAAATAATGATTCCTTCAAATCCCATTACATCAGGAGACCAGGGTTAAAACCTCTTGCAAGTCACAAGTGAAAATTAATTTAGGCCAGGCCGAAAGTAATCTGTGCTTGACATTTGCTTGTCTTGCAATACTGTGTGAGTGACACCTTCTCTCCATGAGCAGTTCAGGATGTTAAGCATAATGGTGGTGTGTCTGTCTACACACACACTCAGCATTCATCCTGCCCATAAGTAGGCTTCACCACCATGCTTAGCCTGTGACCAGGATGCCACTTTTTACATCCCTTCAATGGCCTGGCAAAGCATCACTCCAGGGCTATTGTGCTAATCCAGGGATAGCCGACATGGTGCCCTCTAGGTATCATTGGATTCCAACTCTCATCAACCCCTGGAGTGATGCTTTCAACGTCTGGAGTGTCCATGTTGGATTGAAAAATTTTAGGCTGCTGTTGTTTAGTCGTGTCTAACTCTTCGTGACCCCCTGGACCAGAGCACCCCAGGCACTCCTGTTTTCCACTGCCTCCTGCAGTTGGAAGCTTCGAGAACACTGTCCAACCATGTCATCCTCTGTAGTTTTAGGTAATTTTAGGCTAGCTGAGAATAAAGCTTGCTGTTCTCAAATGTGAGTACCAGGGACAAAGCTGAGATGTGGCAAACATACAAGTGTGTGTTTGGGTGCATGTGTGTGCATGAATGCCAGGACACTAGGGACAGACATATATCCACTACATTTTTATAGGTGTATATACACTAATATATTTTTTTCTTTTTTAAGAACAAAAAATCAATGTAACAAACATAGGATTGAATATACATAGTGTTGGATTCAAAGGTTCCTTTCTTCCAACAGATGGAGTCCACACAGCAGCCAAAGTCTTCCATTTGCAATGTCTGAAATATATAAGCATCAGCATTTCATCTTTCAAATCTTAAGTTCTCCATATTTCCACCACATTTTGTGATTTATTTAGTTTTTATATAAAAAACCATGAAAATTCATCAGAATTTAATGACAATGTCTCCTAAAATATACATTTGTATGCAGTTTTGTATGCATTTTTTCCTAATAGTTTTCCCCCCAAAGCTATTTTCCCTATCATAACCCAATTTTTCACCAATATATGAATGTATATTCACACTTCACCCTGGTATATGCAATTTTGTATACATCGCTTGTACTGCAAAATTCAGAGAAGTGTGAATTTCAAAAGTTGGCTTTGTGTAAATGTGGTAGATTCACCTTTAATTTGAACAACATGTAATTTCTTCCCTATCCCTAATGTACACAGGCATGTGAAATGCTGTGCAGCCCTCAGTATGTGGTTTATATGCTGCATTCGTCTTGGAGGTCACAAATTGTACACAGGCTTCCAGTAACTGTAAATGGAGACCATGCTGGTCTTCTCCCATGGAGTGGTCCTCTGAACTTGTCTGAGACCTGGTTTCTTTAAATTTAGTAGCATTGTGGCTCATTTAATCTCAGGGAGTCTCACTCTACAAGGTGATCATTATTCAGAACTGCCAATTAACCTACTTAAAGGTCACCCAGGTAATTGACACTAATCATGTCAAATCTCATTATTGGAATAATAATTTAATCATCCAGTCTATCGACAGAAGACCAGTGACTCTGAAGAGCTAATTGAACAGCAAAAGAAAACCAACATCTTAGCAAGGATAGCACTTAAAACAGAAACCAATCAGAACCTTCCTGTTCCAAGCTATATACAACTGAGAGAATTTCAACATTTTTAAAGCTGCTAAATACCCAAATTAGGGTATGCCCAGTGGAACTTTTATTCCCAGGATTTCTTGCTTTACCATTCCACACTCATAGACACCTGTGGAAAGTCTGCAAAAGATATCTGGGCATGCAAAGTTATTAAGGTGAATAAAAAAAATTGCAGTTGAAAACAGCATATAGCAGGTGTGAGGAATCTCTGGCATTGGGGCCCAATGCAGCCCTCCAGCCCCCTCTGTGACCCTTGAGGTTCTGCCCATGATACATACAACCACCAGCCCAAGCTGCACCCTGATCAGCCCTGCTTTGCACCCTACTATATAAATAAAAACATTGCTCTGCCCACTTTTGTCACTGGCCCCAGTCACCAGTGCCATGTGACCCCAGGAAAGTGGCCCAGGTGGCTCTTGAGCTTAAAAAAAAGTCCATCACTCATGAGATATAGGTTGCAGCTATAGACTAGGGCAAATCTGTTTGCTATTTAAGAATTGGAAGAGACATTTAGGTGCCTATCAAAGGGCATTGAGGGCATTAAGACTCAGATTTAGTTTTGCTCTCCAGTGAAAATGCACCTCTGCTCTAGTCCCATCCCAACTAGTTTATATAGAATTGGCGAGGAAAGGTCATGACTCAGTGGCAGAGCACCTGCAGGTATGGCTATGTCTCTGTAGAACCTTAGTGCCTGAGCTATAGAAAATGTTGCCTGCAGTCAACTGAAGTCTTAAAAGGGCTAGCAGAGATTTCCCTTCCTGTAACCCCTATGTGGGGAGAGCGGCTTGCAATCCTAAAAGGACCTATAATTGATTTTGTAATCATGCTTCTCTGTGGTTTTGGAACAGGAGAAGTGACAGGGGAGTTCATGCCTGTCAAGTGTTCCTATTTCCCCAGGACATTCCTGGATTTTCAGAAGAATCCCTGGCTTCTGATTTCATCGGAGAATATCCTGTTTTTCCCAGTGTCCAGTGTTGCTGCTGCTGAGTATGGGAGGAGGATGAGCCAGTGCTTGCAGCTGGTGCTGGCACTTATTTGAGGAACCCTCCTGAAGTAGAACCTTTGTGCATGGGGGAGGCATTTCCCTGCCAAAGTGGAGACAGCAGACACGCACAGTGCTCTTGCCAAGAAGGGTTACCATCTTCCAGGGGTATGGGCAGCTGGAACAGCTGGGAGAGTTGGAGGGAGGTAGTCAGTTCAAGCAGGGCATTGGAAGCTTGGTAAGGGAGGGAGACAGGTGGGTGATCTGGAGCATTTAATAGAGAGGGGGTGGGGAGGGGTGGTGTGCAATGGAATGGAGGAACGCTGAAGGTAGATGGGGCTGGTGATGAATGGGATCCTTGGCAGCTGGGAAAGGGGAGGGAGAAGGCTGCACTGCAATGGGGGCTCTGTGAGGGGGTGGGGCGAGCAGTCCTGCAAAAGTGGGTGCAGAGGGGGTTTGTGACATGGCAGGGCACATGTGTTTGTGTTGAGGGGGTGAAACATGAATCCACCTCTTCAAAGGGAACATTTGAGCTTGTATCCCAATTTTTATCACCAGCATGTTGCAGAGTATGGGAGTTATCTTGAAGTCTGAGGAGCATGGAAGAGCCATCTACTCAAATCAGGATGGTGGAGATTATGAGGCAGGTTGGACACTGCTTCTGGACACCTCCCTCTTTTGTGCACTGATCTTCCTGTGGGCCAACTCTTCATCCTATGAGCTGGGTGGTGGCAGAAACAATAGATGCCCAAACTGCCTGAGGAAAAGGAATGTGGCCAGTAGCAACACAGGACAGCCTAGATCCTGGAGGCAGAGAAGTCCAGGGTTGGTAGGCTGAGGAGCCAGCAGAACTTAGGGCTGTTGCAGTCTGTTCCTCTGTGGCTCACCTCAGCCACCCATTCACCTCTTTCCCTCATGCTGTATTTCACAGCATCAACAATCTGTGACCAAACAAGCTGCAGGATGATGAAAGCATTCAGAAAACACACACACACACACACACACACACACACACACACACAAACACACAAACACACACACACACCCCTGGAGTTCACCCAAGCCTGCGGATACAAGTCTTTGTGTCATTTGGACTAGTGTACATAAAACCCCAAATGAATTACTAATAGTATATGCAAGCAATTACTATTAAAATACTAAAGTAAGGGATTAATGAGTCAGTTTTGGCTGATGACATAGAAGTAATTTTCCATACCCACTCAGCACACTCCCCCCCCATTTGGTTTTTAAAACCTTTTATACCTTTGTTCATTGGGGCATATATATACATCCCACTAAAACATTTGAAACAATATATATCCAGATAAAGTGTGGCATGACAAACGACAACACTGGGTGAAAATTTCTTCACCCTTGCTATGTGATCAAATTTTGTGAATGGAAGAGAGACAAGGGTTGTAAAGCCTAAGGACTCCATGGAAGCCAGCTGGTCATTCTCTGAATCTATTATGATGAGCCCTGTGTGCCTTCCTCCTTTTACAAGGACTGGCAAGACCAAGCGAGTTCTGCAAACCTCCTATGATGTGTGGAAGTGACTGTGAAGTTGGCAGAGATTCAAGGGCCCCTGACTGCTACTTTCCATATATGGGCACAGGCAAAGCATGTTTTCATGTATCCAAAGAGGCAGGAATCCAAGCGCAGTGGGAAAGCCAGCCAGCTATTTATACCCATGAATCGAGTGTAGGTGAACGACGAGAGCTTGGAACTTGCAGTTGGCTAGATCTGAAAGCCCCTTAACTGCAGCGCCTCAGGCTATTATTTCCTTCCGTTCCCAAACAAGATGTAAGCATCTTAGAAAATCAAATTCTCATTTAGCCCAAGAGTCATGCATAATGTTGCAACTACTGAGTTGTGATGTGAGTAATTTTTTTAAAAAAAATCACAGTGCATTGTGCACCAGCGCTTATTGAAACTGGTGCATAATGCATAAGAAGACACTGTTGAATCTGTTAACATTTGCATTTAATCTATAAGAGCATTAGAACTACCATGATAGATTAGCCCAGAAAGTCCATCCAGTCTGGTATTCTGTTTCCAACAACTAATGCTTTGGGGACACTTAGAAGCACATGAAAGGAAAACCCTTCCCTCATTGTTTGCCCCATCAACTAGGACTCAAAAAGCATACTGCTCCTGAACTTCAGTTTCCATTTAGATAGCCATAGGTATGGTGTATTGTCCTCCATTAATTTGAAGATTGTTTGCATATTTTTGTGAACAAATCAGTCTGCTGTAAACTAATAATTTACAAAGATTAAGATACTGTATGGTATTAAAATGGGGGAGGGAGAAAGAGACAAAAGGAAAGGTGAATGCAAGGCACAGTTCTGTTTGTTTTATAGTCCAAGAACAGTTCAATTTACTTTCTTAGCAAAATCTAATTAGCTTCTCCAGGTCATTGAAATGCTACAGAGGCTGTCCTTTGCTACGAAAGGATAGGCTTGTGATTCAAGGTGATTTTGATTGAAAATAAAACATACAAAGGTAACCAGTGCTTTTCTTTTTGGTACAAGCTCTATGCTCAACTCACAAATCCGATTCTTCGGGAAATTGGCAATGAATTTCATTCTAAAAAGTTTCCTGTGCTAGACAAACAATCTGGTGCATGTGAAACTCCTTTCGTCTTCTTATCTTACTCAGTGCATCAGTAATTCGATATGGCAATAATTTCTGAACATTCTGCCTTCTGGAAATCCTAGTCTACTTTAGTGCGGTGCCAAAATCTATCCTCTGATTTCTCAAAAGTTTTCTTTAACTGCTATAAAATAGGTTTCCATTTCTCTGCCTCATTTTCAGTGCACTTTAAAATTTCTGTAGGCACCAACTTTTGAGCTTTTCTCCGCAGTACAAGGTAGTCAAGGTGTGTGGGTGTGCACGCACACACACACACACACATTTTTCTCACCAAAAAATATTTCTCTAGCATCTGTTAGCCTTCTTGGCTGCCTACACTTCCTAAACTGAAAATGTCCTATGGGGGGGGATTACTTCATGATGTTTCCCCCTGGTTTTTCATTAATGTGTGAGCAGCTAAGAAGGCTTCAGTGTGCAGACCTTGATTTGTATAATGAAAGAATGGACATTCACATTCTCCAGCTAGTGCAAAAGTGTCAAAATCACTGCCCCTCAGTAATGAGAGATTTCCCCTCTCCTTTGATAATTTCCAAATGTGTTTTCTTTTCCCATTAATTGATAGAGAATAAATGGGAGCAGGGAACTGGAATAAACTTTTAGCATAATGCTGTCAGTTGCAGAACCCCTGAGTGTAGTACAAGCTTCTAAGGAGGGGCAGAAAGGTAGGGGTAGAAAGCCTTTGGGGATATAGCATCAGGTCTAGAAGCTGCACAGAAAACTGGGGATAAAGCTACAGCTGGAGAATGGTAGCTGGGGGCAGATGGGAGTCTTTCTGACCCCTACCTGGAAACTCCTGAATTGTCCACATGCAAAGAGTGTGCTATATTACTGAACAATAGCTTTCTTTCCATTTATTTTACCCATTACTCAAGCAACTGATATAAATTCCCTTATTAATTCCCTTATAGCACACATGGTATGAATTTGTTCAAGACATGTCCACCATTTGCAATTGTATGGAAGTCACCATCTCTTAATGATTTTGTCATCATGTCCATCCTCTAATGCCTTCAAAAAGCTGACATTCTGATCTGCCATCCATAAAAAGCAATCCTGCCTAGCATGGCCAATGGTCAGCAGGGATGGGGGAGAAATTTGATATGGTTCACATTTAAAGGTGAACTTACCTAATTCCCACTTTCCAAAATGATACATGAACCAAAAATACAGCCATCTTTTTCAATTCACACATCACTTAATTTTTTAATACAAGACATGTACACAGAAATACATATACTAGTTCAAAGTGTATAGTGCAAAGTGCATAGCACACATATTAGCTAGTTTGCAAAAAATTGCATATAGAGGAAATTTTTGCATCCCAAGGCAGGTGAATTTTCATGCAATGAAATGAGAAATTGAGAGAAACCAAACTTGATAGATTTGCCCTTCTCTAAGGGTCACAAATTATTGGAGATGCAGTTCAACAACATTTGGGAAGCTAGCTCTATATTACTGACTATCTACCATTGACTTCCATGGGGGAATGCCTCTAAAATATACATAATTCCCCCCTTAGCACTACCACCCCATCTCCACCCTCCTCAGTTATGATGATAGCGTCACACCCTTAACAATCCCAGAACAGAAGTGAACTAACTACATCAAGGCAATGAGATATTTTCAATGGATTGCCTGTGCTCAGTGATAGTATTGCCCGTCTTTTGAACAGTCTTTGATGCATTCTAAGTTGCTTTAAAAAGCGACAGCAACCTCCTAAGTCTGCTTGCCTATTGTCTCTGCACATCAAAAGGACTTTTGGAGCCTGTGAGAAATGAGAAATATACTGCCACCTTGATGGAAGTCTGGGGAACTTACAGTCTTTCACGTCTCCTTTGGCAAAGGTTGAAGCTAGCTCTCACCCACACTAAGCTCAGACATTCAGGTTCCAAAATATCCTCCTGGTGCAGATTCGTTGTGCTTCAGCCTAGATTGTCTCTTGGTGTAACAACAAAGCCTTACATAAAATCAGATGGGAATGTACTCTTCTCCTCCCCTCCCTCCCCCTCCCCCCACCCCTTTAGGGCTATATCTTCTGAAATTCTGTTATGCACAGAATTTTTGCTCTCACTGGTGGGAGCAGGGCAGGAGCGTTGATGGTGGTTCATTAAATTCAGGTCAGGTTACCTGGGATGTTTGGGTTTTTTTGTCTCTTAAACGCCTACCTGTTACTATTTTTTGTCTGCCAGAGAGTTCCCTGCCAGAGGTTGTCTTGAAAAGTCGACACAGTGTGCCCTTACAGTGCCAAGCACAATAAATCATAACCTGCCTTCTGTGCTGGGAGCAGAATCCAGATAGTAGGGCTGGGCTGGCCTTGTGAAGGTTTTGGAAATGCACAAACAAATTAATTCTTCAGAGTTGCATCAAGACCTCTGGGTCAGGAAAGACTGTATTTTTCTGATGCACTTGCCCCTTGAAGCCAAAGTGGAAATGTCTGTCCGTGTGCATGTGCATGCTATGTAGCATAGATAGGAATCCGGATCTAGCTGATGGGCATGATCCTTATCTCCCTGCAAGCCCCATGGGCCAAGTTTGACCCACATGTCAACCAACTGATGTCAGGTGGCCTGTTTTTGCCCGCACAATATGAAATAAAACTGTGCTGGCAAAGGCAATGTAGTCTCAGCAGCCACCAGATGATCCTCAGTGCTTGAAAAGCCAAATGTGCAGCATTTGCACTTGTATTGTATCAGGCACCTGAGTTGCTCACTCAGATAATGTGTGGTTCCCAGGACAAAACTGCTTTTGCAACTGGATGTGCTTTATTGGATTAGGCTGCTAGTTTGCTTAGACTTCCCAACTGGAGATTGAAAGTTGTCAACAGATTCAGTAATTTTTACGTTTGATCCCATACTTGTCCACTTAGAAGCAGCTCCCATTAAGATAAAGTAGGGTTACTCCTCTCAGGTTAGGTGATGTAGGATTACTGCCCATGTTATCTTTGAACTGATTAATCAATGGCTAGTCATGCAATCCGCTATGTGTATGCTCAGAACTAAGGTCCACTGAGCTCAGTGGGATTTACTCCTCAAGTGAGTGTATATGGAATGGCAATCTTTGTTGATTAAATGTAAAGCAGTAGCCAGACTACCCAAACTGAAATAGAGATGCATTTTCAGAACACCAGGAAAGTATAATAGAGAGAGATAGTGATGGCACTGAAAGATAATGTTCTGCACTATTAAAATACAAAGCAGGGGCTACAGCAAAACGTTGCAGCATGGAGTGCTCATGTTCAGGGTTCCAACCAGGCAATAATTCCCATTTCCAGGAATACCATTTTGTTCTTCCTCACCCCAGTTTCTCCCCCTCCTGGGCACTCAGTATTCTATGGCCACTGACCATGTTCAATCCACATCAGGATTTTTGATGATGGTGGTTTTGACCCCCTGAAGGTTTCTTTCTAATATATATATATATATATATATATATATATATATATATATATATACACACACACACACAAACCTTGGGGCATTCCTGAGGCCTGCTGGTATCTCCTACATGTGCATATTCAGTCCCCCTTTGGACCATGCATGGATGGCTTCCCTTCAAAAATTCTGGGAGTTGTAGTTTGTTTAAAGGTATTCCCCCACTCAGAGTGGTTTAACAATTAATCCCTCTTCACAAGAAACTCTGGGAATTGTAGCTCTGTGTGGGGAGTGGCTCCCTAACAACTCTCAACCTTATTAACAAACTACACCCCCCCCCCGCAATTCTTAGGGGGGAGCCATGACTGCTTAAAGTTGCATCGTTGCTTCTTTAAATGTATGGTGTGAATGTGGCGAGACGAGAGTCTCAGAACAATTGGTTCCTCATAATACATTTCCAAAATGGAAGCAGATAAAGGGGGGGGGAATCCTTTGTCAGGCTACAGAACTCACCCCCAGGACTCTGTAATAGAGACCACCTAGTAGGTTGATAGCTGGGATTAGCCATTTCCCAGTTTGCCCCTCCGCCCCCTAAGTCTCATCCAGGAGAAGCACACAGATCCTGCAAAGTGACTGCTGAGCGCCAGATGTTGTGACAAAAGCAAAGATTCAGAGGCATCAACAGGCAAGGTGGGCATCTTGCCAGCTCCCTGCTCTCTTTGCCCTTCATGTCAGCTTCACACACCCCTCCCGTTCTCCCAAAGGATGCTAGTGACAACAGGGTCCACCTCTCTCTCTCTTCCATACACACACTGCAACATTCAGACTGTGTGCCTTTGCTTCTGTCTGGCATGGTGCTTGTTCTGCTCTGTACAATTACGCTGCAGGCTGTTTACTGCTAAATGCAGTAACTGTTGATTTTCTTAATAATCATCGTGGGTGCGGAATAAAAATATCTCACCGTGCAACAATAGCAACGCCAACTACAAAAGGGAGATGGGCACGCAGGCTCCTGGAGATGGTGATAGCACGTTCCACACCTTTGCAATATGGGAGGAAGTCCTTGCTGAGCACTCACAGAGAGAACTGCAGGGATGCACAAGCCTCAGTGACACACTAATGGTGACATGCACAAGGCATTAGAAGGACGAGAATAGCAATATGCCCTTTCTGTAGCTATACAGAGGGAAGTTGTTTACACAACCAGGTGCCAAGTTACACCATTACTGTCTATAGTGCTCTGGTTAGTAGTAGAAGTTATTTCTGAAACACTTGAGAGTTATTGCTGGGTGAGCTAGATGTACCAGTGATCTCAGTTATTAATATAAGCAGCTTCCTATGTTTATTTTATTTGCTCACTTGTTTAAAATTACTTATATACAACTATTCATAAAAAGGTCACACACACACACACTTGTGTGCGCAAACATAAACACACCAGGAATCAGCCATTATGGAAATAGGTATTCTTAACTGCTTGGATAAATTTGATGGAATATACAAGTTTACAGCAGGTATTTAAAATTCGAAACACTTGCTGAAAGGTAATTCTGTGGTGACCAATGTAACACTAGAAAGCTTCCTTACATAATATTTTGTGTTTTAGCAAGTATTATTTAACTGCAACTAACATCAAACTATTTCTCATTAACCAATTTGATCTTCTCTACAAAAACAATCAAGAAGAATGCCACAGGTAGTTTAAATGCTTCCTTTCTATTCTGTTTTAAAAGATGTGACCAATGTAACAGTTTTGCAGCCTCAAGAATTTATCTCTAACTTGGGTAAGTGTTTTCTCTAAAAATATGAATTGTACAGTTGGAAGGCACCCCAAGGGTCATGTAGTCCAACTCCCTGTGATGCAGGAATATCAGCTAAATCATGCATGGTAGGTGGTCATCCAACCTCTGCATAAAAACCTTCAAGTCCACCACTGTGGAACTCCTGTTGCTCTGTCCCAGCTCCTGCCAACCTAGCAGTTCGAAAGCACACCAGTGCAAGTAGATAAATAGGTGCTGCTGTGGCAGGAAGGTAAATGGCGTTTCTGTGTGCTCTGGCACTCATCATGGTGTCCCATTGCATGAGAAGCCGTTTAGTCCTTCTGGCCACATGACACAGTGTAGCGTAACCAATGTAACATGTAACAATTCATTTATAGACACCCACAAACTAATGCCTCCTAAGAAAGAACCGTTGCACGAACACTTTCATATGCATTCACAAGTTGCAAATCAGCACCAAACCTATGTGGGAAGCGTTACTGCCCATGGGAATTTACACTTAGCTATGGCAACCCCTTGGTGATTTTTTTTTAACCCCACATTTATCATTTGCAGTGAAGACAAATGTCACAGAAGTCCCCCCTTTTTTAAAAAAAACAACAGAATTTCATACTCATAAATATCATATTGCATTGTCTGGCTAAAAACAACAACCCTTTCTTCTCAATTTCCTAGTCTCACACTCAACAATAACAATGTTGCCAGCTGACAACAGTACTTACGTAGCTGTTTCTGCTTCTGCGCTTTCTTCCAGGTTTATCACATTTATCACAGAGGCAATATTTCTGGTGTTTGTAGTGTTTATTTTAAATTAGGATGCAGTGGGTCTCCATAAGCATTAAGTCCCCAGTCCAGGCTCAGCTAGAGACATGCTGGTGTAAGTTGATCATGCCACTTCAACTGGTGCTTAGATGTTTGAGCTCAAGCCGGCTGAGCTGAGACTAGTGTAAATCTGAAAAGGGGGCGTCTTCCAGGCATGCAGTGGGGACAAGACCACAGAGGGGCTTAGGCTGGATCTCAAACGTGTTCAGCTCAGTCAAATGATTGGTAACCCAGCATACAGTAGATCACAATTTTAAACATGTGTTTCCCTTTTTCCAAGCTTAGGCAGTGCAGCAGCCCCACTGCTGAATGGAGTTTGGACATGTTGTAAGTTTACTCTGGCTTAACTCACACCAGCTTGCTTTACACCAGTTTCTTTTGCATAAGATTTTTGTTGTTGGCAACCATCTGTCTTGAGAGACAATGGGATGCACCTCTCGGGGTGATGCAGTCATACCCCTGCATAGGATTGCTCCCCTAATAATTATTAAGGTTTTAGGGAAGAAATTACAACAGTCCTAAAAGAAGTTTAAATGTCACATGTGGCAACACATTTATGCTGTGCAAGTTTCACCATTGTTGTGTTATATTGATCACGAGAAATGTGGCATGCCAAACACATTTCAGTTAACATCATAATACATTTTCTTAATGCTAAGAATCTTAAAGAATAATGTTAAAACATATGGTCTGTGTGTTTTGTTTTTTCATTTATTGAAGAGTGGTATGTATGTTTGTGACTAACATAGTATGCTCAGCCAATGTAAGCTTCATTGTCTTAAGTTCCTCTGATCTTGTTAGTTCACCATATGAGATAGCAAAACTATCACTGTAATACTATTTTCTTGGAAAGTTTTCAACTGAACTTGGGGGGGGGGGGACATGTCACATTTCTGGTTGTTTTACTTACATGTTTCCAGATCTTGAAACTTCGGAAGATTATCTTTAAAATGATATAGATCATGTGAGCTATGCATTAAAATGAAAAATGAATCTGTAGGTTGACATTTTAATACAATTATCCTGAATCTCTATTGGCAAAGTATTGCACAAGACAAGACCAATGAAACTAAAGGCTTAATTTCTTGTTGCTGTCAAATCAGTCTTGTGAACTTGTTGAATGACCAGTGATGCTCCTTCAAGTATTCTCAGTGATGAAGCTGGGATGTAAGAGTTCAGGCAGTCCCTAAGCAGTTCAGGGCTTTGTAAATTAATACAAGGACCTTGAACCAGGCTCAATAGTCGATAAGCAGCCAATGCAGATGTTTAAATGGTTGTTGGCCAAATGCCCCCCATCAGCAGTCTATCTAGCCACCCAGAGTGGCTGGGGAAATTCAGCCAAATTCAGGATATATATATTATTATTATTATTATTATTATTATTATTATTATTATTATTATTATTATCTGCACTAGCTGGTTTGTTATATATGTTCCCAAGACAGTCACCAACTTTCTCTGTAGACCAGACTGAGATAGATGGATCTATGGCTTGATTCTGGATAAGGCAGTTTCCTATAGTATTCTTCCAGTCTAAGGCCCTTTGCTAGATAGTTATCAATTAAACAACAGAACAACGTAAGAAGCAAAAGCAATGTCTCACCCTTATATTCACTGAGTCTAGGATTTGCATGTGGAAACTCCAATACAAGCAGATTTTTAAAAGTTCAAGCAAGCATTTGAATAGGGTTGGGATGGGGAATCCAAAATGAATATTGGCAGGAAGCTGGCACTTTCAAATTGCACTATGTTTTCCATCTGTGCACACATTTGCTCCCCCACCCAGTTCTCACTGCAACATTCAAAATGTAGCCAAAATAGGATTCTGGGCCAATTGTTGTATCCACTGCAAAGACGCAGCACCAAGTTCTCCCACCAACCCACCACCAGCATTTCTTTTCTTCCTGTGCTTTTTTATGTTGTGAAAGATCACTGGCTAGACAGCAGGTTTCAGAGCCCTAAGAGAACCTGCTGGGTCTGTCAGCTGCTTAAGCTGCAGTGAGAGAATGCCAAGGCTCAGAAGTTCTCTATGGTCCAATGAAGCAGGTTACAGTTCATCCTTGTGCATTTTCAATAAGTAAACTGTTGTTGTTTTTTATCAGTTGATCCAGTGGAGAAGGATGTTAAAATATTCCACAGGGCAATATAGGGATCAATCTGCACCCTACCTGCCACATGACTAAAGCACACATATGGCCCAGAAACTCTGTCCAATGCTGTTTTAAGCATTCAAGTTCCTTAAAGCCCAAAACATCTCTGGGTGCCCTTGGCTATGAACACTCGAAATGCAATGTCCCAGCAGTCAAAGTTTACTGTGAAAGGGTAAAGAAAAATGATTAATTTAGACTACTTATCTTAGATGAGATCCCATTCCAGTGTATTTTACATGAACAGAAGCAAAAGAGAACATGGACCTACTACCCTTAACAGCTGCATGGAAGGAATGTGAGATTGAGGAGAAAAACTAAGTGATTGCTTAAATTCTCTCTTCAATACCATCACTGTACAAGGAGTGCAGAAGTCCTCATGGGGCCCCCAGGGACATGGAGTTTCTCCATACAAACAAATATTGCATTGTTCCGAGACTCAGTGCCCTAAGTACAGGGCAGCTGCCTGTTCAGGTGCTCCTTTGCATTTGATCTCAAGTCTAACCTGTGCAGGGAATTTTTTGCATAGGCCAGCCTGTCAACTCTGCATCTTAGTTGTGGTGGAAAAGGGTCATCATATAGGGCTGCTGTTGCACAGAATGGTGAACTAACATACATGAAAGATGAAAATATTAAACTCCTTATTAAACAGTTTTAACAGGCATGTCCTCTTGCCTAACTGAAGAGGGATGAATCATAGATCAGTGGTAGAGTACATGGTGTTTTTGTTTCTGCAAAGATCCCAGGTTCAGTCACTGATATCTTCAGGTAAAAAGAATAAGGGTAATAATGAGAAAGTCCTATGCCTGTAGAGCCAGTATGTTCCAGAGTAGACAATATTTAGCTTGAACCTTAGACCTGAGGTAGGAATATGGCCCACCACACCTCTTCATCTGACCCTTTTAATACCCCCCCCCCCGACCTTCCCTGGTCCATGATTTACACTCTGTATTTTTGCCTGAATGGAATGTGCGCTTGAACTCTGATACTGACTCTTGCTTGTCTGAATGGATAACAGAGTGGGGTGCATGAGTGTCTGTGGAAACTAGTCTAAAGCAGAAAGGTGAAATTTTCATTTGTTCCTCTGCTCACTTTTGCCTCTGGCCTTACCCACCATGGACATGTGGCTATTGGAAGATTGCCCAGAAAAGAATGCAGCCCTCCAACTGAATAGATTCCCCACTCTGGGCTAGATGAACAAATATGAAGTTATGTGAACTTTCCTAACTGTGAGCATCTCTCACATGCTGGCAGCAGGCAGCAGGTACAAGTATGGTCCTCTTCCACTTCTTGTCTTTTGACTTCACAGATATATGCTGAAGTGAGAGCAGAAGTCACAGCTGAGCTCAGTGGGAGTGGCCTCCTAGGACGCCATAGCATTGCAGACCGAGACTGTGTTTCTCAAGCTTCACGTGTCTTCAGAAATGCCCTGGTGAAAGGCCAAAATTTAGGGGGCCCCCCAACCTCTTGCCTTCCGTTCTGCTCAATTCACTATGTCATAGTTGTGATACCCTGCAGCGCCCCACTAGGCTTGGAGCCCAGCGTGGTGGAACTGGTTGTGCTGCCCTTAATCTGCCACTACTCACAACGGTCAGCTTCTGTGTTTTGGTGAACTTGCAAGCAGGGTTTGCTTTCATCATCTGGTATTATTCCCTGGTATATTGTGCCTGTATGTGAAAGTTCCACATAGCCAACCCATCTAGAATTTGTCTAGTACTCTTTATTAATGCCAGCTAAGCAAGTGACCATCATCACACCTTGGACTTAGGACCATGTCATATGAATTTTCTATTGTCTGTGTACTGATATGCTTTAATAGTGCATCAGAGGAATTACAACTCCAGTTCTAATGGAACTTTAAAATGCACAGAGCTTTACCAAAGCCACACTGGTGTAAGATACACAGGTTACATTAGCCAGAGCAGCCCAAATAACGTCTGAATAATCACTGTTGAAAATCAGTTCTGGACTAAGTGGGCTGTTGGTCTGATTTAGCAGGGATTTGGGTGACTTACAACAGCCTTTAGAATCATACTAATATATAGAAAGGCAGCAATTCAAAATCTCTCTCTCTCTCTCTCTCTCTCTCTCTCTCTCTCTCTCTCTCTCTCACACACACACACACACACACACACACACACACAGACACACCTTCCCAGAAGCAGTGTGTAAGGAACCAGCTAATGTTTGGTGAGATAAGAATGGTTTCAGATGGTGCTTGAAGATTACCAGTGTTTTATGTATTGTTGTGTTGCACCGAGATCATATTTATATCCCTTAGATGCAGTCAGTGGTTTTTTTAGGGGTACTGAGGGGTATGCAGTACTCCCCTACAAAAGAAAATAAATGTTAAAAGTGTGGCACTTACTTTAACAGCTTCACAATGTACCAGAGTACTGGTACCCTTTTTTTCTTAAAGAAAAAAGAAAAGAGCACTGGATTCAATTAATGGAAATCACCAGTAGAATTAATCTAGGTTTTCAGGCAGCATCTCTGTTTGTGGTGGATTTGGCTTCATTTTGGGTATCTAAGGACTGCTTCAATTCACTCATGACACAGTAGTAAAAGCTAGGTGTACCACCAAATGTACACTTGGCAGAGAGGGGCATTTATCTGTATAAGAGAAATGTTTTCTGTTTGCCTTATTTGGTGTACACTAAACATTTTTGGTGTTTATCATAATGTACGGCATACCATGGTGTGTGCATTGGCCATGATAAACATCCAGGGCAGAGAGTGATGCTAAGTAAACACTCAAACTGTTAATGATGCATCAAGTACTACAAAAGGTCAGTGACACAGTCCATATCTAGAAGATTTTGGGCTGCACATACATAGCACAATATTTCAATGCTGTGTGCTGAGCCAGACCATTGGTCTATCTAGCTCAGTGCTGCCCTCACTAACTGGCAGCAGTTCTTAAGGATTTGAGGCACATCTCTCTCTCGGCCCTACGTAGAGTTGCTGAATCTGGATTCTTCTTCATGCAAAGCAGATGTTGTACTACTGAGCTATGGTATTCCCAGATGGAACACAGGAAGCTGCCATATACTAAGTCAGACCATTGATCCTTCTAGCTCAGTATCATTTACACTGACTATTAGCAGCTCTCCAGGATTTCAGACAAGGATATTTCCCAGTCCTGCCTTTAGCTGTTGGTGAAGCACATCCACAGCCCCTGATTTCTCTACACTTGTAATCAGTGCTTTTTTTCCTGGGGGAACACAGGGGTATGCATACCCCTAAGCATTTTGTGAATCTAAGTTTGGCCTCACTGAGGGGCAGTATTTCAATTTGAGTAGGAAAATGAGAGTACCTCTAAACATTGCGTGTGTGTGTTTGTGTGTGTGTGTGTGTGTGTTTAAAGGGGGGCACTGCTTGTAATGATGTTCTGCCTCATCAATCAGTCAAAAGGCTAGCTGGTGCTAGGTTGTATGGATTATGTATGTGTTGCGCACACATACATTACTTCAAACTGTTGTAAGCTTCCCAGTGGTTCTTTAGGCCAAAAGGTGGGATATGATTCTTCCGAATGAATGGATAAATGATTTATGTGTGAACTGACTCAATCAAACAGCATTTGGGATGATGGGAGTTGAAAGGAAAACTCTTTCTGCAGAGGTAGAGATCTGTGATAGCCCATTCATACTGATCTTTTCTAGTCAACAGCAGGAGAATGTTGACAATGGTAAGGTGCGTGGGGGGGGAGATTGAAGATGGAAAATAAGTGGGAAAGAGAAATAAGAGACAGACAATAATGGAAGGATGAAGGAGGAGGTAGCATGGTGTAGAAATAAAATGGATAGTCAATAGTTTCAGGTTAGAAGAAAAAAAAAGGACTTACACTCATATGGAATTTGCCAAGATGTTGTGATGGCTAGGCATTGGTGTAGAGGCCTTAAAAGGGACATTGGACAGACACATGGAAGATAGACCTCAGCTAGTGACCATTTACCAGCATACTTAATGGAGACTTTAGATTCATTTGCAGTGGTACCACTGAGTCCCAGGAGCTGAGGGGCAGCAGCTACTGCATTCACACCCTGCTTGTGGGCTTGCTGGAGGGAAGGAGTGATAGCTCAAAGTGGTAGAGCATCTGCTTTGAATGGAGAATCATAGAATCATAGGATTGTAGAGTTGGAAGGGACCCAAGGGTCATCTAGTCCAACCGCCTGCAATGCAGGAAAGTCCCAGGCTCCGTCCCAGAGAAGGTCTCAGCATCACCTGGTAGGGCTGCGGAGAACAGCCCCCCCCCCCAAACCCTGGAGAACTTGGTTTTAGTGGTGGCGATGCCAAGCTAGATGGACTAATGCTCTGATTCAGTATAAGACAGCTCCTTGTCGTTCCTATCTGGTTGGCTATTGTGGGGGGGAAGAGATCTGTCCCTTTGATCTGATCCAGCGGAGCGATTCTTTAGGCTCTTTGAAGAGCCGCGATCGAATTCTGCCAACAGCACAGAAGTGGAGTTGGGGCGGGTGGTGGGGTTCTTCCCCCGTCACGCTCAGAGTCCATAATTCGCTTTCATTGCCTTTCTCCTCCCTTCCCGGAGGAGGGTGAGTGCGCGCGTATGACGGTCCACAGGAGTGAAGGAGACCCTGGAGCCTTGGAAGAGCTCAGTCGTTTGTGCCAGTCTGGAAGAGGAGCGACAGGAGTGGGGTGTGTGTGTGTGTGGATCTAGCCTTTATTTTTATTATTAATATATTTTTAACCAAACAAACAAAAAAAGAGTCTCCGCCCCGTGTTTCCCCGGCTGCCCCAGCAACACCATCCCCGCGCGTGACGTCAGCCCCCAGCTCGGTCCAAGGCGAGCCTGCCAAAAGGCTGCCCATTCAAAGTGCTTTGGCAGCCGTCGGAGCTGGAGAGCGAGAAGCGAGCGCTGCTGCCTGCTTCTCCCGGTTGCCCACGCCTCGTCTACCGTTTCCTCCCAGCCTTGCCTATCCCAGCAGTCGATTCAGCAGGGGAGGCTTTGCAAAGGTCCCGCTGAGCATCCCCCGGAGAGAGAGTCACAGAGGAGGGGGAAAAAAACATCCCGTCTGTGGTCCTTCCTTACCTTCTTACGAGGCGCGCTTTTCGCTTCCTCCGGCTCCTAGGCGAGGATGCTGAAGGCGTCGTGGCTGCGCGAAGAGGCGAAGGAGGGCAGGCTCCTTTCCTCCTGATGAGTGAGTACCGCAGCCCTTGGCTCTGGCGCCAGCATGCCTGCCTCCTTCAACGCCCCCCCCACCCGCTTCCGCCTAGGCTCTTTTCACCCGAAGCTGCTAGAGGGGTTTTTTAGAAGAGGGGATTTTTGGGGGGTGGCGGTGTATTATTTCTGTCGTATTCCTGACCTTGCGAAAACCAACATAAGTGGAGAAGGACAAGGGATCTGAGGGAGATGTGGGGCGGTGGAGAGCTAGAAGGGGTCTCAAGTCGTATTTGATCTCCCCACAACCCCTGTTTTCTCTGCGGAAGAGGAGCCAGGCAGTGGTTCAAAGGAAGCGCAGGGCATTGGAGAGTTCAGGAGGAAAAATGATTTTGGAGGGGAGAGGCACGGGGAGGGGGGGGAGTTCAGTTTTGGGTGTCTGAAGCTGACTTTGGTCCCTTCAGCTTTCTCCTTCCCCCATGGTGTGAGGATGCTTCAATTGTACAGAAAGTGGGGGGGGGTAGAGGAGAGTTTAGGGGTGCAGAGTTCTCAAATGCTTAGATTTTGTCGGGATTCTCAGATGTCTGATTTTCTTTAAACAATTACAGTATTTATTTATTTATTGAAGAGGTGGAAGAGGATATGATGCTTCCTTTGGATTTTCCCTTCCCTGAACTAGAGGTGCAAAAATAATAATGCTGGAATAGGTTTTAGAAAAGATTGAGTGAAGAGAGCAAAGAAGGTCAAAAGGTTTACAGCAGCAAGGTCTACAGTCATCAAACATGTGGTGAGAGAAGTGGAGTGGACTTCAGTTCCCACCCCCAATAACCATCTATGTCAGGTAATTTAAGGCTCTGCTGAAATCCTATTGAAATTTTGGAGGGAGAGAGTTAAGAACAAAAGGTTCCTGGGTCTGCAAGGTTCATAGAACATTTTTAAAAGTGTTTGTGGGGGGAACATCAATTCCATTACACTCACGTACCTCCTTCAGCCTTCCTATTGGGTAAACTAGGAAGTAATTGAATTATATACAAAGAAGAAGAAGGAGGAAAGAAGAGTGAGACAGACAGATTGAAAGAAAGAAAGAGGCAATATTTCTTTTCTCTGATTAATTTTTTCCTGCTCTTCTGGAAGATGACAGGACCCAACCAAGGCGTTGGTTACAGCTCTTGATGAGTTGATGGGATTGGTAGCAAGTGATCGGGATGGAAATTATGGGGCTGAGAGTCTACTCCACAGCACTGAGAGCTTTTGATTGCTGTGAAAATGTGGGAGGCGGAAAGAAGCAGGCAGGGCTAGCTGGGTAAAGCTGTGGGGGATGAGCGCAGCTCCTGCCTTGGACAAAAGTGGCAAGGGAGGGGTGGGGAGTGCATGGATTTTCAAGGGAGGGTGAAAGAGGAAAAGCAGAAAGGAACTCCAGAGAACTGTCAGGTCAGGAAGTATTGATATAATAATACAACCTGGCTGATGGAGGGTGGAGAGCAGGGATGCTAGAGTTAAGTAGGACATGGGGCTGTTAGCAAGCTAATGCTTCCCACATCTTTCTGATCCCCTTCCCAGGAGTTCAGGGGTGGTGGGCAGAGCCGGCAGAGAACAGGAAAGCTTGGTAAAGAAGACCAAATAATAGAGGGAACAGACTGTGGAATCAAGGTGATGGGAGTCAGGAACCAAGAAGATGGCAGGGGACATGTGAAAGGTGGCAGGGGCCCTCTTGTTGAAAGGATGCCCTGAAATGCATGCCAAGTTTAGCACACAGAGCTGTTGAATTTTCTACCTTGCCAGCTGGCCATTGCCAGTGTTGTTGTTGTTTAACCAGGGTTCTGATTTCCTCCCTCCACACTTCCCTCCAGGTTTGCCTGTCCGCGCAGAAGCTGGGCTGGACGGAGCATAAAGATGCTGAAGGGTGCTTGGCTGCTCAGTGTCTTCACAGTGGCTGGGATCTGGCCGACAGAGAGCCGCAAGCCTGCCAAAGACATTTGCAGCAAGAGCCGCTGCCCTTGCGAGGAGAAGGAGAACGTGCTGAACATTAATTGCGAAAACAAGGGATTTACGACCGTCAGCCTCCTCGTGCCGCCACCATCCAAGATCTGCCAGCTCTTCCTCAATGGCAATGCCTTCACTCGCCTCTACCCAAATGAGTTTGTCAACTACTCCAACGCGGTGACCCTGCACCTGGGCAACAATGACATGCAGGAGATCCGAGCTGGGGCCTTTGTAGGCCTTCGGACCCTTAAGAGGCTACACCTTAACAACAACAAGCTGGAAACCCTACAAGAGGACACTTTCCTAGGCTTGGAGAGCCTGGAGTACCTTCAGGCTGACTACAACTACATCAGCGCCATTGAGGCCGGGGCTTTCAGCAAGCTCAACAAACTGAAAGTCTTGATCCTGAATGACAACCTCTTATTGTCACTGCCCAGCAACGTTTTCCGTTTTGTCCTGCTAACCCATTTGGACCTCAGAGGGAACAGGCTGAAGATGATGCCATTTGCTGGAGTCCTGGAACACATTGGAGGCATCATGGAAATCCAGCTGGAGGAGAATCCATGGAACTGTACCTGTGACCTCCTGCCTCTCAAGGCTTGGCTGGACACCATCACTGTCTTTGTAGGGGAGATAGTCTGCGAGACCCCGTTCCGGTTGCATGGCAAAGATGTCACCCAACTCACAAGGCAGGATCTTTGCCCACGAAAAAGTGCAGGTGACTCCAACCAGAAGGAGAAGCATTCCTCCCACTCTGACACACACGCCCAGAGATTTCCCCCAACCACTAATTCTGCCGTTGGTGCCACCAGAGCCCCGAAATCCAGTCGCCCACCCAAAACAAGGAATCGCCCAACTCCACGGGTCACAGTGTCTAAAGACAGGCAGATCTTTGGGCCTATCATGGTTTACCAGACCAAGTCCCCTGTGCCACTCACTTGCCCAAATGGCTGCGTCTGCACTTCTCAAAGCTCTGACAGTGGGTTGAATGTCAACTGCCAAGAGAAAAAAATTGGCAACATCTCTGATCTCCACCCAAGGCCCAGCAGTCCAAAGAAACTCTATCTCACAAGTAATTACTTACAAACTGTCTACAAAACAGATCTCTTGGAATACAGCTCATTGGATTTGTTGCATTTGGGAAACAACAGGATTGCAGTGATTCAAGAAGGTGCCTTCTCTAACCTCACCAGTTTACGCCGACTCTATCTCAATGGTAATTACCTTGAGATCCTGTACCCTTCCATGTTTGAAGGGCTGTATAGCCTGCAGTACCTCTATTTAGAGTATAACGTTATCAAGGATATCCTGCCACGTACCTTTGATGCCCTGGGGAACCTTCACCTGTTATTTCTGAACAACAATCTGCTGAGGTCCCTGCCTGACAATGTGTTTGGGGGCACAACCCTGACCAGACTCAACCTGAGGAACAACCATTTCTCATACTTGCCAGTGCGAGGGGTCCTTGACCAGCTTTCAGCTCTGATTCAGATTGACCTCCAAGAAAACCCTTGGGATTGTACTTGCGACATCATGGGGCTGAGGAACTGGATTGAAAGAGTCACAGAGCAAAACAACCAGCAGCTGGGGACCCCCGTTGTTATTAATGAAGTCATCTGTGACTCTCCAACCAAACATGCTGGAGCACATCTCAAGACCTTGAGCAAGGAGGCTATCTGCCCTGAGAACCCCAATCTGTTAGATTCTTCTTTTCTGTTGCCAAATCTGAACACAGACATACCACAGGCCTTCAGTATTTTTCCCAGCTCCTATCCAGAAATACGTACTGAAGTCCCTCTTTCTGTCTTAATTTTGGGCCTTCTGGTCGTGTTTATTTTGTCTGTCTGTTTCGGGGCTGGTCTGTTTGTCTTTGTTCTCAAACGTCGCAAGAGTATGCCAAGCGTTCCCAGCAGTGCCAACAATCTTGACGTAAGCTCCTTCCAGTTGCAGTATGGGTGCTACAATAGCGAGGCGCACGATAAAGCAGAAGGGCATGTGTATAATTATATCCCACCTCCTGTCGGCCAGATGTGCCAGAACCCCATCTACATGCAGAAAGAAGGAGACCCGGTGGCTTACTATAGGAATCTCCATGAGTACAGCTACAGTAATCTCGAGCCTAAGAAAGAGGACTCTGCCAGCCTAGCATTTACAATCACTGCAGCAGAAATGCTGGAGAAACAGGGCTTTTCGAGGGAACCAGAGCTGCTGTATCAAAACATAGTGGAGAGGGTCAAGGAGCTGCCCAGTGGAAGCCTGGTCCATTATAACTTTTGCACCCTCCCCAAAAGACAGTTCACACCTTCCTATGAGTCAAGGCGACAAAACCAGGACAGGATAAATAAAACAGTTTTGTACGGGACTCCCCGGAAATATTTTTCAGAGCAATCCAAACCTGAACTTCCTTTATTGCAAGAGAAACTACAGACTGAACCAGACTACCTCGAAGTTCTGGAAAAACAAACTGCCATAAGTCAGCTGTGAAGTGGAGCCAGGGTTGGGGAAGGCTGGGCTGAGGATTCATTTGCTAGGGGAGAAGTCTTTTTTTAAAAAAGAGAAAGAAACAAATGAAAGAAAGAAAGAAAGAAGGAAACACTAACCCAATTCCGAACTTGACAGACCAAGGCAATGTGTCAAATCCTCAAGAGTTTCCACATTTTAAATTCTCAAACAACCCTTCTACAACGCCAGGGCTATGATGGGTGCTTTTCTTTTTCTGCTATGTCCCTTTTAAGTTATTGCTTGGATTTCTCCACATCCCATCCCTCAGCCCTTTGGGAACTGAGGCTGAACCTTAATGTTTTTACTGAAGCAGTTTTGCCTACATTTCTTTCCGGGGTGGGGGTGGGGACATAGGACAGTGAAAGGATGCTGGGGGGAAGTTTTCCCCCTCCCATACACTTGAAAGGGAATAGATATTCTCCAAAAATTCTCTCCTCCCCAGACTTAGACCGTTTCTTCTCCCCCCCCCCTTTTTGTAAATAATATTGTCAGTACAGCTCTTTCAATTACCAAGTGCAGCCACAGGGCGTCACTTCTTTTTTCCTTTCCCTTTTTGGCATTAAAGTGCCTTTGCACTTTAAGTACCTTATTACTTAAGTGTTGCGCTTAGCTTTGAGAAACATGAATCTATTTTAATGTGTTGTGTAATTTTTTCTTTTTGAAATTATTTTAAAAAGAAGGAAATGTAAAAAATAGATCTCTTACGTGTCGGCTGCATTCAGCTGAAAAGGGCTGCTGTTTCACTGACAGCAAAAATCAGCCCGTCTTTGTTAAGTGATTCTAGTTCAAAGGCTTTTTAAAAAATAGACTGAATTGTAAATTGTGTAAGTTTCACTCTTTCCCAGCCCCCATCAACATTTTCTCCCCTCCCCATGTCAGGTTTGTTATTTTTTACCTGGAAGATTGCAGTCAGCTAAAAAATTACCAGTGGGTTGGGGCGCTCTGCTGCCCCAGTTGGGAGTGATAGTTCATTAATAAAAAGACATTTAACATGATAAGGACCCTATTGAACCAATATCCCATCTTTGCTACACTGCAGCTCCTAACACCATTGTAGTGCTCAGTGTTTTCATTTTCCCCCTCCCCAGGTTATTTGCCTAATTAAGAGAACATTACTCTCTACCTGTAAATATTTTTTTCTGCAGTAAAATTAGATATTTTTATACGTTTAATGACAGGAGTTTACCTTACTCATGCTGGAGGATAAAATTTAAACTGCGGGGGAGGGGCATCTTCATCCCCCCTTTTCTTTCCAGGCATAATATTTTATTTATGCTAAGCATGTCTACCAGTAGGTATTTCCATATATCACCCTGAATAAGGAAAGTGCTTGTTTAATCTTGGACAACCTTGCAGAGGATTTTCAGCGTCTGGAGTAGAACTGGATTAAAATCCCTTTCCCTGCAGAAAACCTACGGAGTGTCCTGGGTCTAATTCCTTTGTGTTAGATTTTACTGAATCTAAATACGCACACCCTGTCATCCATACACATCAGAAAAATGAGAAGGAATTAACATATATCCAAGGCAGCAATTCTGTATTCCTGGGAGGGTATACCAGGGGTCAGTAGGTCTGCATCCAATGTTGGTCTTACTCAGAGCAGGCCCATTGAACTCAATGTGCATGCCTAACTGTGGCCCACTAAATTCCCTAAGGAGAATTTAGTTGAACACCAACCTCCCCTAAGGATGTTCTGGGTTGATTTCTTTGAAGGGAAAGTGAGAGGTCTGCTTACAGAGACAAGAGACCTTACCTCAGCAGGCCTCTCTCCTCACCACTGCAGGATAGTAGAGGCAAAAGGAGTAATCCCTTTTCTCAAGGGCTGGATCAGGGATCCTTATATCCAAAACCTTCCCATTCTCCACACACACCTCTGAAAGCCTACACCAATTGCTCCAGTTAGAAATGCATGAAGAACACATAGATTCTCCCAGTACTGCCATGCTGCTGTGTGCTGTTTGGAGAACTTGGGTCCCCCTGTCTCACTTTCCCACCTATACCAAATTATCTAGAACTAAGCCTCATTGAACTCAGTGGGCTTTACTTTGGTGTTGCCTTGGCAAGACTTGTGCTGTTAATTAGACAGAAGAAATGACCAAACTCTTCAGAACATACTAAGCTGCCTCACAAGGAGTCAGACCATTGGTCCATCTGCCTCAGTACTATCTACACTGGTCAGCTCTCCGGGCTTTCTGACAGGGGGCATTCACAGCCTTCCATGGAGATGCTGGGGATTGAACCTGGGACCTTCTGCAGGGAAAGGAGATGCTCAGCAACGCAACTTCCCAACTGCTAACTTTTGCTTCTCATGGTGAGGGTTCAGATACAGCTATAGATAGATATAGGTGTCAGCTGGCGCAACAGTCCTCCCCACCCACTCCTCTCCTCACACATACCCTATGCCTTTCCATATATGCTCTGGATGTTTGGGGGGGGGCATAGAGCAGACTTGGGATGTGCACGGGGAGGGAAGGGGAAAGTTCCATTCTGCAAGCAGAAATCTTTGCACTGAGGGAATACATTCGTAATTCTACAACTCAATAGTAACATACTGCTATTATCCCTGCCATCAGCCTTACAACGTATAAAGACAGACCCACAAGGAAAGGACAGCGGATGGAAAAGCTAGAGGAGGGCGATCAGTTTCCCAGCGACATAAAACATCATTGAGCTAGAGGAGAGCATCCAGTTTTACGCCAGGTTGATCTTCCCTTGCTGGTGTTGCTGCCTGAGTAGCAGTTGGTGGCTCTTGTTCCTTTGTATGGCATATGTAACTGGGGTGTGTGCTACAACCCAAATGTCAGCATCTATTACATTTTGTTGATTCCTGTAAGAGAGAGTCACACATTTGCTTAATTCTCCCAATAACATCAAAGGGTTCTGTTGGTAGGGATGTGGAAATCCAGATGCCCATCACCTCTAGCACCTGAAAAATTGGCTGTGGTGCCACAGTCACTGCTGAGAACAGGAAGCAGGTTTGCCCTCCTCCAAGAGTGTTGCTAGGTTTTTAAAAGACTTATTTCTCCCCCTTCTCCTTCCCAATGACTTGCTCTTATTTACAACAAAACCAGTCTTGTTCTGGTCCCTTGTGCAGATTTGCTGCAGATTTGCCCATGATACAGATTCGCATAGAATGAGCATATACAATGATATATGCAAGTTAGGTCCCTGAGCAAACAGATATAGTGAAGTGTCTCACTGGAAGCATGCTTTTCAGCATGCCCTGCAACCAAGGAGGGACAGAAATTCAGTTCACATTTAAAGGCGAACCTACATAATTCTCAACTTTCTGAAATGATACATGAACTGAAACTCAGCCATCCCTCAAAATTCACAGATCACTGAATTCTGCAATGCAGTTCTCCAATCAAGTAATGTGCACAGAAATGCATTATATTGGAGAAAACTGCTTTGCAAAAGTTTTCTGTGTTGGGCAAATTATATGTTTTTACAGAGCAATTCGCACTAAAATGCTGACAAATTTTCATGAGCAGGGGCAGTCATGAACTGCTGCAGAAATGTGGAGAACTGAATTTGATATTGGAAAAATGAGGAACCAAAATTGATAAGATACACCCGTCCATAGCTGCAGCCCAGTGATGCTGCTTTCTATTGTAAGGGCAATAATACTAGTACATGGGGACCCAGGGATCAGCACTTACTGTAAGTCCCAAACCTTTGACTTCCATCCCTTAACACTACTCTCCACCTTTTCTTGTGTACTGTTCAGTGTGCAACCTGGTTGCCACATTCCCCTTGCTTCCGTGTCCCTGTAGTCCCTGCAGTCCTGCCCACCTGTCAGATTTGGCCAGTGGTGGAGCCAAAAATGTTCTTCACCACTGCACCAGTGGAAAAGTTCCCCAGTCAGATGCTGTGACTTCCTGAGCCCAGCACATCTCCATTAAGCACTGCCCAGGAGGAAGAGGGGGAAGGACTGAACACAGCCTGGGAACACAGACACTCTCTCTCCTTTTCCTGGCACACTCGTATCTTCCAAGGCGGCTCCTGCAAAACCTACACAAAATGCAAAACAAGCAAAGAAAAGCCAGGAGGAGAGCATCCTAACGCATGATAGAAATTTGTTCCTACATGTTTCAGGCTTGCTGTTCTCTATCAAGGGCAAACATCTTACCACTCTGTTTGTAAAACAAACAGGCAATATCTTCCTTTTACTCTCCTCTATCTTTACATAAGCAGGAACTCTATTTTCTATAGGATTTCTTATTTTCATCCTGTCAGCTCATTGTTTCTAGCTGCTTAAAAACAAGTTGGGATAACTAACTCCAACATTTTGCAAACATATTTGCAGGAAAAAAAATAATATAAATTTTATTTGGGCCATTTTTTTTAAAAAAAGCCTAATATCAGTCCTTCTTCTCCACATCTATGCTTTGGTTTGTGTCTTTAGTTTAATCTTTTTTCCTGGCTGCTTCAAACACCTATTCATTTCCTTAGAACACAGAACCTCATGCAACTAACCAAAGCTTGATAATTCCTTATTAGGCTCTAAATCATATTTGCCTCCTTCTTAGGTGCAAACATAATTATGGAAGTCCCCCCAAACCTTCTTCTTCCCAACAAATTGCTCTTATTTACAACAAAACCAGTTTTGTTTTTGGTCCATTGTAAATCCTTATGCAACTGGAATGGTGCTCAGCATATAAAGTAGGGCAAGCCTTTCAATTCCTTATTAAAGCAATTGATGGCTTCTGAAAGGAGTCCACTGTTTCCTTTTCATAAATAGGTTACCGGACATAATAATCCTTTTATTATCATGCGGGTAGGGAACTGGACCCCGCTGGATGGAATTTTCAAGCTTTTGCAGTTACTGATTATATCTTATCTACCAACTGGGAACAATCTTAAGCCACGAGATTTTTTTGATTATAAATGCTGGCAGTCAAAGCTGTTTTAATTGGAGTGGTGCCAACAGGAAGTAGCCTTATGTTAGGGCACAAAACACAGGCCTCGTGAGAGAGTCTGATTTATCAAGTGATCTTCTCATGGCTTAACGCGACATCTACATAAACACTCTCTTGAACATATCTTCTTCTTTGCATTTGGAGTCCAGAAGACCCTCCCCATTTGCAGCCCATTAGATTGACTTTAATAATGGAAGAGCTGGTTGGGGAAACAGTCCTCCAAACGGATATTGACTTCAAGAAGGAAAATAGTACCCCATTAGCAGAAGTTGGAGTACTAAAGTGGAATGGCATCTGACCTTGAGGGAGCGCCTTGTTTGAGGACTTCTGAAAGCATCTGATAAGTGATTCTGTCCTTGGGTTTAACAAAACATATTTCTCACTTAAATAGCTTGAGAAAAACAGGTAGAGAATGGTTTTATATATATATATAGGGCATTGGGTGAGTCAGTTTTCTATATTTCTCCTTTCTGCATTTATTACTGTTGCTGTCTTATGAGAGCAATCCAATTTTACATAGAGAGCGTTTCAAGTAAACATTTATTTTTGCAAGAGGCATTGGTCTATTTATTTTCACTCCTGAAAAAAATAAATGCTAATAATCTCAGGGCTAGTTTAAAGCTTCACATAGCTTGCTGCAGTGTAAGCAAGTTGAAGGCAATGAGACTTCTATGAATCAACTGAAAATGCAGAATAAAGTTGAGCAGGACATTTGAAGAAGGGGCTATATTTGGTTTCTTCTTTTGGGTTAGAAAATACTTTTTCTTCAAATATGCTCTGGTATAAGTTATTCCCACCGCTACCACCCACACTATCATGCAAACCACATCAGCAACAGCTAACAATGCAGGCAGGATAGTGACAAAAAGTTGTTGTTTGATAATACACTGTTCAACTACATCCACACAATACATTTAAAGCACTATGGTTCCACTTTAAAATAGGCATGGCTTCCTCACCAAATTTTGGGAGCTGTAGTTTGTTAAGTGTGCTGAGAGCTGTTAGGAGACCTTTATCCCACCCAGCCTCCCCGCTCACAGACCTACAATTATTAGAGTTGTCTAAGAATCAACCTCTCTTCACAGGAAGCTCTGGGAATTGTAGCTCTCTGAGACGAATGGGGGCCTTCTAGGGCTGCCATATTTTGAAGAGCAAAAAAGAGGACACATTTGCCGACTTCTACTCTTAACAGTGGATCACTTTGATGACTGTCATTTTAAATACCCCTACTATATGTTGGCTATAGAAGCTGTGACATATTGCTAGTAGCAATGCTTTTAACTTTCAACGACAAAATAATAATAATACATATTGCTCCTTCGCTTGCCACATGAAAGTATTTGGGCTCATGTTCACATAAGTGTGCACAGAACATAAGTGTGCACAGAACAATTTATTAAATTGTTTAAAATGTACATATGGACTACCCTTAAGGGAAGGGGGGGTGTTAACTCTTGCCCTTTCAGACTCCTTCATGAAGATCTTGTAACTGAGCCAGCATCCTTTAAGTTTATCCACAAGAGAAAGGATTTATATAGGATGTATCTAGTTTAAGATGCTGCTCTGTTGTGATTCTCTGCTGCAGACCAGCTTAGCTGGGTGGCTTAGATCTGAGTCTGATGCACTGGAATTTTTTTCTTGGGTTACTGTAAACAAACAAACAAAGTAAAAACAACAACAACACAATTGCCCAATTTTAAAAATCTGACTAGACAGAAGTTTTAATCTTGAAAAAGAGGATGTGTCTTGGAAAAAGAGGGCACAACTCTCAGCACAATTAACAAACAGCACCCAGAATCTCGGGGGGGGGGCATGTCTGTTTAAATGGTATCTTAGAGCTTTAAATGCCTGGTGTAAATGTAGCCATAATCTTCTTTCATTCCCATAACTAGCACACACATACACATGTGCCATCAGCAACAGCGAAGAATGCAGACAGGATAGTGGCAAAGAATCAGTAATATGTTCTTGGTGAGACTAGGTTGATGGATTCTGATTATACTCAAGGTTAGTTCATGCAAATGGCAAATGAAATAATACAACTGTTCCTGGATGATACAAATTTAGACAGCAGGAATCGGATTACTTGGCTAAATATTCCCTATTGGAGAAACATAAAAATAAATAAATCATAACCTAGGAAATTAGCATATCAGAGAGAAAACTAAGTTGGAACTCTCGTCTCTTTTTCATTTTCACAAACACACATGACTTTCAATCTATTTCTTGCAGTCCAAGATGGTACAACCAAGGACCCTGCAAACTCATATTAGGGTTGTGCATACATGCCCCCCATCTGATCTGGCACTTCACAGTGGCCCCGATCCCGCTTTGGGAGATCTGAGTCCAACCTGACCTGGATGTCTCCCATTACACATTTAATCAGGAGAGAGAAGGAGATGCACATAGGGGGTCTGTGTGTCTTTGTCACCTTCCTTTTACTGCCAGACTGCCTCCACTTCTGATGGTCCCATCCTGCTCTGGGTGGACTCAGCCATACCTAGGGCAATGCAGCTCTGTGTCAGCACAATCCAACCAAATCCTAGGATCATAGGAAAAGAAAGATTTGATGGAGGGGGAGGGGCACCTCTGTAAGCAGAAATCCAGCCATTTTGGATATCATTCCTCTCTGGCCACATCACCATTAGCCCCCACTGTTCTCAAAGGAAGGTCTGCTTTTAAGCTACAGGCCAACACCACTGATGGCTACTGAGAGAATTGCTAATGGCAGTTAGACCACTGAATAAATACCCTTTCCAACCATAGTGAAGAATCTCATTTTGGAGTAGTCTAACCTCTTCAGGTTCCCAAGCTAAGAAAAGGAGCAGGAAAGAGAATCCATAAGAAATATAATGAAGAAAAGAATCGGAAGAAATCAGACACCATCCTGCTATCTGCCTGTTCTTGCATTTCAAATCACATCCTCCCAACAAGGATTTGCAGTGGAGAAGTAGTACCCAGGCGTTTGGTATACACTGTAGCCTGGAATCCAGGAATTCTAGAAAATGTAATGCAGTCCATATTTTTAAGAAGTTGATCAAATTTTCACTGCCTGAATTAATACAAGGATAAGAAGGCAGTTCTGCTTCAGACTGCACACTTCTCTCAATTTTACAGCACAACTCTCAGCCCCCCCCCCAAATGTATTTTAGGGAGAAATGCAGAAACATGAATGTTAGGTGGGAATGTATTAGGGAAATGCATATTTTAAGAAAATGCATAGTGTGTTGTACTTTTAGTGGTAAATGTGTACAATTTAAATATGTGCTGTTGTTTTTAAAAGAAATGAAAATGGGCTGGAATGGACATATGACTGAACAGGTTTGCTGCCGACATGGACAGATCTAACTATCCCTAGCACTTCTACCATAAATGTATAGGGTTTTGCTTGCTTTCTTCTCCTTCTCCTTCTTCTTCTTCTTCTTCTTCTTCTTCTTCTTCTTCTTCTTCTTCTTCTTCTTCTTCTTCATTTAGATATAGCAGGCAAGCAAGCAAGCAAACAGGGCACATTGAAGCCTAAACTACCAGTTCTTATTCATCCCTATTTATCTCAAGGTAAGGCTTACCTTCCCCCATAGACATCAATGTGACTTACAAGAATAGGAAATGATAACTTTCCATATCCTGCCACTTACAGCAATGTATACATCCCAGCTCAGAATAGGTTGTGGAATTAGATTTTTAAAAATGAACAATGCTTCAGACCCTGAAGAACTGCTGCCAATCAGGGGAGACAACGCTGAGCAAGACAGGCCAATCACCTTACTTGGTATAAGACATATATTTGATTAAAATGCTTTGGAAGTGGTCACACCTCTGTGCTATAGCAGATGCTTTGTGCATATTAAGTTGCAACTTCAATCCCCAGCAACACTATTTAAACCAGGGGTGGGAAACTGAATCTGCCCGACAGACCTACCCCACTAATCAGCTGATCATTGGAACTTGCAAAGTGACATACACAGAGCTTCACAGGTCCTGATGATCACCCACAATCTGCCTTTGGCTCTATCTCTCATACCTGAGGTCAGGTGCTTATGACATAAGGTTTATATGACATAATGGATAGAACAGGTGTGTGTAGTTTGGCCAAAGTGTACTTGCAGGCCAAATGGAAAGACTTGGCAGGCCCGATTGGGCCACAAGCCAGAGATCCCCTACCCCTGATTGATTGATTGATTGATTGATTGATTGATTCCTAACAAAGTTAGGATTTATCTGTGAGTACTAACCTAGAGATATATGCGTAGTCAGAATAGGAGTACTGGACAAGTTGAACTAGTGATCTGAGTGATTCAAATTAATGCAGCAAGGTATTAAAATTTGTGGGTTTTTTAAGAAGAAAAAATAACCCCTGGCTCCCTGAAAGACATTCCTCAAGAAGAACACTCGGCATTCCCAGGTTTTCCTGCTCAGCTTAGTCTTAAAGGTCAAACTTGTTTTTCATTAGTCACAGATGGAAAGGAAGAAGAAAAAAATCCTTCCAACACAAAGAAAAACTTGCATCCTTCCCCACTATTCAATTCTGAATACAGAGTTTAAGGCTCATTCTCTAATTAGTGTACTTGGCATAGCAGATGTCATAGGGACAGTTCAGATGTAGCAACAAACCATGGTTTGTACTGATGTCTAACCCAACTCCATCACACTGGAGATCAGCAGTTTCTCCAAAGCAGCCTCAGATGTGTGTGTTGGATGTGTGCGTGCTTATAATAGTTCACCTCAAGTGAGAGGTGCTCTTTGTATTCATTCAAAATCCAAGCCATGGAAGAATTCCTGACTTTCCCAAGCCCATCCATTGGAACTGTCATTGTTCCAAAAAAAAGTACCGTATTTTTTGCTCTATAAGACTCGCTTTTCCCCTCCTAAAAAGTAAGGGGAAATGTGTGTGCGTCTTATGGAGCGAATGCAGGCCACACAGCTATCCCAGAAGCCAGAACAGCAAGTGGGATTGCTGCTTTCACTGCACAACGATCCCTCTTGCTGTTCTGGCTTCTGAGATTCAGAATATTTTTTTCCTTGTTTTTCTCCTCCCAAAACTAGGTGCGTCTTGTGGTCTGGTGCGTCTTATAGAGCGAAAAATACAGTAGCTGCCGGGATGCATTCATTAGTCAATTCCCACATGCATGCAGGAGTGGATTTGGGGTTGTGCGAGCGGTCAGTATACACTGGTTGCTTGGCCGAGAGCGCCATCTCAAATTCCAATAAATGAGGCACTGGTCTTTGGGAAGGAGGCATGAAGGCTCTGACAGGGTCCTACATTCCTCCTGTCCCCTTCCTAAAGCTGAGTTAGTTTGGGAAGGAGTGGGAAGGTTCTAGGATGCTGCCTGAGCATTTACACCTTCTTCCCCAAGCCGGGTGCTTACTTACCTGCCTTTGGAAAGGCAGTGCAAAGGCTGTGTGTGTGTGTGTGTGTGTGTGTGTGTGCCTACATTTCTCCTTACACAGAGTATATACATCAGTTGATACCTCAACACATACTAGCTGAAAGATGAACCTGCCAATTGACTCCATATTATTATATGAGTATATGAATGGGGTCTGAATTGACTCATCCACACACGCAAATGACAGATTCCTGCATTGCAGGGGGTCAGACTAGAAGATCCTTTGTGGTCCCTTCCAACTTTACAGTTCTATGGTTCTATTATTGTTCCTTCATTCCAAAATCAAACACCTGCATAAAATAGCAAAATAAAAATATCAAAAACAAACAAACATATCAGAAGGAAGTGTTCTAGCCTAGGCTTCTCTCTGGTATGAGTTTTCTATATGCAAGCATTTTTATTTTCTCCACACCCGTCTTTGGGGTGGTGGTGCAGTAGAATATTCCATCAAGTTATCTCCTTCTTGCAAGCTGAAATACTGTAGTCTAGAGCCCTTTGTAAAGCCTGGCAGAAGCCTGGTAATTGACTGTTGTGGAAAACTTGCAGGGGCTCTTCAAGACTTGACAGATTAGCTCATGTTTGTGTGGGCCTTGCAGTCTCTTCATGGAGTGCTTTTGCCTGAGCCAGGCTTTTACCTGCCCCATACCTGATAAAATTAGGTATTGGTCAGGTGGCTGTGCAGAAATGGCCTTGCAGGTCAGATGGGTAAGACTGGTGGGTTTCATTAGGACTGTGGGCCAGAAATTCCTTACTCTTGGACCGAACACATGTTTACCTTCTCACTAAAGCCTTATTCGGGTGTTCAGTACCCATGGATACCATGTGAAGGGGTCCATTGGGAGCATGCAAGATTTACTCTAACCCTTGCCAGCTCCCTGAGTATCAGCTGGCATCCCTTGCTGACATTTGACTCATTTGGTTTGAAATATGTATGTCACTTCCAGGGGACTGAAACCCTGATCCGTGGTTCCCAACCTTCTAGAAGAACCCATGAGCACACTGAAGTGGGTCTCACTGAGCTGATCAGGAGTTGGCTAGGGAGCATCGGTAGCACTCAGGGAATAGTTGTGGAAGCCAGTGTAACCTCTGAGGCTTGAACCTGAGACAGAGACCTGAGTTTCTATTAAAAAATTCAAAATAGCATAAATAAAAGCTTTCTTTCAAGAAAATTGACCTTCCCTTAGAATACAATTGCTGGATTTTCAAACTCTTCATGAGTGAAATGAGATAGTAAAAATGTTAATGAAACTTTTTTTTGGAGTAATCACTGATACAGCTTGTGATTTTTTAAATTACCACTGCGGCACATTGCAAATGTCATTTAGCACTGGGGAGGGCAGGGCAAGAAGAAAGCTCTTTTGCATCAAAAAGTATACCAGAAAACAAACAAACAACAGAATCTCTCTCTCTCTCTCTCTCTTTCTCTCTCTCTCTCTTGCATGTGCATCAGTTCTTTGTTTTAAAAAGTGCATAGCGCAGATAGAGAAATGCAGATAGAGAAATAGCCTCCCCTGTGTGAGTGTCTGAGGGCCCTGCTCTTGCCACTTACCATCTGGCCTGGGGTGGGGCCTGAAGCCTCAAAAGGACTGCTCTGCTGCCCAGGAGGACTCCCCTGTGTGAGTGTCTGAGGGCCCTGCTCTTGCCACTTACCATCTGGCCTGGGGCGGGGCCTGAAGCCTCAAAAGGACTGCTCTGCTGCCCAGGAGGACTCCCCTGTGTGAGTGCCTGAGGGCCCTGCTCCTTCCTGCCACTTACCACCTGGCCCAGGGCGGGGCCTGACAGGCCTCACAAGGACTGCTCCTGCCACTTACTATCTGGCCCAGGGTGGGGCCTCACAAGGACGGTTGTTGCCACTGATGTTGCTACTGCCCAGGAGGACCCGGAGGGGTGCAGAGTTCTTTTTAACATGTTTTAAAATTTCCCTTTCCCTTTAGATTTTTTATATAAGGGGGTGGGATGGATGTTTGGGTGGGCTTGGGAATTTGTTAGATTTTGATGAATTTGTAATTTTTGCAGTTTTTATTTGTATTGTTTTATTGTTTTCTGGGTTGTTTTTGTTTTTATTGTTTTAAGGTTTTATTGTTTTAGGCTGTGAAAGAATAACATTAGTTGCCATCAATGGAGGCTACTATGAGGCTTGGGATTGCTACCGTGGAGGGGCGAGGGAGGTATGGCGGTGGGGGCAGATGTTATAGGCGAAGGGGATCGAGATATGGATATGCTCGTACCCCTTCCAATCTGCGCCTCATCCCGAGGGACAAGGGTAGGGTGAGCAAGGATTACTCACCTCCTTCACTGGTGCTGTGCAATGCCAGGTCTATAGGCAACAAAACCACCACCCTGCGAGATTTCTTTACCTTGCAGGGGGTCGACCTGGCTTGTGTGATGGAGACCTGGGTGCACGAAGGGGCAACAGTTACCTTACGAGAGATGGCGCCCCCTGGTTTCTCCGTCCTCCACCAGTCGCGGACTGTGGGCTGGGGGTGAGGGGTGGCATTATTAATCCGGGAAGATTGTCTTTTCAGGGCTCTACCATCACCATCGATCCCCAGCATTGAATGTGTTGGCCTAGTGTGGGGCTCTGAGGAGAGCTTGGCTGTCTGGCTGGTGTACCAGCCACCTAGCGCACCAGCAGCCACCCTGTCAGGCCTATTGGAGGCGGTGGCCGGCTGGACCTTGGAGTTCCCTAACGTATTGGTATTGGAGGACTTCAACATCCATGCTGATGCCACTCCCTCCTCACAGGCTCTGGACCTGGTGTCTTCCATGGCAACACTAGGGCTCTCCCAGTTTGTTTCGGGCCCCACACATCAAGCAGGCCACACTCTGGATTTGATCTTTGGCGTAGGTATAGATGTGATCATGTCTCCTTCGATGAAGGTGCCATGGTCTGATCACTACGCTCTGAAAGCCAGGATTGACTTTCCACCCCCACCCTGCTTAGGTGGCGAGCCGATTTGGGCTCACCCGCAGAGGCTGATGGACCCTGATAGATTCTGCCAAGCCTTGCAGGACCTTGCTCCCCCTGGCGAATCATTGACTGAGCTTGTTGAGGGCTGGAATATCCAGCTCCTGGCAGCCATCGATGAGATCGCACCTAAGCGCCCTCTGCGACCCCGCAGAAACCGGGCTCCCTGGTTTACCAAGGAGCTCCGGAAAATGAAGCGGGACCTCAGACGGCTAGAGCGAGTATGGCGGGGTGCCCGTGATGGAGCCTCAATAACATCTTATAGGGCTTTTATGAAAACCTACGAGATGGCGGTGAAGGCTGCTAAGAAGTCTTACTTCTCGGCCTCCATTGCATCCACTAGCTCTCGCCCTGCGAAATTATTTAGTCTAATTAGGTCTTTAACGTCCCTTGAGGGACAGCTAAATTTAAATAATAATTTGACACACAGCTGTGAGCTTTTTTGCGGAGAAGGTCCTGTTGCTCCGCCATGACCTCCCTGCCAATTTGGATACAATAAAGGAACTAGAGGCCCCTCGACTGTCCTCAGGTCCAGTATTGGACCACTTCGACCGGATATTCCCAGCCGATGTGGGCAGACTCCTCCGAGCTGGAAAGCCCACCACCTGTCCTCTTGACCCGTGCCCGTCTTGGCTGATTAGAGCGTGTCCAGACGAGGTGTGGGCCCCCCTGGGTGATATCATCAATTTGTCCCTTGGCACGGGGACATTCCCAGGGGAACTGAAGGAGGCAGTGGTGTGCCCACTCTTAAAGAAAACATCATTAGATCCCTCAGATCTATCCAATTACCGCCCAGTTTCGAATCTTCCATTCCTGGGTAAGGTGATTGAGAGAGCGGTTGCTGAACAGCTTGGTGGGTTTCTGGATGAAACATCGGCTCTGGATCCATTCCAGTCTGGCTTCCGTGCTGGTCATGGGACCGAGATGGCTCTGGTTGCCCTAACAGATGATCTTCGTAGACACTGTATCGAGGCGGGTTGGGGCTGCTGATTCTTCTAGATCTGTCAGCAGCTTTCGACATGGTCAATCACGAACTCCTGGACCTTGCCGACATGGGGATCCAGAGCACAGTCCTTCAATGGCTGCGCTCGTTTCTCTCTGGTCGGGGACAGAGGGTGGCGCTTGGAGGGGAATTGTCATCGTGCCACTCCTTGGTGTGTGGAGTACCTCAGGGTGCGATACTCTCCCCGATGCTTTTCAACATCTTTATGTGCCCCCTCGCCCAACTTGTCCGGAGTTTTGGGCTGGGTTGCCATCAGTATGCCGATGACACCCAACTCTATCTGTTGGTGGATGGCCATCCTGACTCGGCCCCAGACACACTGACCAGATGTCTGGAAGCTGTGGCTGGATGGTTACGTGGGAGCCGGTTGAAGCTAAATCCTTCGAAGACAGAGGTCCTGTGGCTGGGACGGGACGATATGGGATTGGGGGGCAACTCCCATCTCTTGCGGGGGCGCAATTAGTGCCAGCACCGTCCGTTAAGAGTTTGGGTGTAATCTTCGACACCTCCCCTTCCATGGAGGTGCAGATTGCATCTATAACAAAGGCGGCATTTTTCCATCTCCGCCAAGCTAAGCAGTTGGCTCCTTACCTCTCTCGCCCTGACCTAGCCACTGTGATCCACGCAACGGTCACCTCCAGACTGGATTATTGTAACTCGCTCTACGTGGGGCTGCCCTTGAGACTGACCCAGAAACTCCAGCGGGTGCAGAATGCTGCAGCAAGACTCCTTACAGGGTCTTCGCTGCGAGATCACATTCACACGGTGCTATACCAGCTGCACTGGCTCCCAGTGGAGTACAGGATCAGGTTTAAGGTGCTGGTTTTAACCTTTAAAGCCCTATACGGCCTAGGACCCTCGTACCTACGGGACCGCCTCTCCCCACAGAGAAACTTACAGTCTTCAAATAAAAACATCTTGAAGGTCCCAGGCCACAGAGAAGTTAGGCTGGCCTCAACTAGAGCCAGGGCTTTTTCGGCTGTGGCTTCGATCTGGTGGAACACTCTGTCACAAGAGACTAGGGCCCTGTGGGACTTGACATCTTTCCGCAGGGCCTGCAAGACAGAGCTGTTCCACCAGGCCTTTGGCCAGGGCACAGCCTGACTCCCTCCCTCGGCAATCTTCGCGGAGCTCTGGCCCAATGGCTGCCAGTGGCTTGATTTGAATTAATTTTATAATGAATGGTTTTAGAGTGTTGTTTGTGCTGTACTTTTGTACTGTTTTATTGTTGTTAGCCGCCCAGAGCCCAGCTTTGGCTGGGGAGGGCGGGATATAAATAAAATTATTATTATTATTATTAATACTTTTGAAAATGAGTTGTTAAGGGAGGAATCCTATGCACAATAACTGGTATAAAGCAAGCTGCTGCAAATTAAGCTGGCATAAAGTCAAACCAGATCCAGCCTTCCTTCAACAGTGGGGTTGCTACTGTTCTGCCTAAGCCTGGCAGAGTGAAAACAAACCTTAAAAATAGTTTTACACCAACCATTAATGGAGGTTTGCAACCAGATTATGGGGGGAGGGAGGGCACCAGAAACGTGGAAAGAAGCATTCATCACACTGATACCCAAAGTGGAAACTGAAAAGACTCAACTAAAGAACTACCGTCCCATCTCACTCCTAAATGTGGATTACAAAATATTTGCAGACATTTTGGCAAATAGATTTAAAAAAGTACTAAATGAAGTAATTCATAAGGACCAAGCAGGCTTTCTTCCAGGCAGGCATTTGTTTGACAATACTAGGAACATTATTGATATTCTGGAACTTTTACAAACAAATATTAACACTAAAGCAGTGTTAATATTTATCGATGCAGAGAAGGCCTTTGATAACATTTCTTGGAAGTTTATGAAGAAAAACTTGGAAGGGATGGGAGTGGGACAGGGGTTTGAAAATGGAATAGAAGCAATTTATTCAGAACAGAAAGCTAAGTTGATAGTGAACAATGTGGTGACAGAAGAATTCCATATTGAAAAAGGAACACGACAGGGGTGCCCCCTATCCCCTTTATTATTTATCTCGGTCCTGGAGGTGTTGCTGAATATGATTAGGAAGGACCGGCAGGTACAAGGAATACGGGTCGGAGCGAAACAATACAAACTGAAAGCTTTTGCAGATGACTTGGTTTTAACATTACAGGAGCCAGAATCTAGTACCAAAAGAGTTTTAGAATTGATTCAAGAATTTGGTCGGGTGGCGGGATTTAAGTTGAACAAACAAAAAACTAAGGTATTAGGAAAGAATATGACATCTTCTGAAACAGATGGGTTTCAGAAGGAAACAGACTTAAATGTTGTTTAAAAAGTGAAATACCTGGGGGTTAACTTGTCTTCCAAAAATTTGAACTTATTTAAAGACAACTATGAGAAATGTTGGTCAGAAGTTAAAAAAGACCTAGAAATTTGGTCAAGATTGAAATTATCCTTGTTAGGCCGAATTGCAGCTATAAAGATGAACGTTTTGCCAAAAATGATGTTTCTGTTCCAAGCCTTGCAGGTCGTGGACAGAGTGGAATGTTTTGGAAAGTGGCAGAGGGATATTTCGAAGTTTGTTTGGCAGGGCAAAAAGCCCCGAATAAAGTTTAAAATATTAACTGATGCAAAAGAAAGAGGGGGGTTTGCCCTGCCAGACTTAAGGTTATAATACGAAGCTGCAGCCTTCTGCTGGATGAAAGATTGGATTTTGCTAGAAAACACTGATGTCCTAGATCTGGAAGGCTTTAACAATTCGTTAGGTTGGCATGCGTATTTGTGGTATGACAAGGCAAAAACACACGGAATGTTCAAAAGCCATATTGTCAGAAAAGCAATATTTATGGTCTGGACAAAATACAAAGACTTACTTGAAAGTAAGACCCCCGAGGTGGCTATCACCAATAGAGGCCAAGGCTCGGAAAAAACCCAATATGGAGGCCGGCCGGCCGAAATATTGGGAAATAATAGAAAATATTGGAGACAATTGGAGGTTGCAGAGTTTTGAAAAATTAAAGGATAAGGTGCAAGATTGGTTTCATTATGCCCAAATCAATGAGGTTTTTAAGTTGGACAAAAAAACAGGATTCCAGGTGGAAAAATCGAAACTTGAGACAGAGCTGTTAGAACCAAAGACCAAGGTATTATCGAGAATGTATAACTTGCTGCTTAAATGGAACACCCAGGATGAGACAGTTAAATCAGCCATGATAAAATGGGCACAAGACATTGGGTACAATATTATGTTTGAAGACTGGGAAAGGTTATGGACCACCGGTATGAAATTTACGGCATGTAATGCCTTGAAAGAAAACATTATGAAAATGATATACAGGTGGTACATGACCCCAGTCAAGCTTGCTAAGATATACCATTTGTCTGACAATAAATGTTGGAAGTGCAAAGAGGCTGAAGGGACATTCTTTCACCTTTGGTGGACCTGTCCAAAAGTGAAGGCCTTTTGGGAAATGATCTACAATGAGTTAAAAAAGGTGTTTAAGTACACCTTTCCTAAGAAACCGGAGGCCTTCCTCTTGGGCATTATCGGCCAAAAGGTGTTAAAGAAGGACAGAACGTTTTTTATGTATGCAACTACAGCAGCAAGAATTCTTATCGCTAAATATTGGAAGACTCAAGATTTGCCCACACTGGAAGAGTGGCAGACGCAATTGATGGACTACATGGAGTTGGCCGAGATGACTGCCAGGATCCGAGACTTGGGAGAAGAAGCAATGGAGGAGGACTGGAAAAAATTTAAGGACTATCTGCAAAAATTTTATAAGTTATATGAACTATAGGATTTCGCATGAATTTGAATGTTAGCCCCAGCAAAGAGAGTGGAATATATATGAAATTAGATAATATTAAGGAAAGAATCAATGTTTAAATGGTCAAAAAGGATAATATGTTTGCTTATAGAGTAAACGGATAATAAGGGATTTAAACTTAAATTGCAATTGAAAGTACAAAGTAACACATGAAACAAGGTTATAATTTGCTGATAAATTTATTGTCAAGATTGCTCTGTGCGGGAGACGTGGGGAAGTCCATTGGAAAGTTGAAACAAGTTGTTGAAATGGTTGGTTTTCTTTTTCTTTCTTTCTTTTTCTATATCTCTTTTTTCTTTTCTTTTCTCTCTTTGGTTGTTTTATACTGTATCTGGAAAAATTGCAATAAAAATTATTTTTTAAAAAAATAGAAAACCCGAAAAAAAAATAGTTTTACACCAAGTTGCCAGGTCATGTGACTGAGCTGAAGAGATATAGAGTCCTGTCTAAATCCCTCCCTCTTTAGTCATGCCTAGGGCTGCCATATTTCAAAAAGTAAAAACCAGGACACTCCAAAATTGTTGAGCTTGCCTTGCCTAAGATCCAGGACAAAGTGCCGTCTTTTGGACCCCCTCCCTCCCCGGACATCAATTCTGCCTTTGAAATCCCAGTAATGTCTGGGGAAATCTGGACATATGGCAGCACTAGTCATGCCCTTTTTGGGGATTCATACCAGCCTCAGCTCAGCCAGCTTCAAATGAGCAGGCTGAATGAGAATGAGCAAGTTATGCTGATTTATCTTCAGCTGAGACAGGTTTGGGGACCAGCTGAGCCTGGCTGGGCTGGGAATCAGCTGGCTGAGCTAGAGATCCTCTGCATTCTAAGCATATTCCACGGATCCTGGTCTGAATGCACATGGCTGCAATACCTCAAGGACTGCCTCTCTCCACATGAGCCTACCCAGACCCTGAGATCATCTTCGGAGGCCCTTCTTTGTATGCCTTCTCCATGGAGGGTGGCAACACGAGAAGGGGCCTTTTCTGCAGTGGCTCCATTTGTAGAATGCTCTCCCCAGGGAGGTTCAGCTGGTGCCTTCATTATATATATTTAGGTGCCAGGCAAAAACGTTCTTCTTTAACCAGGCCTTTGGCTGATGACATCCAATGCCCTTTTAGAATGTGTTGGGGGGGGGGGTTAATGGGTTGTTCTTGTTTTTATTTTCAATATATATTTGGTGCTTTTATATTGTGATTTTATGTTGTGAATTGACCTGAGACCTGTGAGTATAGGGTGGTATACAATTTTTAACAAGAACAACAACAAAACAACTGCTCATCCCAGCAATCTTGCTTTATGATTGCTGCCTACATCTATATTGATTATTGATCTGATTGTTTTTCTGATTAGGGAAAGCAGTCAGATATATTTAATTTCTTAACAAATAATCATCCAAGCCAATAAACCAGGTGAATTAACCAGGTTGTTTTTGTGTGTATGCAGATATTTTCTGAATGAAAAGCATAAATTAACTTGACTTAGCAAAAGTCATACGGAAGCATTTTGGCTGAAAATATGAGTATGCTTTGGGGTATCACAACACCTTCTGTTATAGAAAGGAGGAAATAATGGTTGTTCTGTAGGCATGCATTCTGCATGATCGCCATGGGGAGGAATGGTTTTTATGACTAGTTCATGTACAGCTCAGTAGTATGGGCTGAGCACATGCTCTGCATGCAGAAGATCCCAGTGATTCAGTTTTCGCCTCATCTCTAATTACAAGGATTTGGGCAGCAGCTCCAGAAATGACTCATGATAGAAGCATCTATAATGGAATGGCAAAGCACATGCATTCTTAGGCTCATAGCAAGTGTATTTACCTGTCCTTGCCCCACAAATCTGTGTTCAAAGTGGTTCACAGGCTGCAATAATAGTGCATAACCTTACAAAGTAATCAAAGTTATAATGTCACTGCAACATAACATTAACAATTCAAGAATTAACCATTCATTTAAAATGCATAAAAGTGAGCATAAAGGTCATTTAACAATATCCAAAACCTTTGCATCTCAAATCCATTGTCATTGTGATCTGGGTGGGAGCTAGGACACCTTACATTTTTTTCATTTGCAAGTGCTAAACTATCAAAGGGTGGGGAAACAATTTCAAACCACTAACATAATCCTTGCTTATGATTCACTTTTCAGGATTTCATCTGGACACCCTCTTTCCATAGATGAACAGTGCATTGTTGCCCACTTTCTGATCCTGCTAATGAACCCTCTGCGTCTTGGGAAATGACACCGATCCATAATATGCTGCTTGACCTTGAAAGCTGAAGTCTTCCACATAAGCCGGTGGTGCCATTTGAGATGACTAAGATTAATTGCAGTTGTCTTTACATGAAATTGCCTTTGAAAATGATTATGAAATGTTTTTGCTGCCTGAGGCACATGGTGCTGTGGCTAGCAGAGAGGTATAAGCTTGGATTTGTGGCTTCACAAAAACCAGTCCTCATTTTGCACATGCCTTCCTCAGTTCTTCATTCCTAGAAATCATAGATCCTAATTTTAGTTTATAGTCTTCTTTAGAGAAGCTCCTATTTATTCCTTTTTTAGAAACATGGCTTTTTAAAAAAACGGACTTTCAGTGGATATTATTTCGGGGAGTTCATTGTAGCTTCACACATACACAAAAAAGTGATTATCTTTTAGGGCCAAAACAAATCCTCAGATGAAAAGATGCCCTCACTTTCACCAATTTGGGGCTGATCTGAAGCAGTACTTCTAATTTTTGTCCCTCTGATCTAGGAGGATGTAGTGATTGTGTCCCTTCCACCTTCAGAACCCATCCAGAGTTGATTTTATTTGCCCTCACTTATGCTGTCAGAATACCAGCTTTGGCATTTTGTGACAATACCATATATGCAGCATGATCTCTGACTGGCTGTGGTCACACTGTGAGGAAGTTGAGGGGGTGGAGAATGAGGAGAAAGAAGGAAACCAGGTAGGTAACACAAAAATAGTAAAGCAGTTGTCCAGAGAGGTGAAGAGGCCCTTTAATTGCTGTGTTCCAGCCCTGAGATGGTGAAACCTGAGTTTTGATCCTCCATGCCACAATAGAAAGCTCTGGCAGTTGCAGGAAGCCAGCATTGAGGCAATTTGTTCCATCTCCTCTCAGCAGCAGGATTGCTGCTCAAGGTCCTGAACTTCTTGCACCTATATCTGACCCATCCTCTTGCACCTGTCCATGGTCCTGACCTCTCTCTAGTACAGTGGTACCTCGGGTTACATACTTAATTTGTTCCAGAGGTCTGTTCTTAACCTGAAACTGTTCTTAACCTGAAGCACCACTTTAGCTAATGGGCCTCCCGCTGCTGCTGCTGCACCGCTGCCACACGATTTCTGTTCTCATCCTGAAGCAAAGTTCTTAACCCGAGGTAATATTTCTGCGTTAGCGGAGTCTGAAACCTGAAGCGTATGTAACCTGAAGTGTATGTAACCTGAGGTACCACTGTACAAAATTGGTTGGATCTTAGCCCCACCCAGCACTGCATCTTCTTTGAGCCATTGGCTTTTGCTGGTTATAGAGTTTGCTATAAATCAGGACCAGGGTAGGAATCAGGCAAATGCTGCACCCTCTCAGGATATCCCAAACCTCTCTCTGAATTAACAGCTTTTCTTTTCTTTTAAGTCTGTAGCATTTCTGTTTGCACAGATATATGGGAAACACACACATATTCTACTCAGTTGCTCACTGTCAATTGATACAATTATATAACTTTCAACATATGAAGGCTACCAGTGCTGCAATTATTCACTGATCCATTAAGCCTACTCACAACAAGTTATCTTGCTTCAAACCTGAAATCAAGCAGAGATCTGTGGTGGAAGAAGAAGGGCCTTACTAAATCCACACGAGTCTCTCTCTTTTTTCATCTCTGCAACATGGGGAGTTGGGGTGTTTGCACCAAAAGCCCAGGCACTGACAGCTCTGTCTTTTCTTCATCTTCTTAATGGACAATCTTCCCATTTCAGACCCATTCATAATTTCATGGGTTCATTTCCCTTGTGCCAGAATGCTGGCAACAAAAATCTGTTTCTTTCATTCTATGCCCTTTCAAAAGAAGGAATGCAGCAGTGTGTGTGTGTGTGTGTGTGTGTGTGTGTGTGTGTTTAGGGAAGAAGGGGGAGTCCTTTTTCATTCTAGAATTATACAAGCACAAGTCAGGAGTAATTGCAAATAGTTTTGATCATCCTTTGAAATCCTAGATTGAGCAGTTTTGCCACAGTCAAAGGCTTCCTCAGGAAACCTTTTGATTTTATTTTGCATTTGCTTAGAAAGCTTCTTTTCTTCTGTGCCTTATAGGCTTTTTAACTGTGCCAGTGGATGTTTGTTCTCTGAGATGCATTTCCATGAATGAAAGGCTAAAGCATCCCTCCCCCCATCTCCTTTTGACCAACATTTACTCAGTAAACAATCCAAATGGACTGTAGTGAGGTCTGTGTAAAATGCAACAAATATATTTAGCATCTGTTGTGAAACCTCAAAAATGCCAGGGAATGTGCAAACTTAAAACATTGTCAATAGGCTGCAAGTATCTAGGATTTTGTCTTAATGGGATTAAAAATAGAGATTTATATGTTCCAAACTAAACATTTAAAGTTATCCATCAAAAAGCTGAAATTTGTAGTCTTTGTACATTTTGTAAAATGACTTATTATTATTTTATGTTATTATTATTTAAATCCATACACCAATTGCTACTACTTTGTATAACATATTTTGCAAGTCAAAAAATGTCAAGAATCTAGGCTGGCATTGAGGTCATTTCACCAACTGTCAGGGATTCTCATTCCTCTGGCTTCTGGGGGAGCTTCTAGACTGTCACAATCTTTGCGTGGGATTCCCTCACATACCTGCAAAATTAAATCTGCTGGAGAAGCCTTGCACAACAAATCCACTTTCTGAAAAGACTGGGCATTCTGCTATAAGGAAAGCAATGGGGGGAAATGTTGGGAAGTGTGGGATAACAATTGCTTGCAAGACAGAATGTAATCTAGCCTTCTGTAGCTTTCTGTAATCTAGCAAGCAAATAAGAACGAATGCTCATTAAATAGCCAATGTTGTTTACCCATCTGCACTATACATTTGAAGCATCATCAAACCACTTTAAACAGTTGTAGCTTCCCCAAAGAATTCTGGGAGTTGCAGTTTGTTCAGGCTGCTGAGAGCTGTTAGGGGACTCCTATTCCCCTCACAGAACTACAATTTTCAGAATAGTTTAACAGTCAATCCCTCTTCTCAACAAACTCTGGAAATTGGAGCTTTGTAAGGGGAATAGAGATCACCCTCACAAGCCAGCATCTCTGAGTCTTGCAGTCTCAGAATCTGGTGCATTGGCGGGGATGGTTGGGGAGAAGAACTCTGAGAAGGCCAGAAACCAGAAGAAAGAATCCAGAGGTTCATCAAAATCCATTCTGTTCTCATTGTGGCTAACCAGTTGCCTCCATGAAGCCTTCAAGCAAGACCACAGAATACTTGTGGTTTCAAGCCTCAGGTATTCTTGGGCAACCAGCCTCCAACAGCGGAACAGAATATGGTGATCTATTATGCTTTGTTATTTTATTTTATTTTATTTATTTCATTTTAAAATACCTTGTGGCTTGTGCAAAAGCCAGTATATAATAAATAAAATTCTGCCTCTCAAACTTGCGATCCTTTCTCCAGCCAAACTTTAGTCCTGTGGAGTTCTCTCACACTTTTAAGCTGCTAAACCTTTCTTGATAGTGACTTTTTGAATGTATTTCCCATGAATAATTTCAAGTGACTCTAAACATCTTTATATGCTGCAGAGAGAATTTGAGGGTGGGCAAGATGTGTGTGTATGAGCATAGCAGCCTCATTCTGTCATATTTGTTTGAAATGTGTACTCATAAATGAAAGTGCTATATTTCAACTGATAAAAATAAAATAAAATTAAGAAGAGTCCCTCAAACTGCTTCATTCCATTAATTCTTTGATAGAGCATCCATTGTCTCATAAATGGATATAATTATCTCAGATGCATGTTAATGTTATTTTCTTTAATCATTTGTTTGAAAAGAAACTCTGCTTTATTGGGTCAATAAAGTTTTTTGTACTGTGATGCTAATGGATTAATTTTCCTGAGAAATGCAAAGCATTCATGGGAAATTTTAAAAAGCCAATAATTGAGTGGCTGTATGGAGTGAAAACGGCGTCTTTTTACACAGCTCTGTTATTGTCAATCAATCAAAAATCCATAAATGATATAACATATAACATTTTATTCTATAACCAGTGGAGACTTATTTGGTTTTTCTATGTACCCCACACACAATCTTGTTAAATTGCATATTTAATTTTTACTCCTGGAAAGCATTTCTTGAGAGACTGGTTTCATTCCAAAAAAAGAGAACATTCAGCCAAAAGGCCTAGATGGTGCTTAGATGGCAGGTTGCCATGGGAGCAAGAGAGGCAGTGCAGAAAAACCCTTGGTGCCGATTGGTGCTTTCCTAAGGAGGGAGGCAGAATTTGGTCCCTATTTAAGGAACAGTCTGCCTCCCCTCCAGCTTCTCCATTTGCAGCAGCACCTGCCACCCCTCCCGGTCTCTCCGTGTGCTTTTGGGTCACCACTGGGGGCAGTGGCGTAGCGTGGGTTGTCAGCACCCGGGGCAAGGCAAGTAATTTGTGCCCCCTAACCCGTGGATTTTAGCACTCGAGTCTCTTCCAATAGATTAGTGGCGCCCCCCCCCAGATGTTGCGCACGGTGCGGCCGGCCGCCCCTGCACCCCCCACACTACGCCACTGACTGGGGGGCCATGTAGGATCCCCCCTACATTTTGGATCACAGATTGGTTTTCTGCCTACTTCACACTGAATAGCGGGATGGAGTGCTAGATAGTCATCTGTGTTGTTTTAATAGGTTAACTTGGTCACTTTGGGCAGTTTAGGTGTGGGAAAAGAAATAGTTTGGGTTAACGTGGTGACACCATTTAGGCACCTTTAGGTGATGGGTTAGCTCCAAGGCTCACTTCTCGGACTCTGTGGTTAAGGGAATGAAATAGGTGCATCCTTTGAGGCCAAACTTTCACAACCACCTGGGATTCTTCAGTTCCTTGGAGTGGTGATGAGGCATGCCCCCCCATCTTCTGGGTGTGGCCTGAGAATCAGGGCATGGTAGGGAGTCGTGCCATAATTCCTAGTTCTCTGTCTGTGCGTGCACCTGTTAGAGCACATATGAGTGGTGTATGTGTACATGTGTGTGGTGTGTACAGAAACATGTGGTGTGTTTGCATGTTAGTGTGGTATGTGTACATTAATGTGATAAGGGATCAATACATAATTTTGCCATTCTACCCATTGAACTCAGTCTTGTTTTCTTTTTCTTTTTACTATTCTTTATTTTCTAACGTTTAAGCGTTCACAGCAACTTAGAATTCTGAAAAACAAGCTATTGCTATGGGCTGTCTGGAAATTATCTGGTAATTAAAACCAAATTTCTGAGCCCATAGTCAACATTTAACAGTGGCATAGTATTAGAACCATTTGCAACAGAGAGTAGGCAGTAATCGTCAATATCTTTCAGCATCTGGAACAACCAACCATTGCTGACCCTTTTTTTGTACCCCAAATGTTTTTGCCTGGATGGGATGTGTCCTTAAACCTTGATAATGTTTTTGGTCTGGGCAGAGGATACAGAAGGCTGTGTGAATGTGTACAGAAACTAGCCTATTGTGCAAAGGTAAAATTTGCATGTATTGCTCCACCCACCTTTGTATCAGTTCCTACCCAGCAGTGGCCCCTGGAAGGTTGCCCAAAAGGAATGTGGCCCTCAGGCTGAAAAATGTTCATCATCCCTGTTGTAGACCATGCCCACTTGCAGATCCATCAAATAATCAAGCAATCACATTTACATGGCAATTTCTCATCCCACCCCTATTTTTAGACACTTAGCTAATTGCTAATTGAACAGCCAAACATGGAATAGCTTCCTGTAATTAGGTATCAATTGGCAGAATGGAATCAGTAGCAATTAAGAACAGCTTTTGAATGGCAAAGATAAAAAGGAAGGGGAGAACCCTAATCTGCTTGTGAAATGAATATCTGTGCAGGCAGGCAGGTAGCAATCCTCACATTTTAATCTACACAATAACCTTCTGCTGTTTATTGCAGAAGGCTCATTTTCATCCCATTCCATTCCAGTGTGCTCAAAGTACTACATCATTTGGCAACCAGATCACCAATTCTCAGTTGGAAGCTAAGTGGGTAATACCATGCTATAGTGGTTTTTTTGGGGGGTGTTTTTTAAATGCAAGTCAGGCATAGCATTCAATGAGATTGCCCATGAAAAATTGATGGAATGAGGTGATGACACACTTCACACCATGGTGCCAAAGCTGTCTAAGGTTTCTTTCTGCTTCTCAAGTAAGTATGAGGAACTTGTAGTCCTCTATACGTATATTGTTGAACATTAGCTCTCACAAGGCACAGCTGGCACAGGCAATTGTAGGAGAAGACTGGATACCTAGGGCAGGATTCAGTTAATGAGTGCCATCACCCGAAGCCTTATGCAATCAGGTTTCCCCCCATGTGATCCCCACAGTCCCAAAATTGGTTCAGGGGAATGGAGGTAGGGTAAATACAACCTGTGGAACACTGTGGAAGAAGGAGGGGAGTATTTCTATCTGGCAAGTTGAAATGCTTGCTATGATTGCACGATCACCTTACTGGGACATTGAATTTCATAGTCCAGTAGAACCTGGATGCTATACCCCAACTGTTTTTGCTGGATGGGATATGTCCTTAACCCCTGATTATGTCTCTTCCCTGTCTCAGTGGAGTATACCGAGGGGTGTCTGAATGTGCATTGAATTCAACCTGCTGTGCAAAGGTAAAATTCACACCTGTTGCTCTACTCACTTTTGCCTCTGACCCCATCCAACACTTGCATGTGGGACACTAGAAGGTTGTTCAGCAACTGCTGGACTGGAAAAAGTTATCACTATCCACCATATAACATTATCTTTTATGCTCTTGTTGAGTTGGAATCTAGACTAGAGATGGGGAAACTGTGGCTCTCCAGATGTAGTGCTTGAGTTGACTCTACCTGTTCATAGGCTATTGTTGGTGATTCTCACCCATCGGCCATCATTTACTGCATGATGCAAAGGAGTACTTGCTTGGAAATGTGTGCCGTGTTTCCCCTACATAGTTGGGGGCAGTAATGCTTCTGAATACTAATTGCTGGAAGCCACAGGAGCAGAGAGCACTCTTGTGCTCAGGTTCTGCTTGAGAGTTTCCCATTTAGGCATCTGGTTGGTCACTGTGGAAACAGGATGCAGAAATAGATGGGCCATTTGCCTGATCCAATTTCTTGTGTTATTTAACTACCAGTTGTTTGCAAGTTATAGGCAGCTTTCAAATGTTCTCATGTTCCATTAAAACAACAACGAAACATCAGTAATGAGGACACGACCCATCCAGCTGCAGAACTACTTTAAAATCAACTCTATTGGCTTATGATAAACACTTTCACAAATGTGGCACATGAAAAGCAGAATGGCATCACCACTGATCTGGATCCTGAGCTGCCCAGTGTTTTTGCTTTTCATTCTAAGAGCTTTTCATCCACCCCGCCCCCCCTGCCACTACCCCCTGAACAAGGTCAACAAGGATCCTACTCTGTGATGAATAATGGTATTATCAGCTGAGGAGTGGTGATATGCATTCCTTTTGTTTTATCAACCAGCAAACTGTATTTATGTTGCTTATCTATGGTAAATGATACTAAATCACTGGAAGCGATAGCACTGATACAAGCGAGAGATTTGATAGCAAATAAGCTTGTGAAAAGAAATGGAAGCTGGTTAAAATTCAGTCTGCGCTGACATTAAAAGTTGTTTTTTTTTAAGGCTATTGGAGTACAATTGAATGCATTATTTGGTGAGATAAATGATACTGCTGCTGATGAATGGTCATTAACAATATCTATATACAAATGGCAGCTAGCTCAAAGCCATCTTTTATTACTTTGTGGGGTTGTTGTTTTTTTGGAGCTCTACACCGTTTTTCATTTACTTATTATTATTATTTTTTTAAAAAAATCTCTTAAATGTGAATTCTTCACTGGGGTGAAACTTCCTGAATCAGGAACTTAAAATTTGAACTGTTTTTTGAACTTCCCTGGGGTGACTAAAACAACAGATGTAAAGCTCATATTCTTTATTACAATTAATTACATTTTTTAAAGGCCTGGATGTGTTGGGGGGGGGGGGATGTTTCCTTGAACAAACACAATGGTAGTTATTAAACTGAGCAAATCAGTAATTCTTTCACTCTTCAAAGAAGAGACATCAGAACAAACAGAATCCTGGCTGTCAGTGAGCTATTGGGCCCAATGCAAGGTAGCATCTAAAGCCCTAAATGACTTCAGACCTTGAGACTGACTTCCTGAATATCAACTATCTCTGGCTCTGTGGTCAGCAGGTGAGGCCTTGTTGGTGGTGGCACCATAGAGGTCTGCCCAGTTGGTGTTGCCCTGCGGCAGAACCTTTACAGTTGCAGTTCCCTGTTTCCTTGCCATTCCTTGGTAAGGTGCTTCTCTCCCCTTACTGTTGAGTCTCAGGAGGAATTTTAAAACATTCCTGTTCACCCAGGCATTTTTATGGCTGAAAGATACTGTTCTAAGCAACTCTGGGATCACTGTTTCCAAAGTGTTTTAAACTGTTTTCAGAATGTTAAAAAAAGAAAAGTAACCCTTTACTGATGTGTGTGCTGAGCTCCTGTGGGAAGAAGGACTGAATATAAAATGAATGAATGAATGAGTATAAAGTTAACCATAGAACTGCTGCCAGTCAGTGTCAACATAGATCTAGATGGGCTAAGGGTCTCAACCCAATATGGCACCTTCCAGTGTTCCTATGTTGTGTCACCTCCAAAGGGAATGTATGTTTGACCTTGGAAGAATCACATTCACTCTCCCCCTGTAGTTTCTCCAGCTGTAATAAATGAAATGATGCTCTGGAATTAGTAATGACAGCCTTGCTCCTAGCATAGGTCTAACATTCACAAATCATTTAAGTAGTACTCCTTCATTTTACTCCCCACCCCAGCTTTAATTAAAATTAATATTTTCAGAAAAGCATCCCCCACACAATACACTTTTACACATAAAACTCTGCAACTGTTACAGAGGTTGGAAGCCTAGCTTATCCCTGGACAATTGGGTACCCTACCTACACTAAGCCATGGGGTTCCTGATTTTAGCTACCAGACAGCATCTTTCAATACTGCAGTTATTATGGACTAGATCTGAAACCAAACTAAAAGCTTTCCTCCTCCTTTTTTAATTGGAATAAATGTAAGTGAGGGAAACTCGGTCCAAGCTTCTAATTGTGTGAGATACTCCATGCAAGTCTTCCCTGAAGGGCACTGGGAAGAAAGTCATTCTGGATTGCAGTTAGTCACACTGAAGTTCCCAGAATGGATTGCTGATTACATCTTGTGTCCAATTTATTATTGCATGCCAAGTGGATAGTCTCTAGAGTTAGTCATGTGTGGATCTATTGCTCCAGGGTTGGTGTGGTTCTCCTTTAGAAGGAGTGTTTCAGTTGCCAGAATAGTTCCTTTAAACCATTTCAACAACTGTGAATGTTCCCCATTGAGGGTTGAAATTAAAGTACTCACTTTGCATTTTCAGTAGCATCACAAATGTATCTCTTTCACATACTTTTTGTTTCGCCTCAGAAAGGGTTTGCCACTGTGCGATGCATTGCTCTCATTCAGAAGTCACGTTGTTTGTCCCCAGTGTTGCCAACTCCTAATCAAATATGATTGGCTATGTAGTTTCACAGGGTCATTAAATGATCCCTAGTCATTAAATGATCCCTGATTTTCTAGGATCATCCAAGTAACTAATACAGTGGTACCTCGGGTTAAGAACTTAATTCGTTCTGGAGGTCCATTCTTAACCTGAAACTGTTCTTAACCTGAAGCACCACTTTAGCTAATGGGGCCTCCTGATGCCGCTGCGCCGCCTGAGCACAATTTCTGTTCTCATCCTGAAGCAGAGTTCTTAACCCGAGGTACTATTTCTGGGTTAGCGGAGTCTGTAACCTGAAGCGTCTGTAACCTGAAGTGTATGTAACCCGAGGTACCACTGTACCAGACTACGTTTGCCCTTCGTGATGTCTGCACAGAGGCAAATCTGACTAGTTACATAGCATCATAATGTCATCATGTTCATTAGGTAGACTCAAGTATTTTCTTTGGAATTGTGGTCTTTGTTTCTAAAGTGGAAGCGGTGCAGTTGGAATCCTTCAGTGCAACTTTTTTTAAGCTCCAAATTTCATACTGTGTACTACAGATGTGTAGTAAGCCACAGTCCTTAATCACGCTAGTGTTTTGATGATTGTTTTGGTGTTTTATTTTCTCCTCTGAAAGGTCTAAGAGTTCAGGAGTTGTTTGAGCAGAAAAATCAGAGAAAGGTAATCTGATTTCTGATGAAAAGGTTACTTGCATTGACAGAAAGGGCAGGTGTCAAAGGATGGAGGATGGAATGATGTTGGTGGTGGGCTGCAAGTCAGGCAGATGGTTTGTGCATGAAGAACACAAGAGGAAGATGGGACAAATGTTTCCTTGTCTGTCCAGGGAGCTGCACAAGAAAATGCAAAGAAGTGGAAATATTATTTCTCTCATTCTGTGAATGAATCAATACAGCTCCTACACCAGGGATTGGGGAGAAGGTAGGTAATTGATTTTAGTTTGGAAGGCCATGAAGGAAATTTGGCATCAAGTGAAAGTTTTATGCAGGTGATCTTCAAGTGGATTTATGCTTCTGCTAAAGGGGGAAAATATGGAAGGTCTTCAAAGCCGTCTTGATAAATACAGACACTTTTGTGATAGAACCAAGACATGAGGTATTTTTAGATCAGTAGTCACAGAAATATATATTATCTACATGGGTGTAGACAGCAAAATGGAAGCAGTGAACATAAGCATAATTGAAACAGCAAAAGCACCAACACTGCATTGCAAATGGTCACTTACATGTATTTGAGCTTTAATGTACCTAGCAACTGTATTTTCTACATTTCATTTCTATGTGATGTGATCACAATGTTACATACTTACACCATTGTCAGCTTAGCATAACACTTTGTTGTTGTTTAGTCGTTTAGTTGTGTCCGACTCTTCGTGACCCCATGGACCAGAGCACACCAGGCACTTCTGTCTTCCACTGCCTCCTGCAGTTTGGTCAAACTTATGTTTGTAGCTTCGAGAACACTGCCCAACCATCTCATCCTCTGTCGTCCCCTTCTTGTGCCCTCAATCTTTCCCAACACCAGGGTCTTTTCCAGGGAGTCTTCTCTTCTCATGAGGTGGCCAAAATCTTGGAGCCTCAGCTTCACGATGGATAGGTTTGATCTTCTTGCAGTCCATGGGACTCTCAAGAGTCTCCTCCAGCACCATAATTCAAAAGCATCAATTCTTCCATACATCACTACTGGGAAAACCATAGCTTTAACTATACAGACGTTTGTCGGCAAGGTGATGTCTCTGCTTTTTGAGATGCTGTCTAGGTTTGTCATTGCTTTTCTCTCAAAAAGCAGGAGTCTTTTAATTTCGTGACTGCTGTCACCATCTGCAGTGATCATGGAGCCCAAGAAAGTAAAATCTCTCACTTATAATAGCTCTTAAGATAAATTTTAAATTTCTTCCATTCCTCTTCCGCCGTCTCTTTCCTCTGATCACGGATTCTGCCAGTCATCTCAGCCAGTGTCATATAGTCCATCACTTTCATCTGCCATTCTTCCACGGTGGGTAGATCTTGTGTCTTCCAATACTTTGTGATGAGTATTCTTGCTGCTGTCGTAGCGTACATAAAGAAAATTCTATCTTTCTTTGACACCAATTGGCCGACAATGCCCAAGAGAAAGGCTTCTGGTTTCTTAGGGAAAGTACATTTAAGTACCTTTTTCATTTCATTATATATCATTTCCCAGAAAGCCTTAATCTTCGGGCACGTCCACCAAAGGTGGTAGAAAGTACCTTCAGTCTCTTTACATTTCCAACACTTATTATCAGGCAAATGATAAATTTTTGCTAGCTTGACTGGGGTCATGTACCACCTGTAGATCATTTTCATAATATTTTCCTTTAAGGCATTACATGCCGTAAATTTTATACCGGTGTTCCACAACCATTCCCAGTCAGCAAACATAATGTTATGACCAATGTCCTGTGCCCACTTAATCATAGCCGATTTAACTGTTTCATCTTGTGTATTCCATTTCAGCAGCAAATTATACATTCTTGACAAGTTCTTGGTATTGGGTTCTAACAATTCAGTTTCTAGTTTTGATTTCTCCACCTGGAAGCCAATTTTCCTATCTTGTTTGTAGACCTCCATTATTTGATAATAATGGAGCCAATCTCGTACTTTAGGTTTCAGTTTCTCATGACTCTGTAATTTCAATTTATCTCCATCTTGTTCCAAAATTTCCCAATAATTTGGCCATTCGGCCTCCATATTGAGCTTTTTCAGTGCCTTAGCCTCCAAAGGTGACAACCATCTAGGGGTTTTGTTTTCCAACAAGTCTTTATATCTTATCCAAACATTGAACAATGCTTTTCTAACAATATAGTTTTTAAAGGCCCTATGCACTTTGATTTTATCATACCATAGATATGCATGCCAACCAAATGCATTATTAAAACCTTCCAAGTCCAAAGTGTCTGTATTCTCGAGAAGCATCCACTCTTTCAGCCAGCAAACCGCTGCTGCTTCATAGTACAATTTTAAATCCGGCAGGGCAAATCCCCCTCTTTCTTTAGCATCTGTCAGTATTTTAAATTTAATTCTGGGCTTTTTGCCCTGCCAGACAAATTTCGAAATGTCTTTCTGCCACCTCTTGAAACAATCCATCTTGTCAAGAATCTGCAAGGTTTGAAACAAAAATAACATTCTAGGCAATACATTCATCTTGATAACTGCAATTCGGCCTAACATTGACAATTTCAAATTTGACCATATTTCTAGATCTTTTTTAATTTCTGACCAACATTTTTCATAGTTGTCTTTATACAAGTTCAAATTTTTAGATGTCAAGTAAACCCCTAGGTATTTCACCTTCTTAACCACTGTCAAACCTGTCTCATCTTGGAATTTCTCCTTCTCCATGACTGTTAAGTTTTTTTCTAAGACTTTAGTCTTTTGTTTGTTCAGTTTAAATCCGGCTACCTGGCCAAATTGTTGAATTATCTCCAACACTCTTTTCGTACTAGTGTCTGGCTCTTGTAAGGTCAATACTAAGTCATCTGCAAAGGCCCTTAACTTGTAATGTTTAGCTCCAACCTGTACACCTTTAACCTGCTGGTCATCTCTAATCATATTTAGCAACACCTCCAGAACAGAAATAAAAAGCAATGGGGAAATTGGGCACCCCTGTCGTGTCCCTTTTTCTATCTTAAGTTCCTCAGTTATCACATTATTTACAATCAGCTTAGCTTTTTGTTCAAAGTATATCGCACCTATGCCGTTCTCAAATCCTTGGCCTACCCCCGTCCCATGGAGTTTCTTTTTCATAAAACTCCAAGAAATATTGTCAAAGGCTTTCTCCGCATCCACAAAGATCAGCACTGCTTTAGTGTTTATATTCACCTCTAGTAGTTCCAAAATGTCTATTATATTCCTTACATTGTCTGATAAATTATATTCCTATTATATTCCTTACATTGTCTGATAAATGCCAGAAAGCCTGCTTGGTCCTTATGAATCTTCTCCATCAACACTCTTTTAAATCTTTTTGCCAAAATGTCTGCAAAAATTTTGTAATCCACATTAAGTAATGATATTGGGCGGTAGTTCTTAAGTTGAGTCTTTTCAGTCTCTGTCTTTGGAATAAGTGTAATATACGCCTCTTTCCACGACTCTGGTGCCTTTTCCCCCTCTAAAATCTCATTGCAGACTTCCTTTAACGGTTGTATCAACCATTCCTTTAAAGCTTTATAATATCTGGAAGTCAGTCCATCTGGTCCTGGAGATTTGCCCAGTTGCATGTCCTGAATGGCACCCTCTATCTCTTGTTCTGTTATTCTCTGATTTAAATCCACCTTGCTTTGATGAGAGATTTTTTGTAATCCATATTTATTAAGGAATTCATCTATGTCCTCTTCATTCTGTGGCCCTTGAGAATATAGTTTTTTAAAATAGCTCAAAAAACAGTTTCTAATCTCGTTGGGTTTAGTTATATTCTTTCCATCCACTTCTAGACTTGTAACTGTATTTAGTTTCTGTCTTTTCTTCAATTGCCAAGCCAGAAGTTTGCCACATTTATCTGCCGATTCAAATGTCTTTTGTTTCATTTGCTTTATCTTCCACTCAATCTCTTGATTCATCAATTCCATATATTGTGTTTGATATAACTTAATCTCTCTCAAAATCTCCTGGGACTTTGGTTTTGATCTTAATTTTTTCTCTCCTTCTTTTATCTTTTCCAAAATCTTTTCCTTCTTCTCGGTTTGATTCCTCTTTTTTATTGAGTTTTGTTGAATCAGAAATCCTCGCATCACAGCTTTACTTGCGTCCCAGATCACTCTTTTTTCCACATCAGCCTTTAAATTTATTTCAAAATAGTCCTTTAAAGTTTTTTGGGCCTTCTTGTGGATCTCCTCATCTCGAAACAGGGTGTCATTCATCCTCCATCTAAATTGACCAGTTGTTGTAAATTTCATCTCCATCTTCATGGCATTATGGTCGGAGCAAGTCTTTGGGCAGATTTCTATTTTTTTAATCTTTGGAGCCATCCCACTAGTAATCCAAATTTGGTCAATTCTGGTCCAGGTCATCATTGCTTGAGAGAAAAAGGTTCCCTCTCTCTCAAGAGGGTTCCTTGTCCTCCATATATCTATTAAGTCCATATTTTCAGTCATTTCAAATAAGGTCTTCGGAAGTCTCCCTTCCTTGGAAATTGTCAGTCTTTGTGCCTTGTCCATATTTGTAGAAACTACGCCATTCATGTCTCCCATAAGTATTACATTATAATCCAAATAGTCCATCAGAGTTTCATGGAGCTGCTTAAAAAATTCCACCTTGCCTTCGTTTGGTGCATAAACTCCAACTACTAAGAATTTTTCTCCTTGTACTTTTATTTCCACTGCCAGGTATCTTCCTTGTTCATCTTTAAACATCATTTTTGGGGCCCATTTCTCTTTTACATAGATCACTACTCCTCTTTTCTTGACTTTGTCCGATGAGATAAATTCTTGTCCTAATCTTTTATTTATAAGCAATTTCCTGTGTACCCTGGTCACATGGGTTTCTTGCAGACAGATCAAGTCCAATTGTTCTCTTTTCAAAATATGGAATACTTGGCGTCTCTTCAAAGGCATGTTCAGCCCATTGCAATTCCAACTAAGGAATAGCAGGGCCATCTTGTTATTTCTCAGTTGCTCCTCCTACTGCTCCAAGTTGTTGCTCTTCCTCTGATGGTGGTGGTTTAAGTCCAAACGATAAGTTCAGAATATCTACTGCTCTCCTCTGTTCCGAAATTGGGTCAACCGTTCCCTTCTGTAAATCCTCGTGGTTTCTCTCCAAGAACTTCTCTTTATCTTGAATTGTCTTTATTTTCACCTTCTTTCCCCTGTAATTGAAGGACAGTCCTTGTGGAAACTCCCACCTAAAGAGGATGTTGTTCTTCTTCAACAGGTAGACCAGATCTTTATAGAAGGTTCTCACCTCCAAGATATGTTTAGGGATGTCTTTAAAAATTTGTATAGGTGAATTTTCAATCTCCAAGGCCTTTTGATAATGTAGTTTTAATATTTTGTCTCTTTCTTCCTTGGATCTGAGGGTAATCTGGCAATCCCTCGGAGTCTTTCTGTTCTATCTCCTGCCCAATCTAAATGCTGTTGTTATCTTAAATTCTTCCTCCTCCAAATCTTCCTGCCAACAGTCAGTAAACTCTTGTGTAAGGAACTCCACAAGACTGTCCCCTTCACTCTCGGGAATTAGTCTTAATTTCAGGTTTCTCTCCTTTCTCTGTAATTCGATCAAAGACAAGGCCACATCATGTTCATAGACTTTTTTCGAAATCGGTTCTAATTTTTCCTGTGTCTCTTCAGCAGTCTTTCTGGCGTCCTCTGCAATTTTACGTGTGGCAGAGTTCTCTTCAATTAATTTATTTATGGATTCTGTATTGGATGTCACACTTTTCATATTAAGATCCAATCTTGCTGTTAATTCTGTTAGTTTTTGTGTGTTCTCTGTACTCTGCTTTGTCAGAGCTTCCAGAGATTGATTTATCTTGAGTAACGCCTGTGTCATAGAATCCATGGAGGCAGCCGTCGCTTTTTCCTGAGAAGCTGCTCCAGTCTGTGTCAAACTTGATATTGAACCTCTTTTCTTTTGTTGTTGTTGTTTTGCTTTAGCTCTAGTTGTAATCTCGTCTGCTGGGCCACTCATGTCCCAAGGACGTTCTCACGGGAGCAGTTCCCAAATGGAAAATCCCACTGTCTTACTCTATTATTCCAATTGTTACTTCTTACCCTCTAGAGGGAGCAAGACATAATGTCCAAGTGAAGGAAACAGAAAGCAAAGAACAAAGAAACCAGGAAACTTCAATATAAATGCTGCAACAGTTTTTCTGCGTAATTTAGCTGTCAAAGTCCGATATATTGTGGCAGCAAAGTCCAAATTTTGTATCAAGTAGAGCATCAACTATGTATCCTTATAGAGATTTCTAAAGTTTCTAAAGTCTCTATCCTGGTATCTTATTTTGGCAGACCGTATCAAAGGAATTAAGGCAGCTGGAAACTTTTCTCTCTCAATAGGTCATGCAGGTTAATAAGGTTACTTTCCCCCCCTCTGCTCCTGCTTGCTAGAGAGGGGGTTTAAGTCCAATGCCAGGCTTAAGCAATCCTATCGTTATTTTCGTGCAGATACAGCTTTTTCTCTTTCGTTGCTTTCATCCGTCATGCAGTCGGGGGAAGGCAGACTTCCTTAATTTTAACCTTCCCCGTTTCCGGCCATATTTCTAATTAAATTTTTTAAAATTCCAGTAATCGTTCAGTCCTACTCACGGGGTTTTGGATTCAGTTCAATTTGCAGGAAGGAATCGGCGCTCTCCGTCAATGGCGACGCGGCTTCACTCTGCGGGCTGGGTAGCGACTCTCAGCACCGCGCTCTCCCGATGCCGTTCCGGAGCCTTTAAAAAGGCTCTTTCACAGTAAAGGGGGGCGCTTCTGGTGCCCACCGAGTCTCCTTGTTCACAGGCTTCTGCGCCTGTGATTTTAGGGGTCCCCCGCTTGCCGTAGCGGGTCAGACCTGAACTCGCAGCGCAGTCCTCCTCCAGAGCTCGGAAAGAGGACCGCCATTAACGCTGGCGCCAACCGGAAGTCCTCCACTGCCTCCATTTCTTCCCCTTCTATTTGCCAGGAGGTGATGGGATCAGTGGCCATGATTTTAGGGGGGGGGGGTTATGTTGAGCTTCAGACCGTATTTTGCGCTGTCTTCTTTCACCCTCATTAAGAGGTTCTTTAATTCCTCCTCACTTTCTGCCATCCAAGTTGTGTTATTTGCTAAAGTTGACTCCATTCCATGAAAGCGTATCTCATGCTGTGTTGTGTGCTATGACATTGTATACTTCTTTGGGGCCCAAAGCTCCTGAAAATGATGAACATAATATTAATGCAAAAGCAAGATACACTAAAAATACAATCAAATCAATCAAACCAACCAATAATAGCAAAATTACAAAATACCCATCAGTCGCACTGGATGTTCATAAACTGCATTCATGCTCTCACCATAGTTGCAAATTTCCACCTCTCACTTGGAACCCAGATTAACTACCACACCTTCTCCCCACAAGCAAGCTTACCCACAACCAATATATCATGGAGAGTGTCCTTGACCTCATAACTCCCTAAATAACTGAACTAAAGGGGATGTGAATAATGGTTGAAGATGAACCCAGCCTCCACCACCCTTGTGTATGTAGCTTTTGGCATGTTGGCCTGTAGTCCTCCACAACATGCCTGGTTGATTTTGCAGAAGCCCACCGATAGCTACCCCACTGGAAAATGACATAACCAGTCCCTCACCAATAAAATTAATTTTTTTATGTATGTTAATACTCGGATAGAGAAACATACCAATTGATATATGACTGAAAAAGTGGGGGAGAGGGGAGTCACAAGAGAACTTTTAAACAACAACCAACAACTACAGCAACAGCAATGACAGAAACATTTATAAATAAAAGCAGCGGATTTCTTTTTTCTAGTCAATGCATTCACACTTTGTATTTTTATGTTGTTAAGCACCCTGTGATCTTCAGGTGAAAGGCGGCATTCACATGCATATAATATTTGCAATATGAGTGATTTTATATTTTAAAAACAAGCAACATTCTCACAAAACAATCCATATCATTCTTAAAAACATGTCCAGGTAGCAGAGGTCATTCTTTTTGCAGAATAAAAAGAATGTCAGCTGTCCCTTTGCAAAATGGAGTGTAAATTGAAATAATGTTTAGCTTGTTGTGACACCCCCACAGGCTTATAGCCTGACTGGACAAATGAGAAACCCTTTCTGTTGACTGACTAAAAGATCAGCACTGGTGTCATTTTAAAATGTACCCATTATGCCCATTTCTCTTTACAAATATGTCAAAACTGCTGGTGGGAGGGGAAATTGTCACTCCAGACTCTACAGATCAAGATTGATGTGCTGGAGAGCTCGATGAGTTTCTGCTAGTACTATCCACGCACAGCCTCTGGGAAGAAAGGGACAACATAAAGGATATGGGGGGAAAGAAAGAGCTTGTCTTATAAACATTTTCTATCTGTTATTCATTCTGCTTCAGAAAACTCAGAACTTCATACATTGCTCCTCACAAAGAGCAAGGGTAGGTTGAGAGATGATAACTGGCCAGTGTTACCCATAGTAGTGGCTGGTGCCTGTTGAAACTGGTAGGGTGATAGACAAGGCAGGGATGCAAACATGAAGAAAATATTGTGGGGGCCCAGGTAAGCCCTGCCCTGCATAAACGATCAGATGGCACAGTGCATGGATACCATTTGAATGGAAATGCTCATTAACTTGGGGAAGGCAGGCCCCCTCAAATATTTTATGGGGGGGTGAAGACCCCTCAGCCCCTGGGAGTTGGCTCTTATGAAACAGGGACACCAACAGCAGATGGAGCTGAGCTAATGACTGGCAAGCTACCACATGACAGGTTGTTGTTGTTAATTAAATTTGTATACCACCTATCATCTGTAGATCTCAGGGCACTTCATAAAAGATAAAAATGCAAAATACATGAAAACATAAACCAATAATTCTAGAACTATAAAAGGGAGAAGAGAAAAGCACACCATTCACCCACTTTTTCAGACTATGGATTTTATTTGTCTCTACCATGTCTCTCCCCCCCCCCCAAATTTATACCCCAAACAGCCCCAAACATGATTTTTCTTCTTAGGGAAGTTGCTTCACACCCTTGATCATTTTGACTGCCTTCTCTGCAACATTTCAAGCTTTACAATATCTTTTTTGAGGTCTGGTGAATACCTACACATCCAGTTTCATGTGTCCAATGGCACTCTGTGCTTGTGCCCTTCCCTCCTCCCTCCCTCCCTCCCTCCCTTGTCTCTCTATAATACCTGAGAGCACAATCAATACCAGTCTAACATTCCTGCACTGGTCTGATATTTGCAACCTGACTTCGTTCCTTTGGTGGCAAGGAGCAATAATTCCAGAGTTCCCACGCCAAGCTCTTTGTACTGCATAGATCAGAGGTAGGGAACCTCAAGGGTCAAATATGACCCTCCACAACTCTCTGTCTGGCCCTGGATGCTGTTCAAACCACACCCCTCAGCAAACCAGCTCCCAAACTCTGATTGAGTGCTTTTGCATGGCTGGAATGCAGCCTTGATATGTGATAATGCCCCTTGCTTGCCTGAATGGAGGATGTGTGCATATAGAAACTCCTGGATTTCATGTGATTCAAATGTAGACTGAGATAGAAAGCTAAGGGACACATTCATCACTACACTCTTTTTTTGCCTGTGAGACCACCCAGTAGTGGAATGCAGAAAGTTGTCTATGAGGGAATGTCATTTTGGGGCAAATAAAAATAAAAATAGTTCCTACTATCCTTTGCACAGAGGCATCCATGCTTTACAGACTCACCTCCAAAGAGCAGTAAAGAAAATGAATAGGCAAGTGATCCACAAGAACATTTCTGATTTTCAGGTGTACATTCTTGGATGCAGATTCTGCCCACACAGTTGATTTAAGGGTCTGAAGGAACAGCATAACCAGCATAAGGAACAGTATAACCAGCCTGGGAGAGGATAGCCCCAATGGAAGTGCATTTGGCTTCTTCAGTATAAAAGTTTCAGTGATACCTGAGATGTGTGTTTTCATAGTCCACCCTATTTCTGTGATTGCAATCTGTTTTTTAATTTTGAGAAAGAAAGGAAGGAAGGAAGGAAGGAAGGAAGAAAAAGAAAGAAAGAAAGAAAGAAAGAAAGAAAGAAAGAAAGAAAATGATTGAACACCTGATCTGTTGAAAATACAAGCATTGAAATCCAACCATGGAGGCCCCTGTAAATTCTCTCATACTCTCATACTATGGAAAAACCATGGAGGCCCCTGTTCCCCCTTTTGCTTTTTAAGTTAGCTGCAAGGAACAAGAGAAGCCTTCCATTCTTTACATGTGCACAGTTGTTTTTCCAAAACACAACACGTTTGTGGTTTCAATGAGACATTTGTAGCCTTGGGAGCTGTTATTCGGGTGGGAGGGGTGGAGTCATTGCTAATCACTCAGATTGGTGCTCAAGCAAACCCGCTTAATGAAAATTGCCTTGCTGAACAATTCATTTTAAAAATGTTCTTAAGATTTAATTTTGAGCTAGATGGACTGATGGCATAAGGGCATCCTTTGTTCCCATGTAACAGCTCCTGATCAGCATGGCAAAAGCAGATGTATCTGAGAAGTTATAAGCAGAGTATGGAGGAAAAACAAATAAATAACACCACCAACTCACATTAAGGGTAGAATGAAGCTGTACAAGGGAACAGCACTGCATCAATCTTAAATCAAACATATAAGTGGTTATAATATGAGCTATAAATGTAATTAAAAATAGAAAATGTAAACAGCAGATATATAAATACATTCTGCATTCCTTTCTTTTCTTTTCTTGTAGGACTGACCTAAGGAAATGCTACTTGCAGTACATCAAACAATAGTCATGATAGACACCACCACAACACACGCAGGCAGGAAAAGTGCTTCGGGGGCAGGGGGTGACAGCAGGCCTGGTTTTTGTCTCGCAGTGACATTTTTCCTTCTTCTAAGGAGTTTTCCCCCCTCCTTGCCTTTCTTTCTGAAATGTGAACGAAGTTTCTCAATGGTAGGACAAAGTCAATGTCAAGGCTGGGATTTGGCTCCAGGTGCTCATTTGCAAATAGACAATCCATCATATGAGCCAGAAAGGGGAATAGCTCCAGGTTTCTGTGTCATACAACTGAGATGTGAAATGCCACTTGGTGACACAACATTACTGTTAGACCGCAACATAAAGAGAGAAGCAGAAGTGAGGAAAACAACAACCAGGGGATTTGTTTCAAAGTTTTCTTCTGGTGCTTGGGGGGTGGGATACAAATATTCAAACATTTTCTCTTTGTCAAAAGAGATCAGAAGCAAGAGATGCTGCCAGCCAAGGAGAAATAAAATTTCTTTTGAGTAACTTGAGATTCCTATGTACATGAGTGGGAGTGAAGGTGTGGGAAATGATGGATAAAACAGTAAGTGGATGAAAGAGGAAGTGAACCATCTGAATGGTGATGTGGCAGTCAGCCAAAACACCAGATGGGAATGATATGAGTCTGCTCTTGTATCTGATCAGGAATATGCAGCTAGTGGAGAATGCAGTGGCCAGACAGCTCAAAGGAGCAGGCTGCTGGTAGTATAAATCCCCTGGAGGTATTATAGGATAGTTTCATCCCAAGGCAGAATGATAAGAACTCTAAGAATTGGATCTGGAAGGCCCTAGTCGGATGGGGGAAGTGTCAAAGGAGGTGTTATCCAAGGAAGGGGTAATGACCATGAAGGATGATAAGATGGATTAGTAGCAGAGGGGTGCTTTGGTGACATCAGACACCCTTGGTCAGATTCCCCCCTGCCATAGAGCTGCTTCCAACACCTCCTGCTATTTTTGATGTACCTCTTTGAGAGAAGGAGCCTATTGATAGCAAACTGGATTCTGAGCCAGCATGGACTCCACCTCTTCACAAGCTGTTTATCCCACCCAGAGGAATTCCCATTTGCTTTCCCAGTCTCAGGACTCTGGCTATTTGCCAGGCTAAGTTCTGTGCCTGCCCTGTTCATTGAAAGGAAAGTTCAGGGGACTTGCTGCTTATTGGTCCATGTATTAGCTTGTGCTTAATTGTGTATCTAATTCCCCTTTGAGCATCATGTAGCCATCCTTTTCTTATGTACCACTCACATTTAAATCTTTGGCAGACACTGAGCTTTTTCTTCTGGCAGTGAGGACCAGGACAACTGGCAACATGTTGCTCAGCTGTCTCCAGGCAAGGTCCAAGGCTCTTGTGTTAATTGGCATAGCCCTAACCAGTCCCAATGGGCATTCACTGGGCAGAGTGAGGCAGCTGCCTCAGATGTTGGAAGTGCAAGGTCAAATCTTGAGCATGCCAAGCAGTTTGACCTGCACCACGTAACATCACCTGCTATCCTCAGATGTGGTGAAGAAGACTGTCCTGTCTCCAGTGTTCAAGTAAGATAAAACTGCCAATCTAATCAGCTTCAGTATTTGTAATGGTGGTTGGAGACGGCACCTTTGTATCTCTTGCCTCTGGCAGTTAAATACTGTGTGAGAAATATCTTGGAAGTGTCAGTACAGGAACTAGTATAACTAAGCCCTTGTGGGCTCACAGAATTGTTCTCAAAAGTTTCCGTTTGTATTCCTTCACACACACACACACACACACACACACACACACACCAGGATCAAATTGGGAAGAGGATGGATTTTAAATCTGAGTTAAGAAGAACTGCTTGTATGGTTTTCTGTAATCAAAAGCAAAGGACCTATGCATCGGCGTTCCCTAATCTTCTGTATTTACATTGCCAAAACCAATAGTTTAATTCTAACAAATTGAACAAAATTGTAAAATCTTTCATTTGCAATTCCCAACAGTGTAAGGGGCTAGACCAAGTCCTGTCAAAGAGCAGTAATTTGCAGTAGAGAAAATATAATGTCAAAGGCTTGGCAATAACTTCCCTTTTGGCTTCTATGATGAGCCAAGAGATTGCAGGCAAATCCCTTGAGTCAAAGCACCACACACACACACACACACACACACACACACACACACACAGACTACAACAACTTATTGCTTGGAAAACTAGCTATAAGGATGACCTCAACTGCTATGGTGTTGGAGCCTGGTGCAATTTGTTATTGGATAATTTAATTTGCAAGTGGTTAATACTCACAGGCTAGAACCCGGCAAATTAAATCACATTTCAAGATGCTCCAATTCGATTAGCCTTTCTGTTTATTAATAGAAGCTGTTATCCAGAATGTCAAGCAGTGTGACATGGCTGCGGCCTCTTTCCACCTGATGTGAGAAAGAGATGGCTTCCCAGAAACAACAGCTTTCCTTCTGTGCAAAAGGAAGCATGTCCTTCTAAGACAAGGGTATTTGTTGCAGTGACAGCAAAAAAGAAATCCATCTCTCTCTCCCTCCCTCCTTCCCTCCCTCCCTCCCTCCCTCCCTCTCTCCATTATTTTCTCATATCCCTGCCTGTTTAGAATAATAGAATCATAGAACTTAGAGTTGGAAGGGACCCCAAGGATCATCTAGTCCAGCCTCCTACAATGCAGGAATACACAGCTGTCCTATACGGGGATCAATCCCACAACCTTGGCTTTAACAGCACCATGCTCTAACCCAGTGTTTCCCAACCTTTTTTGGGCAAAGGCACACTTGTTTCATGAAAAAAATCTCGAGACACACCACCATTAGAAAATGTTTAAAAAATTAACTCTGTGCCTATATTGACTATATATAAAGTAACTCTCTTTAATAGGAATCAAATAAACACAAAGAAAGTATTTTATAATTACTTTATTATGAAATAGTAAGTAAACAGAAATATGAAAAATTATAAAATACTTTATTCAGTGCGCAACCTGGGTCTGTTTGGCTGAACACAAAGCTGATATTCTGGCTGGAATCGAAGAAAGACACACACGTAGCTCTTCGTCAACAGCTCTCAGTCTCTCTCTGTATTTAGTTTTTATAGCAAATGAAGGAAGAGTAAGCAGGCTGGGGTGGGTTAAGTAAGGGCTGAAAGTGCCTAGATGAAGTGGGGGAAGCTAGAGAGGAGGTACATTCTGACGTTTGAGGATAGACTAGGTTCTTTATGTGAATGATAGATGAGTTATTTGACAGATCAAACTGAGAGCAAGGTGTGGCTTGTGTAGCTGGGGTGGACATGAATGTTTGGGGTGCAAACCCCAGGCCAGCCAGGTCCGAGGGGGGGCAGGGAGAGACGGGCCTGCCTGCCTCTGCCTGCGCTGTGGTGTGTTTTGCCCCGACCGACGGACGGACCGACCTGCCAGCTGTCTCCGCAGTAGCAGCGCGGACTGGAGCTCCGTCATTCTCCCCGCCGGTGCCCGGGGAGGGGAGTGTGGGGCGGCCGCTGTGGAAGCGACGGCGTGCTCCTCCTCCTCCTCCTCCACTTGCCGGGCTAGAGCCAGCCGGCTAGCGCTCGCCCCTCCTTGCTCGAGCCGACCCCGCTGCCGGGGGCCTTCCCGTCCTCTCAGCGGCGCCGCCTCGCGTCCCTCGTCCGGGGGTTGGGAGGGGGCTGGGGGGGAGGAAGGGGGCGAGGGGGAGCAGCCGCCGCCGCTCCTGAGGAGATTCTGAGGCGGTGGCGGGCGACGCGTGGCGGAAGAGGAGGGGTCCCGCCAGCCCCGCATTTCTCTCTCTCTCTCCCTCACGGAAACCTTCCCCTCAGCTTCTGCCGCTTTTTCTCTTCTTTCCCTCTTCCTTTTTTTTTAAAATGAAAAATCTTTCCTTTCTCTCTTTTCCAGCCCCCCCTCCCCTCTTCACGGAATTTCACTGCACTCGGGCGCCGCGGCGCGCAGGCGCACTGCTCGCTCCTCTTTCCGCGCAGGCGCCTTCTCTCGCTCTTTCGCCTCCTTTTCTTTCTCTCTCGATGGTCCGCCTACAAAGGAGCGAGGGAGGCGCCCGCCATGTTTGGATTTGCATCCAGCAGGAGATACCGCCACCGCCCCGCCTCTCGCCGCCCGACTCGCCCGCCTCCCTCCCACGGCACACCAGGCAACGTCTCGCGGCACACTAGTGTGCCGTGGAACACCGGTTGGGAAACACTGCTCTAACCAACCAAGAGATGTTCTGGATGTATCCTGAAATGCATAAGTGGTATAGTATGTTGGGCTAAGATGTGGAGACCAGTATTCAAATAGCTACTCAGCCACAAAGCTGGCTGAAGACCAGTCAATGTCCCTTAGCCTAAACTACTTCACAGGATTGTTGTGAGGATAACATGGAGAAGGAATAGAACCATGAATGCCAAATTGAGCTCCTTGAAGGAAACTGGGATATAAATGTAACTACTACTACAGTGGCGCCCCGCAAGACGAATGCCTCGCAAGACGAAAAACCCGCTACACGAAAGGGTTTTCCGTTTTTCGATGCGCTTCGCAAGACGAATTTCCCTATGGGCTTGCTTCGCAAAACGAAAAAGTCTTGCGAGTCTTGTGATTTTTTTCGCGGCCCCCTTTCTAAGCCGCTAAGCCGCTAATAGCCTTTTAGCCGCTAAGCCGCTAAACCGCTAAGCCGCTAAGCCGCTAATAGGGTTGCTTCGCAAGACGAAAAAAATGCTAGACGAAGAGACTCGCGGAACGGATTATTTTCGTCTTGCGAGGCACCACTGTACTGCTATTACTTTTACAAGCAGGCTCATAGGTAGCAGTGCTCAGGCATTCTAAGAAACCAAAGAGATCAGTGGTTAAAATAAGTGAAGTTTTGAAAGGTTCAGTCTGCCATCTTGATACAAACTGCCATCCAATTGTAAGGTAAAGGTAAAGGGACCCCTGACAGTTAAGTCCAGTTGTGAATGACACTGGGGTTGTGGTGCTCATCTCGCTTTACAGGCCGAGGGAGCCACCGTTTTTCTGCTTCTGCAGACAGTTTTTCTGGGTCATGTGGCAAAGCCAGAGCAGCGCACAAAAATGCCATTTACTTTCCTGCCAGAGCAGTACCTATTTATCTACTTGCACTGCGTGCTTTCAAACTGCTAGGTTGGCAGGAGCCAGGACCAAACAACAGGAGCTCAGGGTAACAATAACTTCAGAGGCAAACAAATCATTTGCAGTTTGGACTGTTGATGTCACACTAAAGCCACATTTCAGTCCACCATCTTAATTCAAAATGGTGTCCAGCCTTAAAACATAGATGAATATTGCTGTCTCCCTCTCAGGAACCAAGTGCCAAGTTGGGCAATGCCTCCACCCTGCAAACCCTCATGCTGAATTTCGCAATGATATCTCAAGAGGTATCTGAACCCATGGAGAAGAAATGGATAAACCATTTTCAATATATATAGTACATCATTATCATTATTTATTTGGTTTCTTACACACCCTCCACCATAGGTTCCCTGGGTGATTAGGAGAATTGGTGTAATTTCCCGTTGGTATTGTTCCTTAGAGGCAGGCAATGCAATGACCTAGATTTCATGGCCAATGGTAGAAGCCAGTGTGTGTTTCCCTCTAGCCTGGGTAATCCAAGATAGCACCATATGGGTGAGCTAGACTGGAACCCAAGTCCAATGCATTACCCATTAAGATCCTCTATCTCTTGATGGTTTGGTTCCCTCATGATTACCCACCCCCATCTCCACTGCCCTAATTCACTCTGCATTTCCTTTGAAATCCTCAAAGGGGTGAGAGAAATGTGTATTGAAATATACATCAGAACTGGTCATCACATGCCGATCATAAAGTTATAACAATATTTTTCTCCACTGTAGGGGATTTGTGTAATTTGGAAAAGGAAATACCAACCAATGAGAGCACGGGGGAAGTTAAAGCTTTATCTCAAAATCTCAGTGCTTTCTCTGACACTGCGAAATTAAGTTATGTGTCGTTGTTTTCCTTCTCTAAAAAACACAACTGTGATTATGAGAGTAGGTTTCCTGTGAGCATTGGTGGATGAAGCAAAAAGTATTCCAATTAAAGCACCTGTTTATTTTGGACAGCATAATTCATATTTGTTCCTTTCCCTGTGTGGTGCTTATTAGCAGATCACTCTGGCTTGTTTTATTATATGCTACAGAGCTGGCACACAGTTCCCCTTGATTAAAATATATTAAGATCAATTGAAGCACACAGGAGCCAAAAGGAAGACTTGAGGGTACGGATGGAAGAAAAGGGGGATTCTTCTTTCTAATAACCTAATCTACTTTGCAAAGCTTTTAAGGGCTGAGAGCACCATGAAACATTCTAGTAAATCACCTTTTCTTCCATTCATTCAAATAATTCATGTGCCGTTTATTGCTGAGTGTTGAAAGATCATATATGTTTCATTGTTCTTTTTTGTTTTAGCAATCCAAGCAGTTTCCCCTCCCCTTTCAATTCATAATGCATTATTGGGGGATTATTAATGGTGTGCTATATCTGCTATGGACCAGAAAGGCAAACACCTCCATCCCTTTCCCCTTTCAGTCAAGGATAAACTAGGTGGATGTCAGGGTGGGGAACAACTTTGTATTCAAATTCAAAAAGAGGTTTGGAATTTGGAAGCAGACTCTTGGGCATGGATCTCCAAGGTGAATTTTATTTGCACCACAACTGGCTGCCAATTAGCTACCAGGCTAAGTTAAAAGTGCCGGCACTGATATCCAAACTCCTGTAAAGCTTGGATTAAATATTAACCTACCTCTCATGTACATACCCAACCAATTACTGCACTCTGGTAGGAGAGAGGACTTCCAGCAGAAACCATCTCATCAGGTGGAGCATTCCATGCAGTGTATGAATCAAGCCTTTAATGTGAAAGTATCTATGCTTTGAAACTCTCTCCCATTGCACATCAAACAGACATTATTATCTTTTCAGCTCCTGTGTTGTTGGGACAGAACTTCAGGTCAGAAGTCCCGTCTGACAGAATGAGCAGGACGACTCACAAATGGAATAGGGTTGGTTAGTCATACTTTGGGAAAAGGGAAGAAATGCATATATTTTTATCTGAAGACAGTGGGACCATGAAGTCCAGTCTAAAATTACCTAACTGAACAACAGTTTCTAATCCCTGGTCATTGTGAATAGAACAAAGGAACCTGCCATATATTGAGTCAGACTATTGGCCCAGGTGTTCCTTGTGATGTTAAACTACTCTGAGAATCATAGCTCTGGGAGACAAACAGGTAAAAGGTAAAGGGACCCCTGATCATTAGGTCCAGTAGTGGCCGACTCTGGGGTTGCGGTGCTCATCTCACTTTACTGGCCGAGGGAACCGGCGTACAGCTTCCGGGTCATGTGGCCAGCATGACTAAGCCGCTTCTGGCAAACCAGAGCAGCGCATGGAAACACCGTTTACCTTCCCGCCGGAGTGGTACCTATTTATCTACTTGCACTTTGATGTGCTTTCAAACTGCTAGGTTGGCAGGAGCAGGGACCGAGCAATGGGAGCTCACCTCATTGTGGGGATTCGAACCGCCAACCTTCTGATTGGCAATCCTAGGCTCTGTAGTTTAACCCACGGCGCCACCCACATCCCATCTTCTAGGCATCTTAGGAGAAGCCATCACTATTCAAAGTAGTATCATAGTGCTCCAAATGTATTGTTATATTTCTTTTGTGTGTGGGGGGGGAGAGGAGATCTCCCTAAAAGTCCTGGGTACCAGATACTGTGCCCCATAATTTCTAGAGTTGTAATTACTAAATGTTTGAAGTCTTCACCCTAGTGCATGATAGCTTAGCAGTGTAAAAAGGCAAGTAGAATCAGCTTTCTGGCCAGGAATCACATAAAGGTAAAGGGACCCCTGACCATTAGGTCCAGTCGTGGCCGACTCTGGGGTTGTGGTGCTCATCTCACTTTATTGGCCAAGGGAGCCGGCGTACAGCTTCCAGGTCATGTGGCCAGCATGACTAAGCCGCTTCTGACGAACCAGAGCAGCGCACAGAAACGCCATTTACCTTCCCGGCAGAGCGGTACCTATTTATCTACTTGCACTTTGATGTGCTTTCGAGCTGCTAGGTTGGCAGGAGCAGGGACCGAGCAACGAGAGCTCACCCCATCGCGGGGATTCGAACCGCAACCTTCTGATTGGCAAGTCCTAGGCTCTGTGGTTTAACCCACAGCACCAACACCGTCCCTAGGAATCACATACTCTCCAACATTTATCTGATGAAAACAGGGAGATCCTAAGGAAAAGTGGGACATTCTGGGATCAAATCAGAAACTGGGATGACTTCTCTAAATCAGGGACGTCCCTGGAAAACAGGGACACAGAGGGTCTGGGGTAGCAACATGAGACACTCTTGGAGTGTAATGTTCAGTATTGCCTCCAACTAAACACAGATGTACATGTGTGTAAATAAACCTAATTTCTTTAAGACACTAATGTCTCTGCCGTGCCTTGTTCCAAAGTAACAGAAAGCCTGGTAAAGTGCCAAGAGCCCTGGAATCTCACACTGCTCAGCTGAGATTGGTGTGGACCATTGTCTTAGTCACAGCCAAGAAAATCAGAAATTGCATATAACACTTTGGCTATGTTTTGCTATCCATAGTCCTTTGCAAGAAATATTTAGTTCACAAGCTTTTGGTTGTTATTATAACTGTGTGCAAATGGCTTCTCAAAATTCCCCACCATGTTTGTGGGATTTCACCAATTTTCTCCAATAGCTTCACAAGGGTGGGGGTCTATGAGTAGCTCCCCTTCACATTTTCCTAATACTTCCTCTCCCCCTTTGTTTAATCTGACATTGTGAATGGAAGGAGCAACTGTGTTGAGTGCCTGACCACCATTTTGCATCCTGGACTGAGTGTTCCTTCAAGACATTGATGGGAGATGGTGGTCACCACCAAAAAATGATTAACATAGCTTAGGCCCATTAATTTCAATGTATCTTCACTAAGTAGAACCAACATTGGAGACAATCCATAATCTCAGAAATTTTCTCATAAAACTGAACATCTGGATAAGCTCTAATTATTATGCTCATTGAGCAAAAAGGAAAAGATATCATTTATATCGTTTTCCATTGCAAGGAAAATATTGTTGAACAAATACTCACTTCTCTTTTTCTCCTTTAAACAACTAGCTGATTTTCTCTATAAAAAACCTGTTCTCTCTCTCTCTCTCTCTCTCTCTCTCTGGTGGTTTGTATACTGTATGGTGGTTTGTCTCTGTGAAATGCTTGGTTTTGAAATCCCTTCAAGTTTCTAAGCAAAAATTGTATGGATTAATTGTTTGAAGCTACTGATATAATTGTTAATTAGGGGTTTGAATGGGTTATCTCGTGCAGGAGTTTTTTTTAAAAAAAAACCCCACACACATTAAGACCAGAAATGTGTGTAAAAAGTAAAATTGGACATGTATATTAAAAGTTGCTATCTCACTTTAGCAGACAATCTCAGCTAGCCCACGCATCCAATTGTTTCAAGAGTCTGACGCTCAGGCAATTATTAGTGGCTTAGTCTGAGGCAGAACTTACTAACATGAGCTCAATTGTTTGGAGAAAATAGTAGACATTATAAAGATAAGTGTGCTTGGGAGCTCTATAGAAAAGCTCATTGGAATCTCTGAAATGATTATGATGTGGAGAGCTTCATTATTTCAGAAGATGGACAGCTGACAGGAACAATTGGTACAGAAAAACTCTATTTGTATGTCATTTCCATTAACCGACAATGGGAGTGACTTTTTTAAAATTCAATATTCTGCAGCTTCAATTTCCCCATAACAGTGGTGGATAGTGCCCATTGGAACTGCTGGTGCAGAATGCAACAGTAGATGGAGCCAGAACAAATGGCAGACAGAGTACCCATTTTGGTTTTGTCCCAATCCTTCTCCCTGTTGAGTTCTACAATGGAAAACATTATTTACTACCAGCAGGGGGGCCAACTTGAATGAAATACTGTGGGGGCTAAGGTAAGCCCCGCCTTGCATAATCAATCACATGATGCAGTGCACACACACCACCATTTGAATGGGAATGTCCAGCATCATTGTGAGGGCCAAAGCTCAAATATTTCATTGTGGGGGGCCAAAGCTCCCTCAGCTACTAGGAGTTGGCTCCTACGACTACTAAAGTCTAGGGGTCATTTTCAAGTCCGTTTTTGCATGTGCTGTAGTTTCTAATTGAACTAAGTAGCTAGAAAATCCTCTTTTAAAAGGAAGTAAGATAAAATAAAAGACAGCTTTCAGACTGATCCACACAAATGCCTTTCAGTCTGCATAGTGCTTCAAGAGGTCCAGATCAGGTCAGCACACTCTCTTATATGGAGCAAACACATCTCTCAAGCATCACTATTCAATAGCAAGCTACGAAACATGAAATAAAACTGTTTCTCCCTCCTTATGAAATTCATTGATCCGCTTTTAAAGCATCACACATATAGAAACGGATAGGTCGATAGATATACTTACAGTCTATGCCACTTTTTGCATGTGTTTATTTATATCTGTATTCTCTTGTTTATCTGCAGATTTCCCCCCCCAAAAAAAAACATGATTTAAAGTATATATTTAAATATGCATTTTAAAGAGTATTTTACCTGAAATTACACATTTAAAAATGTTTCTAAAGATATGCAGCTATATGGGGGGGGGGGAGAGGGAGTGGAGGGAGATTTTTGAGCGAATAGTTTTGCATCCAAACCCATTAGAATTATGATAGTCAATACATAATTAAGTTTAAATGCACACATTAGTCCAGGAAATTTGGAACAAGTCAGCTCATAGTAGTTCCAAAGCTTGGACTACTCAAGCATTCTTTCTTACCAGCTTTTGTTCTTTAACTACACTCCCACTCTTTTGTCCAATTACTAACATCATATTCATTTTCGAGCCTTCAGTGCATACAGATGTGCAGTACTGCATAGCCTCCAACATTTCTCCAATGAAAACAGGGATGTCCTATTATTATTATTTTTATTATTATTACTACGACCCTGCCCATTTGACTGGGTTGCTCCAGCCACTCTGGGCAGCTTCCAACATATATAAATACCTAATAAAACATTAAACATTAAAAAACTTCCCTATACAGGGCTGCCTTCAGCACTGGCGGAGGAAGAGGAGTGCGGGGAAAGTGCACCACCCCCGGCAGCACGATTCCCAGGGTGACACCCCCCCCGCCCAAACTGGGCGCCCCCAGGATGCACACCAGCCCTGCCCTCACCTGCTCTCCGCCCCCAGTGATGGAGCATGAAGCTCTGCCACTGGCCTTTAGATGTTTTCTAAAGGTTGTATAGTTATTTACCTCCTTGGCTTGGGGGTGTTGGATGCGAATTTTCCCTGGCAGCAGATGACAGAACAGCAAGACTGATGTAAAATACTCAAACAACAGTTTCATTACGACTATGCAAACAACAAACACAAAGCATGTGGGTGTTCTCTTTCTGCAGGCAGTTGCAAACTGCAACTTCTTCTGTCTTTATACACATCATCAGCTGTGCCTAATTAGTCTGGAAAACCACACCCAGAACTCATAGAAAACGTCCTTAAAGTTATCTGCACCCTTTTCTTGTTTCTTGATGAATGATACCTAACATGGGGTTGCAGAACTCCATACCCTCCAACATTTCTCTGATGAACATGGGAACATCCTAAGGAAAAGGAGGACATTCCAGGATCAAATCAGAAACTGGAATGGCTGCTGTAAATCTGGAATTGTCCCTGGAAAATAGGGACACTTGGAGGGTCTGCAGTACTGAGCCATGTTGGGAAGTGAGCTTCCCAAATGAATTAGCTTCATTTTAAGTGCCAAAATGAGGATCTCTCCATATTTCATTGATTTTCACATGCATCTGCTTAAGAGGGTAAAGGGGAGGGGAAGGAAGAGGAAGTTTGCAACTGCAGGCATTTCAGATGTCCAGTCAATGTTAGAATTCTCAGGACGAGTAGCATCATTTCACTACAGTAGTCACCCTCTCTCTGTCACACACACAGACACACAGAGAGAAAGAGAGAGAGGGAGAAATGGAGAGAGAGAGGGAGATAAACTGACTCATATAGCAAAAGGCAACTATATATGTCAGTAGGTTTAAAAGATCTGCAAACATAAAGTGATCTTTGGAATAGAAAACAGTTTGCAAAACAGACCATGATGTAAGTATAATTCAGTGTAGTACTCTCTAGAGGGGAAAAAACAGGCTTGGTCTGAGATATTGCAGTTCATTGCTGAAAAATTCTTTAACTGTTTCTCTCATAAAACACATCAAGTCAGAGTGGCGCTAGAATGAGGGAATAAAGAGAGATTTCCAGGAACAATATCTCCATAACATATATAGAGTCTGGTAGGTTAAATATCAGTTCCTTTTTTGGCTTGAGTGGCAGAGAGAAAATGTACTTCCAGGCTCTCTCTATTTGGGGGTGGGATTGCTTGGGAGGTTTTGTGCAAGAAACCCACTTTGGAGTTTGTGCAATAAGGAAAGCAGTGAGAAAATGCACCAGAAAATGTGGGATAAAGCTTGCTTTGATGCAACTTCACCTAACCTCCCCTTAGACAAATCAGAATGAATGCTCTTTACAAAATCCACATCATCTAATCTCCTTGCAAGCAAACCAGGATGAAACCTCAATAAATAAGTTGTCTGGAAGTATCCAGAAATCCAGAAATCACACTGACTCCCTCCTCCTGCAGCTCATGCAGTCTTTTAATACCAGTAAATAAGGGATTAAGAATCACAGAGATATAAATGTCTAGCAAAGGCACTGCCAGGTCACACCTTACCACCTTCAGGGAGATAGGAAGTATTGTCTGTTTCCTGCTCCTCTCCCTCCCTCTTCGTTTTTTGAACCATGTAAGCTAAGCACACATCTGAGGTTGATGCTCCAGACCAATAAAACCTTGTCTGCAGCTGTAGTACTGAATGATGATTGACCTGTTATTACTGTAAATAAAGCATTTAAACCTACTAATGTTTGTGCTCTGTCTGTGTTCTGTTCTCTCCAAGAGGGGTAGAGGCAGGGGAGCACAATTTTGAGCACTTAATGCTGGGAAATTTGAAGGTCTAACCTATATTTCCTGTGATTTGCAAATACTCTATAGATCTGTGTTTTGAACTCTGATGGGGGCTGCTTTGGCTAAACACTATTTTTGAATTCAGGCAGTCAGCCATTTTTTCTTTGTAGTTCCCCACCTATCTGGGAATTTGGATTAACTGGTATTCCCAAATAATTTCCCAACAATCCCCCCACCCCAATTATTCCACCTTTCCTGAATTCTGATATTATTATTGCTATCTATCATTTAAAGCAAATAACAGTCGCATGGATTGGGTGAGTCCTCGAATGCTGCAGTTTGGGTGTTAAAGGTCAGAGCAAGCAGGTGCATCTTCAGAAGAATTGCTAATATAAATTCTCAAACTAGATAGCTTGTGGTTTGACCCAGATTTCCATTCATATCCAATTGTTTTCTCCTCTTCATATTTCTGACATGCATCATAATCATCATATATTACTTTTACCCCAGTCACTTGACTGGGTTGCCCCAGACACTCTGAATGGCTTCCAACACAATATGAAAACACAGTGAGACATCAAACATTTAAAACTTCCTGAAAAAGGGCTTTCATCAGACACCTTCGGAAAGTTTTATAGCTGTTTCTCTGTTTGACATCTGATGGGAGGGCATTCTACAGGACAGGAGGTGCCATTACCGAGAAGGCCCTCTGTGTGGTTCCCAGTAACATTACTTCTCGCAATGAGAAGGCCTTCAGAGCTGTACCTCAGTGTCTGGGCTGAATGATGGCGGTGGAGACTCTCCTTCAAGTATATAGGGTTGAGGCCATTTTAGGGCATTGATGTGACATGACTGAATGATTGATTGCATCAACAGTCTTTTGTGCTAGTGTATGTGTGCATGCAGTTGTAAGTCGCATTCAAGCATTCTAAATCTCTCATGCAATGAGAGAGAATGGGAACGAGTGTTCTAGTTCTGCTACCCCATCTCCAGCACCATCAACCTCCCATGATTGGGATGTGGGGAGAACTACCCAATTTGCCACTTTTGAACCAATTCATAAACTAAAAGTTTATCATCATTTGAAATTCGAACTTCTACAAATGCTGCAATGCAGTGATCCCACCAACCAATGTGTACAAAAATGCTTTTATTAAGGGAAGTTGTACATAAAAATGCATAGATTAGTGAAATAAATGGAAATGTGGGGGGTTTTTTGAGGGTGGAAGGTGGACAGGAAGCTTTTGCAATGGTGTTCACTAAGATCTCCTCTCTCAACACCTCATGATTTTGTTCCCCTCTCTCCCCACTGTGATTAGACTGGTCTCATGAGGGATCAATACATCATAAATAATTCTGTATGCCCTAGTCTTCAATTGGGCAAGGATAAGATGCATTCCCTTTAATGATGGAAAAGACAGGGTTCCCCAGAGGAAAACAAATCCAGAACCAGGGCTGCCTCCAGCCAACAGAACAAAATTATATACGTTGTGTTGATAAATAAGGCATGACAGATGTTGAGCTGCATGTAGAAGTGCTAAATTCTTTGGTTCCTGATGGATTCCGCTGAAAATCTTAGTGTGTTCTTTAAGAAATGGTTTGGTATTGAAAGAAGAAAAGAATTTCAATAATATTAGAGTACTTGAATCCCAGAGTGATACCCAGTGTTATTCATACTCAGAGTAGGCTCACTGAAAGCTTGAATTAGGTCCACTAAAATAAATGAGTCTATTCAGAACATGACTACTAAGTCATGGATAGATACCATGGATAGATTCAGAAAGTACAACTTGTTTGACTATTGTAGATCAATCCATATGTTACCTAAGGCTAATGCCATTTACATAGCCAATTATGTATGTAAACTGGTGCCCATTTTCTGATGGTATGCCAAATCCACAAATATCAAAGGCAGGGCCTCTGGATAGCTTTAAAAGACGACTAGAGAAATTCATGGCCAGTTAATGGCTACTTCAGCATCCTGGTTCTATCTTTATTGTCAGAGGTTATTTGCCTCTGAATACCAGTTGCTGGGAATTGTAATTCAAGAGAACACTTTCAGGATTCCCTAAGGCATCTGTTTGACCACTCAGGTGTTAAACAGGGTTGTGTTATTGCCCCAACTCTATTCTTTATTTTCATTGCCATGATCCTAGACTTTGTCAAAGGCAAACTCCCCACCGGAATAGAAGTCATATATCAAACAGATGGAGAGCTCTTCAATCTGAGCAGGCTGAAAGCAAAGAGTAAGCTTACCGTAACTTCTGTCATAGAGCTTCAGTATGCTGACGACAATGTAGTGTGTGCATGCTCAGAGGATGACCTCCAAACCATTCTAAATATCTTCACAGAAGCTTACAAAAAGCTTGGCCTATTGCTCAACATCCAAAAAAACAAAGTACTGTACTACCAAGTACAAAATAACCCTTCTGCAGCGCCACAAATCCAACTCAATAGTGTAACGTTGGAAAATGTTGGTCACTTCTCCTACCTGAGCAGTTATCTTTCCACAAGGGCTGACATTGATGCCGAAATCCAGCATTGCCTGAGCTCTGCGAGTGTGACTTTCTCCCAATTGAAGTGCAGAGTATTTGAGGATTGGGACCTTCACAGGGAAACCAAAATGCTTGTTTACCAAGCTATTGTACTACCAACCTTACTGTATGCTTGTGAAACATGGACCACTTATAAATGCCATCTCCAACTCCTTGAAATATTCCATCAATGATGTCTCTGAAAAAAATTACACATCACTTGGGAAGGCAGGCGAACTAATATCAGTGTACTGGAAGAAGCAAAGATCACCAGTGATTCTTCAACATTAACTTTGTTGGACTGGTCATGTTGTGCGGAATCCTGATTATTGTCTTCCAAAGCAACTACTCTATTCCGAACTTAAAAATGGAAAGCGTAATGCTGGTGGTCAACAAAAGAGGTTTAAAGACTGTCTCAAGGCAAATTTTAAAAATGTAGTATAAACACCAACAATTGGGAAACACTTGCCTGCGAGCACTCCAGTTGGAGAACAGACTTTACCAAAGGTGTCATGGGCTTTGAAGACACTCGAACTCAGGACACAATGGAGAAACATGCTAAGAGGAAGACATGCTTGGCAAATCCACACCATGATCAACTCCCGCCCGAAAACCAATGTCCCCACTGTGGAAGGATGTGTGGATCCAGAATTGGCCTCCACAGTCATTTACGGACTCATTGTTAAAACTGTGTTTATGGAAGACAATCTTACTCGGCTACGAGTGATCACCAAAGAAGAAGAAGATCTGTAAAAACAGGATTCTAGACCAAATGAGCATTTGGCCTGTTCCAGCAGGACTTTTCATGTGCTTTTATTCTCAATGGTTGTGGGTGCAAGTACCAACAATCCCACTTTTCATTGGGCTGAGGGTGGGGTGTGCATCTGAAAAAAGTTGTTGCTACTTTTCAGTGACATTTACTGGGATCACTGTCAATTAAAAAAACAATGAAAGGCCTGTTTTCCTAGCTCCTCTGAAGATGGTAGAATTAAAAGAGGCATGCCACTTAGTCCCTTCAGCAACCTCTGGTGGAATGGCTGTGTTATGACACCTCCCCTAAAAGGTGTCATCCACCATCATTTATTCCACATGCTGAACACTTACAGCATTGACATGGGTTAGAGATAGACTTATCCATAAAATCATGGAACTGTAGAGTTTGGTCATCAAGTCCAACTTCTTACAAGTCAAAAACCACAGCTAAAGATTATTTAACAGATGGGCCATCCAGTTTCTGTTTAGACATACCCGGTGAAGGAGAGTCAACCACCTTCTGATCCATCCACCCCCACTGATACAAAAGGGGGGGGGGGAAAGTTTAAGTGAGATGCAATTTTTATTGGCTTATTAAATCACTTGAAAGCAACAGAGTGAAGACAAAATCACTCTGTGGAGAGGGTAAGCCTTCTTTAAAATGTTGATTTAGAAGAGTGTCTCTACCTTAGATTGCTCATTTTAATAATAAAAAGGAGCAAGGGGAATCACAGATGCACTTTGAAAAAGCTTTGAACTCTGTTTATGATCTATGTTGCTTTTGGAATTGAAGTAGTTTGTCAAGAATGATTGCTTTTGAAATAATATTGCTTCTAATGGATAACGCTGCAGTGAGTGGAATATCTAGGTTTTAAAATTTCTTCACATGTTTATAAAACTGGAGCTCATTAATGAGAGAGCACATCTTTTTCCATTATTTCCTGCATGAACTACATCTAATTTATATAGCATTGAATCAAGGATTTGGGATTTTCCTGGTTAGCAATAATCACCGCATGGAGTGATGAGAATGTGTATGCTGGTAAATTCAGTTTTCATCCATTGCCATTACAGAAAGTTAAGAAAGAATTATATAGCATTCCATGGTTGCAGCAGCTGACAAATGTATGATTTTACAGAATGAGCAATCTAAAACTAATCACATTTTATAGGAGAAAAAGAGTTTTTCATTCTTTCATAGAATTGTCTGTGGTATTCAAAATACAATACTGTTATCCAGCTTTCTAAGCAAAGTTATCTTTCCAGGATGTTCTTAAATATTCATGACACGGAATGAAGAATATGCATGAGATGTTTGGTCAGAATTCCCAAGGTGTCAGTCTCAAATGAGATGGCCCAAGACAAAAGTGCCAAATATGAGGTTTTGTTTCTTCCTCACAAGGTGTCAAAATCAGTGCGAGAGTGAAACAAGAAGACTGAACCAGCGGAAATATGAACAAAATGTAAATCTAGCAGATTGCAGATTGCAATGACATATATGGGATATTATGAAAGTTATGTCCTCTCAATTTCAGGGGTACATACAGATATACAGTACAGAGATGAAATAGATTGCTCGCCTCTTCTTCCCTTTGGCAAATGACTGTACTGTTGAAATGGCGACGAGATCGCACTGGCTTATTTATTCTGAATGTTTGTAAGTGATGCCAATAAAGGTTTGATGATGAAATATATTATTGTTATTAACTGAATTTATATCCCTTCCTTTTGAAGGAGCCCAGGGGAACAAACACATAGGCAATTTAAAAAACAAAAACCAAGCAAAAACATTCTAACACAGATTAAAACATTCTAAAAACAATTAAAATTAAAAACATCTATAAGCAGTTACAGTTAAAACCAATCTTAAACAATTACAGTTGTAACTGCATCACATTAGGAGAAATGTGAATTTTCAAGGAAGAGTGAATTAGGTAGATTCCCATTTGTGAACTTATGCCTATCTCAACTCAATTCCTACATTTAAGTTGAAGATTGGGAGCAGAACCGGGTAAGAGGCACAGCAGAGCAAAAGGGGGATTCGGAATTCTTATTTCTACCAACACCAGCTCCACACCAAGGCCCCTCCCTTCACTTAGGATATATGCCAATGCTACTCTGCTCAACCTTAACAAGAAGGCTCTCTTGATTATGAATGCTTACATGCCCCCAGTGCTTCAGAAATCAGAGATCAAAGCCCAATGGGGTGAGCTGGAAGGATATGTTGCAGACATTATACTGCAAAATCCAAATGCAATGGTGGTACTGGGAGGGATCTTAAATGCCTGACTACGGCCGAACGACCAAACTTTATACACACGGTTTGGCCATACCCCACCAGATTTGGAGGTTGAAGGCCTACTTACAACTCGAGCCTCAAAAGACTGAATGTAGAACTTTGTGGGTCTCTGCCTAGCACATATGTTTTTCAAACTAAGCCTCTACATTCTAAACGGTGCCCTTGAAAAAATTGGAGACCTCCACATTAGACAGACGCCTGCCATACTTGATACTCACACTACATGAAGGGCCCTTGTTAAAAGCATGATGCCTCTCAGGGGCATCTGTCTAACACAATTGAAACCAAGAAAGGCATCAAGTGTGGGTTCATATTGGTACCCCTCTTCCACAATATGAACTCCCACCCTCCAAAACTAGCAGGAAAGCATATTCCTGTGCGGATGATGCAGCAATCCTCTCAAGAACTCCTATAAGCCTTAAAAGAGTCATGAAAACACTAGCAGCACTAGTTTGCAAGGAGAGCAAACTAAAACTAAATGATCAGAAAACCAAAATCTTGGTCTTTGCCAAAAGGTCCAAACCTTGTTCATGGTACATTGATGACCATAAGATCAAGCAGGTCACCTGCTTGAAATATTTGGGTATAACTCTTCACTCCTCGGGAAGCAGAAAAGCCCACAGGGGTTATTTATCAGGGAATGCCTAGAGAAGCATAAATGCAATACTCAGGTACCTGAGGACTTAAGGCAGACAGTACATACCTGCAGCCCTCAAACTGTTTGAGACCAAATCCATTGTGCAGTTGTGTATGGTGCCCAATTATCCCTTACCTGTTTACCTGTTTTAAGTCTTCTGTGTTCAGTTTATTTGTATGTTTTCTCTTATGCTGATACGTGATCAATCAATCAATCATTGATTGATTGATTGATTGATTGATTGGTTGATTGCTGATACGTGACCAAAATAAAGTTTGATACATGATTCTTGATACTCCTACATTTAAAGTCTCTAATGGCTTAGGATCTGGATCTCTTAAGGACCATTTCCTCCTGTACATTCCCTCTCATAGAGTCCAATTGCCACCCAAATTCTTGCATTGCATCTCTATTTTTATGGTAATGGGTAAGCATCAAAAAGAGGATGTTTGGAGTCTTGGGCATCAATGCTTTGCAGGGAAGCCATCTGGCCATTATATAAATCCCATTGGCTGGCTAAACTTCAGCTCCTTCAGGAGGACTTTGGTGTAACTTAATGACTGGCTAAACCTTTCTGCTGCTGCTCAGCTGCTGTTGATTCTGCTAGAGATTATTCTACTGCTATCCAGTTCATTACTGTGCTTTAAGTGATGGTTTCTTATCTAAAAATAATCCCATGCCGTTGTCCACTCTGAACTCTCAAATAGAAGAAAAGTGGAATAGACACTACCACAAGAGCAAAGCAGTTGTCAGTTGTCCCTGGGAATTTTGGGAGTTTGTGGTGGGGCTTGGGGAGGGTTTGGAGTTGCAATGGATCTCATTGCACTTTTGATGATGCCACGGGGGTTTCATAGGTGGGCTTAGGATAAACAGAGCTCTCACTTTAGTGGTTCAGATGCCAAGGGGACACCTGAGGGTCGCAGAAAGAGAGTGATAGACCCTCCCTCTCATGTGACTGGAATAGCAGTGAGGTAATGAGGGGAAGGGGCTGTGGGAGGAAAAGAGGAATTCTTCCCTAGCTCAGATGAAAATCCAGGCCACTCAAGGATCATAGCGTCTGCTTCATATTTAAGAAAAGCATTATGAGTAATCAAGGTTTGTATATTAAATCAATATCATACTTCCTGGTGAGAAAGATAGAAATTTTGGCTGTTTACCTTGCCGCATTGCAAATACATCCAGCAGGCAGCATTTTAGACAGCAGTTGCATCTTTATTTTTTGCCAAAGCAAATACATGAAAGATTATTTAAATCCAAGTTGTGTGGCTTGCATTTCCCATCAACAAATATTTGAAGGATAGTTATCTACCTCTGGTACGTAAGACATCTGATGTGTTTGTGATGGCACTGAATTTACTGCATTTTCCACCAGAGGGTGTTGGGCAAGCTTTTGGCAGCCTTTCCAACAAGCACACAAATAAATGGCTGGGGTTTTTTTACTGCCCATTGTGGAATGTGGCATTTTGTTTGTGCTATAAATTTATTTACAAATGCCCTGACTCAGAAAGTGGAGGAAAATGAGAAAGGTACAGGTGATGGGTTGGGGAAAGCTACAAGGAAATTTGGTGAGTATTGTGGGTGAAGGGTGAAGGTAATTTCCGGTTGATGAAATCCTGCTTGCGCTCAGATAAAGCAGGTTATTAAACAGCAAATTCACTTAGTTCAATATATCATGTCAGTCATCTGCAGCTGGTAGGAATAAATGTTTTTTTATTAAATAAATAAATAAATAAATGAGGGCATCTTTGCTGTGTCAATGGAAGCAATATTATAGTGACCCCAAAGGGAAGAGGCAACCATTACTCACAAAGTGCAATTAACACAGGCTTCCAGTTTTAGTATTTCTGGGTAACATACAGAGCGATCCTCACTGTCATCAAACCTAGTTGTAAAAATGGTCTTGCAGGGACCCAGAAAAAATTATCATAGTAGAGATGTTTTAAAACATATTGCTATATTTCTGTGAATGTCTTTGCTTTCCCATGTGTTGGCATGGATGTTTGAGATAGTGGTCTGAAAATGTATGCCTCCCATTCAGAAACAGACGATCAGTATAAATTAACTTCATCCTGTATATACAATGAAGCCATTTTCTTTCATGAACAATGGTGGCTAATATACTGATATGTATGAGTATTGTGGCAAAGTCCAGATGTGCTGGAGTAACTGGACATGGGAAGGGGTTAATTTCCTTCCTGAGTTTAAATCACCCCATGGATGAGCTAATTTCAGGTGCAAGGTAAGCCAAACCAGTAGCTTTAGCAAACCAGTGTTCTGGCTATATCTGGGATTAATGCATGTTGGCTCAGTTCAGTGGCATCTGTCTGTCTTGGGAGATGATGGACGACTGAGCATTTACGGGTGAGGTCAAGTTGTTGGATGATTGCAGCACCTGCTGTGGCTATAGAGACTGATGTAGGAGAGACATTTTTTGTTGCAGCTGGGCCAGATGAGGGCATCCAGTTGTGCTGCTGCAGAGGCACCAGGGCATTTCTTCTCTCTGCACTCCTCCCAGCAGTCATTTCTCCTTTGGTTGCTGCTATAGTAGTCTGCAGTTAGTCTGTGAGTCATCAGTTTGTTGGTGTTACTTGTCCAGTGTTACATCTTGAATTTCTGGAGTTTATTTGGAGCAATGGAGATTCTTTGTACTTATATGTATCTGTATATATTTGTATCTACAAAAGCCTACAAGTGTATATATCTACGTCTGGAACTGTTTTGCATAGACAGGCGGAGTCCCCCAGATCCCGAGCGGCCCCCCCGTCATGTGGAATAACGACTCATGACAACGTGCTATGGGATTAAATTGGCCACAACTGTAGGGTTCCCTCCTTGTGAGGGAACTCTGGGAATTGTAGCTCTAGTTAAGGGTTAGCATTAGAGTTAGGGTTAGCGTCAGGGGTAGGGTTAGGCTTCCCTTCTTGCCAGGGAGCTCTGGGAATTGTAGTTCTAGTTAAGGGTTAAGGTTTAAGGGTTAGCATTAGAGTTAGGGTTAGTGTTAGCCTCAGGAGTAGGGTTAGGTTAGGAGTAGGCTTCCCTTCTTGGCAGGGAACTCTGGGAGGGGAGCAGGGGGGCTCCTAACAGCTCTCTGCAGCCTTTTCAAACTATAGCTCCCAGATTCTTTGGGGGAAGAAGCCATGAGTGTTTAAAGCAGCTTCATAGCTCTTTAAATGGTGTGGATGTGGCCCTGGCCTCCCTCACCCCTCTGCCTCTTATTATGGAGGAATCAAAAGGATTTCCCCACTCAAATCTCTCGGAAACAGGAAAGAGGAAGAAGAAAGACTTTTTATCTGATGCCATTTTGAAATGTCTTAACTTGGAATGCCAATAAAGGTATGTGGATTGTATTATATTTTATTGTTCTGTATTGTATTATGATTAATATGGGAAGTGGAATTAAACCTATTAAGCAATAGGTTGTCCAATAGGTTGTCAGAATACTCGAAATGGGGGGGGAGCTCAGCTGCACACCCACCTCCCTTCATTTTTTTGGGGGGGGTCTCTCCCCTCCCCCCCGCCCAGCATCTTCCCTGCCTGCTGTCTCCTCCTCCATCATCCCACTGGCATTGCATCCTCCCCCAGCCCCCCCCCCCAAAGCTTGCTGCGCCCCAAGGCATGTACTCACCTGAACCCTTGCATGGAGAGGGGCAGGGCCCAATGGGAAGGGGTGGGTGACCGGGGTGCTTAAACCACACCTCTTTCCCAGTGGAAGCGGATGGGGGGGGGGTCAGCTGAGAGAGAACAACAACAGGACAGAACAAAGAACACAGAAGAAGGAAGTGGCACACAGTTCCTTCTGTTTCCACGCTTCCAAAGATTGGAATGTCAACACACAGAGCTTGTGATCCAGTAGCCACACACACTCTGCCGCACGGGAGAGAATGCAGCTCCTGACATCCAGCACCCCCTTCTCTGCTTCTCTTGAACTCTTTGACTTTAACTCTTCAGTACTGTCCAAGCTTTTTTTCCAAAGAGGGTCAGATTTGATGAAGTGAAGGGCCATGAGGGCCGACCAAAGTTGCTCACCTTTTTTTAGGATTGAAGTTGTTGAGGTTTTTTTTAAGATTTTATCCCAGGAAATAAATTGCCACAGGAGCTGGATTAAACTGACCGGACTAGGCCCCCGAAACAGACTTTGGGCATGCCTGATTTAAGCGCCTTATGCAGACAGTTTTAAATTTCCTGGATGATTTAAGCGTATGAGTTGTGCGGATGCCTTCCGGAAGACCTAAACCTCTTCATCTTGTGCAGCTTGTAGAGGGAGAACATTTGCTCTTCAGAAGTCTGGGCACTCTTTTTTCAGCTGGTCATAGTCCACGTTCACCACATAGTACTGGAAGACGGAAGCACAGCTCTTAGGATGGCAAGTGTTATCTCCCGTTTGGACTACTGCCATGCAATCTACGTGGGGCTGCCTTTGAAGGTAACTCAGAAACTACAACTAATCCAGAATGCGGCAGCTGGACTGCTGACTGGCGGTGGCCACCAGAACCATATAGAACCAGTCCTAAAGGCTCCCAGCATGTTGCCAAGCACAATTAAAAGTGTTGGTGCTGACCTTTAAAGCCCTAAATGGCCTCAGCCCAGTATACCTGAAGGAGCATCTCCACTCCCATCGTTCAGCCCAGACATTGAGGTCCAGCTCCGAGGGCTTTCTGGCGGTTCCCTCACTGCAAGAAGTGAGGTTACAGGAAACCAGGCATAGGGCCTCCTCAGTGGCAGCATCCTCCCTGTGAAACACCCCCCCCCGTCAGATGTCAAGGAGATAAAGAACTACAGAACATTTAGAAGATACCTGAACGCAGCCTGTATCAGGAAGTTTTTTATGTTTGACATTTTTTATATATATTTTGTTGGAAGCCGCCCATAGTAGCTGGGGATAAGTAATAAAATATTATTTTTATTTATTTAACTAAGAGAAAAGTTATGAACTAAGCGCACAAACAAGATGTAGCGTGTGCACCAATTCATGTTTTACTGGAAAACCTTAGGTCACTGTTAAATGGTAGGCAGGGCCTTGGGGGAAATTCCCCCTTGAATCTGACTTATGACTTCAGCACTGCCACTACAGTGTGACAGTGTCATCATAATTTCACTATGGCAACCAGCTGCTTCATTTCCACTTATTTGAAAGGCAGGTCGCTGAGTATTTTATTTATTTATTTATTTTTGTATATAATATTTATTAAGTTTTCCATTTTAATAATCCAAAAAGAACCACATTAAAACATTCCAAATTACAATACAATAAAAAAGCCAAATATAAATGTCAAATTATATATCTTTGGGTGGCTTCCCAAGCTCTGAATTTCACAGAGTGCTAATAATCTAATATCACATTGCATTTCTTAATTGGTCAATAAACCATTCCGATGTTAATCCTTTGCTTAATTTTCATTTATGTTTACAACCACTGGTCTGTTCAAACTTTCGTCTTCATAGTTCTGTGTGAAATATTTTCCCCTGTTGTCCACATTCCTGCAATTCCATTTTTTATTTCTGCCAACAAGAGCCAAAATACGCCACAGTCCCAGACAAAAAGACACCATTAGCTCCGGGCAGCCATCCAGAATTCCCTTCCGTAGTCTTGCACCAGCTCCCAACATGCTCGTACCTCTGCAAAAACAAAGTAGCTCCAGTCCAGAATTTTTTCCTTCCTTCCACGGATGAGATAGCAACAGTGTTCTTTCAAATCCACTTGCGTATTTCAAACTGTTACCTTTCAGGGGAGGTTTACCAGGTAACACTGCAAATACATATATATCAAAAGAGAATAAAAAAGGCTCACCTCTCCCTTGGGTTATACAATTAATCCATCAATTAATTCAATGAGTGGGTCAGTCCTTTGTACTGTTATTTCTGCTCCTCAGCGATCTCTAGTTTCATTCTCTACACACAGAGATATTTTAACTGCGTCATAAAAAAAGGTAAAGGACCCCTGACAGTTAAGTCTAGTCGCAGATGACTCTGGGGTTGCGGCGCTCATCTCGCTTTACAGGCAAAGGGAGCCGGCGTCTGTCCACAGACAGTTTTTCCAGAACATGTGGCCAGCATGACTAAGCTGCTTCTGGCGAACCAGAGCAGCGCACGGAAACACCGCTTACCTTCCCACCGGAGCGGTACCTATTTATCTACTTGCACTTTTTGGCCTACTTTCGAACTGCTAGATTGGCAGGACCTGGGACGGAGCAACGGGAGCCCACCCTGTCATGGGGATTCGAACCACCAACCTTCTGATTGGCAAGCCCAAGACGCTCAGTGGTTTAGACCACAGCGCCACCCGCGTCATAGTCCACCATTAATCCTTGGAAGATATCCAATACTCTGTCTTGGCCTCCTTCCAGCCGTTAATGAGATGATGCCTTTACACTGAAATGATTGTTCCATCAGGAATTCCTTTCATCTTTCCCTTAATGATCATTGCCAGAATCATAGTCAAAATTTCACACAGTCCGTTTCGTAATTAAGATAGCGTCCACTTACATATTTCAAGCCATTGTGTTTTGGTCCCGACAAAAGTCTTTCTCCAGATCAAATCCTTCTCAGTGCTGATTAAATTAGTAAGTTCTTTTATCTCTGCTGGTTCAGAGCATGCCTGTTAGTTAAGTTTGAATTTTTATCTTAAAAAACAGTTGTCCTTGGCTCATAGTGCCAGCTTTGGAAAGTTGCCACAAGTGTGTGGCTTACACCCAGTGTCCCCTCCCCCCTCTTCCTTCTGGAAGGGAAGCAGGTATCAGACAATCTGCAGGTGGAGTGCCCCCCCAACCCTGGGAGGGTTGGAAGGTTAATTACTCCCATATTATTCTCAATTACCAGCACGGAAGGGCTCCAGTGTAATTAGCACAGCCGATCGTCATGGCAGACAAACAGGAAGTGTGAGGTCATTGAGTATTTAAACATTAAAGCCCAAATGAAGCTTTTGTTTTCCTTTAGGTCACAGTCGTTTGAGAGCTAGAGATCACAAAATGGTGAAAGAACATTTTGTGAAATCCTAGAATAATAATAATAATAATTTATTATTTATATCCCACCCATCTGAAGTGCTCCATTTTAGTTTTTTATTTCAGTGGACTCAAGTAAGGCTTAATTCTTCTTCGGATTGCATTGAAAGCATTTGAACTCCCAAAACAAGCCCTTAAACCTTTTAACAGCTCAAGTTGTACCCAAAAAGTGACATTATGCAAGACCAGACACCTCGTTTTCATTGTTTATCCTTACTCAACTGCACCTGGCTCCCCCCTGAAAATCAGCTGCTGGGGCTGAGAGCAAGACAAAAGGAAGTATTTTCAGAGCTGAACTGCAAGAAACTTACGAAGTGCCTAGGAGCCCTAAACAGGCAGTTAATTGGATCAGGCCCCTAATGGCAACACAGAATGCCGCCTTGAAAGACCTGAGGAAATTCTTCCAGGCGATGGATGCGATGTATTCCAGTGATGTACAGCAAAGTGTGACTCGTCGGGAACTGATGAGTTGCAAACAGGGGAACCAGTCAGTTAGAGACTACTGGTCACGCTTTGCCATGTTAGTCCACCGGCTCAGGTGGGATTTGGACTCGGAACCTATCCAGATGCTGTTCGAGGAGGGGTGGTCCCCAACTATGAAGGATGAGCTTTCCCGTGCACCCCGCCCGCAGTCGATGGATCAGCTGACCAAGGCTGTGCTTGCGATTGGTGTAAGGCAGGAAGCGCGGGCCCAGGAGAAGCGGGAAGGGAGAGAGCAATGTTACCATGACTACCGCATTCCTGAAATACCAAGGCAGCCTTCCCCGCCGGCGGAGCCCATGGAAATAGATGGGGCGTGCGTGGGGGAGATTTCAAACTCCAGTGAAGATCGCAAGAGAGAGGGAAAGGATGGGAAAATCACCAAGAAGTGTTTTCTCTGCCAGTGGCCAGGACATTTTGCCAGGCTCTGCCCGCAAAGAAAGGCCTGGCAAGGGATGGTGGGAGCTGCAGGGGGTGAGGAGGAGATGGTAAAGGAGCAGGGAAACGCCAAAGCTTGGCTGCTACTCAGCGGGCACGGCAGCCAGGCCAGCAACCAATAGAAGTGCCCCAACCAGACCCCCCCCAGGGCGGCTATAGCCATAGAAGTGGTGCTAGAACTCCCGAATGGGCACCCAGTCAAGGTGAAAGGGCTGTTGGATTCAGGCAGTTCCTGCAATTTCTTCAGCAAGGACTTTGCACTAGAGCACCAGCTCCACCTGCTGCCCCTGGATTTCCCCTTGCAAGTAACCACCATTGATGGCAGGGAGCTTCTGGGGGGGGGAAGTGACACACTAGACCCCACCAATGAGAATGAGGGTTTCCAGGCACACGGAGACCATCGCCTTTCACGTAGCCTCACTGGCAGGGCCCCCAATAATATTAGGGATGAGCTGGCTAGCACAACATGATCCAGTGGTAAAGGGAAGTCTTCTTTCTGCACATAACTGTTAGTCTCTTTCTGCACAAAACTGCTCCATTTTGGGGAAGCCTTGCTCCTCCTTTCTCATGCTTTCTGAGAAGTTTTGCTTGTAGGCTTTTCCCTGCTTTTGCACACACTGTACGAACCTGCTCTTCATGCCTAGCTGACCACATCTACAGAATTTGATTGTTACATTGTTTCATGCTATGATCAATCATTAGTAACAGACATCCTAAGCTCATGGAAAACAAACTGTACCTGCTCTCCATGCCTAGCTGACCACATCTACAGAACTTGATTGTTATATTGTTTCGTGCCATATTAATCTCTAGTTACAATTTAATTAGGAGGCTTCATGCCTGTCTAGTTCCAGCTTCGATTCCCAGCCTTTACTCCATCGATGATAAATGATCACACGTAATCCCCACCTCTCACATGTAATTCCCACCTTATGCTTATGTATCAACCAATCAGTGACAAGCACACCTGCGGCAATGCTTGTAATATTCAATAAAAGAGGCTCTCAGGGTCCGCCCAGACAGACGCCTCATGTTACACCTGCCTCTCTCGTCTCCTGTGATTTTTCATTCCTACACAGTGGTGGCATGGCATCAGAGAACGGTCACCTTTGGGTCCGCTTACTGCTTGGAACACTGTCTAGGGGGAGAAACCCCAAGGATGACCGTGGCCAGGGTGGCTGGGATAGCTGTGGAGCCAAAAGGGGAGGTGCCACCACAATATGCTGACCTGCAGGAGGTCTTCAGCGAGAAGGAGGCAGATAGACTACCCCCACATAGGCCCTTTGACTGCCAAATCAACTTGCTCCCTGGGGCGCAGCTACCGGTGGGTAAACTGTATGCCATGTCGGACAGGGAGATGAAGGAGTTGCGGGAGTTTATTGACAAGAACCTGAAGAGGGGGTTCATAAGGGAATCAAAGGCGGTGGGGGGCAGTCCGGTGTTCTTTGTGGACAAAAAAGGGACTAACCAGCCCAGATTGGTCGTAGATTTTAGGGTGTTAAATTTGGTATCAGAACCCGTGACCTTCCCAATGCCCAGGATTGACGACATTTTAACACGGGTAAGGCAGGGGAAGATTTTTACCAAGCTGGACCTCAGGGGAGCCTACAATTTGATTAGGATGAGGGAGGGGGATGAATGGAAGACCACAATGTGCACCCCCCTGGGGGCCTTTGAGTACTTAGTTATGCCATTTGGATTACAGTCAGGCTCCACCTGTTTTCAAGCTTTCATGCACCACGTGTTGGGGTCCCTGCTGTACAAGAACTGCGTAGCCTTCTTGGACGACGTCTTAATCTATTCGGACAATGAGAAGCAACATGTCAGAGACGTCAGGGAAGTGCTGAAGAGACTGCAGAAGCACTAGTTGTGGGTCAAGCTGGAGAAATGTCAGTTTCACGCCAGAGAAGTCGAGTTTTTGGGGTACAAGTTGTCAGACAAAGGCTTAGCGATGGACCCAAGCAAGGTGCAGGCAGTGCTGGAGTGGAAGGCTCCCAAAACCCGGAAGGACGTGCAGAGGTTCCTAGGGTTGAGCAACTTCTACAGGAAGTTCATCAAGAACTTCGCCCACTTGACAGCACCCATCACAGACTGTCTCAGTAGCAAAAGGAAGTTCGCCTGGACAGAGGAGGCCCAACAATCCTTTGAAAAACTGAAGAAGGCGTTCGCATCGGAAGAGCAGCTCCTGCACGTGGATCTGGAGAAACCCATGAGGCTAGAATCCAACGTGTCCGACAGAGCCATTGGGGCGGTTCTTTTGCAGCCAGGGAGGAGCAAGCAGGAATGGAGGCCGTGTGCCTTATTCTCAAGAAAGCTGAACAAGTCGGAGCAAAACTATACTGTGTATGACCACGAACTGCTTGCGATCTATGCGGCGTTTCGGCGATGGCGACATCTACTAATAGGTGCGCAGCACAAGATCCAGGTTTGTACAGATCACAAGAACTTGGAATACTGGAGGACCGCACTAGTGCTCAACCAGAGACAGATTTGATGGGCACAGTAGTTCTCCAAGTTTTCCTTCGAAATCCAATACGTGCCAGGAGAGGAAAACATGAGAGCAGATGCTCTCTCCCGGAAACCGGAGTACTTGGAAGGAGAGGGACCACCGGAGATACGACACGTGAACCCCGAGGACCGTTGGGTGTGTAGGGGAACCTTGGTGAGGCAACGAGAACTGGCTGGACTTACTAGAAATGACGTGTTCGCACAAACTAAAATCCGGGAACTCCAAGACGGAAGAGAAACCCAAGGAGGGTTTGAGGAGAAGGAAGGGGTGCTGTACTATAAGGGGGCACTGTATGTACCGGGGGAGACCCTACGGGGGAAGGTACTCAAACAACTCCATGACAACCCCACAGCGGGGCACTTTGGACAGCACAAAACCATGATGCTCGTCACCAGGCAGTTCTGGTGGCCCAGGGTGAGGGAGGATGTACGGGAATATGTACGGGGTTGTGACCGCTGCCAAAGGGCAAAGGGGGAGCGGACCGCCCCAGGAGGATTACTGGAACCCTTACCCACGCCGGGGAAACCTTGGGAGGTGGTATCCATTGATTTTATGACCGATTTGCCCAAGTCCCGGGGGAAGACAGCGGTCATGGTAGTGGTCGATCTACTAACAAAAATGTGCCATTTTATAGCTTGCTCACATGCGGTCATGGCAGAGGAAACAGCCAGGTTGTTTGTAGATCACATCTTCTGGTTGCATGGGGCTCCCTCGAGGGTTATATCCGACCGTGGGAAACAATTTACTTCCCGTTTCTGGAGGAAGCTCATGAGCTTGCTGCAGGTCGAAGTGGGCTTCTCAATGGCGAGACACCCGGAAACCAACGGGCAAGCAGAAAGAGCGAACAGTATTCTCCAGCAGTACCTACGCTGCTACGTCAGCGAGAGGCAGAACAATTGGGTAGAAAAACTAGCGCTGGCTGAATTTGCGTACAGTAACGCTGAACATGTGTCAACGGGAATGAGCCCGTTCATGGCCAATTATGGGTGTCACCCCAGGGCCTTCCCGGGGAGTGGGGAGGAAGGTTGGAGTGTACCGGCAGCAGAGCAGTTTGTGGAAGAAATGGAAGCCCTGCACCAGCAACTTAAGATGAACTTGGAGCAGGCAAAGGAAATTTACAAGAGGCAGGCAGACAAGCACCGTAGGGAAGGGGAGACCGGGTGGGAGATCGGGTGTGGTTGTCAACCCAAGGGTTACCTTTTAAGGGGGAGTGCAAGAAGTTGCAACCCAGGCGGCTGGGACCGTTTGAGGTAACACAGCAGGTGAACCCCATGGCATTCAAGCTCAAATTGCCAGACAGCATGAAGATACACCCGGTGTTCCATAGGTCCCTACTCTCGCCGTACAGGGAAGGAAGGGGATTCCCAGGGCGAGAGGGAGAAGTCACCATACACCCGCAGGTAGAAGAGAGGGAGCACCACAACTTGGCCACGGAAATACTTGATTCAAGGTGGCGAGGGCGCCAGGTGGAGTACTTGGTGGCTTGGGAGGGAGAACCCGGGTCAGAAAACACGTGGGTTCCCGCAGAGGCAATCACTGACGGGTATCTGATGGAGGAATTCCACCTCCTGTTCCCGGACAAACCCAAACCACTAGCGAGATTCTGGGAGGAGCAATTTGGAACCACAGGCGATGAAGAGGATTTTGTGGGGTTTTCTGTCTCCGAAGGGGAGGGAGAAGAGGCTTCGGAGGAAGAAGAATCAGACTGGGAGGCCCACCCCGCGGGAAGGGATCAGAGCGGGTAGGAAGCGGGTTTTGAATCCTCAGAGGATGGTGACAGCTCCTTCCGGGGGTTCCCCGCATCGTCGGCTGAAGAAAGGGACGAAGTTGGGTCAACAGGTCGGGCCGCGGGGGGAGGGGGTCCTGGGGGGGGGAGGTGGATGTCAGGGAACTGACATCGGAGCTAGAGGCGGAGGGAAGGCTCTCAAATGATGCTGGAGAAGGGCCCAGCAGGGAGAAAGGCAGCTCCGCAGATGGGGAAGCAAATCAGCGCAACACCAGGGATATAGAGGGGCTGATGGGGGAATCGGCAAGAGGGCTCCAGGACTCTTCACCGGACACCAGCGGGGAGAGCACGGGTCCTCCGCTACCCATGCCCACCCCGCGCAGAAGACTTCCGCGCAGAGAGAGTAGGAGGAGACTGGGTGTCAAACAACTTTTATGTTGGAAAAGATTTAAGAAACACCCACTGACGGATTCTGCTAGCGACTGAGGCAGCCACGAAGTGAAGGGTTGCCCAGACTGAAAGGTTTAGCAAGGCAACAAAGCCTGGAGAGGCGGCAACTTACGCACGAGCAACCCATACACATTACAGTACCATACCTTGCACTGGTCATTGGGTCCCAGCTTGTTCCAAGGCTCTGGGTTGCTCTTTTTGTCCCAGGCAGGCAGAGAAACATGACAAGAGGCAGAGAGCAAGGAGTACATTTTTGTAAGAAGAAGAAAAACACCCACAGGATGGTTATATGACAATGAGCATTCATCCTACATCCATCCTGATTTGCTTCTAGAGTGTTTGCACATCTTCCTGTTAATTGTTTATTCATTCAACACTTTGCAATTTCCTGTCCCTTTCCGAACAACAAAAAGTCCTTTCTTAAAGATATGGATTTGCTGCATTAGGGCAATAGAGACTTTAATTCCTCAAGACTTGGGAGGAGGTAGCTGTATTTGGGAACATGCAATTGACCCAGCAATGGTGCTTTAGTGGTGGATTTGTATTTATTTTATATACCACTATTCATAAAAATCAATCAGGGCAGTTAACAATAATTATATGTATAAAAATACAATTAAATAGTTAAAATCGGAAATCAGTTAACTGTTGTGGAAAGACATATTATTAATTGCCTGATGGAATGGAAAAATTTTCAACAGGGGTTTAAATGTTGAAGGTGCCGGCTGAATTTCTATTGGTGGAATATTCCACAGGACTGCGCTGAAGACACTAAAGTTTCGGTTTCTTGCACACACGCTGGGTTCCACCCAACTTGGGGATAAGGCACACATGTGTGACATAACATGGTAGGAGGAGGCCCACCATGGCTACAGGTAGGCCCCGTGAGACCCATCACAGCTGCAGGTATGCCCAGTGGGGCCCGCCACAGGCTGCAGAATATTGAGGGGGCCCACTGCTTTAAAATTTGATGGTCAGCCCTCCATCACCCCAGATGGTTGTCATTGAGACCAAAGATGCTCCTGCAAATGATCTTAGTTATCAACCTGGAACGTAAAAGTTCAAGTGGTCCCTGAAGTATCCTGGACCTAAGTTGCTTGATCGTATACACACCATATCATTTTATTAATTGTTCTCTGATTCTTCCTCATTGTTATTGCACTATTGTTGTTTATAGCACACACACAAAGTGGGGCAAAAGGAACCCTGAAGCATTTTTTTCTCTGAAACATTACAGAGTTAAGGTATGAGAATTGGAAATGAACCACTGTGTCTGCCATGAAACATATGTAAGCACAAATAGCAAAGAAAATTGCATCATGTATAACCAATGACCTAATCATTATGAGAAAGATATGTGTGTGTGTCCTCTTCTAGCAAACATTTTCCAGCACTTTGCAGCCTCCCCAGCTGACTGTACATCCTGATCTGGAAAAGGCCCATGTGAGGAGGTGCCTTTTCCTGGGATTTAATTGAAGTGAGGGCACCCAGAAAGGCAGAAATGTGATTCATAGAATGAAAGAATGGACATTCACAAAAACCTCTTGGCCACCTGAAAAGTAAAACAAGCACAACAGAAAGCCATCACCCATAAATTTCATCTTTTTTTCTGTTCCCTTTGATGATTATCAAATAGAATCTTCAAATGTAATTTATTTTCTCATTGATTGAAGGAGAACAGTCAGAAGACTGTGAGAGTGATTTTCAAGCCTACTGGTTTTGGGAGACTTCAACGTCCATGCCGTTGCCGCCCCCTCCTCACAGGCTCTGGACCTAGTGACTTCCTTTTTTTTTTATAAAATTTTTATTGGTTTTACAACATTTTTAGGAAAAACAAACAAACACAAAAAGTGACAGACATACATGTATAGTTTCAAACATATTTTCATAAACCTCTTTTCTTGAACTTCCCCATACCCCCCCTCTCTGCATCCCAATGTCCATAATTCAACAAGCAACTCCCAGTTGTTACTTTCTAATCTCTGTCATCTTAGTCTCTTTTATAGTCTAACCTTGTATCCCTGTACCCTTTTGCTTCTGGAAACCACAACATTTTAGCATTCATTAAGTTTATAGTAGTCCTTAAGATAACTTTTAAATTTTCTCCATTCTTCTTCCACCGTCTCTTTTCGTTGATCACGGATTCTGCCTGTCATCTCGGCCAGTGTCATATAGTCCATCACTTTCATCTGCCATTCTTCCAAAGTGGGTAAATCTTGTGTCTTCCAATACTTTGCGATAAGTATTCTTGCTGCTGTTGTGGCATACATGAAGAAAGTTCTATCTTTCTTTGTCACCAATTGGCCGACAATGCCCAAGAGGAAGGCCTCTGGTTTTTTAGAAAAGGTACATTTAAGTACCTTTTTCATTTCATTATAGATCATTTCCCAAAAGGCCTTTATCTTCGGGCATGTCCACCAAAGGTGATAGAAAGTACCTTCAGTCTCTTTACACTTCCAACATTTATTGTCGGGCAAATGATAGATTTTTGCCAGTTTGACTGGGGTCATGTACCACCTGTAAACCATCTTCATAATGTTTTCCTTTAAGGCATTACATGCCGTAAATTTAATACCGGTGTTCCATAACCATTCCCAGTCAGCTGACATAATGTTATGTCCAACATCCTGAGCCCACTTAATCATAGCCGATTTAACTGTTTCATCCTGTGTGTTCCATTTCAACAACAAGTTGTACATTCTAGATAAATTCTTAGTATTGGGTTCTAACAGTTCGGTCTCTAGTTTTGATTTTTCCACCTGGAAACCGATTTTCCTATCCTGTTTAAAAAATTCCATTATTTGGCGATATTGAAACCAATTTTCTACTTTATGCTTCAATTTCTCCTGACTTTGTAGTTTGAATTTATCTCCATCCTGTTCTAAGATTTCCCAATACTTCGGCCATCCGACCTCCATATTGAGTTTCTTCACTGCTTTAGCCTCCACTGGTGACACCCATCTAGGGGTTTTATTTTCCAATAGATCTTTATATCTTATCCAAACATTAAATAATGCTTTTCTAACAATGTGATTTTTAAAGGCGCTGTTAACTTTATCATACCAAAGATATGCATGCCAACCGAAAGCATTATTGAAACCTTCCAGATCCAAGATGTCCGTGTTCTCGAGGAGCATCCATTCTTTCAGCCAGCAAAAAGCTGCTGCCTCATAATACAATTTTAGGTCCGGCAGGGCAAAACCCCCTCTTTCTTTAGCGTCAGTCAATATTTTAAATTTAATTCGGGGCTTTTTGCCCTGCCAGACAAATTTCGAGATGTCTTTGTGCCACCTCTTAAAACATTCCATCTTGTCAAGAATCTGCAAGGTCTGAAACAAAAATAACATTCTAGGCAATACATTCATTTTAATTACTGCAATTCGGCCTAACATTGACAGTTTCAAATTTGACCATATTTCTAGATCTTTTTTAATTTCTGACCAACATTTTTCATAATTGTCCTTATACAAATTCGCATTCTTAGATGTTAAATAAACCCCTAGGTATTTCACCTTCTTGACCACAGTCAAACCTGTTTCCTCTTGAAATTTCTCCTTTTCCATATCTGTTAGATTTTTCCCTAAAACTTTAGTTTTTTGCTTATTCAACTTAAATCCAGCTACCTGGCCAAATTGTTGTATTATTTCTAGGACCTTTTTCGTACTAGTGTTTGGCTCTTGCAAAGTCAATATTGGTCATCTGCATACGCTCTTAACTTATACTGTTTAGCTCCGACCTGCACACCTTTGACCTGCTGGTCATTTCTTATCATGTTCAGCAACACCTCCAGAACTGAAATAAAAAGTAATGGGGAAATTGGGCACCCCTGTCGTGTTCCTTTTTCTATCTTAAGTTCCTCAGTCACAACATTATTTACAATCAGTTTAGCTTTTTGTTCAGAATATATTGCAGCCATACCATTCTCAAAACCCTGGCCTACCCCCATCCCATGAAGATTCTTCCTCATAAAACTCCAAGAAATATTATCAAAGGCTTTCTCCGCATCCACAAAGATCAATACTGCTTTAGTGTTTATATTCACCTCTAGCTTTTCCAAAATGTCTATTACATTCCTTACATTATCTGCTAGGTGTCTATTAGGGAGAAAGCCTGCTTGGTCTCTATGAATCTTCTCCATCAAGACTCTTTTAAATCTTTTTGCCAAAATGTCTGCAAAAATTTTGTAATCCACATTAAGCAGTGATATTGGGCGGTAGTTCTTAAGTTGGGTCTTTTCAGTCTCTGACTTTGGTATGAGTGAAATATATGCCTCTTTCCACGATTCAGGTGCCCTTTTTCCCTCAAGAATCTCATTACAAACTTCTCTTAATGGTTGAGTCAGCCATTCCTTCAGCGATTTGTAGTATCTGGAAGTCAGTCCATCTGGTCCCGGAGATTTGCCCAATTGCATATTCTGAATGGCAGCCTCTATCTCTTGATCTGAGATTCTCTGGTTCAAATCCATCTTACTTTGATGAGAGATGTTTCGTAGTCCATATCTTCCAAGGAATTTATCTATATCTTCTTCATTTTGCGGGCCTTGAGTGTAAAGTTTTTTAAAATAACTTAAAAAGCAATTTCTAATTTCATTGGGTTTAGATATGTTCTTTCCATCCACCTCTAGGCTTGTAACCGTATTTAATTTCTGCCTTTTCTTCAGTTGCCATGCCAAAAGTTTACCACATTTATTTGCTGATTCAAAAGTCTTTTGTTTCATTTGCTTTATCTTCCATTCAATCTCTTGGTTCATCAATTCCATATATTGTGTTTGATATAACTTGATCTCTCTTAAAATGTCCTGAGACTTTGGTTTTGTTCTTAATTTCCTCTCTCCTTCCTTTATCATTTCCAAAATCTTCTCTTTTTTCTCAGTTTGTTTTTTCCTCTTTATTGAATTTTGTTGAATCAAAAATCCTCTCATAACCGCTTTACTTGCGTCCCAGATCACTCTTTTCTCCACGTCGGTCCTCAAATTTATTTCAAAATAGTCTTTTAGGGTCTTTTGGGCCTTCGTGAGAATCTCCTTATCTCGAAAGAGGGTGTCATTCATTCTCCATCTAAATTGACCAGTTATTGTGAGTTTCATCTCCATCTTCACGGCGTTATGGTCGGAGCAAGTTTTTGGGCAGATTTCCACTTTCTTAATTTTTGGAGCCAGTCCACTAGTAACCCAGATTTGATCAATTCTGGTCCAGGTCATCATTGCTTGGGAGAAAAAGGTTCCCTCTCTCTCCAGAGGGTTCCTTGTTCTCCAAATGTCTATCAAGTCCATATTTTCTGTCATTTCGAAAAAAGTCTTAGGGAGTCTCCCTTCTTTAGTGACTGTTAGTCTTTGTGCCTTGTCCATATTAGTGGAGACCACGCCATTCATGTCTCCCATGATTATCATATTGTAATCCAGATAGTCCGTCAAAGTTTCATGAAGTCTCTTAAAGAAGTCAGATTTGCCTTCATTTGGTGCATAAATTCCAACAACTAGAAGTTTTTCTCCTTGTACTTGTATCTCCACAGCCAGATATCTCCCTTGTTCATCTTTGAATATCATTTTTGGAGCCCATTTCTCCTTCACATATATTACCACTCCTCTCTTCTTAACTTTGTCTGATGAGATAAATTCTTGTCCTAGCCTTTTATTTGTGAGTAATCTCCTGTGGGCTCTAGTTATGTGAGTTTCTTGTAGACATATCAAGTCCAGTTGTTCTCTATTCAAAATATGAAATACTTGTCTTCTCTTCAAAGGCCCATTCAGTCCATTACAATTCCAACTAAGGAATTGCAAAGCCATCTTGTTATTTTCTTAAGACTCCTCCAACAGCTCCAAGTTGTTGCTCTTCTTCTGATGGTGGTGGTTTTTGTCCAAACGAGAGATTCAGGATATCCAGTGCTCTCCTCTGTTCTGCAAGTACGTCCACAGTCCCCTTCTGTAGGTCCTCCTGGTATCTTGCCAAAAATTTGTCTTTATCTTGAATTGTCTTTATTTTCACTTTCTTTGCCTTATAGTCGAATGACAGTCCTTGTGGGAACTCCCACCTGAAACGGATAGAATTTTTCTTTAGCAAAAGAACCAAGTCCTTGTAGAAGTTTCTTAAATCCAAAATATATTTTGGGATGTCTTTAAAGATCTGTACAGCTGAATTTCCAATTTGCAAGGCCTTTTCAAAATGTAGTCCTAATATTTTATCTCTTTCCTCCTTGGATCTGAATGTAATCAAGCAGTCTCTCGGTGTCTTTCTATCTTGCTTTTTACCCAGTCTAAAGGCAGTCGTAATTTTAAATTCGTCTTCCTCAAGGTCCCAGCAATCCACAAACTCCCGTGTCAAATATTCCACAAGGTTGTCTCTTTCATTCTCCGGAATCAGTCTTAATTTTAAATTTCTCTCTTTCCTCTGTAACTCCCACAAGGCCAAAGTTGCATCATGCTCATAGACCTTCTTGGCAAGTGGCTCTAATTTCTCCTGTGTCTCTCCGGCAGTGGCTTTTGCCTCTTCGGCAATTTGGCGCGTGGTGGCGTTTTCCTCCACCAATTTATTTATAGATTCTGTATTCTGGTTTAATCTTGCTGATATTTCTGTTAATTTTTGTGTGTTCTCTGAAGTCTGTTTTGTCAAAGACTCCAGAGTTTGGTTTATCTTGAGCAAGGCCTCTGTCACAGCTTCCATAGAGACGGCTGCTCCTTTGTCTTGTCCTGTTGTTCCTGCTGATCCAGCTGTTGCGCCTGAAATTGAGCCTCTTTTCTTTGCCTGTTGCAGCTGCAGCTGTTGTTGTTGTTGTTGTTGCTTGATCTTGGCTCTTGTAACTATCTCTTCTTGTGGGCCACTCATGTCAAGGTCAATTCCCACGGGATTATTCTCCCTTGGAAAATTCCACTGTCTTAGGCCGTCAAGTTTTACTTTATCCTCTAGAGGGAGCAAATCAAAATGGCCATAAAACAGGATTTCCAAATACAAAAACAAAGGAGACAGTCCAAGATGTAAAAAAGAAGGAGATTAACACAGTCAAAGTCAATGTTGCTAAAAACTTATAACTCCAAATTGCCACAGTTGCCCAGTTTATACTGTTTCTTCTTATGATATACAGTGATCAGGCACTGTGGAAACTTTGTATCAAAGTATCACTTCACAGGAAAAAGTCAGTTCAGTGTACTAACAAGGCAGACCGTTTCATGCTTTCAAATAGGTGAGATAGCAGAGGTTTTTTTCCTCCAAATGGATCATGCAGTTGTTGGTCAGATTCACCTCCCCTCTGCCCTGCTTGCTAGAGGGGAGATCAAAGGTCTAAATGTCCGGTTTATATGATCAAAGAGCAGGTTTAAACGGATGCAAGTTTAGAGTTCCGTTGCTTTCACTTTCATGCAGTCGGGGGGAGGCAGACTTCCTTTGCTTAAATCTCCCCGTTTTTAGCCCAATTTCTAAAATTTTTAAAGGGTCCCGATTATTGTCCAGCTCTTACTCACGGGAATTCAGTCCAAATTTTCTTTTCAGGAAGGAATCGGCGCTCTCCGCTTATGGCGACGCGGCTTCACTTCGCAGGCTGGGTAGCGACTCTCAGCACCGCGCTCTCTCCCGATGTCGATCCGTAGCCTTTAAAAAGGCTCTTTCACGGTACCGGGGGGGCGCGAAGGTGCCCACCGAGTCTCCTTGTTCTCAGGCTTCAGCGCCTGGGATTTTAGGGGTCCCCCGCTCGCCGTAGCGGGTAAGACCCGAACTTGCGAAGCAGTCCTTCTCCGGAGCTCGGAGGTAGGACCGCCATTAAGCGCTGGCACCGACCGGAAGTCCTCTGGACCTAGTGACTTCCATGGCAACACTAGGGCTCTCCCAGTTTGTTTTGGGCCCCACTCATCAAGCAGGCCACACGCTGGATCTGATCTTTGGTGCTGGCATAGATGTGATCATGCTCCCCCCTGTGGAAGTGCCATGGTCTGATCACTATGCTCTGAAAGCCAAAATTGACTTCCCGCTTCTCCCCTGCTCAGGTGGCGAGCCTATTTGGGCTCGCCTGCGAAGGCTGATGGATCCTGATAGATTCCGTCAGGCCTTGTGGGATCCTGCTCCTCCTGGCGACATTAGATGACCTTGTCGAGGACTGGAATAACCGGCTCTTGGCAGCCATCGATGAGATCGCGCCTAGGCATCCTCTGCAACCCCGTCGATACCGGGCCCCTTGGTTTACTGAGGAGCTCCAGAAAATGAAGCGGGATCTCAGACAGCTAGAGCGAGTATGGCAACGGACTCATGACGGAGCTTCATGGACATCTTATAGGACACTTATGAAAGCCTATGAGATGACTATGAAAGCTGCTAAGAAATCTTACTTTGGAGTTTCCATTGCATCCACTAGCTCTCACCCAGCATAACTTTTTAGAATAATTAGGTTGATAACGTCCTTCAGAGGACAACCAAATTTAAGCTCAAATTTGACCCACAGCTGTGAGGCATTCACAAGTTTTTTTGCGGAGAAAGTCCTGTTGCTCCGCCGTGACCTCCCTGGCAATTTAGATACAGTGACTGAACTGGAGGCCGCTCAGCTGTCTTCGGTTCCAGTGTTGGACCATTTCGATGGGATACTCCCTGCTGATGTGGATAGATTCCTCCAAGCTGGTAGGCCCACCACCTGACTCCTTGATCCGTGCCCATCTTGGCTGATTAGGATGTGTCCAGATGTCACGCAGACCCCTCTGGTTGAAATTATTAATTTGTCCCTTGGCACAGGGACATTCCCAGGGGAACTGAAGGAAGCAGTTGTGTGTCCGCTCTTAAAGAAAACTTCACTAGATCCTTTAGACCTATCCAATTACCGCCCTGTTTCAAGTCTTCCATATCTGGGTAAGGTAATTGAGAGAGCAGTTGCTGAACAGCTTGGTAGGTTTCTGGAGGAAACATTGGCTTTAGATCCATTTCAGTCTGGGTTCCATCCTGGTTTCGAGATTGAGACGGCTCTGGTTGCCCTAACAGATGATCTCCGTAGACAACTGGATCGAGGCGGGTCAGGACTGCTGATTCTTTTAGATTTGTCAGCAGCCTTTGACATGGTCGATCATGATCTTCTGGACCACCGCCTTGCTGATGTGGGGATACAGGGCATAGCCCGTAAATGGCTGTGCTCTTTTATCTCTGGTCAGGGACAGAGGGTGGCGCTAGGGAGGGAGATGACATTGCGCCACTTCTTGGTGTGTGGAGTGCCACAGGGCGCAATCCTCCCCACGATGCTTTTTAACATCTTTATGCGCCCCCTTGCCCAGATTGTCCGGAGCTTTGGGCTGGGCTGTCATCAATATGCTGATGACACTCAGCTCTATCTGCTGATGGATGGCCACACCGACTCGGCCCCGGACACACTGACCAGATGCTTGGAAGCTGGGGCTTGGTGGTTTTGTGGGAGCCGATTGAAGCTAAATCCTTCAAAGACAGAGGTCCTCTGGCTGGGTTGGGATGGTATGGGGATGAGGGACCAACTCCCTTCTCTTGCGGGGGCCCAATTAGTGCCATTGCCTTCCGTTAAGAGTTTGGGTGTAATCCTTGACGCCTCCCTTTCCATGGAGGCGAAAGTTACAGCAACAGCCAAGGGGACATTTTCCCACCTTCGCCGCATCAAGCAGTTGGTCCCTAACCTTTCCCACCCCGACCTGGCCACAGTGATCCATGTGACGGTCACCTCCAGGCTTGACTACTGTAATTCACTCTATGTGGGGCTGCCCTTGAAGCTGTCCCAGAAACTCCAGCGGGTGCAGAATGCTGCAGCGAGGCTCCTCATGGGGTCTCTGCCACGGGAGCATATTCACCCAGTGCTTTTCCAGCTGCACTGGCTCCCGGTGGAGTACAGGGTCAGATTTAAGGTGCTGGTTTTGACCTTAAAACCCTTCATTGCCTAGGACCCTCGTACCTATGGGACTGCCTCTCCCGATATGTCCCACAGAGAGCCTCAAGGTCCATAAATAGCAACATCCTGGAGGTCCCGGGCCCTAAGGAAGTTAGATTAGCCTCAACCAGAGCCAGGGCTTTTTCAGCACTGGCTCTGGCCTGGTGGAACGCTCTGTCTCATGAGACCAGGGCCCTGCAGAATCTGATTTCTTTCTGCAGGGCCTGTAAGACAGAGTTGTTCCACCTGGCCTTTGACTTGGAGTCATTTTGATTCCCTCCCCCTCTTTCTTTTTTCCTTTCTCCTCCTGTGATGAGGCTGCATTTTAATGTTTTAATGTTGTATTTTAATCTTGTTTTTAAGTTGTATCCATTCAACTTGTTTTTATTATAGGTTGTTAGCCACCCTGAGCCTGGCCTTGGCTGGGGAGGGCACGGTATAAATAATTTTTATTATTATTATTATTATATTATTTCAGAACAGCACTGCCTAAGGCAATGGTCAGCTCACCATGTACCTTGAAACTGAGTGGGTGACCATGGGCCAGTCACTATCTCTCAGTCAAATCACCGTCACAGGGTTATTGTGAGTAACAAAGAGGAAGGGAACATGACTGATACTTTGAGCTCCAAGCAGGAAGAGCATGGTTTAAAAATGAAATTGGTAATTTCTTTGTCAGGAAGTCAAACCACACAGTCAGTTTTGTGAGTATGATCTGCCTCCCTTGAATTTGATTGGTGAAGGGACATGATCTCATGGCAAAATATTCAGGGCCCCTTGAGACTACCTACAAAATAATGACAGTCTGGAAGAACCCTTCATTCTTCTGCAACTGAGTTTATTATTATTTTATGAACAAATGCAATACTAATCAGGCAATCTAAGTTATGTAACATGGTCATGTTCACACACAGAACCAAATCCACTTAGGAAAATTACTTGATTCTAATCGCCATTGCTAGCTGCGATGGAGACGCCATCTCTCCTATTCATTTTGACAAGTCAAGCTTAATTGTTTTCAGTATTCTGTCACTGGGATTGTTGATTTTAAAAAGGCCTGTGGATTGAAAGTGGCATTAACACATTAGCTAAAGGTTAGTTGTTTTAATGGTCGCATATTCAAAACTGTGTTGCATGCCTTCCAGCCTCATTACCACAGGAGGCTGCAATACTGGTCAAAAAGGAAAGAATGAGCTAAATAACACAGCCAAAAAAATACGCCTAGGATTTTGATAGAAAACAATTTGTTATTTTATATTTAACTGAAATAACTGATTGCAACGGAACCTTCTTTTCCCACACACCAATCTGTTTATCTCATCTATTGGGAATTGGTTGCTCTACATATAAAAGCCAAAGTTCTGAAGTCAGTAAACATAAATTCCATAAGTAAAGTCATAAGGTGTTTGACAGAACTCATGGGACAAATAATACCCTGCCTAATGTATGCTTACTCAGAAATTAATCCCACAGAGTTAAATGGATTGTTCTGTTCATGCTTCCACGATTGCAAACTAACAAAACTTGAGCTTCCCTTATGCTGGGAAGCCCTTAGTAGCAGACATTATGTAGACCAGGGGTGAGGAACCTCAAGTCCAGGGGACGATTGCAGCCTCCCAGGCCTCTCTATCTAGCCCAGTGTTTCCCAAACTTGGATCTCCAGCTGTTTTGGGACTACAATTCCCATCATCCCTGACCAAAAACAGCTGGAGACCCAAGTTTGGGAAACACGGATATAGCTCTTGAGGTTCTCCGAAGGCACACACATACTCAGATCCTACAACTTGCCTAAGCTATTCCATGCTTCCTCCTCTTGCTTGTGTCTGGCTGGAATGTGTCTTTGAACAGTCGCATAGTGTCAAATTCAGAAGTGCAGCATCCCTTTGTGAATGCCATGCCCCCTTACACAGCCACACCCCTTCTAAGCTTATGCAACCTTATAATATACAATATTATCAAAAGTATACAATAATTATTAATTTAAGGACACATTGCAGCAATCAACACAGATCTCCATGTCCTGTTATTTTGTGTACACAAACATCAGCAAATGATTTGGAGTGCTCCAATAGCTTTTGGAGTAATTATAATTATTTATTATTTATATGCTGACCATCTGACTGGATTGCCCTAGCCACTCTGGGCAGCTTCCGATAAATTAAAACATCAAACACAGTAAAACATCAAACACTAAAAACTTCCTCATATAGGGCTGATTTCAGATGTCTTTCAAAAGACAGATAGTTGTTTATTTCCTTGACATCTGACGGGAGTGCGGGTGTGAGTACTGAGAAGGCCCTCTGCCTGGTTCCCTGTAAGCCTCACTTCTTGCACTGAGGGAACCATCAGAAAGCCCTCTGATCTGGGCCTCAGCGTCTAGGCTGAACAATGCAAGTGGAGATGGTCCTTCAGGAGTGACTCAATTTGTGTTTTCCTTGGAAATCCATTATACATAAAAGAACCTGCACATCATTCTCTTGAAATGGAAGCACCTTGTGTTCTCAGTGCTCCTAGATGCTTAGCTTTGTAGCATGCAGGAAAATTGTCCTTTGATGTTCTTCCCACATGTTTTTTCCAGAGTGACCCTAGGAGCCAATCCTCAAGGGCTGACACACCTCCTTTCACTCTGATCAGCTCAAATCAGCGCAAAGGGTGAGAAAACTTCCCAGTAACTAAAAAAGCTTTCATGTTAATTAGATAGTTCTAGGATGCTGGAGGCAGGGGCCCTGCTGCAGAAATAGTAGCAAGTCTTTGACCCCTGCAGCCCCAGACCACTACATTTCTGCTTTTTCTTCCCTAGATGGAGAGAGGTATGTGGAGTGAGGGTGTAGAAACCTCTAACCTTTGCCTGGCTGCAATGTAGCATACTGTAAATCTGTGTGCATAGTTCCACAATAATAATAATAATAATAATAATAATAATAATAATAATAATAATAATAATAATAATAATAATAATAGATTATTTATACTCATCCGCCTGAGTTTCCCAAGCCACTCTGGGCGGCTTCCAACAAAATATTAAAAATTCAATAAAACACCAGACATTAAAAACTTCCCTAAACAGGGCTGCCTTCAGATGCCTCTGGTCCTATGAATTACTGGACTATGGTCCCTAAAGTATTGCCCATGAAGGAATGTGGCCCTAAGACTGCAAATGGTTCCCCACTTCTGAAGCAGAACCTCTCCTTAATATCATAAATAATATATCTAGGGACAGGGAAAGCTCTGCCACTGGGCAGAGATGAAGTGGTGTTGGAGGACAGAGCTGAGTGTGCTCTGATCACTACCCTAACCTAGCTTGCCACCCTTAGGTGTGTGGGCGGGGGACACACTGTTAAGCCTGTGAAAGTGTTGGGGGCATTTCCACTCATTGCTTGTTATTTCCAGGAGAAGGATCAAGAATGACAAACCTCCCAAATGGTCTAATTCCACGTCCCAGTAGAATTGGGGGACATCTCAAACTTTTCCCTTCTTAAAGCAGGAGTTATGAGCAAAGCAACAGTGTATAGGAATGTCATGGAAGGCATAGGTAATGCAGTCCCCAAATGCAAATGTGCACTTACTAAGCTGTTTTATATATATATATATATATATATATATTTAGCAATTATTAAAAGCTTTCCTTTCACACCAGTTTCCAGAAGGCATTATGAAAACAGACCAATGCTCTTCTTGTGTATTCCCCTTCAAAAGACAGAAGACAAGTTTGATCTGTTCTAAAAACATTCCACATTTGAATTGCAAATACAAATGCAAAAAAAGAGATTTCTCTGGTTTTTTGTTTTTGTAGGTTTACAGTTTATTTCAACATTGTTATTCCCCTTTCATCCTCTGCACCCACAATATAGATGATAAAAGAAACACCCTACTTTAAAGTCAAGAGCTAGCTTTGCTCAGTTCAGTTAAGGTTTAATTTTTGAATCCTTTTCATGATTAACAGAGAGCCTACCGGGAAAAAGCCTTTTGAAATTGCTTTCTTGAAGCTGTAAACTTGTTGCAGTTGGAGAAATCTATCACATGAGTTTTTTCCATATCCTTCCCTGTGACTGACAGCTCAAGACCACATGTGGTTCACAGAATGCTGAGTTGTATATATGAGAAAATAGCTATTAAAAAAGAAAGAAAACAAACAACAACACCCCCCCCAAAAAAAAAAAGTCTGGGATGAAATGTCAACAATTTAACAAGATTAACTGTCTAATGGTTTTCATGAATAAAACACATAAGTAAGATATAAATCCTTTAAGGTGGTGGGGGAGGAGCAACAGCAGGTGATATGTCTTATCCATAAGAAGAGGGATTGACTGCTAATCACAATGGGAACATGCCCTCCAATGCGACACAGGCCATATCTGGAACACCATTTTCTGGATCCAAAATCCTGTGTGAGGGCACATGACCTGCATGAGATTATGAACCTGGAAAAAGCCCTCTTTCGGGCACAGCGCAGAAAACCATGTGTTTTGGGGGCAAAATCATAGACCCAGAAAAGTGGTTTTTTTCAGGTGAGATCTTGACTGGAAATCGTGTGAGAGCAAGGCACCCAAAATGGCCACTGTGGTCTCACCGGGGGGGGGGGGGTGCGTATGGGATGTCCCAGTTTTTCTAGGGCAGTTGATGGGTATGTGGGAATAGTAGCTCTGTCAGAGGAATAGAGGTCTCCTAACAACTCTAAGCACCCTTAACTAACCACAGCTGCCAAATTTCTTTAGGAGAAGCCATGACTGTTTAAAGAGCCATGATAGATCTTTAAAGGTACTGTGCAGATGAGTCGTCTCTGTCTGTCTGTCTGTCTGTCTGTCTCATGTGTGTGTGTTGTGTGTGTGTGTGTGTGTGTGTGTGTGTGTGAGAGAGAGAGAGAGAGAGAGAGAGAGAGAGAGAGAGAGAGAGAATGCTGAATAATATAAAATGATAATCTCTCTCTCTCTCTCTCCCTCTTAGTACAACACTTGGATATTTAAATGTCTAAAAAAATTTCAGATATATAAATAATGGTACCACTTAAATGTCCTAGCAATGCTACAATGCTTTTAATTAGCTCAATTTTTAAACCTCAATATGCCAGGATCTGCACAAGCCAACAACTCTACTCTGAGGAACAAATAGTTTTGTTTTGTTTTTACATTATTGTTTGCTCAAGCAACCGAGTTTCAGCCTTCTCTGTTGCATGTTCTCATGCAACATGTGCTCAGCTGATGTAAAAAATAATAATGTTGCAAAAAGTGCTGACTTCAAAGGAAATGGTAATAGGAAAGGGACCACTAATTGCTGCGATGGAAAAGAGCATGGGGTGATGATGACGACAGGCCTCCCTTTTGCTGACCACATCTCTTCCCTCACAAAGGGTCACCTACCTAGATAATAAGTAAGTCTTATGTAAGTAGAACTGGCATGAGACTGGCATTTCCATCTATCACAGATGAAACTCAAAATTTAGTCACTGGAGACCAATCGTGTTTTGAAAAGGCCAATCCATCATTTCTTGTTGCACTGGAAAAGTGTGGTCATTTCAGAGGTTCCTGCAGAAGTAAACCTGAAGCAGAGAGAAGAAATCATTCTAACTGGGGTGGGGAGATTCCTTTCCAACCCTGATTATAGTGGTGCCAGCCTTTGTGTCTACACTTATGTGGCAGGCAATTTTTCTTGGAGACCAGCATTGTGTGATCTTGACTAGAGTTGTGCATTTAGAACATATATCACTAGATTTTAGATAATATGACTGGCTGCTGGTCCCCTTCTGGGAAGAATTGAAAGTGCTGGTTTTAATATTTCGTTACACACTCATTGTGATTTTCTCCAATTCATTGCTCTACCCTTCTCAACTTGATAAAAGCAGGGGTGGGAGTGATGTGTGCTCTCTTTGGGGAGCGCTTAAATAATATTTTGTATTTTTTTAAAGGACACTCATTACATTCCTATTCGGAAACCTCTCCTTGCCATGCCCACTTCCCAGGCTACATCATTCACTGGTCATGCTTTGTTTCCTCAAGTGGTTTTGCCTAACTGCGATAATGCCCTTTGATTACCTGGTTGGAGAGAGATGCATGAAAAAAAACTTCTGGATTTTGCATGGGTGAAATGCAGCCCGCCGTGTGAAGGTCAGAGTCATATCCACTGCTCCTTTGACCTCTGCTCCCACTCCTAGGAGCTTCCTGCTCCTGGGAGCCTACTCATTATGGGATGTGGCTCATGGGCTGGGGAGGAAAAGGTGTTGGGAGCCACCTCTGCATCTGCTCAATCCAATTGATTACCCAAGTGTGAGGCTACCAAGAGAACAGGATGCTGGATGAGATGTGCCATCAGCCTGATCTAGCAGGCTCTTCTTATGATCTTAGGTGTCTGGCTGGCCAGGTAATCAGAGCCAAGGAATGCACACAGATGGAGATTAAAGTGGCAGCTGGCTGCACTTTTCAGGAGAGTCCCAAGCCAAGTGAGAGAAAGCAGGGAGAATGGATAGCTTGTAGAGAGAGGTGAAGACTGAAGAGTAAAAATAGAAAAAAGAAAGTGGGGAAAGGGGAAGGGGAAACAAGATAGGAACAAAGAGGGAGAAGGGGAGAAAATGAGGAAAAAAGAGTGAGCTGTGTGAGACAAAGAATGGCAGAGGGGGAAGCTGGTGGGAAGAAGGGGAGGAACAGGCATGGCAGGACTTGGTAAGGAAAGTCTAGAGGGGCAGGGAACCTCCAGTGGCAAGCTTAGGGGAGGTGAGAAGGGATTCCCTAAGGTAGAAACCTGTGGGAGAGTAACGAGAAGTGCTTAGTTGAGGTAACAAAATGTAGGTAGACAGGATAAATGGTGATAAGAATACCTAGGTTTGTGAAAGTAAATGGCTCATATGAAAGTGAGAGGCACTCTACAGTTCTGATTATCCCTGGGACTCATGGAGGGGACACAAGGTTTTTCACACCTTCGTTTGTGCACATAAGCCTTCACATGGAATGTCAGGTTTACATGTTAGCATGGTGCATATGATGGAGAACATTCTATCACATGAGATGCCAGAAAGTGTATTATTTGGGCCTTGGGGGGCAGGTACTGTTGTCTGGATTACTATAGTGCAATAGCCATATAGGAGCTCAAAGTCTGGTTCAGCAGCAAGAGATTTATAGGACCTCAAATACATTCAGTGTGGAATCCCCACTGTCTTTGATCCCTCACTGCTGCTGCTGCTGCTGCTGCTGCTGCCGAGGAGTGCCTTTTTGAATAGTGGGAAATGAGGCGTGCATGTTAATTTCCAAGGAATTTGAGAGTTCTTTGTTCCAGCTTAGCAGTAAGAGCAAGTAATCCATGGGTGATGCAAATGGGGAGGGGAATGAGGTGAGGGAGGTGAAAAACTGCAGCAAGAAATACACAGAGAGAAGCCATTATTCAATGATGACACTATGGAATGTGCAGCTACAGGAGGCAATGATGGCCAGCAGCTTGGATGACTTTAAAAGAGGAATGGACGGTTCGTGAAGGATAAGGTTATCAATAGCTCCTAGCAATGGAGGCTATCCTCTGCCTCCAAGGTCAGGTAGGTAGTAATGATTTGGGATACCAGTTGCTGAAAACCGCAGAGGGGGAGAGTGCTTGAGTCCTGATTGTTGGTTTCCCACAAGCATCTGGTTGGCCACTATGAAAATGGGATGCTAGATGGGCCATTGGCTTGATCCATCAAGCTCTTGTTAGGTTCCCGAAACCTCACAGTTAAAGAAGTGACAATCCCTCCCTGCAAAGGGGAAAGCACTGCTTTCCCTGCAAGGCAGTGGTAAAAATGTAAACTCCATTTTTACAGTGGGATAATATTTTCAGGAAATTGGAGCTGAAAAACCAGTCCAACCTTAGTCTGAAGTATGTGCTGCCTGATTTGGAACCCTAACAACATTCTTGCCTATGTTCAGTCCAATTCTGCTGTGGTTGAAACAGAGCAGCACTGACAGCCAATTCCTTCACATCTAGAGTAGACTCCAGATGTTATTGGACTCCAGATGTTGTTGGGCTCAATTCTCATTAGTCCCAGCCAGCACTGACAATGGCTAGGGATGACAGGTGTTGGAGTCATAGAATCATAGAATCATAGAGTTGGAAGAGACCACAAGGGCCATCGAGTCCAACCCCCTGCCAAGCAGGACAACCTCTGGAAAGCACTACTTTGGTTACTGCTGCCATCATTTTCTTTGTACTTATTCTGAACCTAGCAATGAACATGAATTCTGCACCTTGACGTAGCTGTGTGGGTCAGCTCTCCTCTCCCAGTTTAACTGGGGCTTCTTGAACATTTTGTTTTGCTTTTGTTCCGCAGTACTGTACATGCCACTTTGAGTATGTTAACTCGAGCCAAGTGGGAATGTCAGGGGGCTGGAACAGTCAGTTGGTGCCTTCCCTGCAGAAATCAAATGTGTCATCTCAACGGCACTTTCTGTTTCAGAGAGCCTGAAGAGAAATCGTCTTGATTTCACTTTCATACTGCTGTCTTCATATGAACTCAGCTGCTGGGCCATTTGCAGTTTTAGAGCTATTTCCTTTGCTTTGGGTCAACATAATATTTGTGGGGGAAATTAAGAGAGAGAACTAATGCATGACAATGTGGAATGTATATATAAATAGGAAAATGCCAGAAATTATGAAGGGGGTGGACAGAGTTCAGGTATATTGCCAGGGATTTGGGGTGTGTGTGTGCAATGCATCTTTTTCGCCCTCTCTGCACTGAGGCGCATTTCCCATCCCCATGAGAATACAGTTACCAACTGTGCTTACCCTTTCAAGCCATGATCTTTAGGCTCTTTCGATGTTCTGCTCTCACCATAGGAAAAGGAATTCCAATTAAGCTTTAAAGTTGAGACCTCCTTGAGGGTCAGGCAGCTGAGCGAAGGAAGCGGTGAGTTGAAATCTCAGTTTCGGCTTGGTTTCCCAGGAGACAACTTTCTGCAAGGCTAGCTTAGCAGAGGAGTCAGTAACGCGTGCACACACACACACACACACACACACACACCTGGTTTTGCTTTGAAGCAAAGGATGAGGGAAATAAAATGGAACTTAGAGTTTAAACATATTTGAAGGTCAGAAATAATACATATGGTGAGGGAAGCAATTGGCTCTGAAGTTTCACAAGGTCCCTGGAAGAATGGTGTCAACAACTTTTATGATATGGCTTTAATGTGCACCGAGGAATACTGTATATTTCTCTCCAGCGTGTTTACTGCTGTTTTGGGTGGGTGGCATTAGGAGCAAGAGAAAATGCAGCAAACCTTGTGTTTGAATCAATTTCTCATCACAATTACATTAAGAAGGTTAAGCTCCTGCACAAGCAATGGGAAGTGAAGGCAGTGCATTGTAGTATAGCTACAGCTATAGGATCCTGTCTGCACTCTTGACTGCCTCTCTAGCATGACACTGATCTCTGGTTCAGTAGACGACAGGCAAAACTACTCCAAGGGAACTGCATATGTGCTGCAGTGTCCATGTATACATTGATGTTTGTGAGTTAGCTCCTGTGTCAAGGAAGATGCTAACAAACATGATAATGATAATAAATTCATATTCCACATTGTGAAAACAGGCTTCCCAGTAGTTTACAAGTATACAGGACAATTACAAAAATGTTGATATATTTTTTGTGATTAAAATACACCATAAAGCATTAAAATGTAAGCACCCATAATAAAATATGAAATGAAACAATCTGATTAAAAAAATAAAAAATAAAACAGGAGACCCAGATGGAAAGGGAATGCCAGTGTAAACAGGAGTCTCTTCAAAAGCTGGGGGAATGCCAATACAGATAGGGTTTCTCATATGAGCTAGCCCACCTTCTCCCATTGGTTGCAGAGTTGTGAAATGGGAAAGCACAATCTCTATGGCTGCACTTAGATTACAAGGCTCCATGTTTGCAGAAAAGCTCTGGTACCACCACAAATATGGTCAGGCAAATGTCAGGGCTAACACTGGTGGTGGTGGTGGTGGTGAATGAAGGGCACTAACCACAACTTGAGTCTTCCATTTTAGGCACATTTGCATCTGCATTTGTGGCCGATTCCTTTATTTTCCCAAAATGCAATGTGCCAGATGCACATTATGGATAGCACACACATAGAGTGACTCAAAAACACATGGCAAGAATATGTCTTCTTAAATAAAAAGGAAGCAAAGTCATATCACACAAAGTGATCACAGGAAAATGATTCTCGGTAACAGGTACTGTAGAATAACAATATCATAATACTCTGATGCCAAAATTCATCACTAGGTTTGGTCTGTAATTATGGCCAGGCAACATCTCACATGTGATGGGGTTGAACTAAGGCAGTAGAGAGCCTGTCAGGCCCTCAGGATCCTCCCAATGCTATATCCCTCATGTTGGTGCAGGAAGAAATAGATAAAGAAGGAGAATTCCCCAGATGCCAAGATCCAGGTTTGGGATAATTACTCTTAGGTGAGAGAACCCCAACATAGATTTAAAGTCACATGATAAGCAAAGGAAAGTGTGGGAATACAGACTCTTAGGCTATCATATACTCTTTAAAGTGAGTTCCAAAGTTTTCCTCTTCTCTTTAACATACAAAAAGACATGCTTGTTAAGTTAAAAATGATTTACTTACAAACTCTCCAAAGGTCTGATTCATATGCTTTTCCATACAACATTTAGGAAAAAGTTGCACATGCAGTCAAACTTAGTTAAAAAGTGATGAAAGTTCCTACATTATTGGTTTGGAACTCAAGAGTGGTCTCCCATGTTTTAGTCCAACACTTTAACAAAATATTACATCTCTTATTATGTGCATCATTTTATTTGTATCTGAGATACAACCTTTGTTGTTCCTTTTATACTGTCAACCTTTTTTTGCTTCATACTAGTCAGATGACTATATGCAAATACATTTGACTTGATTTAGAGATGGTGTCTTCCACAATACCCCTGTCTCCCCAACCCCCCCAGATGCAAAAGACAGAAAATAGAAGTCCAGCAACTGGTATTGAGAAGCATTACTGCCTCCAACCATGAAGGCAGAGTATAGCTATTGTGATTAGTAGCCATTGGTAGCTGTCTTCTCCATGAATTTGTCTAATCCCATGTTAAAGCCATCTATGCATAATGCTTCAGTTATTTGGATATGGTGTGGAACTGCATCTGGCACAGATGTGCATGTAAAGCATGTGTTCTAAGGATGAACAGTGTCCTACCTCTTAAGACGACTTATACTAAAAGATAATGAATGAAGAGTCCCAACTTTTCTTGAACATTGCTGCAGTTTCTCTGCATGAATGGCAATCCAGCAAGTAGAGCGGGGGGGGGGGGAGAATCATCAAAGATCTGTCTCCTCCCTTTCCTCTCCTTTTCAGAGAACATTATCTAAGAGATTTAAAGTGATCAATAATTCAGAGAAAAAAACAACAGAAGAAGAGCTAAATTGCTTTCAGTATCCTCTCAATGCCAAGGCGTGTGTGCGGCAGCAGGTGACAATGGTGAAAATTCAGAGAAACAAGACCAACTCGAGCAGACGGAAGTTTCCTTTCATGCTTCCGAAGGAGAGCAGCACAGTGTTCTGACTCAGTGTGTCCTCATGTTACCTCATTATGCCTGGAAATTCCATCTGTCTCAGGAGAGTTTGTTTCATCCTTCCACCCCCTTGGCATTCCCCCTCCATTGCAACCTCCTCAAGTGCGCAATGCTGTTGCTTCTGGCGCTTGGCCTCTGTCGCCTTCTTTTTCAACTTCCCCATCAAACAGCTGTTGTTGGAGAGGGGGAAACAGCCTTGTGGTTCAAGGCATCACATGCAATTAGACTTCAGCTGTGGAAGATGTGATGCTGGACTATTATCAAGACACCTTAGAGACAGGATGCAAATCAAAGAAAGGTATAGCTAGAGAGGCCTTGAGAAAAAGCAACTTATCCAAAGTAAATCAATCATACAACATGGCACAGATTTTCTGATTCCCACCCCACCTCAATTATTGGAAAGGATCCCCAGGATAATGTATGTCACTGAAAGCATAAGGGATAAGGCTGCATGAAGGATCTCCTGAAGGACGCCAGAGAGGACCTTCTCTCTAGCCAATTCTTTCCCAAACTGGGGCCCTCCAGATGCTGTTGGATTACAGCTACTAGTGTACTGGCTAATTTGGAAGTTCATGTTCTCTTCACAATAATCACAGCCATGCTCTTCACAGTCACACACCCTTTTAAGATTATACAATAATCTTATAACTATACAGCAGTAATAATTAGGGCTGTGTTGCAATGATCAGTGCAGATCTCCATGTGCTGCCTTTTGTCCAGATCTACTATTTTCTGTGCTGCGTTTTCCTTGAAGTTCCATTGATTTCCTTTTTTAAATTTTCATTTAATCTGTTTTTATTGTATTCTATGCAGAAAAGTTTCAATAAAATAAAATTGAAAAAACACTGCTCCTAAGATATCAGACGTCCCCTCTGATCTCTGAGATACATTTTCTGGCATTTGTTTGTAGCCACTTGTATTTAATTACTGCATGTTGGATTGGCACTAAAGACAGAGGAGACAGTCGTTTAGTTTGGCAACCTAGTTATATACAGTGTGTGTGGGTTTGTATCACATGTATTTTCTTTTTCCAACGGCTTTCACTTTTTTAGCTGTTGGTAGTAATGCAGCAGTTCTTTGTCCAAGGTCCATAAAAAGCTTGAACTAAATGACCTTTTCTGACATTCAACAAACAAACCCATGACAAAGGCCAATTCCATGCTAGGCAACATTACAAAAAAGGGGTTTAAAATAAAACTGTTGATATCATAATGTAGTTCTAAAGCTCTATGACAAGGCCACACTTGCCATACCATGCAAGATTCTGGTTTTCTCACTGCAAAAAGAATATTGTACCGCTGAGTTTTGCTGAGTCCCATGAACATTCTGCCACATTGCCCATGATGACTATGTTTTACCTTCCTGATGGAGGCAGTATGCTTCTGAATACCAGTTGCTGGGAATCACAATCGGGGAGAGTTGCTGCTGGTGGTCCTACTTTCAGACTTCAGTAGCTGACCACTGTGAGAACAGGATGCTGGTCTAGATGGCAGCAGGCTCTTCTTAGGTTTTTATAACACTGTTGTTGTTGATTTGGATACAAGTGCAGAAAGATAAGGTGATGCCACCATGGCTTTGTTCTGCTTCTGCTGTGGGAGGCAGTACTCTTCTGAATACCTGTGATTGGCAATTCCAAGTGACAAGCTTTCCTGTTGAGTTCATGTCCTGCTTGAGGACTTCCCATTGAGTCATCTGGGCTACTGCCAGAATAGGATGCTGGACTAGAGATGTTGTTGTTGTTGTTGTTGTTTAGTCGTGTCCGACTTCTCATGACCCCCTGGACCAGAGCACACCAGGCACTCCTGTCTTCCACTGCCTCCCGCAGTTTGGTCAAACTCATGATGGTAGCTTCGAGAACACTATCCAACCATCTTGTCCTCTGTCATCCCCTTCCTCTTGTGCCCTCCATCTTTCCCAACATCAGGGTCTTTTCTAGGGAGTCTTCTCTTCTCATGAGGTGGCCAAAGTACTGGAGTCTCAGCTTCAGGATCTGTCCTTCCAGTGAGCACTCAGGGCTGATTTCCTTAAGAATGGAGGACTAGAGGTGTGCCTATGATCAAAACATGATAGTTTTATCTGAGCCAATTCTCTCTCTCTCTCTCTCTCTCTCTCTCTCTCTCTCTCTCTCTCTCTGTGTGTGTGTGTGTGTGTGTGTTCCACACATTGTTCTACTTGGTCTAGATACAGCACTTTAGGTATTGGGGATTTTTAATTAAAATTGTGTGAGTCTGTTGAAAAACCATAAATTGTACCTTTTGGGTTGTTTTTCACTTTTCAAGAATCTCTGCCTTTGTTCACCAAGCTCATGGGCCTAATTAGAGATTAATTAAAGTTTCTTGTTGCTGTGTGGAAATTGTCTCATATGTCTCTGTACAGGAGCGGAGATAGTATTTTAAAGAGATAGTAACAAAACAAAACAAAAAATATCCGACCACTACTCTCTGGCTTCCTATAAGCCTATGCTTTTCCTATTCTCCTGTACCTTTATTTGACTCAGATCCTTCCTTTGTTCTGTCAGTTTGATATTTCTGCTCTCATGTCACTTGATCTATTGACTCATTTGAAGAAAATGACATAATTTTTTTCTCCTTATCTCCATAGCTGCTGCTTTTGCAGAAATTTCAAGTATATAAGTAAAGATGGATTGGCAACAACATTTATTTACTGTATTGGCCTGAATATAAGCCGCACCCACAAATAAGCCACATCTTTAAAATACAAGGGGGGGACGGCGAAAAAAAGACAACATCCAACTATGGGTACCATTCCCTGCACTCCCGGGCTGTTTTCTGGCGGGGGGGGGGGGAGCCACACTGTTTTGCCGGCGGCCTTCTCCCTTCTTTGCAGCAGCTTGGGGGAGGTTTGAGAGTGTCAGCGGGCTGGATGCCATTGCCCTGCACTCCTGGGCTGCTTCCTGGGGACGGGGACCCGCGCCACTTTGCTGGCGGTGTAAGGTCGTGAATATAAGCTGCACTTTTACTTTTCACAGTTGGAATTTGGGGGGAAAGGTGTGGCTTATATTCAGGCCTATACGGTATTCCACTTGGGAAACCAATTGGAACAAGGTGGAAGACTCCATTTGCCAATGTGAGCTTAGTGGGACTTACTTTTGAGTAGACATGCTTAGCAGGAGAGGCAGGCTTCAGATTTATGAGATATATTCCCTGCCTTGCAGGTCCTTTCCCAACTTTACTTTTGAATTAGTCCTCAGGTTCTAACTCACTAAGATTGCAAGAGAGAACTACTCTATATTCTGTTTGAGGCTTTCTTTTAAAAAAGTATTCTCATTATGATGCTGCTCATGTGCATTTTCCCCAGAATTCACTTTTGTTTTCCATTTGTGCAGAGTTTCTTCCTCCTCCACCACCTGCTGACCTACAGCTGAAGGGAAGCAGGAGATACATTTCAGTGTAAAAAATTAAGGATCAGCATGCTTTCTGCTTTACACCTATGTAGAAATGCACAGAAGCCATTAACCCCAAAGACCTTGTATAGTGTAATGGCTTGAAGATTGAACTATGAGTCAGGAAAAACTTGCTTTGAATTTAACCTCCACTGCCTTGAACTCAGTAAATGGCTTCAAGCAAGCCACACTTCTGGCAAGCCTTATGCCTCCAGTTTGCTATATGGGGATAGTAATTGTGATCAATGTGGGAGATAAGCACATTCCATTCTTTAAAAAAATGTGTATTTTATGCAAAATGGCATACAGACATGTGTATATTGGGAGAAATTTTCAGTAAAACACTGAGTAAAATTTGCATAAAGAGAGAGAGTTTTTTTCTGTTAAGTAAACTGATGCAGAAATGTAGTGAAAGGAGCTTAAGATTAAAAATGTGAGAAATGGAGAGAAACCAAGAGAGAGTGATTTGTCCATCTGTAGCGCGCACCATCTTGTCACTTAACTCAGGCAGCAAAATGTCTTGGGTCAGTTCTGAGGTTTGGGGATGAGAAAGCTGGAGGGCAAAGCAAAAAAGGAAGCCATGCTAGGAAAGGGATGGTCAGAACTTCCAAAGAGCAGAAGAGAGAAAGCAACAGTGAGGGATCTGAAAGGCGAAAGAAAATAATGTGAGAGGGTAAAAAGTAAGTGCAGCCTGTAGCTGCAGGAGTGAGTGACATTGAAATTCTCAAACCAATCTATACTAATATTTAATTTTTAACAGCACTGTTAAATGGCATGTTAATGGATGGCACAGAAAATTTGGTTCAGTTTGCATTTAAAGGCAAAATTTCTTTATTCACACTTTCCAAAACAATAAGCAAAGCAAAGGTATCCTTCAAAAGCCACACTTCTCTGAATTTGTCAGTGCAGTTCTCCAGCCATGCAATGTTTGCAAAAATGTATTTAGTCAGGTTAATGTGCATAAAAATGCATATGTTGGTGAAAATAGCACAGGGAAATGCATTACATTGGGGGAGTCTGCATACTGGGCAAAACTGAACAAAAATGTAGTATGAATTTTCATGAGGACTAAAAATAAATCACAAACTGCTGTGGAAATATAGAAAACTGAATTCAAGATGGGGGGAGAAAATGAGAGAAACAAAAATCAGTATATTAACCCAGTTGTTCCCAAACTTGTCCAGGCCACCACCACCCTGAATCCAAAACCCATTGCCAGTGCCCACTACCCTATAAACAGCATTATTCAGCATAGCAGTTTACACAAGCCACTAAGGAATGCAACACAAGAAAATTCAAAATAGTAACAATTAAATTGCACAATCATTCAAAATCCAAATAAAATTATTTGGTTTAATTAATTTTACAAAATTGAATTAACGTGATGCCAGCTTTCCAGTGACTGATAGTCACTTCCAGCATACCCGTTGCCCCTTTCCTCTCAGCGCTTCCTCCTAGGTAATCCCACCACCCCAAGGGAGTGGTACCACCTACTTTAGGAAGCACTGGATCATCCCATCCCCAATTAACACATAACAAATGCAGCTTCTGGAATGTGAAACAAAACCTTCAGATCAGGTAAGGATTTCTTTTCTTGCCACAAATCTACAAATCACACATCTTCATTTCATTATATTATTACATAAGCATAATTCATTTTTATTGATCTGGGCATGCTGGTGCCCTAGTTTTATGGCTCTTTATGCTTAATGCACCCAGCAGCAGTTTTCATACATGTTGCTTCTCCATTTTGTTTGTTTGTTTGTTAGAGATTTCTTCCTATCTCTCCCCCCCCCTGCAAATGAAGTAAAAATAATATCTAGTTGTCACAGCAACAGCAAACATACACCTTCCACATTGTTCATACTGAAGTGTGATTTTAAAAGCCTCCTCTCCCCATCTTCAATGTGTTCCTTATGACCAGCAAATAGGTGTGGTGTGATGGGTTAGGATCTGGGAGACCAAAGTTCAAATCCCCACTTGGTCACAAAGTTCACAGGGCCAAACACCATCTCTCAGCCTAACCTACCTCCCAGGACAAAATGGAGGAAAAATCATGTGTGCCACCTTGCTCCTTGGAGCAAAGGTAGAATATAAATGAATTAATTACGTAATTAATATCAATTTGATTTAATTTTAATACGTTTTTAGTGGTCAAGATTGCAATGACCAGGTGCAGCTCTTATCTCCTTATATCTACATGATACTGCAGTTCCTGCACAATACTATCAACTAATACACTTACTCAGGTACTTTTCTTCATTAAATAAATGCTGGTTGGTTTCTTTAATGAGCTAGATTAGTGTGTTTTCAGTGGCCTGGGTTTGTGGTGAAGATAAATGTATATAGTTAAGGCGTTCAATGTGTTATATATTAAGATAAGGAAACAAGGGCTATTTGTCAGTGCGAAGTAAACAGGTATTTTAGTATGTTATACCCATTCTTACACATACCATTTACAATGAATTGTATCCAACCAAGATTTACTCATGAGTAGACCCAATGAAATTCACTATGCCCATTCCTTTTGATAGGTCTCCTCTGAGTATGGCCAATATACAACTCTAGAGCTATATATTTTGTGTTTTCACCTAAGATTATAGCCGATCTTGCCACATAGTTAGAACCTTGAAAGACTAACAGAATCATTTAATTTAAAAAGATGCTGTTGAAAATGGTATAAGTCCTAACAAATTCATTTAATTAAAAAAGATGGGATAAGCGAATGACTCTTTACTTCAGAATCCTAGTGTAAGCTGGTATCTGCAAGCACCTTACAGATAACACATTCTGTTTAGAGCAGTCTGAAACAGATGTCAGCAATGGGAAATGTGGTGCATAACAACCGGAGGGCACCAGGTTGGAAAAAGCGGACTTACAATCTCCGTCTGCAGACTAAGTATAAATGCAGACCTGAAGATTTCAAGGTACAGCATCTTATTTATTTTACTTCACCACCACCCCACCAGTACATCTACTTTATGGAGCATCTTGACTGAGAAAAACTTGTGCCGTATCTTGCAGCATTTTGGTTAGTCCTAATAAAGCTATTGTCAAACTGTAAATTTCAGAAGTATTTTTTTTTATGGACCAGCACAGCTGCTTTTACTTTCTTCCAAATAGGTTGCTGCACCTCTTTCATGGGCAACCACTTCACCAGATGCATGAAATTGTCACCTACGTGGGTAGGAATATAGATCCTATGTACACAAAGAAGAAGGAATAATCTTTACAGTGTAAGGCAAAAAGGTCAACTATGTGACAATGCCAGGAGGACCACAGATGAATAGTGAATCCAACCAAATGAATAAAAGTCCAGCACTTGTCAGTAATAATCTACAGATGACATATCATTCCATATCAGCGCTAAGTCCATATTGTCTTATGACAGATTTAACAGAAAACCAAATAGTGAAAGGAAACCATTAATTGGATAAGTTACAGAAATGACAGTCCCCATTTCTGGAGAAACTGCAACCAGACCTCTTATCAGGACATATGATGTACATTTAATCTCAGAGCACAACACAGTCTGAAAATACAAACGGATTTATGGCTTGTAATCACAAGCATGCTGACACGCACACACACATATTTGGGTGTTGAGGAACACATGGCTATTAGCACAGGAGCCTGGATAGTAGCCCTGCACTTGCTTAACATTCCTGTTTCATCTCATCCCATGCCATAACCCTCCCCAAAGTTCCCAACCAGGGGCATGTCTACAGTGGTGCACCCTGCTGAACAAGTGCAAGCTGCACTGTGCACTAAAGATTTCAGTTCATTTGGGGCAATGGACATGCATTCAGCAGACTGCTGCATTGCAAACATACCCTGAGTGTTTGAATAGCCTTTGGGAATGGCCAAGTTGTGTGCAAGGTGTGACCTCACTCTCCCTTCAAAAACATGTTTTGGTCACTTGTTCCCAAATGCCCAAGTAAGGTTGCAGCCCCACAAAACTTACACATGAAAATATTTTTTTGTTTTATTTTAGTGAGGCACTCAAGCATGGAGAATAATTATGAACTGAATTGGGGATAAGGGTGCATTAGCAAGGGATGTGCAGTTCCTCCCCCCCCCCCAAAAAATGGCAGGATGTGTGAGAGAGAGCATTTCCTTCAAATGCTCACAAAATACTGAGCACTCTTGCAAGTGGCTATACTTGCAAAAACTGCATGTTTGCTCCATCAGCCTTTTTCCTTTTTCTTTTTGAGCTGCCAAGTTGTGAACTCTGACTTTCCAAATCAATGGAGAGTCCACATGCCCATTGATTTAAATGGTCACAGCTAAAGATGCAGCAGTTCTGAAAAAATGCCCAAGCTGAGGATCAACAGGGTTTTCACTTGATAACATGATTTTCCTCCATTTCTGGAGCTGCAAGTTTTGAATCCAAAGAGCATGGGAACTGAGAGCTCCATGCAATTTTACAGAAAGGGAAGTGGGGTTGATCAGGGTTGTGGTGAATGTCAACATTTGCAAAGTACAGGGCTGATACTGAGTGCTTGCATTGCCCTGTGCTAAGCCTACTGTGCAGCTTTACATGCACAAATGAACTTCCCCACCACTACTCTAAGGGAATCCCTTCACACTATGACAATGGATGCATTCAGAAGTTGGGGATACTTTGTAATTTTTCCTGATTTTAATAGTAGCATGTGCGTGACCAGGCAGAGCCCCCCCCCCCGGCCCCCAAGGGCCACCAGAATGAAGAATGACTCATGACATTGGCCACAACTTTATTAAACTTTCAAATGTGGGAAGACCTTGGCTTAGGGTGTGGGCATGTATCCCTCCCAGTCTCCTAGCCGGGGGGGGGGGGACTGGGGCTCTTCAGGGTGAATGGGATATGGGGGTGCTCTGTGAGACGTAAGTGTAGCAGGCAGCCCAGCCCATATCCCTGCATGCAGGGGAGTTCATATATTTCAGTATATGGCCAGAGACACCCATATTACAATCCCTTTAAGAGGGGACCCTGGAATTGCCGCCATGGGGGGGGGTGAGTCACCACTTCAGCCCTTCCCCCATTTTAGGGAAGAAAAGACTAAAGGATTCCGCCCAAGCCTTAAACTGCCAAAATTGTGTCAAATTGCTACAGGGAAGACAAAACCTGCCAATTTCTTCCTGGCTCTTCAACAACAACCAGTCATAAGACCGAAAGACCATAGCAGCACCCACTAAACAAGAAGAAAAAAGGATAACCTGCAAAAAGAATATTAAACAAAGGGAGGGTTGGGGGGGTTGAAGCTCCTGAGCCAACTGCCTGGCTACTGCTGGCTCCACCTCCTATTTATACGACTGGCGCCACCTTCCAGCAGTGTAACTTGACTAACTGAGGCTGGAAGCGAACCTCCAAAGAATAGCACTGAGAGGCAGGCCAGCCCAAACAGCCAGTAGGTCCCCAGGAGCGCGAGGGGCCACACTCGATCCCGCAAAAGGCTCCCACAGTAGAAGGTGTGAACGCTCATTCTGTTCCATTTTCTAACACTCCTTTCACACTGCAGTACCTATTGCATTATAGAACTGTGGCTTTTTGACCAGCTAAATTTCATTTCTTGCAGTGGGTGTGGTGTGACACAACAATGACCTGTCACTGTACAATGACACTACTCCCCAAACTCCCCCCTGCATGTGTGCTTCTGTTCCTCTATGATTCCCCCATGAAAAAAGCAGGAAATAACTGAATTCCAGAAAAGCCCCAAATTTTGTTTCTTTACTCCATTGATTTTCTGGGTTGAGGGAGATGCAAACAGATTTTTTTTCTGGAATCAAATAACACAGAGAAATAAGCACTAAATGTGCACTATGTTCCATTAGTTTTCTAGAACTGGATTTTATATCACGTGAAAGCTTAAATATAATGCAGAACTTGCTAGGGAAACATCAGTGAAATGGAATAAACAGCACTCAAGGATGCTTCCAGTGTGGTATTTGCACTGGAGCATGCCCCAAAGCAAGCAGCTCTCTTCTGCTTTCTGAGCTCCTTTCATTAATATATTCTCTAATTTTCCTTTCTCACATACCTAGAAACTGTACTCACCACCATTCTAATGCTGCCACTGGGAATTTGCATCCTAGGCTGAACTGGCTGCACTCTCCTCCACCCCCTTCCCCAGCCTTGTGTGACATCTGAATTCTGAAGTGTTTAAAACAAAATGTAACCAAAAGGGAAGCAACTATCTAGAAATGATTTTTTGATCAAGTGAAAAGTTAATAAACTTCCTGTTTTAGTTCACACATCTCATCTCCCAGATTGAAGCACACATGGACAGAAGGAGAGAAGCAAAAGATTTTATTTGGCAGATTTATTGTAGTGCTGGACCAGATATGTGCTCCTCTTCCCTAGAATCAGAAGAAAAGTAAAGAAGATGGTTTTTAATCTCCCTGTACCCACTGTAGCAGCTTCTAGGCATTTGATAAGAATGGCAAGATTTATACTATTAAAAATCATGGATGCTTCTACCAACACTCGTTTAACCTACTTTGATGGTGTAAGAAGGTACTAATATTCAGATGAACAAAAGCATTTCAAAAGCCTACCATTACAGTGTGTGTTTTCATCCAAGAGAATACAGAATTTGTAAATGACATAAAGGAAAGACTATAGGTCAGGGCAGGGGTTAAAGGAGGTAGCAAATATTCAAGGAACAAATAACAGAACAAAGTGACTTTCCTATGGCAATAATTCTTGCCACAATCTCTTTTTACCTTTTGATTCACAGGCAATGGAACACATGGTTTACTACTGCGACCCCACCCCCACCCATCTTCTCTCCCTCCACCCCCCTTTTTTCCCTTCTCCCCCTAATGTCTCAACAAATGAAATGGATTTGTAAAAATGCTACATGGAAAAAATACAAAGCATTACACTTACTTCTGTAAAACAAGAAAATCTTTAATAAAAAGAAAGTAATGTTAACAGTCATGCACACTGGGTTCCGCCCCACATTGGGGATACCCAGCGTGGGTGGGTGACACCATGTGCATCACATGCATGATGTCATATGGTGCAATGTGGCCCAATGCAGCTTGTGCATGTTGTCACACACTGCAAGTGGCTGCAACAAGTCCTGATGGGCTTCAACGTGCCATGTGATGTCACATGTACAACATGTTGGGTTGCCTTGCTGGGCACCCACAGTGAAAATTTTGTGGGTGTCTTGGCACCCAGGGCCCCCCAAAGATGGTGCCCATGTTAACAGTTGTGAAATACTAGGACTCAATTTCTTGACTTTAAGAAAGCCGACTTCATAAAACTTAGGGAAGTGCTGGGTGAGATCCCATGGACAGTAATACTAAAAGGAAAGAGACTTCATGATGGCTGGTGGGAGTTTCTTAAGAGGGAGATAGTAAAAGCACAACTTCAGGCAATACCAATGAGACGGAAACATGGAAGGTGCCTAAAGAAGCCAGGGTGGCTATCTAAAGAACTTTTAACTGAGTTAAGATTAAAAAAGGATGTGTATAAAAAATGGAAAAGGGGGGAAACCACCAAAGAGGAATTCAAACAAATAGCCAGCACATGTAGACACAAAGTCAGAAAAGCTAAAGCACAGAATGAACTCAGGCTTGCTAGAGAGGTTAAAAGCAACAAAAAAGGCTTTTATGGGTATGTTCGTAGCAAAAGGAAGAACAAAGAAACAGTGGGGTCACTCAGAGGAGAAGATGGTGAAATGCAAACAGGGGAGACAGAAAGGGCTGAACTCCTCAATGCCTTCTTTGCCTCAGTCTTCTCCGATAAAGAAAACAATGCCCGACCTGAAGAATTTTGAGCAAATGATTCAGCAGAGGAAACACAGCCCAGAATAACTAAAGAGATAGTACAAGAATACTTGGCTAGTTTAGATGTATTCAAGTCTCCAGGGCCAGATGAACTGCATCCAAGAGTATTAAAAGAACTGGCAGATGTGATCTCAGAACCACTGGCAGTCATCTTTGAGAATTCCTGGAGAACAGGCGAAGTCCTGGCAGACTGGAGGAGGGCAAATGTTGTCCCTATTTTCAAAAAGGGGGAAAGAGAGGACCCAAATAATTATCGCCCAGTCAGTCTGACATCAATACCAGGGAAGATTCTGGAGCAGAACATTAAGCAAACAGTCTGTGAGCACCTAGAAAGGAATGCTGTGATCACCAATAGTCAGCATGGATTTCTGAAAAATAAGTCATGTCAGACTAACTTGATCTCATTTTTTGACAGAATTACAAGCCTGGTAGATGAAGGGAACGCAGTGGATGTAGCCTACCTTGATTTCAGCAAGGCATTCGACAAGGTGCCCCATGATATTCTTGTAAAGAAGATGGTAAAATGCGGTCTTGACTATGCTACCACTCAGTGGATTTGTAACTGGCTGACTGACCGAACCCAAAGGGTGCTCATTAATGGTTCCTCTTCATCCTGGAGAAGAGAGACTAGTAGGGTGCCACAGGGTTCTGTCTTGGGCCCGGTCTTATTCAACATCTTTATCAACGACTTGGATGATGGACTCAATGGTATCCTGATCAAATTTGCAGATGACACCAAACTGGGAGGGGTGGCTAACACCCCAGAGGACAGGATCACACTTCAAAACGACCTTGACAGATTAGAGAACTGGGCCAAAACAAACAAGATGAACTTTAACAGGGAGAAATGTAAAGTATTGCACTTGGGCAAAAAAAATGAGAGGCACAAATACAAGATGGGTGACACCTGGCTTGAGAGCAGTACATGTGAAAAGGATCTAGGAGTCTTGGTTGACCACAAACTTGACATGAGCCAACAGTGTGACACGGCAGCTAAAAAGGCCAATGCAATTTTGGGCTGCATCAATAGGAGTATAGCATCTAGATCAAGGGAAGTAATAGTGCCACTGTATTCTGCTCTGGTCAGACCTCACCTGGAGTACTGTGTCCAGTTCTGGGCACCACAGTTCAAGAAGGACACTGACAAACTGGAACGTGTCCAGAGGAGGGCAACCAAAATGGTCAAAAGCCTGGAAACGATGCCTTATGAGGAACGGCTAAGGGAGCTGGGCATGTTTAGCCTGGAGAAGAGGAGGTTAAGGGGTGATATGATAGCCATGTTCAAATATATAAAAGGATGTCACATAGAGGAGGGAGAAAAGTTGTTTTCTGCTGCTCCAGAGAAGCGGACATGGAGCAATGGATCCAAACTACAAGAAAGAAGATTCCACCTAAACATTAAGAAGAACTTCCAGAAAATGATCTATAGGTGGTACATGACCCCAGTCAAGTTAGCAAAAATTTACCTTTTGCCTAATAATAAGTGTTGGAGAGACTTCCGGGTTGGTGCGATCTAGGAATGGCGGATTCCCTCCGAGCTGCGGAGGGAATCGGCTCAACCGAGGACGGGTCTTGCTGCGCCGGCGACGCGGGGACCCCTAAAAACCGCAGGCGCTGAAGCCTGCGGACTGAAGACTCGGCGGGTGCCTTAAGCGCCCCCCCTGATCCACGAAGAGCCTTTTTAAAGGCTGAGGAGAGGATACGGAGGGCGGCGCGGCACTGAGAGTCGATCGCTACCTCGGCGGAGCGAAGTCGCGAGCCATGACTGGAGAGCGCTGACTTTCTTCCTTGAAATTTGGACTGAAAACAACAACCCGTGAGTAAGACGGAATTGGATTTTAAGAATATTATCCCGCGAATTTGAGACGACCGGGGGGTGTGCTAAAAGGAATTCCGCATCCCCCCTTCTTGCAGACGATCTAAAGCAACGATATAAGAGCTAAGCTGGAGTGCCTACCCTTTGTGGGGTGAGTTGAAAAAGACATTAACTTCCAAGATTTGGTAAAGAAATTTTGAGCTGGAGAGTGGAGTGTTGGAAGTTTTCTTTTTGTTGAAACAACCCCCCCCCTCCCGGGCCCGGGAGCGCCCTGCTTTTGAGCTTGTGGAAGAGGTGCGGAGTTTGACAGCTGTCAAAGCTGTCAAACGGACAGTTCAATTGGAATAATCACTATTTAAGATCCCTCTGGACTAAAATGAGATACAATTGAGTTAAAATTGTTGGAAACAAAGTAATAATAACAAGTTGGAGGATTGTTGGAGAAAGATTACCAAGTAACCAGATTCCCTCTAGGGGGAAGTCAGTGAAACTACAATGGCTGTGGATGGAAAGTTACTAGTGGAAATCGAAAGAATGTTTCATCTGGTGGGAGTCTTGCAAGAGCAGAGTTTGGCTATGAATAAACAACTTATGACCTTGACTTCCGGAACAAGCAGCTCTGCTGAATGTATTGACGACCTGGATGAGAAAGAATCCACAGCTGAATTCGAAATGATATCTAAAGAAGTGGAAGAGACTAAACAAGAAAAAGAGAAAGCAAAGTTGGGAAGCACCTACCAGAAGCTGCCATCTGTGGAATATAAACAAGGAGACCTTTGGATTACATTCACCACAAACCTGCGAAAGATGCAGAAGATGAAGGAGGAGGCCCCGGGAGCTTATGGAATACAGGAACTTAAAATAAAGAAATATGATGGGGGCCTCCACTTTGACTTTGACTCTGAAGAGGCAGACTTTGTGGAAATTTTCCAGCAGCTATTTCCAAATGTACTTGTGGGAAGAGAATATGGTTGGATGGGGACAGAACTTTTTCGAGATTCGATGACCGACATAAAGGATTACCAACAAGACCGGCGGAGAGGGACTGAAAGAGACTTGAAAGCCTCGGACGTGAGGAACCCAGGCTAAGAACTGATACTTTGGACATGTATTAGGAAGGGACGAAAACCGGGGATGGGAGGGAGGGAAGAACAGAATTGTAAAAACACTCAAGACTTTTGGGTTTAGTTAATATGACTTTCATTTAAGACAAATTGGGAAATCAATGGAAGAGAACTGGAGTCCAACTTAGGAAAAATTTATTTTTCTTTATAGAAGAGGTAACTTTAAGATGTCTAAGAAGAGAAATACCAATTTGCTGACACAATTTTGGGAATTGGGATGCATGAAGGGGGGTGGGGGGAAGTCAGGGAATAAGGTTAGGAAAGTAAGATTTTCTGAAATTGTACATGTTCTTGTCTTTTGTCTTTTTTGTGTGTATATGTCTCTATAAAAGGTGAAAAACCAATAAAAATTTCTATAAAAAAAAAAGATAATAAGTGTTGGAAATGTAAGGAAACTGAAGGTACTTTTTATCACCTTTGGTGGACGTGCCCGAAGATTAAGGCTTTCTGGGAAATGATATATAATGAAATGAAAAAGGTACTTAAATGTACTTTCTCTAAGAAACCAGAGGCCTTTCTCTTGGGCATTGTCGGCCAATTGGTGCCAAAGAAAGATAGAACTTTTTTTATGTATGCTACTACAGCAGCAAGAATACTCGTTGCAAGGTATTGGAAAACTCAGGATCTACCCACCCTGGAAGAATGGCAGATGAAGGTGATGGACTATATGACATTGGTGGAAATGACTGGCAGAATCCGTGATCAGGGGAAAGAGACAGCGGAAGAAGATTGGAAGAAATTTAAAAGTTATCTTAAGAAATATTATAAAATTGATGAATGCTAAAATGTTGAGGTTTTTAGAAAAAAAAGGGATTACAGCGACAAAAGATTACGTAAAAGAAAAGAAATAAAGAAGGAATACATTTGATAAAATTAAGCTTAGGATTTGCTGAAATAATTTTGGAAATTGGGATGTAGAAAGGGGAGGTTTGGGGGAGTCAGAGAAGTGAGGGATATGAAAAGAAAGGATATGAAATTATACATGTTTGTTTGTTTCTTTTATTGTTTGTATTGTCTATAAAAATTTTGTAAAACCAATAAAAAATATTTTTAAAAAATAAACATTAGGAAGAACTTCCTGACAGTAAGAGCTGTTTGACAGTGGAATTTGCTGCCAAGGAGTGTGGTGGAGTCTCCTTCTTTGGAGGTCTTTAAGCAGAGGCTTGACAACCATATGTCAGGAGTGCTCTGATGGTGTTTCCTGCTTGGCAGGGGGTTGGACTCGATGGCCCTTGTGGTCTCTTCCAACTCTATGATTCTATGATTTGGCAGAGGGAGTGAAAACGCTCTGTATGAGCAATTTCATGTAAGGAATCATTAGCAAAAGTAAGGGTGGTCTGTTGGCCGATATGTTCCTTGACTCATCAGCAATTTTCAGGCACACAGAACACTAGAGGACTGTAAGTGACTTCTGTTTTACCCAACCCAAGATTATTAGAGCTGCCCTTGTGGGAGAACCACTTCAGCTATTGTTCTGAAATTCAACTGGTTTCACTCCATCATAAATTGCATCCAATTCAGGCAGAAAATAAAAGACAGACTTACATTTTTAAATAAATAAATAAAGGTGCCATGATCACATATCCTCCCCAAATGCTTCTTTTCCTGCCATTTCCATCCACTTCTGTCAAAAGGAATAAATGCTATAGCATTTTTTTGAATTCCTATAATAGTTTTTAAAGGACTCGGAACACAAGGTGAATCAGACAGGTCACAAATAGTCTTGGAATATATTGGTCTGGTTTCCAAAGTGAGAGGTACAGATTCAAATCAAAACTTGTGGCTGGCGCACATCTCTAAGCCTTAGTGCTCTCCTGCTTGATGTGGAACTTTATTAGTCAACCATCAATCTGTGCTGTTCATCCATTTATCTGTGTTGCTTATAATGCTATTTTTCTCCAGTTTGTAACATAATATTGACTTTATTGCTGTATTTTTAATTGGAGGTAGTGGTAGGGAAATGCTATTCTTAAAATCTGACTGTGTACTAAAATAAAAATTCCCTGAAAATTTAAAAGAGAGAGACCAACCTCATTTCTATACCAAGCGTCAATCAAAATGCCTACTACATTCCACATACCTTGCTGTTGCTGCTGCTGGGGTGAAATTATTGTTTCTTAAACAGCAGTGCCCTCCTGAGCCATTCCATAGGGTGATGCACATTTTGAAACTATGCAGATGTCCTAACATTTGCATATAAGCAGAGGATTAGCTGATCCATTGTATAAAAGACACGTGCTTAATATTTCTACATAAGTTCAGCTGGAACCAGCTTTCACTTGGTTCCTCTGCTGCCAAAGCAGCCTCCATCACCAGCCATTCCAAGAACCATTTCAAAACATTTCACTGCCTGCACCATTTCAATGCCAGTTCTGGAGTCATACATCTATACCCAGTTATGTATGTAGTTGAGCAGGAATGCAGAAGAGAGAGAGAGAAATTCTGGTACTTCTGTTCACAGTCAGAGCAATGGCATCACCATTGGAGAGCTAGTGTGGTGTCATGGTTAGAGTGTTGGATTGGGACCTTGGAAACAAGGGATCCAGCCAGGAAGCTCACTAGGTGAGCCATTGCCTCTCAACCTAGCCTACCTCACAGGATTGCTATGGGGATTAAATGGGGAGGGAAGAAACCATGTACACCACTTCTAACCCTTTGGTGGAAAGGCGGGTGGTACATGTAAAAATAGTGAGGTCCTGATTCACACCCATGTAACATGTGAATCAAACTGTAGTCAATGCTTCACAAAGCAGTGCCTGACTAGCAGGCTGGAAGACAGGGCTACCCACACTAGGTGGAGCCAGATGCAAAGACTGTCAAAGCCAACTATTTCTTTCTCCCCATCTTCTGGCCCATTGAGTTTTACAAGGGGCAACACCAAGACTAAGCAGGAGGAAGCTGACAGGCAGCCACTGGCGGAGGAAGAGGAGTGCGGGGGGAATGCCCTGCCCCCGGCAGCACGATCCTGGCAGGGTGCCATTGCGACTGCCCCCCACCCCACGCTGGGCACCCCACCCCGTCTGCTCTCTGTCCCCCGGTGCCGGAGCATGGAGCTCCGCCACTGCAGACAGACCACTCCCTAGACTGGTTATAGGTAATCAGGCAGGCATGGGGGGGGGCTCTTTGAGAACAGATTATGTTAGTGGGCCAGCGCCCTGTTTACTCTAATGGACTGACCTCCTCCTGATTTCACAATATAACTTCTTGCTGTCCTTTTCCCAAACTCGTCAGTAACATGGTAGTACCAGATCTGTGTCTCGTCTTTTTTCTGAAGCACTGAGTCAGAAAATTAATCTGCAAAACCGTAAGCTTAGTCATTATCTGTCTATCTCCCCTTCTATCTATCAAAGTGAATTTTTCTCCTTTTCACCAGCTGTCAGTGCTGAGGCAGATAGCTGATTTGGAAAAGAGAACCCCCCCCTACCCTGCACACACACAAAGGCTGATACGCCCACCACTTCCTTTAACTTCTTGGCAGGTGGTAGCATAGATTAAGGTGACAACTGTGAGGATACTGGGGTGCTTTTGGGAACTCTTGGCAATTCACAGGCAGGCAGAGAAGCATTAATTTCCAAAGAGTTGGGAGGGAAAGAAAGGGCGGATGTCAGAAATCGATCACACCACTTATGAAATCCCTCTGAGCAGATATTGAGAGGAACTCTCAGCTATGTTCTGACGTGCTCTTACAGTAAGAGGAAATTTACATTGATCAAAACATACATCTCAATAACAGATGCTGGGTGGACAATACCGTTATGCTAACATTAATGCCAAGGGCCAGATTTAAACAGTCCCGCTTTCAGTACCCTGTACAATAACTTCCATGAGCACAAAGGGCTCCCCCCTTTTCTCTCCCCCCTTCACTTGTCAAAATTGGTTCAGCAGTAAGGGGGGGGGGACCCCAGAACAGCACCTGGGGGAGGAAGAGGGCAATCATGTTATCTCAAAAGCTGCAATGTTTGCACTGACAGAGTGATCTCCATAGCACTACGCTGAATTGCTCCCTAAATTGTGGTGTGTTATACAACACTAATCCTACTTAGAATAGATCTACTGAAGGTACTAAATCAGCAGCAAATAAACTTTTCTAGCCTGAAGGCCACATGTTGGTGATGGGTAGGGACAGAAGCAAAGATGAGTGGATAAACAAATGTAAATGAAGAAGAAGAAGAAGAAGAAGAAGAAGAAGAAGAAGAAGAAGCAGCAGCAGCAGCAGCGGCAGCAGCATTATCAGAATTCAAGGACACACAATCCAGCCAGGCAAAAGCACTAAAGGAGGGTTCAGTACAGGGACATCAGGAAGGCCCCATAACCCAAAGTCCCTTAGTGGATAAATAAAGCACACGAACAAGCAGATTTTTGGTTTATGGGTTCAAACAGCCCACAACTTTATTGGTTCCAGATGTGAGTGGTTTGGCTTAGGCACTGGGTGAAGCCAGACTATATCTTGACTCCCGCCCGTCTGCTGGGAGTTCAACAAAGGTAAACCACCAATGGGGGAGCCCTAAGACTTACATCAAATAGGAGCACGCCAAGGGGTTCCCGTGGGGGTAGTGGCATGGCCCTAGCCCGTGTCCAGGCATCAGACAGAATCCACACCCCCGGATCCCTTTAACAGGAAACCCTTAATGAGGAGGGGCAGGTGGAGGCTGCAACCTCCCCTCTTCTAAACAAAGGCTTATCCAATGCTTAACCTGACAAAGTTGTGATGATTGCTACAAGGTAGGCGAAAACCAAGTGGTGGAGCCAATTTGCCAAGTGAAAAGATTTCCTGCCTTGTCCCAGCATTATGGCAACTGACAATTAGTCCACAGCAAGATCATAACGCATCAAAGCAGAAAAAGAGGGTGGAGGGTGCATGGAGGATCCGGCAAAGGGTGCAAGAGGATGGCTTCCCCACTGCTCTGGAGTGTAAATTCCCCATGGACATGCCCCTGTTGGTGCTGAATGGTTGGCGAGGCCTGTTCTTTGAGCGGGGCCCCTCCCAGCACTGACGACGTGGGGAGGCGATGGCAGAGAGCACGGCAGTCCTCGGCCCCCAGCAGGGTGACGCAGGACCCAGAGGCCGGCCACAACAACGCCCACCAAATAAGGTAAGCAGACGTCTCAGGAGATCCTAAAGGGTCAGACAGAAAGACCCACAGCCCAGAGGTTCTTCACCCCTCCTCTAATTAGCGTGGAATTTTGCCCAGTGACATACCTTCCTGTGCATGGCATGTATATTCATGGATGGAGGAATCTGTTGATTTTTGGTTAACTCAGTTCCAAGCTTCTCCAGCATTAAACTCAGTTGTCCACATTTCTGCAGTTTAGGATGATTTGAAATAAAATTCCTTATGAAAATTTGTAAGCATTTTCCTGCAAATTAATCTGAATGAACACATTTCTGAACACAGTTTTGGCAAATATTTTTGCAATCAAAGTCTCCTAATATAATGCATTTTAGTGTGCTATTTTCACCAGCACAAGCATTTCTGTATGAATTGCTTGGCTGAGGAACTGCATTGCAAAATTCAGAAAATTGAATTTTGAGTGCTGAGTTTTGGTTTGTATATTGTTTCAGAAATTGCAAATTATATAAGTTCACCTTAATGGAATAAAAGTTCTCCCCCCATTTCTAGGCACGAGTCTTTATATTTACCATTTATGAAATACCAGTGATAAGTGCCTCTTGCTGCCTGGGGTTATTTAAAAACAACAATCACAACAAAAATCTGTTTTTTTAACAGATATGTGATGGGTGTGTTTGGAGCCATCATACAAAAAATCAGGTGAAGTCACACCAAAGTGATATTTCAATCTGAAATCTTGATTCAAAATGGTGCCTAGCATCCAAATGGTGACAAAATTTGCCAACCCCACCTTGGAAACTCTTGTGCCAAGTTTGGTGACAATATTTGGAGCGGCAGCCAGCCCTATGCCAAAAAGAGGAACAGACACACAGAAGTCACATTTCATTTTGACTCAAAATTGCATCCAGCACTCAAAAATCAACATAGACACATATGCCCACCTCAAGAACACTCTTACCAAGTTTCCAACGATATCTTGAATGAACCAAAATGGTGTAAAAAACAAACAAACAAACAAACAAACAAAGTCTCGCCAAAGTGACATTTCAGTTTACTGTCTTGATTCAAAATGTCCCTCAGTATCTAATTGGTGACTAATTCTACCATTCTATCTTGGGAACCCTTTTGCCAAATTGGGCGATGATATCTCAGGAGGTGTCCAAATGTATAGAGAGCAAACAGACAAGCCGCTTTTCAAAATACTTAATAGACTAAATAAAGTGCCATAGAGAAAGTGGACTGAGAGAATTTTTCTCTCTCCTTCCACTTTACTGGAACTCAGGGTCATCCAAATAAATTGGATTGTCACTTCATTTCTGAAAATAAAATAGGAAGAGCTCTGCTGAATGAGACAAGAGGTCAATCAAATACAGTGGTGCCTCGCAAGACGAAATTAATTCGTTCCGCAAGTTTTTTCTTCTTGCGAGTTTTTCGTCTTGCGATGCACGGTTTCCCATAGGAATGCATTGAAAATCAATTAATGCGTTCCTAGGGAAACCGACTTCAGACCAGGTCCAGGGACAGTCTGTCCCCCGACCTCTTCTGAAGGCTGGGGGGGACAAGGGCTTTTCTTCCCACCCCCAGCATTTTAAAAAACCCCGGGACAGCGGAGGGCTTCTCCGCTGTCCGGGGCGATCTTAAAATGCTGGCGGGCGGCATTTTAAAATCGCCCCGGGACAGCGGAGGACTTCTCCGCTGTCCGGGGTGATTTAAAAGCCCCTGGGTAGGCAGGCAGGGGGGACAAAGACTTTTGCCCCCCGCCAGCCTTCAGAAGAGGTCCTGGACCTCTTCTGAAGGCTGGCGGGGGCGAAAGTCTTTGCTCCCCCCCGCCTGCCTTCAAAAGCTGTCCGGCCAAGGCTTCGCGGACCTCTCCGCAAGCAGCGGCAGCGCTGCCGCTGCTGGCGGAGAGTTGCCGGCATGCCGAAGCCTGCGCGCGCTGACATCAGCGCGCCCAGGCTTCGTGGACCTCTCCGCCAGCAGCGGCAGTTGCCGGCATGCCGAAGCTTGCGCGCGCTGACATCAGCACGCCCAGGCTTCGTGGACCTCTCCGCCAGCAGCGGCAGCACTGCCACTGCTGGCGGACAGTTGCCGGCATGCCGAAGCCTGCGCGCGCTGACATCAGCGCGCCCAGGCTTCGCGGACCTCTCCTGCCTTCAAAAGCCGTCCGGGATAGCGGGAAGCGCTTCCCTGCTATCCTGGACTGCTTTTAAAATGCTGGCGCTGGGGAGCAAAGCCTTTCGGCCCCCGCCAGCCTTCCTGGACCTCTTCTGAAGGCCGGAGGGGGGGGGAAGGCTTTGCTCCCCACCGCTAGCATTTAAAAGAGGTCCCCGAAGATTTCCCTATGGGCTTTCGTCTTGCGAAGCAAGCCCATAGGGAAATTCGTTTTGCGAAGCGCCTCCAAAACGGAAAACCCTTTCGTCTAGCGGGTTTTCCGTCTTGCGAGGCGTTCGTCTTGCGGGGTACCACTGTACAGCATCTCTTCCCCCTCTTTCTACTAGGAAGTCCAAGGCAGGACATGAACAGCTCTCTTCCATTTTTTTCTTTACAAGCAACTGCCATTTAGAAGCATACTTGAAACTTCTGTTTTGGAAGATGTGTAACCTATATCTGAAGTAGCCAACATGGTGCCCTCCAGATGTTGTGGACTACAACGCCCATCTGCCCCAGCAGATGATGGTAACTGTAGTCCAACAATGTCTAGAGAGCACCCCATTGGCTCTCCCTGGTCTACATGAAGGCTGGAGGACCTTGTTCCTTCAGTTGTTGCTGAACTCCCATCTGCCACAGCCAGCAGGATCAATGATCAGGGATGATGGGAATGTTATTCCAACAGCATGTGGAGGGTCACACTTTGGCTATCCCTGGTCTATTCTGGCAGCTTGGGTCTAGGCTTATGGGCAGAGATCTTTCCCAGCTTCACCTGTAGAATCCAAGAGTTGAACCTGGGACCTTCTGCATGCAAGTAATCTTTCTATCATTAATTCTGCATCAGTGTATCCATTCAACCTTCCAATCCATCTAAAGTATTGGTCAATATAATATCTAATTGGAATTATTTAAAAAAAATATAAATCGCATATGATGTGCTGGGAAATTTAAAGCATTTTAACTCTGTCTTGTTGCTTAAAGTTGAAGCATTTTGGGACTAACACTATCCTCTCCTTTCTCTCTTATTCCCCCCCCCCTTCTATCTAAGAATGTGTGCGTAACTCACTTTTTATACTCCTGAAATGCAAAGGCATCAGCCTCTATGATTTTCAGTCTGCCCTCTCTTTGCAGTCATGGGCATTGCCCAGACAGCAGCAGCACATGCTACCCTTGAATCTCTCTGTAGTTTAAAGCATACTTGTAGCCTTTCCTTGGGAACACATGCACACCGAGTGCTTTCATGTCGGGAACAAGCGGAAGGAGGTGGGAAATGGCAACAGCTTGAAAACGGGCTACCCTGCAACATTTCCTGTGCAGGAAGCAGCATCCAGAGCACTCTAGTATGCTGGAGAAATCAGAAATACACAGAGGTCAAGTGAAGTATTCCGCTGAATTTACCTTTGTAGGGAATTGCCAGGGAAGAGAGTGCCTGTGCTATAAATATCCAGCCACACACATCAGCTCTCCTCCGTTACTCAAAGATGTCCTGGAGCAAAGTAAGAAGATAAACCTTCTCTTTGCCTTGTGCTATGAGCATCCCAAACTTTATTAAAATGCATTTACTTCATCTGTCTTGCCCTCCAAATGCATCAGGTTGTGGTCACAATCATTTCAAACTGAATTGCCCTATGTTTAGCTTGGATGAGACTGAAATTGGCAGGGTGGGGGGAATAGTCCCAACTGGTGAAGTGCCTGTTGTTCCACTGGGGGAGGGAATTCCACTATGGAGCTCTCTTTCCCTTCAGGAGACAATGCTCCATGTAATGCCGACCAGGAAATCAATATTGTTATTAACAGCACATCCTCTTTCCATACTGAAACTGGGCCAAAGCCTGAGACAAGGGGCAAGGTGTCACCAGCTCCTAATTACACATGCAGAATCCAGCCACCACCAGCACCAGGGCATCATATACGGGGGCAGCAGGCAACCTTAGGGATGCAGGGCACCCTAAACGGTAAAGCACCTGCCTTGTATGCAGAAGGTCCCAGATTCAATCTACAGGCCATGTTGTTACCTTCTTGAAATCCTGGAGAGCTGCAGCTTTCAGTGTAGACAATGCTAGGCTAGAGGGACCTAATGGTCTCAGTCAATGTAAGGCAGCTTCCTATGTTCATATACTCCTAGCGTGGAAGTTGTAGTCCAAAACAGGCACCAGGCAGATGAAAGGAAGTGTCTTCTCTCATATGATGTTGCTTGAGATCTGAGCCCAGTTTTGGTTACTACAACAAGATGACTTCAGCTGATGAGGACAAGAGGGAGGGGATGTTTCTCTTGTAGTACCTGAAGTGTGTAGCAGCCCACTCCTCTTTTTGCCTGATTTAAAATTGGGTCTTCATACTCTTGGTTTTATCATTCTGATGGTTATTTTTGAGCTGAGCCTTTGATATCTTTTTAATCTGTTGCTGTTCATTTGAGCTTTTATAAAATGTTATTTTTGACAATGCTATTTTGTTTCTGTCCGTCTGTCTTGTTGTTATAAAAATATATTGTGATGTCTATTTTCATCTTAAACTGCCCAGAGTTTGAATGATGTTTTTGAAAAGTTTGCTTTGCATTTCGTCCTGCAAGCCACATTCACACAATACTTTTAAAGCACTGTGAGGCCACTTCCTACAAAGAATCCTGGGAGTTCGTTAACGGTGATGAGAATTGCTAGGAGACCCTCTATTCCGCTTCCAGAACTACAATTCCCAGAGTTCCATGTGAAGAGGGATTATGTTAAACCCCTCTGATAATTGTTCCTCTTTGAGGAAATAGGGACCTTCTAAAAACTCTCAGCACCTTTCCACCACAGCTCCTAAAATGCTTGTGGGGTGTGTAGAGCCATTGCCATTTAAAGCAGCATCATTGTGTCTTAAATATGTGGTGTGAATGTGGCCTGGTTTGCACAGCTGGCTCCATCACAAAGCTTCCCATTTTGCATCTGTGCTTGTTTTGGATGACCTTGGGCCATCCTCCCTTCCATCATCTCTGATCATTGGCCATGCTGGCTGATAGGAGTTGAGGTCCAAAATATCTGGAGGGCATCAGATTGGGGAAGGATGTTGTAGATGTTTACAAAAATGATTTCCTTTCCAACAGCTTATAGATATGCAATGTTCTTTAATATATTTTTGAGCTATCTGGGAGGATAATGAGTTGATTAAGAAAAATAATCTGATATGCTTTGCCATCTTCATATACCCACAATTTTAGGATAGCTTATGCAAAAGGGAGGGGGCGATAAGCAAACAAGACCTCATATATGTATTTGAGAGATTATGCAGTGTACCGACTAGTAAATTGAATCAGTCACCTCAGCTATAGGGATTCTCAGCTCTTGAACAGGATGAAGGAAGCTGCTGTGTTGTTGAGCTGCTCATTAAAGAAAGCGACTTGGTTCCTTGCAGAACAAGCCATGGGCAAGAAGCTTCAGCTAGCGCTCCTGAAGAGAATATGTGGCTCAGGGTGAATAGAATGAATTGGCTGCAAGTCGTCATAAATAATCTAGGGCTTCACTGAGATGCCCTGTGGAACAGAGCAAGGCTTTACAATTCCAGCACACTTAAACAGCAGCCCTTAAGCAAAGTTGCTGGGAGAATATATATCATATCTCTTATCTCTGATATCACAGATTTTGCTTCAAGAAAAGCAGGATTCTGTAACCAACATAAATTGCCGCTGGAATGCCCTTTGGCTATCCCACCCCTTCACAGTGGACTTTTCCCATAAATTTACAAGTCTAACTTTTAACATAACATATGGGCTAGAAACTTGCTTTCTAAACTAAATTGGAATCCAGGGTTAAATACGAAGTCCTGTTTATCCTCAACTCCATCTCCCCCCACCCACTTTCTCTGTTACCTCTCCTGTGATGGGCTTTAGCTTGCAAGCTCCATGGGGCAGGGACCTATTTTTCTGTTTAAAAGGTAAAGGAAAAGGACCCCTGACAGTTAAGTCTAGACTCTGGGGTTAAGTCTAGACTCTGGGGTTGCAGCGCTCATCTCGCTTTGCTGGCCAAGGGAGCCGATGTTTGTCCGCAGACAGTTTTTCTGGCGAAACCAGAGCAGCGCATGGAAACACCATTTTTCTGTTACCTATCTGTAAAGTGTGCTGCACATCAGTAGAGCTATATTTACTTGTGATGCATTTTTATCTACAGTCACAAAAGGCTGCATCCAGAGCAGCTTACAATGCCCCCAAACTTACAATTATGGAATAAAATTCCCTTTGGGAGTTCATCATGGAGGTGTATACCAAATTGATCAAACTCAGTAATGCATTACAGGACAGAGTCCAAAGAGTCTGTGAGAGCTTTCCTCTTATTGTCCATGTTATATAGGAAAATACATCACCTTGGCTATTTCATCCTCTCCTCAACCACCTTCTGCCACTACATTGTCCCCCCCATCCCCATTTCACATCCGACCACAATCACTGAAAACACTTCCTCAACCTTTTTTTCTTCTAGTTTATGTGCAGAGCCCTCTCCATATCTTATCCGGAGTCCCCCCCCCCACCCCCACTCTAACCGTCAGTGTTAAGTATCAGCAAAATCAGGCCAATTTGCAATTTCCCCCAAATCCAGTGTTCAAAGTGGTTGCCTAGGTTGGCTGACCTTAAATTTAGCACTGCTTATATGAAACATTTCTGTGTCTCCGAGGATTAAGGGAGCATGTTCTATGACATATGTATTGTACACACTGCTCCACTAACTGAGCCTCTTCCTTCCTCTGTGTGAATTGTACATGTGACCTACAACCTGAATTCCCATGGGGCTGCACAGTGGAGGGAAAGATCCTCCATAGTAGTAGACAAGCTGTCTTTCAAAGAAACCTATCTACCTGTGGTCTTCTCATCAAGGAGCAGCTCCCCATAAAATGACCCAAAAAGTACCAAGATTCATAAAGCATCATTGAAAGAAGCTCTGACCCATTTAAAAACAAATAAATTGCATTTCTCCCCTAGTAGAGGAATCCAGTCCTGCTGGCACTGACTGGCAGCAGCTCTCTCATGGGAATCAGGCAGGCATCTCTACTAGTCGTACCTGGAGATGCGAGGGATCAAACCCGAGATTTATTGCATGCAAAGCAAATGCTTTACCTCTGGCAACAGACACCCAGTGATTGACCTTGGGGTGTCAAATTTCACCCTGTGCAATCAACAAAATTAGGCACCCCCTGCTTCTCACGCTTCATTCCAAATAATAGTTATGGTGCTCTCAGCGGTGCCCCCAAGGCTGTGCACCAAATTGGTTGCACTCCCCTAAATCTATCTCTGCAGATCCCCAATAGTCTTGTATGTGGTTGGTAGAAACTTCCCTCTTTCCCCCCTTTTAAAAAGTAGTTAGCCTATATAAATAGTCAGCAAACTGCCTATAAAAATGTGAGAATACTCACATGTCTTGTTTTGGCGTTTTTTGTTTTTTGCAGCGGCATCTAGAGGAAAAAAGACGCCAGACTAAGTGGGCCTTCAGTGTGATCCAGCTTTTCTTTTGATTTTATTATCAAGAAACATCTTCTCCACACTTTCTCCTTTCTCCACTTTTTTCTGCAAATGGCAAAGGTTAAAAAAGAAGGAAACCACTTTTCTCAAATGAACAAAATGATGTTTCTGTGGTTTTAAAAAGGCACACTCACTCACTCACTCATTCGCTCACAAGTGCAGCAAAATAACCTCTGGAGAATCCCACAGGTCAGTCAATCATAATACTGAAAAAAGATCCACTATTTAAAATAAGCTGACAACAACAGCCACCACAGCACCCCTGGCTGATTTTAAGACATGCAAGCTGCTTTTTTGACATATGCCCAAGTTATTGATCCAGACAAAAATACAACCCGAGAGTATATAATATACTCCAGAGCAATCCGGAATGTCACATTCCATTAGCAACACATCATATCAGAAGGAGGCATTTGTACATAGATGCATTTGTGCCCAGAGATCTTCAACTGCCAGTAGTATGGAATAAAAACAGTAACAACATTGTGGCTTATTCTGTCATGAACAAAAGTGTGAACATCACCTCTCCCTTGTAACCCTACATTCCTGGAAACCTCAGATGTTAAAAGTTGAGATTTCCTTTAAATATGATTCCATAGAAATATGTGGAAGATACGTTGTGTAAGTGGTATACAAAAAATACCTCTCTCAGCCCTTATTTAGAGTATTTTATATGCTTAGTTAGGGACGCGGGTGGCGCTGTGGGTAAAACCTCAGTGCCCAGGACTTGCTGATCATAAGGTCGGTGGTTCGAATCCCCGCGGCGGGGTGAGCTCCCGTCATTCGGTCCTAGCTCCTGCCCACCTAGTAGTTCGAAAGCACCCCTAAGTGCAAGTAGATAAATAGGTACCACTTTATAGCGGGAAGGTAGACAGTGTTTCCGTGTGCGGCGCTGGTGCTGGCTCGCCAGTTGCAGCTTCGTCATGCTGGCCACGTGACCTGGAAGTGTCTTCAGATGGCACCGGCTCCCGGCCTCTTGAGCGACATGAGCGTGCAACCCTAGAGTCGGTCACGACTGGCCCGTATGGGCAGGGGTACCTTTACCTTTACCTTTATATGCTTAGTTGGCAAATTCAGAGATAAGATACCTCTAAATACCAGTTGCTGGTGTTGGAGAATGAGGGCAGATGATTTTTCTCATTGCCCTGATTGTGGGCTTTTTGGACACAATTGGGGGAAATAACCTTCTTCTGTTTCAGGAGGCTTATTTTTTATTGGACCACTCTTGATCACTCAGTATATGTTCTGAAGGCACATGAAGCCACTGGCTAGCTGAAACTCAGCAGGTCTGACCAGTGTCTGGACGGGTGACCATATGGGAACCACTTGTATGCCCACGTGACATTGGTACCATGATTAACTTAAGAGCAGAACATATGAAGAGCCCATTGGATCAGACCAAAGGTCCATTTGTCTAGCACCCTATTCTGAGAGTGGCCAGCCAGATGTCTATGGAAGGTTCCAAGTGCAACATAACACTCCCCTCTTGTGATTCCTAGTAACTAATATTCAGAGACAGAATACCTCCACCAATGGAGGGAGAACATCACCACTATGGCTAGGATCTGCTGAGTCTAACCCTCCATGAATTTGTCCAAACCTCTTTTAAAACCATCCAGGTTGGCCATCATTATACCTTGCAGGAGCAAATTCCAGATATTTGGATAGCAGTTGGGTATTTGCTTAACAGTTCAGATATCTCTGTTTCTGATACTGTTATGGACATCCCAAGTGAACAAGGTTTTTACAATTTATTTGCAATGCAAGAATGGAGATATGAATTGCAGTGAGACTTGCAGTCACCTAAGTATCGCAGAGCAGTCATCAAACTAATTCATTTGAGCTGCAGAACATGGAATGATATATACTTTAAAATATTGTATGCATCCTCTTTCTACCATGAAAATCCAAAGGAGGAGAGTGAGGAAAAGGGAGGATGGTTTCAAGGATTGGTGATGCTATTGAGTAAAGCAGAAATAGAGCAGTCCATTTTCTATGTGGCAGTATCGACGTAACAAGTATTAGCACGGTTTTCCCTTCTACAGACATAAACAGCCATGTGACATAAACAACACTCTTGACCTTCACAAGAAAAGAGGGAGAGGAAAGACATTCATGAGAAGTGGAAGAAACCATAATGGATCTATAGTGTGATGTACCAAAGTTGATGCTGTGAGTGTTTTTGCCTTTTGCTTTTATTTCCTTTTTTCAGCAAAGAAAATGAGTTTGATATGGTCCAGTCGAGAGTCAGGCTGCCAGATAGGAACATACTTCCCTGTGACTGGAGAGCCCTTCAGACATTATTTCTATTGTGCATTCATGTAGACTTGTGCTCAAGATAGTTTGGGGGCTTTCAATACTGTTTGTACCTGGAAAGGTTTTAGGGCAGACCTTCTGTGTCATTTGCAAGTAGTGCATGTCCCATAGCTTCCTGATGAAAGCATGTAACTTTTCATATGGCAAACGTTCTGGGTGGGTTAGTGGATGCCCCATTTTTGATGTGCTATAGTACAAGAGTACCCCTCCAGAACCTGGGACACGGGTGGCGCTGTGGGTAAAACCTCAGCACCTAGGACTTGCTGATCGTCAGGTCGGCGGTTTGAATCCCTGCGGCAGGGTGCACTCCCGTTGCTCGGTCCCAGCGCCTGCCAACCTAGCAGTTCGAAAGCACCCCCGGGTGCAAGTAGATAAATAGGGACCGCTTACTAGCGGGAAGGTAAACGGCGTTTCTGTGTGCTGCACTGGCTCGCCAGATGCAGCTTGTCATGCTGGCCACGTGACCCGGAAGTGTCTGCGGACAGCGCTGGCCCCCGGCCTCTTAAGTGAGATGGGCGCACAACCCTAGAGTCGGACACGACTGGCCCGTACGGGCAGGGGTACCTTTACCTTTACCTTACCCCTCCAGATGGTAATAATATGGTAATTTTGGGGAAACACTACAGAACAACTAAGAAAGTTGAAGGATGTGTGGACGGTTCAGTATACACCACTAAAACAATATTAATGGCATTTTGAAGAATATACCCATAACACAACAGCAAACCCAGCAGGCTGGAAGGACCCTGGATGTTTCTCATTCTGGTAAGTCTTACATTAGTTTAACTGACTCTATGCAAGTCATTCTAGGAGCCTTTTTGTATGAAGAATAGGGTACAAATGCTCTAAATAACCTAGTGCAGGTTGCCTTTCCAACCAGTCTCAAGGGAAGCAGATCATTTGAAACTGACTACATCGTTTGAATTCCTGACACATTAATTATCTTATATATAAATTCATGGTCATCCTTCATGGAGCTCAGAGTATCAGTCATGTTCCCCTCTCCTTTGATCCTTACAATAGCCCAGATATTACAATAGTCCATCCTTACAATAGCCCAGAGATAGTGACTATCCCATGGTGTCTCAGTGAGTTTCATGGTACCTGGTGAATTGACCTTTGATAACCATGGCCTTAGGCAGTGCTATGCTGAAAATTACTCTCATTGTCTTCTGACCTGACCATTCTCCTTCAATCAATGAGTGGGGGGGGTGTAATTGAAAATTCCATTTGATAATTATCAAAGGGAAGAAGAAAAATGGTGAAATTGATGTGTGATGGGTTTCTGTTGTGCTTATCATACCTTTGATGTGGCCAAGAGCAGTTTGTGAGTGTCTATTTCTTCATTTTATGAATCATCTCTTCAGTGGTTTGCACTCTGCAGCCTTCCTGGGTGCCCACACTTCAATTAAATCCCATGAAAAGGGGTTAAGCAACTCCTTTCATGAGTTTTGCCCCCCTCCAGATAAGGTAGTGTGGGTAGCTGAAGAGGCTTCTAAGTGCTGGAGACATTTTTTTCTAGAAAGAAAGCACACCACCTCACAATGATAAGGTCAGCTCGAAACACCACACCCACCAAAAAACCAAATAAAATATGGCATGGACTTAAAACGAGGCAGAAAAATGGAAACCCTTTTCTCAGAGCATGACACTATACAACTGCCGATGCAGTCTGACGACTTCATTGGCTGTGCAATGGCATAGATGGTTGGTCAGAGAGACATGGTGACTAGCTGCCCTATGGCCAATTAATGAATGGTTAGTGGAATGCATGATGTGTCACCCCTTCATATCCACCACCTGAGCCAGGTGGCACAGAATTACTCATGACAGGGATGTCCCTGCTTGCATTATCATTCTTGTTTCTGATATTTTGAATGGTTTCTTTTGGGCATTTGGCCAGCTTGTGGGGGTTTTGAATGGAATGTCAAAATATCAATGTAATCATCAACCACAATTTCCTTCCCTTTGGCCTATGCCATGTGAAACAATGCAGTAGCCTTGGGTGGGTAGGTGTGGGATCCCTCCAACTTAATACATCTTAATAAATCTATTATAAGTACATAAACAAATTGTACCCCCACTAGCAACATTTATCAGCAATTAGCATTTATTCATCTCTTTAAAATGCATGTCCTGGAAGATAAAAGAATACAATTAAGAAGTACAAGCAAACAAGGACTTTTATTTACATCCAGTTAATATTTCTGTCACAGATAATTACGGAGCTTAATGAGAAAAATTTGTTCCATTAAAGAAGTACAAAATAAATACTGTTGATGTAAGGGGCAGATTTCATCCTTTGAAAAGGGAAGACCCAAATAAAATGTGCTCATGATATGCTTTGCTTGACACCTCAGAGAGCAATGTTATTTATTTATTTATATTTATCACTTGATTGTATTAAAAAAAATCCTGCAACTACTTTACAAAAATATAAAACAATACACTGAAATTATCAATGAAAGAATTTTAAAAAGGTATTTTTTAAAAAAATGGGAAAAGGTGATTAAAATCAACAGTAGCTGGAAAAAACAAACAAACGTGTAACTTCTACATATCTGAATATGCTTGCCTAAAGCAAAATGTTTTAAACAGGCAATGAGGAGAATACAGAGAAGATGCTTGCCTGAAGACAATAGGCAAGGAGTTCCGAAGTGTAGGTACTTCCACACTGAAAGATCAGTGGCTTAGAAGTGCAGAACAAGTACCTTCTGCATTGCCAGTTCTGCACATTGAATCAATCAAGCGATCTCACGAGATTAGATTTGTCACACTTGAATTGAAAAGGTCAGCTTTCCCAGAAAAAAATAAATTTCAAAAATTGGCATGGACATTTTAAAAAGTAAGAATCAATACATATATTAACCCCAATTTAAATGGAAAGTTTTTAAAAATATTGATTCAGTTATCAATTTTTATCAGTTTCTTCCTCACAAAGGAACCCAGGACAGCAAGCACATCAACAGTGTGGGGGTGGTGGGGGGATAAACACTTAACAATCCTCTCAACCACTGACCTCAGAATTGCCAGGAGGAGTGTCTTTCAACCATCAAATGCCTGAGGAAAACAGGAATAAAAAATGAGGGATACAGGCACACCTCACTCGAGCACTGCCTCTGAACAGGCCCTGTCATGGGTCACCCTCCAACAAGGCCTCACCAGCCAACCGCAAGGTCCAAGATGGCTGATACTCGAAAATCCTTTAGGAATTAGGAATTAATGCAGTAGACTAGAGGAGAGGATGATGATGTGGAAAACAGAGTTATCAAAGGTCATCATTCTTTGTACACAGCTCAGAAACCTGAAAGTGTTTAAAATTGCTGGAGTTTGAGGATAAAATTATTCTGTCATGATTTATGACTTCTTTGCTCCCAAGTGGAAGCTCAGTGGTGGCTCCAAAGCAACATGATTTTTCTTCCATTATCTTTTGTGAGTGGCTAGTATAGACCTCAGAACTGTGCAGAAGAGGAAATAAAATGAAATAAAGCATTTATTCTCCTCCTCTGTCCCTGACTGGTTTGTGATGTGTGAGGGAGGAATGAATTTATATCTTTACTAGTCTCATGTGGAGATTATTTTCCTATTTTCTGTTTTCTACAAGTCATTTCATTTACTGTGATTTTTGAAATGAGCAAAATGACATTTGTCACAAATTCTAGTCTAGACACACTGAGGGAGAAAAATGCCTTTTGTTTGTGGTAATGACCTATCAGAAAGCAAAAGAAGAAAGAACATAAAATGGATAACATCCAAATTGCTTTCTGGGGATTAATTCTCTTTTGCTCCCATTCACACACACAAAAGGAATCAATCAGTCACCATTCCCAAAGGTCAGCAATCATGAGTACTAGCAGTCACCTGGTTAGTCCAGATTCATTGCAGGCTCTGTTGTCTATAACTACAGTTCCTCAACACTGCTCCATGCATATTGATGCAGTTATATTTTTACTTGGGATGTCAACATGGCAATGGAAAATTAAGAATGGCTACATGATCCGGGACTAAGGGTGCCATAATATAGTTGCCATGTTAGGCAGAAAAGCTTGAATATCAAAACAGATGGATTGCTAAACTGGTTAATTTTCTTGAAGCTTGATTTCTGTTCTGCACCTACACTGGTGAAAGAGAGTTGAAAACTGCACCTCCAGCAGTGCACTACACTTTTTTGGAGTGATTTATTCATCAACAGGGGCAGCCAGCTGGAAGGGGCAGTGCCATGCTTCTCTCCATGCATCAGCCATGTTGCTACTTACAGGGAGAATTGTGCTGGCGGACAAGTGCATTTTAATGTTACACACTGTTCGGTTTAAAGAAATTTAAAACAGTATTGTGTATTATTGTGTTTCAATAGTTGTAACTTGCCCTTGGACCTTAGGATGAAGGCTGGGTAATAAATTATAAAAACAACAAATGAATCCAGTGCAACAACAGTGCCAGCAAAAACTCATTGGGAAGCAGAAAGCACAACCTGTTGGGCAACGAATTTACTAGCAATCTTGCTTATGGATTCTCTTGTGCATTAGTGTTCAGCTGGCACATAACATTTTGCCAGTGGAACAAGTATGCCGCTAGGTGACTAACTTAGCACTATGCTGGAAACCAGCTAATACAAATAATTTAGGACAAAGGATGTGATGGCAGGGCCAGTACCTCACAAGGCATTTACAATGAAGCATGGTGCATAGGAATAGGGACGCAGGTGGTGCTGTGGTTAAACCACAGAGCCTAGGACTTGCCGATCAGAAGGTCAGCGGTTCAAATCCCCATGACGGGGTGAGCTCCCATTGCTCAGTCCCAGCTCCTGCCAACCTAGCAGTTTGAAAGCACATCAAAGTGCAATTAGATAAATAGGTACTGCTCCGGCGGGAAGGTAAATGGTGTTTCCGTGCGCTGCTCTGGTTCGCCAGATGCGGCTTAGTCATGCCGGCCACATGACCTGGAAGCTGTACGCCGGCTTCCTTGGCCAATAAAGCAAGATGAGTGCCGCAACCCCAGAGTCGTACGCGACTGGACCTAATGGTCAGGGGTCCCTTTACCTTACCTTTATGGCGCATAGGACTGGGAAGATACATAGGCGCCGACTCCATGGGGCTTGAGGGGGCCCGAGCCCCCTCAAAAATTCGTTTGGGGGGCTCCGCCCCCCAATAATCGCCGGCGCCCCTCCCCCAGCCCAAAATGCACAGGGTCGGGCTGCATGCCTCCTGCCCTCCCTCCCGAGCAAAAGCTCCAATCAATTTCCTTCGGAGCTGATTAATAGGCGCAGCACGCTCTCCCCTATTCGCTCACGAGGAGGCGGCGCCACTTTATTTGCATATTCATGAGCTTATTTATTATTCATGAGCTTTCCCGGGCCCCCCCAATATTTTTTATAAGTCCGCGTCCCTGGGAAGATATACTGCTTTGATCATGACAAAAATCCTTCAAATTCCTAGGTGTTTAGGCTTAGGAAAAATAATTCTCTCCTCCAATGCAAAAGCTTTCTTTGGGGGGGGGGGTCCATTGGCAGCTTCATTTTCTAAGCCTAATTGCTGTGGGAGAGTCCATGGTTGCAGACTGGATCCAAAAGCACAGCAGCCCATTTCCACACTGTGGATCAGTATAAAACAGAACCACTCCTTTGAAATATTGTCCCTGGGAACAGCCTGGTCACATGGCTACAGCTTGTGCAGCAACAGAAAAGAGGACATGGGTGAAGGAAATTGGAGGGAGACCTTTGAAGTCACAGTGGGATTAATCTCGTTGCACGGAACTAGGTTTCGTCTATAGCCGCAAAGTATATTACAGTTGATTGACAGATTAATCCAGTTCTGCAAAACTACTGAACAACCTAATACAGTTATGTTCCCTCAGTGGCCTCCAAAGAAGGAGTTAGTAAAGGCTGCAGAAAACTGATGCATGAATGGACCAGAAGGATTGGCCTTTGTTCGTGACCTCCAACAACAGGATTTTCCAGAATGCAGACTTTAAAAATAGCCTTTGATATCTTGGCTGTAGAATCTCCTACCCACATCCAAACTTTCAGAACTAATGAACTTTGTTCCATGTCTGACCTTGCCTTCGACAAAAGGAAACTTGTTTTGTTTTTTTAATCACAGAATGATTCAAAGCTGGTCATCTTGTGTCCTCCAGTGACTGGTTCTAACTTCTCTGCTGCTTTGTTTTTTTAGCAACAGAGACTTTTGTTCTGGCCAAGGGGAATAAAGAGGAAGAACAATGACCTATGAAGGGGTAGATGTCATCACTGAGGCACAGGGATTCTACACAGCACAGCACGGGAAATATCACATCAGATCTAAATATAAACATAGCTGGAAAATGCTACTCTAGAACCATGATTTTTTTTAAAAAAAAGAATAAGATAGATATATAGACATTTTCCTAAAAGTCCTACCTTGATGGTACCAACACCACTTAGCTTAGCCTGCTATGGAGGTTTCTTGTGGGAAATCAATGGCCAGGAAAACTATTCTGTCCTGATGCTGCCCTGAGTTCCTTGGAAGAAGAGTAAGACTTAAAAAAAAAATGCAATAGATGACAACAATAAAACAAAGCAGACAACTTGATTCACTTTGGCCATTTAAAACAAAAACAAACCAAAAACACACGCTACTGACTTTTAGAACACGTAGAAACCTTTGACAAAATCATGGCTTTGGGCAAGGAAAGGGACAATGAAAAAACTTGTACAGCAATCAAGGCAGCCTGGTAAAAATGTGAATAAAATGCCTGTGACTCCTAAATATTGCCTAATCACAAGCAATAAACTTCAGTCAATGGGGTGCAATCAAGTTAATTATTTGCCTGTTTGTAGGAACAATATACAATCAGGAATCAGAATACACAATAGCTCCGTGAGTGGGTGCCTAAAACAAGCAGGGTCATCCACCCACCCGACTTTTCATCATACAAGGAAGTTATACTGTCAGACATTGGAATCTCATGCATGTCTACTCAGAAGTAAGTTTATCTGTGTTCAATAGGGCTTAATCCTTTGTAAGTGCGGATTGCAGCTTTAGTTCTTCTTTTGAGATTTCTCACCTGCCGTTCACCATAATGTCCCAAGGCAAGTTGCAATGGTAAAATATACAATTCCAAAACCAGAATACTGTTACAAACATTGAACGCCCCCTACTTTCTGCCAAGCAGTAGGAAGATTCGGGGGGGGGGGGGTGTCCCAGGTCTGTGTTCTTTTTATTTCTGTACTCCGCTGTGATATATACCAAATCCAGCAGCAATGACTACCAACTTGGATTGCTACAGAATAGACAAATTCATGGGAGATAAGGCTATCAATGGTTAGTAGTCATGGTTGCTGTGTGATATTTTGGGTATCAAAGACAACAAGCCTCTGAATACCAGTTGCTGATGTATTTGCATCCTGTTTTGAGCTTCTCAACTGGGAACTTTGGTTTACCCCTGACAGGGCTACAATTTCCAGCTACCCTTCACAAACCACCCTGCCCTCAATGCCATAAGGCAGTGTTTCCCAAACTTGGGTCTCCACCTGTTTTGGAGCTACAGTTCCCATCATCCCTGGCCACTGTTCCTCAGGGTGATGTGACTTGTAGTCCGATAACAGATGGAGACCCAAGTTTGGGAAACACTGCTATAAGGGAAAGAATGTGATTCAAATGTGCTGCATATTTTGTACACAGTCTACCTGGCCCTTTCCAGCAAAACTCTTCAAGTGTTATTGTGATGTTGTCTACTAGTTTAAGATGAGCTTGAAAGGGGATGAGATAAACTGATGGAGAATACACGAATAGATGAATGGAAGATCCATATTTGGAGGAAATAGCTCTCTGAAATCCACACGTAGTGGATCAAAGACAAACAGAAATACTGTAGAAACAAGCTCTGGAAAGTATGCAATAGGAACTTGATTTTCTGTTCATTTCTTCCATATACAACACTGAAAGCGTCAACTTCAGGGAAGCCATCAAATTAAATCTGAGAGACACATGTGTGTTGATTGTAATTGTATCTGAAGGGAAAAACACAGAGCTGAGAGTCCTTGGTAGCAGAAAAAAATCCAATTGTGAGCATCGATTTTCATCTGAAATCAATATGTTTTTCTTTATAATTAGGATTTTATTAAAAATGCAGAACAAATGGAAGTCATCTCATTTCATCTGGGGGAGGGATGTGTTCTTGCTTCTGTCCATATCTTCAAGAAGGCTAAAAATGAAGGCTTTAAAGGAGGAATTGAGAAACCCAAGCTTGAGGGCCAATATGATGCTCCAGGTCTCTCTAGCTGGGCCTCAGGAATTTCCCTAGGCCACACACTCGCATGAACCACAACCCTTACCAGTCCTGGTTTGGACCCTCCTTGAGTGTGTTGTTGTTTTATCTGGCTGAAATATATCCTTGAGCTTTAATTGTGTTTCTTGCGTGCCTGGGGCAAGGATGAAGAGGGAAACGTGAATATTCGCAAATAAATTACCCTACTGTGTGAAGGTGCAATTCAGCAGTAGCTGATGGAGTGGTGGGTGGCTGCATTCATCTGACCTTCCATCATAAGCTGCTGCTTATCAGGCGGTGGAGGTTGCAGTGTGCTTAGTGTGGTGCAAACACAAGAGATGGGAGCACCGTGGCCTCATTGCTACCTTGTCCGTCCCCCAATACCTCCCAGTAAACAGCAGTGACAAGCATGACCAGAGGTCAAGTGAGTCCACACCATCTGCTACCGTATCTTGGACTGATCTCACTCCCAACCCATTTGCTTTAAAACATGATCCTGTACAGAAGAATCCTGCTCAAAATAAAGTCTCATCAAGTTGGAAAGTCTCAGGAAAGTTGGAATGGGATAGGACTGCGGGCTTAAGCTCCATAGTAATGTGAGGGTTTTTTGAGGGCTGGAGGTAGGCTGTATGTCTGAGCCCCCTTTTAATTCATGGATCCTGCATGGATTCAATTCCTAGAACAGCCAAGCTAGCTTCCTGGTAAGGTCATGGCCCTCTAAGTGTGGAAGTAGCGCTGTGCCAGGCCCTCCTCTGCCAACTCAACTGATAGTTTGAAAGTCAAAGGGCAGAATGTGTGAGCTGTGTGAGAGAGGTAAAAGGTGGAAGCAAGGCAGCTGGCTGAAAAAGCAGAGAGCCAGAGCCATGCATGATTTCTGCTGGAATCCAAGCGTGTGGCATGGGGAGAAGCAAGACTTCTTGGGGTGTAGCTGCCAAGAGCTCCTCCAATGTAGGCTCAGGTTGTATATACGTACGTACAAATAAACCATATATCCTAAAGACACCACAGCCCCCACTTCCCCTCATTCTAAGGAAACCAAACATTGGGTAAGCTGCTGGAACTCCTGGAATATCATGCCACTTGGACATGCGGGTGTAAGTGCAAAATGTTCTTGGGAACATCTCACAAAGCATAAAATCCTGCACTGGTATAGGAAGGATAAACAGCCATGCTCAGACTCTTGTAAAACAGTGATACTTTATGTAAAAAGACAGCGACAATCTACTTTATTCTGGTGCTAAAAGGTTAGTGAAATCTGTCATAAAGCATCTGGTTTGCTCTGAGAAACCCGAAGAGACAGATCCCAGGTTCTAACAACTGCTGCTAAAGACATGACCAGTTAGAGTGGCAGCTGGGAACGAGAGGATTTGCCTTCAAGGTAAATAGGAATTGCTTTTACAATACAGAGGAGCAGAAGAAAAAAAAGAAGAAAAAGAAGAATGATGGCATAATCTGTCTGTTAACAACTGAAATGTTGCATCATCATCATCAACATCATCAATCTCCCTGTATATCCTAAAACAAACCAACAAAGCAGTTAGTGATTAGTTAAGATAAATGGAGAACAAAATTGTGTGGGAAGTAGAGGTGTCAGAACTAGAAAATATGTTATTCCTTATTATTTATAGAATATTATCATTATATTATATTATATTATATAGAATATATATGTGTGTGTGTGTATGCACTGCTGCATTTTGTGCTAGATTTTGGTTCCATGGCAGCCCTAAGGGCAGCCCCACACAGAGGATGTGACAGTAGTCTAATCCTGAAGTTACCATTGAATGAAGACTGGTGTAGGTAGGGTGAGCTTTAGCAGGAAATAGATTCTCCTACTGGTAAAGGGACCCCTGACCATTAGGTCCTGTCGTGACTGACTCTGGGGTTGCAGCGCTCATCTCGCTTTATTGGCCAAGGGAGCCGGCGTACAGCTTCCGGGTGATGTGGCCAGCATAACTAAGCTGCTTCTGGCAAACCAGAGCAGCGCATGGAAACACCATTTACCTTCCCGCTGGAGCGGTACCTATTTATCTATTTGCACTTTGACGTGCTTTTAAACTGCTAGGTTGGCAGGAGCAGGGACCGAGCAACAGGAGCTCACCCCGTCGTGGGGATTTGAACCGCCGACCTTCTGATTGGCAAGTTCTAGGTTCTATGGTTTATCTTAAGGCAGCTCTGTTTAGGGAAGTTTTTAATGTTTGATGTTTTATCATTCTTTCAATATTCTGTTGGGAGCTGCCCAGAGTGGCATGCTAATAATAATAATAATAATAATAATAATAATAATAATAATAATACAATGAAAACTCATTTAAATCAATTAAAAAGGTGCTCCCATTAGCAGTAAGTGGAATGTATAGAATATTGCTGGCTGGTTGTTTGTTTACCATGGAGATCTCCCCGAAATTGGGTCCACCTCAAAATGGGGTTCACCTTCAGTTCAAACCATGTCTTTTTGAGCAGTGCTCACTGTATCCTTACCCCCAATCCCACCCATCAAAATCACCAGCTCTGCTTTGCACCTTTCTTGATTTGCCTTGACTGGAATATGCCCTTGAACTTCTTGCTTGCCTGGATGGAGGATGCAGAGGAATATGTGAAAGTGAAGAAAGTAGCCTACTGTCCAATTCACATTCATTGCTCCACCCAAGTTTGCCTCTTGCCCTTTTGACCACAGGCATGTGGCGCCCAGAAGGTTGCCTGGAAGTGTGGTCCTTGGGCTGAGAAAGGTTCCCCAGCCCTGACTCATGACAACACCCAATTTACATGAAAAATGAAAATACAGTGGTACCTTGGTTTAAAACATAATCCATTCTGGAGGTCCATTTGTAAACCAAAACAGGTTGTAACCCAAGGCGTGCTTTCACCAATGGGGCCTCCCCCCAAAATTTGTTTGTAATCCCCCCCCAAAAAGGGTTGTAATCCAAAAAAAGTTCACAAACCGAGACACGCACTTCTGGGTTTGACATGTTTGTAATCCAAAAAATATGCAAACCACACTGTTTGCAAACCAAGGTACGACTGTACTATAATGCACTTCTTATTCCCACATTATTGAACAAAATTATTGATTTACCAGGATAGTGATTCCCTCCTTTGCTGGCAACCCCATTGTAGTTATTCCAGCTTTGCCCCATAAACAAGCCTGCAACTCATTTAGAATCTGGCTTTGTCTTTCCCTTAGACAGACCTTTCTCCCTTTTTAAGCATTTCTTGTTAGCGTATATCTGTCTCTAGACTAATTAAGTAAACACAGATGTAATCGAGAATATTAATTTGCTACAAAGTAGCTCATTCTCTCTCCTTGCTACCCTGTTTCTGCAACCGCTTAGCCAGTAACATGTAATTTTGAAGTCTATTTTGCCCATTATAATGATATGGAACAGGTTGAACTATGATTCTTAGTTATGCAACTGACCTTAGATCATCTTTGTTTCATTTAAGAAAACTTTTAAAGACAAAGTAGTTGTTTGCTTTTGAAGGACTTGGTAGCATCACCATCTTTATAAAAGCATAGCAAGCTGTTTGGTCCACCTAGCTCAGTATTTTCTATGCTGACTGGTGGTAGACGTTCTCCAGTGTTTCAGGCACGGGCATTTCTCTGTGTGCAGTCTAGGGTGGAGGCATGTTTGATTGCAAAAAGAGACAGGGCCCCCTCCACGGTTGCACCAAAATTGTGGAACACCTTCCCCAATGAAATGACTCCCAATCATAGTCCCCTTCCTTTGGCTGGTAAATACATTTTTACTGTGCCAGGCTTTTGCCTGCTATATTGTATCTGTGGTCTTTGCCTTTGATGCGGTTTCAACAGCGCATTTGAGTATATTTTGTGACATTAGTTGGTACATCAGAACTAGAAGGTGGAATGAGTCCAAATCTCTGTACACTTCAGCCAGTGCTGGGGAACTTGCAGTCCCGTGTTGATAGACGATAACTCATACTATCAGCTGGCTGGGGCTGATGGAAGTTGTACTTCAGTAACATCTGAAGGGCCACAGTTTCCCTATCACTGGTCTAAACATAACAAAGGTACTTAATACTGATGGAACTCTTTCTCACTCTCTAAGGGTGTTGCACTGTGAGAATTGAAGGGCTGAAATTTTAGGAACATCCCAACTTGTTTCAAAAGACTGGTTGGTTGACATGAGCTCCATTCTTCTCTATCATTTCAAAGTCCCTTGGTGTATCAACAAAAACTTCCCATTTCCTTATAGTCCCCTCTGTAGCTGGCAGTAAAACAAAACAGCTTGAATGTAGCTGATAATAAGTCCCATTATACTTCAATTGCACAAAATGACAATTAAATTATGAATGATCTCTGGAGAGAGGTCTTGATGTCTTTGTTTTGCTGGCTTTTTATTTTATTAGTCTCAGGATACACTGTCCCAGCCTAATGCTACCAATAATTAGTTGCAGGGAATGATTGTGGGTGGGGTTGACTTTAGGGACTTCCCTGTTGAGAATGGCTCATGAATGTGATTAAATTTAAAAAAGCATGACTCTCTGCATATTATTTGGATCTGTAATGAAAAACTTAAAAGACACAAAAGGATACTTTAGAGCAGGAAGACTTATGGCATTTGTTATTTGATTATTTATTGAATTTATATACTGTCCTACACATACACACCCCACTACCCCACACACATTTGTGTCCTTCTTGATGTTTATGAACTTCAACTCCCTTTCAGCCCCAGTCAGCATGGCCAATGGTTTATGGGAGTTGTAGTCCAACAACATTTGGAGAGCTACAGGATCCCCAGCCCTTAACTAGAGTGTAAGGAAATCCTCAAAACAAAGACTTATCATTCAAATTAAATAAATCTTAATATGGAATTATATTTAATCATTTGTGTGATTACACTTATATAAGTTTGCATATAAAGTGGGATGGATTTAAAAGGGAGGAATACATTCATTCATCTCCAAAGGCATCATCTTAAAAAGCACATTCTATTCTCTCTCATACAAAAGGGAATGCTTAAGATGGCATTTGCCAACTGAAGTTTTCTAGCTACTTGCATTCAAATTCTATTATGAATTATTAGCACATTTTAGGCACTCAATCCATCCATGCATCAGAAAAGGCACCATTTTGTTCACATCCTCCTCCTTGCTGTGTTCTGCAACACTAAAACTCAGGAGGAGACAGATGATATGCAGTACCGCCCAGAACTAAACAAACCAACTAAAGGAACAAATTTCATTGCTGAAGGAATGGGATTCTTGCAAAAGAAAACTCCCCAGGTGATCATGCCCAAGGGTTTCAGAACTGGATTGTAACACTCTGGAACCATTAGGCACTGTCAAGTTTACTATTATAGTTCAATGCCTTCACCTCAAGTCTTAATTAAAATTGGTCTTAAATCTGTGGTGTTATCTACTGCCTCTTCAATTAGTGGATTCAGTTTGGTTGCATAAGATGAGATCATTTCTTGCAGCATGTGGCAAATGAAAGCATTTAAAAAAATACCAAGCCCATTACTAATAATGACTGGATTATGCAAAATTGTATGCACAGAAAATAACATTTATTTTAGTTTAATCAAGCAAATCGTCAGCAGAACTGATCTGAAATGGTGCAGAAAGATATTATTTAAACTGAAGTGTTTATTTATTGAAATTCCAAACATTAATGCAGCAAGATACAGGTAATTATGTACACTTATGAAATACAGTGCCCTAAATAAACTCTAGCATCTTATCAGGTCTACTCAAATCTCTTAAATGCCAACCCAGTTTAGAAATGGGTACTGCTCACTATCTCTGCCCTTTTCCTGCCCCACAATTCACAAGCACACAGATGTGAATGTGTGGGTCGCATAATTATTAGGGCAGCCAAGTTATGCAGTGCCAAAAGGAGAAAATGCATCATTCACAACAACAACAACAAAAAAGAGGATGAAAAGAGGACACCATATTTACGTAACATTCTCATATTTAAAAATAATTGCTATCATTTAAACAGACATACAGTTCCCATAATAATAATAATAATAATAATAATAATAATAATAATAATAATAGAATAAAAATAATAAAATTAATAATATTATTCATTCATTTATTTATTATTTATACCGTACTCATCTGGCTGGGTTTCTTGATACAGGGCTGCCTTCAGATGTCTACTAAAAGTTGTGTAGTTCTTTATCTCCTTGACATCTGACATCTACAGTGGAAATAGTCTATGACTAGACCTGTTCAGTCTGCAGCATGAAGGCCCCAGCAGGATTCTGTTTTGGGGGCTCTTGATTTTTAAACCTGGGCTGGGAAGACATTCAAACAGATGTCGTCTTCAAACAGAGAACTCTCTCCTGAAATGTAGGACACATAAAAACATTAGAAGAGTCTCTTGGATCAAGCCAATAGCCCCAGGGCCAGCCCAATGCCTTTTGCCACCTGAGGCAAAACAGAAAATGGCACCCACCACACCATCTCCTCCACCCCCTCTGCTGTTGCTTCTTCCCGACTCTTCTACTTGAGGCAATTGGAGGTGGCTCAGGAGAGCCCTGGTGCACTGAAGATGGCTGAGAGAAACAAGGAAGTTGGAGAGGAGCAGGGGGTAGTGGTGGCCCCAGCCTTTCCAGGTGGCAGTAGGCAACAAGCACGGGAGATGTCAAGCAGCACGCTCCTCAGGGTCCCGGATCTGCCACACCTCCCAGTGTGGCACCCTGCTGCCTGAGCTGCCTGCCTCATGGAGCCTAATGGATGGGCCAGTCCTGAATGGCCCGTCTAGTCCAGCATTGTGTTCTCAGTGGCCAACCAGAGGCCTGTGGGGATTCTGTAAGCCGGTCAGGAGTACAATAGCACTCTCCCTTCTTGTGCATTCCAGCAACTGGTATTCAGAAGCATTGCTGCCTCCAGGTGTGGGAGCAGGGCACAGCCAACATTTGACAGTCAAATCCTCTATGAATTTGTCTAATTTGCTTGGAAAGCCATCTAAGTGCTGGCCACTGCTTTCTCAAAATTCCAAATGTGCCCAGTGGCTCGAAAACACTGAGGATCCTGTGATACATTTAGGGATGGATGAATGTTAATCTCATTTTCTCTCAGTTTTGCATTTTTCTAATCTTAAATTCAGTTCTCTGCATTTCCATGTCAGTTTATGACTGTAAAAAATAGTCCTCGTGAAAATTCCCACCATCATTTATACTACAAAATTCTCCTAATAAACATAACGTCTGTATGCAATTTTGCCAAATATACTCATTTTTGCAAGTCATATTTCCCCCTAATATTTATATATTTCAGTAGTGGGTTTTATTGTTATTTCCCCAAATATGAACATTTTTAATGCACACTTCATATGTACAACTTTGTACACATTATATGGCTGGAGAATGGTATTGCAATATTCCAAGAAATTTTCATTTTTTCAGTTCAGGTATTTTCAAATTCAAATCTAATAAAAGCCTCCCCCCCATCCCAAGATAGAGTATCTCACATTGAAAACCTTTAGATAGTTTAAACAGTGGGTGTGCAACACCACCTGCGACTATACTATTTTTTTTACAGAAACAACAATCATCTATGGAATCATTTGGGCATCTATAGCTTACATTGTCTGCCATCAAATAGGCACCTGTTTGGGATGAGCCAACCTGCATTGTAGTAATAAATGCAGTTGGCTTGATAAAGTTATAAAATATAGCAATCATGTTGTCCATTAAACTCTGCAATTGTCTCAAAGAGCAACATACAACTAACTGACAAAGGAGAACTGACGGATGTTAAGTCTCCTGTTCATGCCCAGAATTTTTTGCAATCCAAAAATCCATTGCTGAGCTAAACTTTGCCCTGGGATGCGAGCAGAAGTCACGTGCTTGCAGCTCAGCAGCAGCAGGAGACACCATTAGCAAAAGCGCGCCTCATATTAAGAACAGTTTCGGGTTACAAACGGAACTCTGGAACGAATTAAGTTCATAACCAAAAGTACCACTGTACTGGAATGTAAAGGGAAAGGGTAAACAACAGCAACAACTCACAAAGTTGCTACCCATTGAGTCCAAGCCTGGTCTTGGAATCATGGCCAGCCCAAAACATTTTGGCACCTGTGGCAAACCACAACATGGTGCCACCCTCCCCACCAAGGAAGAAGGGCTAAGTGAAGATCTACATCAGGAACAAGGAGGGAATAAAAATCTATATCGGGATCTGAAGGCACTCTGGATCCTGCTGCCTGAAGCAGTTGCTTCCCTTTGCCTCAAGGATGGGCCGGTCCTGCTGGGGCTGGATGGATCAGCCCATTGCAATTCACTCAGTTCCTCAATTTTCTGACCTCAAATTCAGTTATCCAAATTTCTGCAACAACCTGCAATTTTTTTTAAAAAAAAAATAATCCTCAGGAGAACTGGTATTTTAGTGTGAATTTCTTCTAATAAATACATTTTTGCATGTAGTTTCCCCTAATATGCATTTTTTTGCAAATAATTTCCCCTAATGTAAAGCATTTTGCATGTTGTTGTTGTTAATCTAAACATTTTTATGATGATTACTGGAAAACTGTATTTCAAAATTATGATAAGTGTGAATTTCAAAAGGATCATCTCATATTATTTCAGAAACTGCAAAGTTGATAAATTCTCCTTTAAAGCAAACTGGATAAAAAAAAAATTCCTCCATCCCTAGGAACATGTGTTTTCAGGGTCCTAGGCAATTCCAAATCCAAATAACTTTATTGTATTAGCCATTGGCCATGACAAAACATGAATCAAAAATAAATACACGTAAAGGGATGCTGTGCCACAAATAATAGTCTCTGTTTAAATCTCTGTGTTTCCCTTACAGTTCACTGCTATATTGTCCAGGGTCTTCTTTCTGGTCTTTTTGACCGCCAGACCAAAAAACAGCAACATTATGAGTCACTGAAACGTTTACATCACTAAGAAGCCATAGGACCTTCTCTGCCGGGGAGAGACACCTTTACTGCCTGGGTGGTAGGGTGAGGGTCCTAGGCAATTCACCTTATCACTTATCACAAAGCCAAACAGAGCTTTATGAAAAGAAAACATTCCCTCTGTGGGGGGGGGGGGGAGGCAAAACAAAACAGTCATTTCTTTTGTTACCATTTATTTGCAAAAATACTAGCTAATGTGTGTCAGTGTTTAGAATGTTGGACTGGGACCTAGGAGACAACTTAGCCATTAAGTTCACTGAGTGATATTGTGACTGCTTCTCAATCACTGCCTCTCAATCTACCCCACAGGGCTGCTGTAGGGATTAAATGGTGGGGGTAAGAACCATGCATGCCTGTTTGAGCTCTTGAGGGAGGGGCAAGGTGGGTCAGAAATGCAATAATTGAATAAATAAGTACTGCATTGTCACCCGCTCAACAAAATTATTTGCAAAAGAGGAACATCTGTCTGTATAAAGCTTTCATTTGCAAAGAAGCAGACAAAGGTAGCAAGAGTTAGAAACACACACACAAAAGCCTACCATTCCTATCTTGAGCTTCTTGAGAAACCCTGAGGTATGTGGGGGGTTTTTTTGGCATTTATTTTTAAGTACCACGTGTACCACCAGTATTTCATAATATTCAGAAATACCATTATTTAAGGTATGCATTGAATCCAGTAAAAAAATAAAGGGAATCTAGTTGAGTTGGGGGAAAAGTGTACTAGCTGGATTCTTCCTTCCCATAAATGTTTATATCTGGTAATTTTGTTTATTACCAGTCTGCCACCATTATATCCACCATCAAGGGAAGGGGCATAACCCAGGGTAGAGCTTCTTTGCATGCAGAAAGTCCCAGTTTCAATCCCTACCATCTCCAGGTAGGGCTGGTTGAGACCCCTGCCTGAAAGCCCTGGAGAGTTGCAGTGGGTCAGTTCAGACAGTGCTGTGCTTGATGGGCCAGTGGTGTGACTTGGCAGAAGACAGCTGCCTAGCTTCTTCCTACATCTCAAAATCCTGTCGGACATTGATCAGTTGTTAGAACTATGCTTGTACTCCAGCATCTGGTGAACAAGATCCAGACTGCTGTGAACAGTTACACTATATTCTACGAGCCCAATCCCTGAGAACAGGAGCTGTGTTCTGAAAATGCACAGGTGCCTTTGTGAATGTATCTTTTAGCATAGCAGTGTTTCTTTTCTATCTATGATGTTGCCACTATCTTTCAAATAAATGTGTGAAATTATTACATGCATCTTCTGGATGTCTTACCCTGTTGAGAAAAACCATGGGAATCTATCCTTTCCTTTCTTGCCAGGCTTACTTCATGCAGTACTTATCATTTATTTATTTATTTATTTTGGTCAAACTGTTCACATTCAATTCCCTCCATTTGAGTTTACCTTCCTCTAGTCCAAGGTCTTTCTCTCCTTAAGGCTCTGCTTTGTCTTGATTAATTGCTGTGATAAAGGGAAATGTCCCTGCATGAGTTTATGTACTGAATGAGCAGGTGTGAATCATTATATCAAATAAACAACAGTGTACTGAAAATACACCCATGGCTAAAACTTAGTAGGAATTGGGAGTGATGTATGCACTTTGTGTGCACATGTGCACACACAGAGATATTCATCCACCCATAAATTGTCACGGTTGGAATCAATGCTCAATATATAGATATAGAGCTCCTCCACATGACCTGTCAATCCAGCACTCATCCTGAGTTGCTTGCACAAACTTACATGGTGATTAGACTATGTCCAGTCTTTAGTGAGCATTTATTCTGATTTGATTACACAGAGGTTATATGACGATGAGCACCTGTCCTCTTGGTATGTCTTCCTGTTAATCATTCACTCATTCCACATTTTTAAAAGCTGCCATGCACGGCCAACATGGATATGATACAGTAAAGACACAGTGGACTGTGTCCAATGCTAGTCTTACTCAGAGTAGATCCAATAAAATGAATCAACATGCTTGGATACACTAATGTGATTTCTCTCTCTCTCTCCCCCCCCCCCTTTCCACAGGGACATTTCCCTGCCCTTCCCCCAGAGAAGGTCACAAGTCCCATCATCATATTAAATAATGTCCAGTTAACATCCAATTAAACATGGACTGACATTCACTTTGAGGCATGGCAAGGTTATGGATGCACACACCAGCATGGAATGCAATTTAACTCAACCTTTCCTGGACTCTTGATTTAGCCGCAAGCTTAATTAGAAGCAACCTGTAAATTTTGTACTATGTTCTTTGCTTTGTATGTTTATACCAGTTTCAAGTTCCAGTAACCATGAGGCACAGAGATATTATATACAAGCCAAGGTTCCTCAAGCAGAAAGCTCAATTATTTGACTGGGATTACTTGTTTACAGTAAATGGATTTTCGCATTTGAGTTAATACATTTGGAGGGAACAAAAGTTTAACTCGTACATGCCAAAATGAGAAATACACGAATGGAACAAAGTGGATAGTTATTACTTTGCCATGTTTCTTTTATCTGTACCCTAATTTTCTCTGTGTCTAAAACTGGCTAAAGGGACTCTCACATCCAGACATTAACCAGGGAAAACTTGCTGCTGTCATGGGCAATCCTCCTCAGTCATTGACTCTGCTGGATGTGGCTGATAGGAGTTGCAGTCCTATAACATCTGGAGTGGACAATGCTGGTTCATCTTGCAGTTAAAGATTCTCCCTGGGCAGTAAAACGTTAACAGGTCCTGGAGTGACTCCTCCCATCCAATCTCACCATTGTTTCAATAGGAAGAGCTGTTGAGGTGCTTAGAGCATTGGACTGGGACCTGGGAGAACAGGATTCAAATCTCCACTCAGCTAGAAAGTTTCCTTGGTGATCTTGAGCCTGTCACTGTCTCTCAGCATAATCTACCTCAGAGGACTGTTATGGGTATGAAATTGGGATGCCACCTTGAGCTCTTTGGGGGATATAAAAGGTGGGAAATAAATGTAACAATAAAAATAAACTTGGACTTCGCTATTGCAGGCCTTCTCAACTCAATACCTTCCAGACACTCTTGGATACAACTTCAGCAGCTTCCATATAGCATGGGACTCAGCTATACAGCTGCAAATAAAATATTTTGAATGTGTTGTAAAGTGCAATATGCAAAGGTGACACTAGATGGAGACAGTGAGCTATGCCAAATTCAATATATTTTTCAAAACATTTTTAGAAAAGCATTTTCACAGAGTTTCTTATATGTGTGTAGATTCCACCATGGTCTATAGACTGAAATATTTTTTTTGTGAGGGTAACTGAAGTAGCTAATGGGAAAATGCAATATTTCTATTTAGGGATGTGCAACTGATTCAGATAAATCCTGAATCCTGAGATAAAGTAGCTTCCTCAGAGGGATTTTTGTCTTGTCAGAGGAGTGAAAGCCACCAACAAAGGGAGGAATATTGATGGATCCAGATAATAAAATAATGCTGAAGACAAGTGTCTGCTAAAACTGTCTAATCAGAGGGAAATATTTTACCCAGTAGGTGGATCTTTTTTAATTGTCTCCCCAAAATCAAAATTAAATGCACCTAAAACAAAAACCGCTGCACTTTTTTCCCTTCCGTTTGCAGGTTTCCAGGGGCATCTATCCCATGTCTGCAATTTCAGTCCAATTGCCCACAAAAGACTAAATGATTCCTAGTGATGCCATTTTCTTAGCAGGAAAGCCACTGTCGCTATCCTTCTAACTCTGGCAATATTTGTGTCCTCAAAACAGGCTATCTAGCCTGCAAATTTCATTCTATGCTCCACATATATTAAAAGTTATATATGTTGCCTTAAGGGGAAAAAATCAAACTTTTACAGTGTTAGGCACAAAAGCCCCTATAATTCTCCAGACTGTATTAACATTGGAGGGGGCCAATATGCCTGAAAATTTCATCCACTTCTGTCAAAGGGGAAAAGGTTATATATATTGTTTGAATTAGCCATAGTGAATGGAGTTGGTAGAAAGGAAACAGACCTGAACAAGCTATGTGCCAAATGGGGCAAGCCTATAAATTGTATTGTATGAAGGCAGACTTCCTTCTGAATCATCAAATCTGGATTCAAACCATATCTTGCTGTTGCTGCACACCCCTGTTCCTAGCACATCAGTTCCAAGTTACTTTGTTTGCATTATTCATATTATTAAAGGTAAAGGGGCCCCTGACCATTAGGTCCAGTTGTGGGTGACTCTGGGGTTGCGGCACTCATCTTGCTTTATTGGCCGAGGGAGCCGGCATACAGCTTCCGGGTCATGTGGCCAGCATGACTAAGCTGCTTCTGGTGAACCAGAGCAGTGCACAGAAATGCCATTTACCTTCCCGCCAGAGCGCTACCTATTTATCTACGTGCACTTTGACGTGCTTTCAAACTGCTAGGTTGGCAGGAGCAGGGACCGAGCATCGGGGATTCAAACCGCCATCCTTCTGATCGGCAAGCCCTAGGCTCTGTGGTTTAACCCACAGCGCCACCCGCGTCCCATTCATATTATTAGTCACTCATTAAAAATGCTACTCTAGGTGACACAAAATACATCCATTGTCTTTATTAATTGTAAATAGTGGATTCAATGCTGCTATCTCATTTTAAATAATTTAATTCCAGTATGGCTCTATACAAGGTTAATCACACAGTTCCAGTGTCATTATTTATGGATAGACACAGGACAATAGTATTATTATTATTATTATTATTATTATTATTATTAACATTAACATTATAAATGTTAATTTTATCACTAATACCAGGACACCTGTGTTATCAACAACAATTTTATTTTATTTCCTTTGGTAGATGACCATTGCTAATGTAATTATTAATACATTTTCTGCATCACCATCTGACAAAATGGTGTGTAGGTCAACAAAAGCTTATGCCATAATAGATTTGATAGTTTTACAGGTGCCACAAAATTCTTTTTTGTTAACACCTCACTTACTTCCCTGGGTGAAAGTCCCACTGAACTCAATCAACCTTCTTCAGAGTAAACACCAGTCCAAGCACCCAAGAAATAATGAAATTGTGAGGCTCTTTCTCCATTTTTGAGAATCAATAAGAATTGGGACATGGTATTGATTCTCAGACCCTCCTGAAATGAAAGCGAAAACATCTTCCATAATCCACACAGTTTTAAAATATGGTGTCATTTAAGCAATACAGAATGTGTGCACTTTATTTAGGGGAAAGAGAAAGAAATGCTGCAAATAAATAAAAGTATGTTTCTTTTCCTATAGCAACTTCAAGCTGGTGAAATAATCTAGCATTATTCAGTCCCCCACCCCCTTGGAGTCAGAAGAAACACATTTATTGAATGTCATTTCCTGTCTGTTATCTGTCACTTTTCCATCAAAACATATTTGATCAGCTCTACCACATTTGCTTTAAGTTTTCGTTCTGCTAGCACCATTTCCTTCCAAAAAGAAATGGATATACAATGTGTCTGCCATTAATGCTTTGTTTTGCTGTCTGTGTTCTGACAGACACAAGGACCTCCTCATTTATACATTTCAAAATAAAAGGATATGGTAACACAAGCATTGTTCCGTATAGAACTGCTTCTGTCCACCAAGCCACAATGAAACAATGATGAATCCCCAACGACTTCTGAGTGGATATTTAATATCTATTTCATATTGATATGAAATCTTTTGGAGATGCCATTTTTTCTAGGGATTTCAAGTTCAATGTTATCAATATGCTGATGACACTGTAATATCAATCCATCCATTGTAGAGATCGTGGACCAAATTCAGGGAAGTGCTGGGCTGCATGGAGCAGGAATAAATTGAGGATTAGTTCACATGTCCATGAATTAGGAGGACCTGTTCTAGGTGGGGTTGCCTTGGGGGTACTGTTTGAATCCAAACAGTCTGTTACTTGAGGCCCAGGTGGCTTCAGTGGTGAGGAGTGTTCTAGTAACACTACATTTGAACAACTGCAATGCACCCTGTGTAAAGGTTTAAGAATGTGTAAAGGTTGGAGCTGGTGAAGAATGTGCTATTAAGTGAACAGTAAGATAGGACCATGCGCTACCAGTCCTGTGTACATAGGTGTACAAAAAACGTGGGTGGCTCTGTGGTCTAAACCACTGAGCCTCTTTGGCTTGCTGATCGGAAGGTTGGTGGTTCGAGTCCCCGTGGCAGAATGAGCTCCCATTGCTCTGTCCCAGCTCCTGCCAACCTAGCAGTTCGAAAGCATACCAGTGCAAGTAGATAAATAGGTACCGCTGTGATGGGAAGGTAAACGGCATTTCCATGCGCTCTGGCTTCCGTCACAGTGTTCTATTGTGCAGAAGCAGTTTAGTCATGCTGGCCACAAGACCCGGAAAGCTGTCTGTGGACAAATGCCAGCTCCCTTTGTCTGAAAGCGAGATGTGCGCTGCAACCCCTTAGTCACCTTTGACTGCACTTGACCGTCCAGGGGTCCTTTACCTTTAATCTCTACAAAAAACCTCAATTATTTAATATAAATGTTTGCAAACAAATACACATACAAAAATTCATTATGTTTAGGAAAATTGTTTGCAAAAATGTGAGCATTGCCGAGCAGAATGAAAATATTAGGAAAAATGCATACAGAAATGTATATTAATTTTAATGCAGATTTAAGAATAAGAATAAGAAGCAAACAGATGTGGAAACAAACGGATTGACTGACAAAATGAGAATGTAAGAGGAACAAAATATATTCACATACTTCCCATAAATGAAGGATCTCAAATTTGACTATGTTTGGGAAATGGTACCCAGGTGTGGCATTTTTGATGTACTGACAAAAAAGAAGGGTGGTTTTTTTTGTTTTGTTTTTTACAAAGACCATGGTACATTTTTCCTTTAAACATTACAAAGGGACCTCAAGGACTGAGAACAAACAGTCCTTGGAAGAATTCTGTGGCTTTTAATCAAAGCTATGATCGGTTCCAAGTCATGTACCACTCATACTGAGCCACTTTTTAAAAAGCTTCTGGGTTTATTTCCTGTGTGTGTCATAAGTAAAGGATTTCTTTCTTTCTTTCCCAAAGTCAATGCCACATTACCGAACTGTTTTCATTTCTTTTTGTTTACTGTACACATATTAGTGTATTCAAATCTTATGCAAGCGTGTGTGTCCTCTTTCTTTTGGTGATGTTTTTTCTTCTCTTTTTCAACAATGCTCAAGTGGCCAGCCACTTTAAGCCAGAAAGAGTTTTCCATTCAACTAAGCTGGAAGGGAGACTGACTCCTGACTCTCACCATACACTAGGGAGGCAGATGTTGTCATGCTGCATCCTAATGGCCTGTGACCTTCATGCTTGATCTCAGAGGTGGGAACCTATGAATGTCCAGGTGCTACTGCACTGCAACTGTGAACATTCCCGGCTACTGGCCATACTGACTGGGGCTGAAGGAAGTTCTAGCCCAATAAATCTAGAGAGCTTGTGCTTTAACCCTATGGTGTAAATGTGGCCTGACTGGAAGCAGCTCTCTGGGGCTTTAAACTGGGGTGTCTATCAGCCCTGCCTATAGTTGCTGAGGATTGAACCTGGGACCTTCTTCATGCAAAAAAGGTGCTCTTCCGCTGAGCTACAGTCCTTCATTTCTTTCCTCTACTATTGTTATTCCCTGAAGAGGAAATGAAAAGACATTAAAGATGGCCTAACCTTCTAACAGTTAGTGGTAGTCATGTACTTACTGCATTTTTAAATCCTCACACCTCCCTTGATTTCTCCATTAAGAATGATATAACCTATTTTCAATACACAATGGAAACATGGAAGCTCATCTATTCTCAGCACTTTGGCTACAGACACTTGTCTCTACCCCCACCCCCACTCAACCTTCCACACATGAATAAAAGGAGCTTGCAAATAAGCTGTTAGAGAAATGATTCATAGGGCCGGTGAATATATTCTGGTGTTTAAAACAGTACAAAAGTATAATATACTAAGGAAATATCTTATCAACAAAGGGAGAGAAGATGACAATTTGGAAAATATCCAGAGAAAATGAGAACACTTGGCATGGCAGAATGTTCCAGTGGTAGAATTTATTCTATCTCTGCTTAAATTCTTTGGCATCCATTAAAAGTCGTGAATAATAAAAAAGAAACAATCTTATTTTCTTGAGTTATGGAACAAATCTGGCACAGTACAAAAGCATTAGTGGTTATTGTAAAACGTTCTGAATTGGGGGGGGGAATAATGTTTTGAAAGGAAAAGACAGTGTAGATTTCAATTGTTATTGCTGCTTAGTGTCCAAATTGATGCAAAATATAACTTTTATGATTGATTTTATAGCTTCTCATAACTTGTGGTCTGCTTGACTTCTATGCTGTGAGCTACCAGCCTAGGTAGGGGAGGAATTCTAATTCACTAAGAAGTCAGCCTCCTGCCCCTAAAGATCAGGCACCCAGCACCTTCCATGCAATTGTCTCTCCTCATGGCCCATCACTTAGCATTAGGCATCCAAGGCAAGAGGAAAGCTAAACCAACATACAACAACAAAATCTGATGGTGGGATCCAATATGGTGCAAATGGGGCACTGCTACACCTCTCTCACTACAGACCCCTGAACCTCCCACCCTGCCAAAAAACAAACAAACCTGATCTAAAAGGCTTAAAGACTCTCCAGAATGTAGGTGGAGCGGGTGGGGTAAGAGAAACGAGACGTTCCACTGTGTCCACTGTGCATGTGGGAAGACATCATTGGATGTTGCCCAGAAATATTATGCAGTCTATAACATTGTGTGTATGTGTAAGTATGCATCTTCGATTTTTTTTCCTTTTTTAAAAAAATAGGAAATTTGTCCTAGCTGTATCCCTTACTGCATAGGTAGGTGAGCTGATCTTAAAGTAAACCCGACAAGGAAAAAGCAGGTAGGGCCCAGGTGAGGGCTGTTTAAATGGCCAGGGTGTGGACCCAAGGGAAGCCTTCCCACTCCACTGACTCCACCCCATGGCCCAGCCTGCGTCCTAGCCTGCATCCCCATTTGCCAATCTGGGTTGCAGGCTAGGATATGGTTACCATATGTCACCGTTTCCTGGGGACAGTCCCCAGATTTACAAATCTTTCCCTGGACAAAATCCGTCTCCGGAATGTCCCTGGATTTAATTTAATGTCCCTGGATTTATATTTCAAGTGTTGTAGATTTGTTAGTAGGGAATGAATGTTGTGTGATTGATTCAACGGCACAAGACACATCATATGGGGACTTCTGGTGAGGCAAAATGGTGAGCGTCACATCAGCAAGCAGCTCCTGAAGCAAGCCATAGCCAACTGCGCTACCAGGCTGGCTCCTGGCTGCTGAGACTGCTGCCGCCACTGCCGAGGGGGAACCAGGAATGCCCAGCGCATCAACCAGGGGAACCGCTGACACCCCTCCCTCCGTGACCCAAATCAAGCTGGGAGCAAAAGCACCTAGCCACCCAGCCAACTTCCCAGCGGTGCTCCGGGGCCAGGAAAACCCAAAGCAGGGAGAAGGAGGAGAGGAGAAGGAGAAGTAAGAGAGAGAGAGAAAGAGGAAGGGGAAAAAAGAAGGGAGCCCCGACCTTTCTGGGCCATTGCCACTGCTGAGGAGGAGAGGGAAGAGACCACCAGGAGGGCAAGGACACATGGCCGAGCCCAGGCCTGGCCCAAGCCTACTCCACAGAGGCTAGTGCTCCAAGAGAAGCAGGCCGGGGCCCAGAGGAAGGCCGTGTGACAGAGGAAACCACAGAAGAGAAGATTTAACTTATTAATTTTTTTAAACAACTTAAAAAAAAAATCCTCAGATTCTTTGAAAAAAATCTTGCAACCTTAGGCTAGGATCTAGGCTTACGCGCACACCCCCTATTCGTATGGGGCTCTGATGATGCTACTCCCTTGCCAGGGCCTTGGAGGAGCCTCTGCCGTCTGGCAATGCTGCCACACCTAAAAGAGGTGAGTGGACTTACTGCGTAAGATCAGGTGAGCTGATCTTAAACTAGGATGTATTTTGCTTCCCCTCCAAAATCTGTAACATAAAATATCCTGCCTGAGTTGTCTACAAGTTTCCAACCTGAGTGTCCGTGTTTCTGCGTTTTCAACACAATTTTGTTTTTAAAAAAATAACCACAGAATTATTGAGATACTGGAGTTGTATAGCACTTTGAATGCCATTGTTGTGTTTATTCCCCATTTTCAACAACATTTTCAAGGACATTGCTGGTTTTTATCCCTCTTTTTCACAGGGCAAAGTACTCACAAAGCTTATTCATCAACAGAACAGACAGTGTAAATATAAATTCGACATCTAATGGTTTTAAACAAACTACACTTTCATTGTTTCATTGCAGCAGAATTGGAAACAGTGGAAAAAGCCATTTCACCCTCTGGGCAACACAACTGTATCTAACACGCTAAACTCTTAGTGGCTCAATGGGATAAAATAGATTCAGCAGTGAATTGCAATTATACAGTACAGTTAGAAGCAGGAAAACTGCAGTGCTTGGTAATGTTTGTGCTTTATTGACTTTTCAGATGAGTGGTTCCATCAAATGTGAGGACAGATTTTTAAAAGGTTCTATTTGACATAATTGCTTTAATTCTGTGACTAATGAAACAGACATAAATGGTACCTCCCCCTAGCTTCAAGGCTGCCTCCGTTCATCCACTGCATTGTGATCTTTTAGATCTGCCAAAAAAGAAAGAAAGAGTGCCCTTTAAATATTCTTTCCATGTTCTGAGTTTGGAGAGTAATGACACACTGAAGGACAGTCTTACGTAGATGGGTAAATTGGTCAGTTTCAGTTTGTCTCAGCTTCTCATCCCCCCCCCCATCTTCAGTTCTCTACATTTCCACATCAGGTTGCATACTGGATAGTTTTTGTGTTTCTTGTTAAAGAAGTCCTCATGAAAGTTTAATAGTATTTTAGTGAGGATGTGTCCTAATACTTTTGTTAAGTATTTTCTTCTAATATAATTCATGTTTGCATCTTACCATCAATAATATATGCATTTTATGCACACTTAACCTTAGAATATGCACATTTGTACACATATATTTCCCTCTTGTTTTAATATTCCTTCTCCTGCCAGCACTATAAGCATTTCTGGCAATATCATATTTGCAAAGTACCTATGTATCAAAGTACTCTACCAGGAGGTAGAGTTTCCAAAAATTCTTCCATTACATATTTATGTATACATGACAACCCTACAATTGTCAGATGAGGCCTTATTTCTGAGCTCTACCATAGAATCATACAATTATTGAGTTGGAAAGTGACCTGAGGATCATCTATTCCAACCCCTTATTGGAGGTACGGCCACTGTGGGATGCCTTGTTGGCACTGACAAATGACAGGGCCTTTTCACTGGTGGTCCCCTGGTTGTGGAATGCCCTCCCCTATGAGGTGAATCTTCCTGAAACTTTATCAGCTTTCAGGAAAGTCTGGAAAATATTCCTGTTTACCCAGGTATTTGAGTGGCCTGTCAACTCTGTGCAAGGTGTGCTCATTGACTGGAAGAAAGTTTTTAACAATAATTGCTTTTAGGATATTTTTAATTTTAATTGTTCTTATAATGTCTTAACTGTTTTAGAATGTGGACTCAGCTACATTAGTAAAGAAAGAGCATTTTATATGCTTTATAACACTGTGAAATCAGATGCCACTGTGGAGTTCCGTCTTCTGCCAACGTAATTTCCCACTTCAATGTTTACAACGTGTTTTTTGTTGTGTCTAGATCCAGTCTGTTTTTGGTTTGATTTCAGTGGAGTGTCAGTTTGCTGCCCTAAGCTCCTTGGGGAGGAAGGGTGGATGAAGTATAATTTCAGCAAACAAACAAACAATTCATGAATCACTTCTTACGAAGCATCTCAAAGTAATTTCACAATACAGCAAAAAATAGTAAAGCAATTTCATATGGAAGTTAAAACTATTGCTTATATAAGATAATAATAATTGCATATATAAAACAAAATTTAAAATCAAATGCAGATGCTCACTGAGATAAAAGAACAACAACAACAACCATCACTTAGAAGGCTTGTTGAAAGAGGAATGGTTTCAACAGGCACTGAAAAAGCAGTATAGGCAATGCCTAGCTGTCCAATATATGCAACAGAAGGGAATTACAAAAGGTAGGTGCTGCCACACCAAAAGCTCAGTTACAACATCATGTGAAAGGGAACTTCTGCTGAGATTTGATCTGGGAAAGACCCTCTTCTGCAGGGCATCTGTTGGGAATATGAGGGGAGATATGATTGTTTAGGTATCCTGGTCCCCAACTGAATAGGGCTTTGTACACCAGCACCAGCTCCGTTCTCCATAGATCCTTCCCACGAATTTGACCAAGGTAGATCACAGTCTGAGTCTGTTTCTCTTTGCTTTGATAGCCAGAATCTTTGAGGGTTACCCTGTTACATCACTGAACTCTTTTCATCAGCAATTGGAGTGCATGCTAACAGGAGCAAGTTGCCCTTTTGATATGATAATACATCCCTTACCAAAGATGTTTTAAATTGTTAAGTCCACTGTCCTTTGATCAGTGATTAACACACATCAAACCGTCTGTGAAGCTGTCTCCTCTGTAAAATATTGTGTTTGATGATATTCTCTCTTCTCTTGCTATTAACTCTGCAAGGTATGTGAATACCCTCTTAACTTTTCTTAATCCTCCAGAAGGGTTTTTTTTTCCCCTCTCTGTCTTAGCTTACATAAAAATATTCTGGGATGCTATTGAGTCCCATCAATGATGTCTGCAGCATTTTGAGAGCTCCTGTGTACCCTGGTCTAAGAGGGGCCCTTAAGCAGGACAAAGTCAGGGAGGAAGCAAGATACGAAGAAAATAGGACACAGCTAGGTGCAAAGGCAATTGATTCAGACACAGTGCAGAACATCTCTGACACTACACTAAGATACCTGGGTGTCCACAAGTGGGGCGGGGGGCAATCCCACCCTCCAATAATCCCCAGATTCTGCAGTGCATTTTCCTAGCTAGTAAGACCTGAGATATGATGTGCAATGTACAAGCAGGGATGTAAAAAGGCATTGTTATCCATTCTGCCCTCTGTTTGCCTCATAGAGTACTGTTTTTGGTCTGTAGTTCGTCTTGCACCAAAAACTACATTATTGCTCTCAAAATCTGCAATTCACACAATAAAACGAATTTCACAAAACCAATATAACATTAAGACTAATAATCTCAAACAACAAATTAACAAGTCATTGAGGGCACACTCTTGAGCTTCATTGGTCTGATCCAGCGGGTTCTTCTTATGTTCTCATGTCAAAGCATGCATATGGAACATGGCTCAGTATCCACTATTGTTTTATGAAGTCATTGATGCTGATTCCCCCCCCCCCCGTTCACACTCTTTCGTATGCCACTCAGAGACCCTGGTGTCAGCCTCTCAGGTGGAATAACAGTTTTCAGAAGGGCTCATTGGTGCCTTAATCTGGAGCAGGTCTCTATACCAAGGACCAGCAATCTTGTTTTCTCTGAACACTACGGGATCCACTCTGACCGCTGCTCTTCCCATCCCATGCATAAATTACTCCATCAAAGAGCTGGTGTTTATTCTGGGCTCTTTGAAATTCCAATCACTTGTATACATACCTCCGCAGGCCAGCCTGTCCTTTGAAATTTGGATTCCTCACAATCGGGACATTCATAAGTCCTGGGCTGTAAAGTGTGGTTTGCCACTCATCTACCAGTCTATGCTATATCAGAGACATCTTCATGAAAAAGAATTTGAACTCTGAAGAATCATACACACACATACATATATTCAATGAACCAAAAGCAAAACAAAAACACTCCACTCAGATCACAAGCAGACAATTATTGTACTTATGTGTCATTCAGCACTCAACCACCCACCCCACCCCCACCCCACACAAGTATTTGTTTTGGTGCCAAATGCAATTCATAGAAATGTTCTCAAACAAGGGAGCCAGGAGAATTAGTACCACTAAGAATAATAAAGCAGGACTGGAAAGGCAATGAGCTAGCCCACTGCCACAGAACTGAGGCAGGGCTCAAAGGGGGCAGGCCAATGACGTGGGGGAAGGTTCAGAGGAACTAGGAGAACAGTGAAATGCTCAACAAACTGGTTGCCTCTGGGCCTGCCCAGCAGTGATGCCAAATTTCTAATCAGCATAACAAAATTCTCCTCACACCTTGCTGAGATGAGGCAGTACACTGAGGCAGAGAAACACACAAGGCCTATGCAGAACCAAGCCATGTTCATGGTCTTGTGGCTAAACCCTAGACAATCCAGCATCAGGTCACCTGAAAGGCAGCATCACCCCACACTGACCTGGAAGTTCACTTATATCATTTGGGAGTAATTTCACTTATAGTACAGTACCCAACAGAATATCATAGTGTGATGATTCCAAAACGTGCATTTTCTGCCCTTGCTCTTGTACACTGGAATACCCTCCCCTCTGCCATACGAGAAACACCTCCCATTAGTTCCTTCAGATGTCTTATGAAGACATACGTATTTTGCCCAGGTCTTTCCCTGACCCTGAATTCCTGGCTTTATCAGCCTTTTACATTGTTGTTTTACTGTGTTTTGGATCAGGTCTCTAACTAGATTGTGTCTCTGACTAGAGCTCACCTGGCGTACTGCCCATGATTCTGTTTTATTGTTTGTTTGGTTTTTGCATTGTTGTACACTGCCTAGATGGGTTGTGTGTTTTTTAATGAAGCAGTTTACTAATGCAAATAAATAAATTTAGTTATACATAGGGCTAACAGTGTTGCTGTCCCTGACGACTTCATCCCTCCCCACCTTTTGAGAAAAGGCTGAAGGAGCAACATGTAGGCTCCACACAGTTGGCAGAGTGGAGACAACAAGAGAGTGATGGTGTTGGCTGGGATGGGGTCAACATTCTGCACAGTCCCATTCCAGCTCCATGCATTATACATATCTGTAGGAGAGAAAACCTCTGAACAGGGTACAGTCCGTTAATCAATCAATCAATCAATCAATCAATCAATTCACAGCATTTTCACCTTGTCTTTCTCACATTATATATTCTCCAGTGGTCAAGAATCTTGGTGCTGCTTCAGCAAGGTGGCTGCAATGGGTTGCACAGGACAAAACACTCTCCCCTCCCCTCCAAATTTTCCAGCCTGTTTGATAGTGGTGAAATTGTGATCATTCACCAAATATTTTCTGAAGTAAGGGGTTGAATTTTGAGATGGTGTAGAAGAGTCAATTATCATCTAGAGGACCTCTGGTTCTCTATTCCTTGTGTAGACAACATGCCTAATGGTTGAACTCAGGGATGGTTAACATGTGGCCTTCTAGATGTGAGTGGGTGGTAGCTGCTGCCATTTCTGACTATTTGCCATGCTGGCTGGACCTGATGGGAGTTGCAGTCCAAGAGCACCAATAGGGAAGCAGGTTTCCCATCAGCGGTCTACTTCATAAAAGGTAGCTTCCTATGTTTCTGGGAACATTTCCTTCAGACTGCTGATACCCTTTGATTTCTTGGGCCTCCCCAAATCTTTGTCCTCATCCAATCGGTAACACTGTTCCCCTGCTATGCTACGCACCATCCACTCCCTCCACACCCTTGCATGTACTGATGCAACATCGATGTGGGAGAAATAAATTGGATGGTGGAATGGCATGTGGAGAAACATGAGGTCCACTAATACGATTCATTTATTGCAAAGCAGTCCCTTCTGCAAAATTGTGAACCCATTTATCAAATAAAAACCAGAAGAGTCTTCCCTTATCGTTATTATGATGATTGATGCCCTGTGAAGAACAAGAAGGGAGCCAGCTTTCTGGTGCCTGATTTCTTATAGACTGAGTTCTCTCAAATTATACACTTTTGCTAACCACCCACCCACCCCACCTGATGCTTTGTTTTCTTAAGCAATATTTTTAAAGGGACTAGCCATATTTGGGTGTTCAATTCCCCATGCAATTAAAATCAAGCATAAGTAAGATAGTTGGCATGTGGCAGCTGACAACGATCCTCTCTGTTGCCGGGTATATCACCCTCCACTCATTGGAAGTTGAACGTCTGCAGCTGGGAGCCTGATACATGATTTAGAATGCTGCACAATCCTTCTAATCACAGACCATAAATGCAAGTGGATATAACAACTTCTTTCCACCTGAAAGGCTAATGCATGGAGGGAAAGGGCATGTCTCTTGGTTCTGCCTCCAATGTCTTTCATCTAATCAGCTCTGCCCTCCACCTTCCATATGTTAGGTCAAAGGTGGGAAACTTCAAGCCTGTGGCTCTACAGGTCTCTTCAGCTGGCTCACTGTCCTCCTCAGCCACACCCCCTTTCCCAGGCTCACTGACAATGCTTTGCACCTACCTTGAGTGTTTTTGTCAGGCTGGAATGTGCCCTGGCACTCTGAAAATGTCTCCTTCTTGCCTGGATGGAGGAGAGAGTGAGAGTGAGAGTATAATATTTAGCCTACTGCATAAAGGTAGAATTCTGCTTTAATGTTCCACACATTTTTCCAGTGTTAATGAGCAATTCCTCATTGTTCATGTGTTAGTCTTTTGGATGGCTACTGAATAAGCAGGGTTTGTATCAACTACATATTTTGTTTGTCTTCTAGATGCATCTGAAACATCCATAATTAATCTTTCCCCACAATCAAATAAACAAATTAAGAAAAAAGACAATGTATTATATACTGGCTGGAGACCTTCCTTTTGGTGTTTTCGAAACTTGTTGGACTCCAGCTCCCATCACCCCTCAGCCCTGGCCATGCCATCTGGGACTGTTGGGATTTGTAGTCCCAAATTTTGGGAGAGGCTGCTGTAGAAAGATGCTTCAAGAGTTTGAAGATTAGGGGGGGGGGGATTATGGTATAATGGCTACTAATGCAAAAGTGAAATTTCACTTATGAATATGGATCTTTAACATCTACTCTTCTTATTAGCTCTTCTTAAATTGGAGCATTACACAACATATATAAAAAGACAACATCGCAGTTGCTATTGTACTATTTTTGCAAGAGTAAGGTTATTATCTAAAAGTAACGTTACCATTAGCAGCCTGACATAACATGAACTTATTATGCATACCAGCATTCCAGCCAAGTAATCTGTGTGTGTATGCATAGCCAGACACACACAAATGGATATTGTTTATTATCTTGTGGGGTTAAATGCACTGGGGTGGGGTGTTAATAGAAGGCAATAACGTTTTAGGTTTCCAGAAGCAAGTGCTTCATTATGCTGCAAAGTTCTGTTGGTGTCATGATGGAGGAATTTAACTTGTTGATCTCTGCAACACTAACAATACGGCTGATTCGTAAATTCCATGTAACCCATTTTAAACCCCACGCTTTCCAGCCTAGGAAGCAAGACCCCAGAGTCCTTCAGAGCAAAACAACCAGCATAGCATAATGTACTGGAGAAACATGACATCATGTCAAAGACACTTTTATAGCTGATCCGCAACTAGAGACAGACTCTTTCATTTATTGCTATCATGGGCCTTGTCAACGAATTCCCATATATCCTCCAGCTCTCCCTTTTTGTCAGAAATAGTTCCGATTTTCTGATCCCTTACCCTGAAATATCACTCTCTCTACCACCACCACCCATTCCCCCCACTTTTGGGCAATGCCTGGTTAAACTTTGACTTCCTACTGTTATCATTCAATGGGGTGAAGCTCTCTCGTCAGGGTCTCACAGGGTTAAATCACGGAGCTGCATTTTGTCTCTAGTGCACATCTTTGTTTATTTCATGGTTATTATTTAATAATTTATTAATAGCATTTAAGCCCCTACCCTTTGGTCAAAACATCTTCTCAGAAAGCCTTACAAAAATCAGTACAACGAGAGTCCCCACCCTCCAGCTCACAATCTAGAAACATGACGGGGGGGGGGGTGAAGCAGTGAAATGGGAGGGGGGGAGGAAAAATCAAGCTCAGCCATAAGCTCCTAAAGTTACAATCAGTGTTTTTTTCTGGAGGGACTCGAGGTACACATACCCCTAAACATTTTGTGAATCTTTGTACTTTTGTCCATTTACTGTATTTTTCCTGATTTCATAAAGAGCACTTGTACCCAAGTAGCACCCCCTCCCAATCAGATCCAAAAGCAGAGCTGGTGACAATGCCCAGGCTCTTACCATATACAGTGGTACTTCGGGTTAAGTACTTAATTCATTCCAGAGCTCCGTTCTTAACCTGAAACTGTTCTTAACCTGAAGCACCACTTTAGCTAATGGGGCCTCCTGCCACTGCCGTGCCGCCAGACCACAATTTCTGTTCTTATCCTGGAGCAAAGTTCTTAACCTGAGGTACTATTTCTGGGTTAGCAGAGTCTGTAACCTGAAGTGTCTGTAACCTGAAGCGTATGTAACCCGAGGTACCACTGTAGTTCTTCCTTCCAACAGCTGAATTGATGCCAGTTAGAAACCCCCCAGGAGGGAACTTGGTGGAGTGCATTTGGAATGCACTCCAACTTTTGCTGCTCTAAATTTGAGGCACCCCCTCAATCATGGCACCGCCACCATTCCCTACCGACCCAACCCGATCAGGCCCGCTGCCCACTGCCTTATCTTTGCCATCTTGCCACTGCCGCAGCGAGGCCACCTCCTCTTCCTCCTCTGAGAGGCCTACTCCTTGGCGCATTGGCATTTGCATTTCAGATTGCCTGTGTACCTTCCCAGGGTGAAGGGACATTCCAGTCTTAAATGGGACTTTTTGGGATCCAAACAGAAGCTAGGATTGGCTTCTGTGATCCAGGATGTCCCGCGTAACACAGATAGTTGTTGGGGGGGGGGTTATGCCACAGAGTGATATAATTACCATTATCATTAATTAATTTTTTTTGTCCAAATATTGCCCAAGGCAACACAAAATGACTTACTGATAAGTCAGGGGAATGTGAGGAGTTAAAATTGTGGTGCCATTCTAGTGGGGAAATGGGTCTTGCCAAGGTTTGGGGATCCCGACCAATTCCTGGGAATGCCAGCTACTGACTCCAGGTCTGATTGCCTGTGCCTGAACACTAAGGTACCCGTGAATGGGCTGGTGGCCACTTCATGCTGTTGAGAGATGCTCTGAACTGTTAACAGCCTATTGTAAGACATTTAAACTCTCTAGATTAACTCTGACTGGAAGAACAAACATCCTCTTGGCTCTCAAATCAGTGAAAAGGGTCATTTGTGGTAGAATAAATGAATGCATCATTCATTTCTGCAGTAGATCCTTCAACAATGTGCAATGCTGGTTGCTAGTAGGACATGTTTGTGTCATGAAGTCATCCTTGGTATGACAATAGGAATGTTCCAAGCACATGTCAGAGGGTATGACTCCCTTACTCACTGAGAGGAAGATCAAAATTGTTAAGATTTCCCTCATTATTACAGGGGCCCAACTGGTCTTAATCAGAAGTTGGTCATTTAGTTCTGCTAGCTTCATGCTGCAGAATACTCTTCCAGCAGAAAATTAGGCAGCGATGCTCGCTTTTGACTTTCAGGCAACTCTTTATGCAGGCTTATGAAATTCTTTAACCATTTCTTTGAGCAACTAGCCTTTCTAACGTTTTATGTTTGTACAGTATTGCTTTTATTTTGTATAAGTTTTTATATTGCTGCACACTCCCCTGATATTTTATATAAATATTTCAGCAAAACAAACAAACCCGAGTGCAAATCCCCATATAGCCACAAAGCTTGCTGCTGCTGCTGCTGCTCACAATCTCCCAGTTTTTCTAAATCTGGCTGAGATGGAAAGAAGCTGCACCCAAATCAATGCCAGAATGCCATGGAGAAGTTGGAACCTGGAGTGCAGGGAGCAGAAGATAACTTCTATTAACCTCAAAATCTGAAGCCCAGGCTATCAGTGTTTACACCTATCCGGCATCTCCAGCAGCTTCCTGTTTCCTGCCAAACATAGGGGGTGATGTTCTATACTGATGTTCCCCTCTGCTAAAGGTAGAAAGGCATGAAAAGGGAAACTATGGCTGATTAGCTAAGGACCTGCTCTACAGGGAGCTGGCATCAGGCGCCAGGCCCATTGGCAGACTAACTCTACATTACAAAAATGTCTGCAAACATGGCATGAAGTCTGACAGCATTAGACATGCCATGTGGGAATCCAGTGCAGACAACTGGCACACCTGAAGGCAATCACTCAGGTCGTGCATCCACAACAGTGACCAGAGGAGGAATGCAGACTCTCCAAGTGTCCCTATTTTCCAGGGACATCCTTGATTTGGAGAAGCTGTCCTGGTTTTCCTTAGGATGTCCCTATTTTCATTGGATAAATGGTGGAGTTATCCGACCCCCCAAGCTGTCTGAAGGAAATCCTGTATAGGGAAGGTTTTATTGTTTAATGTTTCATTATGTTTTTTATATATGTTGGAAGCTGCCCAGAGTGGCTGGGGCAACCTAGTAAGATGTGTCGGGTATAAATAGTAAAATTATCATTCTGGAATGGGGTGTCCCTATTTTCATTGGAGAAATGTTGGAGGGTATGGGAATGACTGCTGGGAGCAGCTCAGAGAGAAGAAACACCATGGTGCATTTGCATCAGTGCAACCCAAGCTGCAACAAAACATATCTCTACTGTGACAGCCTCCAAAGCCACAGCAGGTGCTGTAACTCTCCAACAGTTTGCCTTAATCCCCGAAGGCTGTCTCTTCCATTGTCTCCTGAGACAGACGGATGCCAAACAATTACATAGAATATAATTTCCATGCAAATGACAGAGAAAGTGCTAGGTGATTTTAAAGTTCACATTTTGCCCTTTCATCTTTCCAAGCCTTTCTCATCAGAATTCTTCAGTCAGTCAGTCAGTCATAATTGAATCAAAATGAGCTGGAAGTTTCAGTCGGGGTTTCTTTCTGTGTTGTACATCACTGCATTTCAAACTGTCCCAGAAGTGAATGGAAATGAGTAAGATCGGAACTGCATGGCATTCTTTTCAAACATTTCACCATTCTGGAATGTATAGGAACATGATCAACATATCAATTTGGACCATTGCTCCATGTGGCTAAAAAATTTCCAGCTTTACAGGAGCATTATTATGCTATTATAATATATATTTTTGTATACCCCACATTTTTCCCTGACAGAGACTTGAGGTAGCTTACAGATAAAAATAAAAATGGCTAAAAACACAGAGGGGGGGAGCAATAATTAAAAAGCAAGTAAACATTGATAGAATTAAAACTAGAATTTTTTTTAAAAAAATCTATTAAAACCATACAAATAATTACAATAAAAACAGCAGTAGAGGTCATTGGGGTGGGGCTTCTGTGTGTTTATGCCCCTCCCTCTCACTCTCCTGTTACTCTGCTGGTGGGAGGTCAGGTAAGCAGCACCTCCCTGACCCAACAACTAGTGCTAATTACTGGAAATTGAACCTGAGAACTTGTGCATGCTATGGCCGTTCTGGAAAGTGAACAGAATACAATTGTATACAATTGTAAAGTGACAAAAGAGACTAAATCTTGCTTTATTGTTTTGTAAATAATTTTGTGTTCATTATTATTTTCATTTGTATTTTGGGTTTTCTTCCTCTCTCTTTTTCTTGGTGTATCAACAAAAAAGCAAATAATTTTATTTTTTTATTTTTTAAAAAGTAAAGTGACACAAGAGATAATGCCACTTCATATTGCAGGTGGGAAGTTGCCAGTAAGTTGATGTATTTATTTTGCACAGAAAGTATATACAGTCAAAAGTATATACAGTCTACCTGTAGTCTGCAGCAGGGATGGATGAGAAATTCATTAGGTCTTCACTTCAAAGTGACCCATCCTAATTCTCCAGTCCCAGACTTACACTCATCAGTTGACTGGATTCTGCATATTTCATGAAATAATATGTGGAGAAACATACCTCCCCAAAAATATATTTTAGGAGAAGAAAGCATACGAAAATGTATGAAATATTTTCAAAAATGTGTAGACTTTAAATGAAATAAACAATATGACTTCATTTCGCTGCATGTTCAGATGCAGAAGATCAGGGGAGTTCAGGTTGTTGCTGTTTTAGAACATACCTAGAGCACAATCAGCAGTCCCCCAGCAGTTGCAGGGGGTGGTTGGAAAATAAATAGTGATGGATAGCCTATCTTTCAGGGAAACTCATTACCTTCATTGATCTTCTAATAAAGGCATTGCTGATAATTGTATGAGATATGAATGCTTTTGAACTTCAAAAACAGTGCACAACATCCCATTTTCATATTGCAGACATGTAATTGATGCTCTGTCTACTACTTTTTCTTCCAATTCTGTGTCTACGGAATATATCTAAATTTTTTAAAAGTATGGGATAATTACTTGCATCATTTATACAAACTTGGCAGGAAGTGCTTATGCCATTTCATATTAGGAGTGATTTTCAAATATATATTACTATTAAAAATTAAAATCTCTGCAGAAACTAATGGCCCATCGTAATGGCAAGTGCCATGAAGTACTGCTTTGGTGTATAACGATGAAAACTCATGTCAAAATCTTCAGTTCAGACCAAATGAAAAGCATGCATCATAAATGAACCATGTGTAGAACATTGAACAAACTATATTGAAAGGTTCTAGATTGCATGGGGGGTGGAATCAAGATCAAAAGCCACTACAAGAGTGAGAGGTCTGGTGCCAAAAGCACTTTCACTTGTACAGGGTGAAGGACTCTCTAGTTTTCATATTGTTCCCACTGCAGATTCCCACACCAAATGTGTTCTGGAGGATCTCTCCAATCCCAGGACAGATTTCCAGGATTCACAGCAACTATAGAGGAAAAGGGGACATCCCAATTCTATTAATGCAGGGTATCTAACTTTGCGCAAATTACAGCTTATTGGATTCCAGCTCTGATCAGCTCCAGCCAGCATATACAGTACAGTAGTCAGGGACGATGGAAGGTACATTAATGGACAGTTCTAGGCCATTTCATATAGCAGGGAGGGGGACCCTCTAAATGTTTTTTTTTTAATTATTTGATATATATTTTTGTTGATACACCAAGAAAGAAAAGGAAAACAGAAATACAAATGAAAATAATAATGAACAAAATATTATTTACAAAACAATAAAGCGAAAATTGGTCTTTTGACCCGACCTCCCATCTATTCCTTACTTCAGTTGTATATTACTTGTTGCCAATACACACTTTTATCATGATCTAACTAATTCTTAATTTATCTTAGGTCTCATATCTTTCTTGAAGCTACTACTGAAATTACAGAGTTTAAACTGCTGTAGTTATTTTTCAAATATATTTTAAACACTTCCCATTTTGAGACAAATTCCTGTTTTGGTTTATTCTTTATTTTTTCTGATAAGCTATCAAACTCCGCATATTCTGTTAGTTTTTGAGTCCATTCATGGATAGAGGGGATTTCATCACTCTTCCATTTTGCAGCAATAAGAACTCTTGCTGCAACCCAATGCCTATGCCAAACCTCTTACATCTGTTGATAATAAGGTTGTGGCCTGATTTCACCCAAATATTGGTTGTCATGTCTCTTATTGTTGGTATTGGGGAGGAATGAAGGGTAGGGGGGAATGCCTTGCCACACAATTACAACTTATTGGACTCTGGTCAGCCCCAGTGGTCAGGGGTGAAGGGAGTTACACGAATGGACAGAAGTTAGGATCCAAGCCACATCATATAACATGGAGGGGGACCCTGTATGGCCATCCAAATGGTATTGGACCCCAACTCCCATAGCCCCAACAAGAGGTTTCCTAGCAACCTCTGGAGTGCACCCATGCATTAATGGATCTGGAGTTTGGGTCCAGACGTCCGTATGTAACAGGGTTAAGCAACCTGTGTCCCTCCAGGTATTGTTGAACTCCAACAACTCTTAGTCCCAGCCAACAAGGCCAATGGACAGGGATGATGGAAGCTGTAATCCAACAGTTTCTGGAAGGTTACAGGATCCCCATACTTGACATATGAGGACAAACTATTCTCCAAGGACACTTTTTCAGTGTGTCCAGCTTGCAATTAAAAAAATGAAGCAAAAACAAAGAAAGAAAAACTTCAGGGAGGTATAACATTCACTTCATATTTATACTGTCAAGCTGTACAGTTCTGAGCTGGGAAACAAAACAATTGATTAACTCACTGGAAGTCTATTGAAATATTCAGTTCTGTAAATTCAGTTATGTGTTTCTGAAGATGCAAGTCCGCCAAGCCCATTTAAGCACTTACTGTACTACATCCCTTGTAACTTTTACAGTGGTACCTTGGGTTAAGAACTTAATTCATTCTGGAGGTCCATTCTTAACCTGAAACTGTTCTTAACCTGAGGTACCATTTTAGCTAATGGGGCCTCCTGCTGCCGCCAAGCCGCCACTGTGCGATTTTGTTCTCATCCTGAAGCAAAGTTCTTAACCTGAGGTACTATTTCTGGGTTAGTGGTGTCTGTAACCTGAAGTGTCTGTAACCTGAAACATATGTAACCCAAGGTACCACTGCATATGTATTTTTAGCCTGCCTGGTCTTTGAAAATGTGGACAGGAGGATAACTGTATTTCAGTCCATGTATTGTTTTGGAAGGTGTGAATTTGATAGATTTGGTTCTAAATGTGAACTGAACAATTTTCTCCCCCACCATGAATGGGGAGAGAAACAGATTATCCTCTGTTCTCCTGTTTGTGTTTTCCTGCTTCTGTGTTGTTGTTGTAATCATTGTATGCCCATTGATCCCAATCGGAAGAAAAATAAACATTCCAATCTCATTCCTTGTGTACTTTTCCATGTGTTTCATGGCTGAGTCAGGATAATTGTAGGGGTCTGGATTAGTGCTGAGCCATGCCCTACCACTCACTTTTGCAAAAAAAGTATTTCTCTCTCTGAAAAAGTGGAATTGTTGTTGCTTTCCTGCCTCTTTCAAAAAGTAGAGCATAAAGACATAGACGAACATTTTAGAGCATGGCTACCTGATTAGTGTAGGAAGTGCTACATTTGACTCCACTCAGTTCCCATTCACATATTTTGTAAACACGGGTGTACAGGGGATTCAGTCTCCCACAGGGCAGGAGCTCTTTTGGAAGGACCCCTAGGTGTAAATTCATTGTTTTTATGCTGCTGACAATGTGTCAGTGGCCTCCTTAATGAGCTTCTTGAAGGACCACTGCCTCACAATATGAATTTGGGGTGGGGGGAATGTCTAAGTTGTGCAGCTCTACCTCAGTTTCTAGTTCCAACTTCAGCGAGAGGACACTTGGCATTTAAAGGGACAGAAGGAAATGGGTGAATCCAACCTTGACCTCTGCAGTTGCTTCATATTAAACCAAAGTTTTGGTCAGGACTACTCAGTGGCGTAGCGTGGGGGGTGCCAGGGGTGCCGGCCGCACCGGGCGCAACATCTGGGGGGGGCGCGAGTCCAGAGGGAAGGGACAAGTTCCTTCCTCTGCCGGGCTCCCCGCCGCCACCGCCAGCCTTGCGCCCTAGCGCGCGCGCCCCCCGCCGTCGCTGTGGCTGCGCTCCGCTCACTGCTCGCAGGAGGAGCAGCCGCTGCAGCAGCACCGACGCCGCCACCGACGCCTGGCCGGGCACGGGCAGCCTCTGCACCCTGCCACCGCCGCCATCCCCTCGGCCCAGCCACAGGCGGCGGCTGCTTCTGCCTCCATCCTCCTCCGGGCAAGCAGCGTTGTTTGCGCGGCAGCGCCAGCGGCAACTCGCAGGTTAGGGGTTGGGGGGGCGCAAATTACTTGCCTTGCCCCGGGTTAGGGGGCGCAAATTACTTGCGTTGCCCCGGGTGCTGACAACTCACGCTACGCCGCTGGGACTACTGTAAGTACTTTGAGCCTGTCCTTCTGTGTGGTCAGCAAATATTACCTATTACATTCTATACTTTCTGCAGTTCCAGCTCCTGTTCAATCCGTCATTCTTATTGATGCAGAACCAAAGAATATACCACCCACATCTAGATTCAGGTTTGTCATGACATGATGGGAACTAATTTTCTCCAGAAATCTAAAAAAAAACAACGAAAATTAGATCACCCAAACTTACAAAGTCCACCAAAAACACCCCAAAGTGTCTCAAACTGTCCATTATGAACATCATAAAAAGGAAACTTGTAGTTTAGTAACACTCTTTGGCCAATAATATATCACAGCCCTTCTGTATTTACCAAGATGGAGGAGCTGTTTTGGCTGGCTATTTTGTGACGAGTCCCTAGTGAAGTATTAACTGAGCCCGCATGTCCTTGTGTTTATTGAACTTTTTTATGGGGGACAGATTGCCCCTTGATGGTAGCCAGCAAATGGAGCATCAACAGATGGAAGGCAGTCTGCTATTAATTATATTGACATGTTTGCATCAGTGGCTGTTGCAGTAATTAAGGCCATGCTGTCAATATGTGCAGTGGAAACCCTTCCTTACTAGGGGTCAGTAATTCCACTGAAAAAAATCTCTGTGGATTAAAACTTCAAAGAAGAGTTGGTTGATCTTCTCTAAACAATATAATACAAATATCTTCATATCCTTAAAAGAAATACAAGAGAAACATTTAATTCTAGGTTCGGATTTCAGTGATCTGGTAATAGGTCGATTAATTCTAGTTATGTCCCACATTTTTTCTACCCCAGTATCTCAAGGTGGTGTACCTGCTTCTTTCCTTCCTCATTTAATCCCCACAACAGGTGACTGCATCCAGGGGGTAGGGGCGGTAAAACAGGCATCAGTGTTATGGGCCCTGCTGAGTTTGGTTGCCCTGATACATGCCTGAAGATGCCACAATCTGACACCAGTACTGTTGTGATGTGCAAAATGTGGATCTGTCTATGGGAACTATTTACTGATTCATACTTGTGCTTATTGTTGAGGACTTTTTTACTCCTTCCAGTTCTGTGTGCCTCTGCTTATTAGTTTGAAACAGAGGCCATTTCAACTTAAACTGCTGAAGCTTTATCATCTTGCACTCCATTCCCACATACAAAAAATAATAATAATAATCAATTGTAACTTTGGACACTGGTCACCTCCAGAACTGTGTGCTGGATTGATGTATGAGAGTTGTCAATGGGTAAAAAGTTGAACTGTCATTGGAGTTGCCTTTGTAGGACTGGTGACAGTGTCATCTAGCAGATGGTGTCCTCAAGGGCCACATGTACTTCCACTGTGATGAGCAAGAAGCAATTAGAAGTATATGTGATATTTTTAGATTTGCCATAAGGTATGTCAAAAGCTTATATTACTGTATGAATTAAGGGGGAAAACCCAGCTATCTATTTGCAAGGGGCTGAGAGGGGGTGATCATTGTTGAAGGACAGAACATTGCATTTCTGTGAGCTTCCCATTCTAGATTCTTCTGCCCAGACAGGATGAGTCAGATGTGCTGTACTAACATGATGGCTGAGGTCATATTTAAATAAATAAATAAATAAATGTGTTACTTTCTGCCAAATGATTCATGCTGTTGGATCAATATTTTTAGCAATAATGTTCTGAACTTTTTGCAGACTCACAAAGAGTCCTGCTTGTTTTCTTTGCAAAGCCTGTCACATGCAAAAAGATTGCAAATGGGCACTTCCACTCCAGGACATTGGCTAAATGCCATACTAAACATATTATGCTGCAACAATGTGCACAATAATCAAGATTTAATTCTGTATCTTATCACTGTACCCATGTGTGGGTGAAGGGACACTAACAAATTAAATGAATTAAAGCGCTGGGGGGGGGGGAGCCAATAACCCCATACCAAACTACATATCTGTAGTCAGTACATGTTCTTAATCTTGGTTTAGACTGTCTGTCCAAGGTATTTTGTAGGGGCTTGATTCAGCCCAGGTTTCCCACTCCCCCCTAAAAAAACAAAACACTGTTGGAAGATTTTGAAAAAACAACAACTTTTTGACTGAAGTGGGTGGAATCTCCAGACATATTGGCCTCTCCAAAGTGCATGAAAGCTTGTTAAATTACAGGTAAATAGGTCCAATGATTTGTGTGCTAGGTACTTTTTAAACTTTGTTTTAGATGAAATTTAAGGGCAAGCTAGTGCCTTCTGAGAGTATGCATCCTGCCAGATTATCTCCGGTGGTTATTGTGCAGGGACAGCTATTGGAGTTTGGGAGGTGTTAGAAAAAGAACAATTTGATCTCTCCTAATGTTTTGTGAGGGACGCGGGTGGCGCTGTGGGTAAAACCTCAGCGCCTAGGACTTGCCAATCGCATGGTCGGCGGTTCGAATCCCCGCGGCAGGGTGAGCTCCCGTCTTTCGGTCCCAGCTCCTGCCCACCTAGCAGTTCGAAAGCACCCCCAAGTGCAAGTAGATAAATAGGTACCACTTTATAGCGGGAAGGTAAACGGCGTTTCCATGTGCTGTGCTGGTGCCGGCTCGCCAGAGCAGCTTCGTCACGCTGGCCACGTGACCCGGAAGTGTCTCTGGACAGCGCTGGCCCCCGGCCTCTTAAGCGAGATGGGCGCGCAACCTCAGAGTCGGTCATGACTGGCCCGTACCTGGGGTACCTTTACCTTAATGTTTTGTGGGCAATTCATCAGAACACTGCAGACATACCCCTGGGTTATGAACCTGTAAAATGTGGACAAATAGATGGTAGGCACCTTTAAACTTCATTTTGGTTTGAAGGGGAAGGGTTGGAAGAACTAAAAGAGAGTAACTTTCTGGGTAAAATATTTCCCTCCAGTTACAAACTTGATCTGTAAATCACAATGGCACATTCCCTCAACTTTCTTAATCTGCTGTCTCCTGCAAAGGCATTAGAACTAGAGAGCATTCAAAACAGAATGTCCATCATTCATAAAGGAGCTTCCCTTCCTGTTTCTGGCATTTTTCTGAAGTTTGGGACAATTTCAACATTGCAAAGCTTTCCCCTACCACTTACCCCAACCTGCCATTATTCTTCTGTGTAATCTTAAAGAAATAGTCTCACTTTAAAGAAATGCTTGTCTACAGCATCCCGCCCCCCCAGGTCTCGATTACTGAGATGCTACAAAGCATTTTGGGGGTCCTTGCTTTGACTTGTGTAGACTTGGACAGATCCTTCTTAATCTCAGACAAGCCACAAATACCTTTGAAAAAGTCTACCTTGGTTCAGGATTCAGAAGTCATCCAAATCCACTGAACACTCCTACTATATATGCACTGGGCTCAGTACCAAATTTAGGACTAAAAGTTGGGGAAAAGGAGGATCACTGTTAGAAGTTGTTGGATCTAAGTGCAGACCCTCTGTGTCACTATTTTCCAGGATGTCCCTAACTTAGAGAAGCCGTCACGGTTTCTGATTTGATCCTGGAATGTTCCTATTTTCATTGGAGAAATGTTGGAGGGTATGGAGATATCTGACCCCCAAGCCGTCTGAAGGCAGTCCTGTATAGGGAAGTTTTAAAAAATGTTTAATGTTTAATTATGTTTTTATATATGTTGGAAGCTGCCCAGAGTGGCTGGGGCAACACAATAAGATGTGGGGGGTATAAATAGTAAAATTATCATTATTTTCATCGAAGAAATGTTGGAGGGTATGCAAGTGCAGTTCCCAAGGGTCAATTACAGGCAGAAGATTTTCAATGGACTTGACACATTGTAAGTAAGAGGGCAGGCAGGTAGTTAAGGTCAGGCTGGTGGGGCAGTGCCCCAATATCCCTAATGGCCTAACCTCCACTGTTCTTTGATTGTGCTTCTTCCTCATCCCTGCCTCCTGGTTTGTCTTGCGAGTTGACAGGTCCCATGGCCAGAGGCAAAATAGGGGAGCAGAACTGGTTTTGCCCTGCATGGAGAGCCTCAGGGACTCCACAGGGGATGCCACAACTATGACTTAGAATGAAGCATGAGAGGCAGGGGGCACTAAATTTTGCCATCTGCTGAAATTTCCCAAGGTATGCTACTGCCATGGCGCTTTGTTCCAGGCTCATTCCATCTCCAACAAACCCTGATGTATTAGTACCTCTTCAGAAACAACAACAACAACAATTTATTACTTATACCCCGCCCATTTGGCTGAGTTTTCCTAGCCACTCTGGGCGGCTTCCAATCGAGTGTTAAAAACAATACAGCATCAAACATTAAAAACTTCCCTAAAGAGGGCTGCCTTCAGATGTCTTCTAAAAGTCAGATAGTTGTTTATTTCCTTGACATCAGGTGGGAGGACGTTCCACAGGGTGGACGTCGCTACCGAGAATGTCCTCTGCTTGGTTCCCTGTAACTTTGCTTCTCACAATGAGGGAACCGCCAAAAGGCCCTCCACGCTGGATCTCAGTGTCTGGGCTGAATGATGCGGGTGGAGACGCTCCTTCAAAAACAACAAATTCATAATTCCAAAACCTGCAGGTGAACTTTGTTCATATATATGAAAGTTTATTGAAACTTTTCATCATACAATATAATAAGAAAGAAACTAATCTATTTTTTTTAAAAAAATGACAAAAAGGGAAAAGTGAAAGAGAAGGGAGGATACAAAGTCCTCTCTCAAAGGTAGAGCTTAACCCTTATCCCACACAGAAAGAGGTGAACACTCCCAGCTCTTACCTGGGAACTTCCCTCTCCTCTCCCAGCCTCCCACCCTGGCAGTAATTCCCTCCCCTGCCTCTCACACAGGGTCTCTCACCATCCATCCATCAACTTCAAGTGTGTACCCTCATTAACCCAGAATAGAGGACATTAAAGAACAAAATAAAACATAAACAAAAAGAAAGAAGATAAAAGAAGACAGGGAGATAAAGATAATTTAAAAATTAAAAGAAAAAAGAGAGGAGAGAGAAATAAAGAGGATTTCCGATTTTCTGTCTGTCAATATATAAAGATTATTCAAAATATTCAAATTGTTCTCTCCTGGATTTTATCTAGCCTTGTTCTAAGATAATTTCCAACTGCTCCTCATTTTGCTTTCCCAATCTCCATCACTTGACTGTTTCACTCCTCCAGGCACCTGTGTGATGGTCCTCTCCATTTCATCATCTACTGCCTCCAGCTTTACCATTCCACCGGTATCCCTTCATTTATCAATGGTTCTGAGTCTCTTGCCGGAGAACTTTGGATGGGGAGAATTTTTGGAAAGGATCCCTTGCTATTGCTCCCCCATCAATTCCACTACTGTCATCCAACATAACAGCCGCTCTTCTTTGTATACTGATGCTATTAGGTGAGCATCTTGCTACTTCATTAATAATTTGGGGTGGGGGGTTGATCTTCTCCTTCCTGCCTCTTTTAACACATTACTGATATTGTTTTCTCAAGAGTGGTGCTCATTCAGAAATGTTGTGATAGAGACAGACATTATGGTCCAACGAGCCTTCAAAAATCTATTACTTTTAGTTATTTTATCTGTATCCTCTTTTAAACGCTAAGTGCTTTATGCATTAAAAATCAATTACAGGGTGACAAAAAAAATGACAAGCCAGGCCATTTAGAAAAATCAATGGTACATATTAAGTTAGAACCCAATTAGTCCACATAACCCACTTCATCTAAAAGGAGCATGCTCCAAATTGATTAATTGACCATTTTTCAAAGCCAGTTGCAGCAAATTAACTTTACAGATCTGCCAAGTTTACTGGAAACAATTCATTTACCAAGCGACAATGCCATTGTGAACTGGCCCATCACTGAGCATGCCAAACAAACACACTGTAACCATCCAAAAACTGAAAATGATGGCAGGCCAGGAATCACATCCACCATGCCCAATTATTTAGTGGTCTGGTTTTATGAGACTTACTCAAGCATGGAAGTCTCAGTGGAATTTCTCAGCAAGAAGTGTCATCTTTACAACTGTTTTTAAAGCATTTTTCAGAGTGGCATATTAGATATAATTGGACATTTTGAAGAGAAATGGTGGGGCTACAGAGTTCACTTTTTAAGGGAAATAAAAGAGAATTTGACAGAATGCTTGACATGTGTCAAACATGTCAGAGCTATGTATTAAAAAGTTTTTTAAATAAAAAGTCACAATATTTTAAATACTGGAGCAACTTTTAAGGAGAGAGTCTCATGGTCCAAAGGTGAATAAAAAGCTTCCCCAAACATTCTGCAATTCCTGTTTTGCAGCTTAGATTTCATGACAGAAAGGGGAGGGCAAAACCTCATCCACTTTGCATTTTGGGGGTTAGGGTGCACAATCTGAAGGGACTTGAGGCCACCACCTATCTAAAGCTAAGCAGGTCTGGTTCTGGTCAGTGCTGGGTGGGCGACCTCCTGGAAACCATATATATGGCAGCCTGGGTTCCATGATGAGAAAAAGGCAGGCTATAAAAAGTAAGGAAAGACATTAAATGTAAAAGAAAGCTCTACAAAATAACTGGATCTGGAGATACATCAATGGCCCCAAGGCAGTTCTAGCATACAACGTGATGAAAGAGGGAGTAAAAAGAGTGCTGAAAGGTCACTGTGGTAGCAGTGAAGGCCTGCTTTCCCTGGTACCTGAGAGCATACAATTCCATTCAACGTGGACACCTGAATCCATGCCCACCTATAGGGAACTGTCTCAATACCTCACTATGTTTCTTCTCCTCCTGGTGGAGGTCAGCTGGTGAAGAGCATCTATTTCCCCCTGTGGCTCAACATTCCTGATGCTAAGATGCTTCAGGCAATTGTGTGGGCTCCCACTGTGTTCTGCCTGCTGCTCATTGGCTTCTTCCTTCAATTTCCCCCTTCTGCAGCCCTGGGCAGAAAATTTAGGCACCTGAGGGAAACTGCATGGCAGCTCCCACCACCAGGGAAAAAGGGATAAGTGAAGCTCTACATCAGGAAGAAGCAGAGACTAAAGAACTACATCAGGATCAGCTGCCCCTCTGGATCCTGCCACCTGAGGTGGTCTCCTCACTTTGCTTCATGGGTGGACTGACCCTAGTCCTGTCTGTGTGTCTAATATTTCCTTGAGGTATGTTTTTACTTCCACTTGAACTTCCAGTGGCACAGAGCCAAGGGCAAAGTCTCAAGTGGTATGGTACCCAACAGTTGCTTATATGCATTTAGATAGTGGGGGGGGGGGGGCTTGAACAATCTTGCAGATGTGAAGGGGGGGGGTTGGTTCAGTTCCCATTTAATGCAAGCCTACCCAATTCACACTATTCTGAATTTCACGATGCTGTTCTACAGCCACTGCCCCCCTTTCTGTAACAGAAAGGCATATATATATATATATATATATATATATATATATATATATATATATATATACACATGTGAAGTATACATAAAATGCAGGTATTTGTGAAATACATCATATTAGAGAAATTATTAAATTAAAATGTTGGTAAATTTTCATAAGGGTTTTTTTTTTTTACTCTACAGCTGTTTGCCACTTTAAAGAAACACTACTCGAATTAAGCCACCACCACCACCAAGCCCAAAGGAGCTAAGAGGAATTTTTGGAACAAACCCACTGTATTTTTAGTACAAAAGGAGAAAAGGTGCTTAAATCGTAAATCCTGTGGAGAGAAGAGTTCCTTTGAAAGTCATAAAGAAAACTAACTGCTTCTTCTTCATTTGCCCTTTCCTTGCTAGGAAATGTATCCTATGACCTAGAAGCCTGGTCTCTTGCACTCACAGCATCTGCCACTGGCACAGAGAACCATTCACTTCCCCCAAATCCTGATGCTTGTCCTTTCCTTCAGAAGGCTTCCTGTTCTATTTACACAGCAGTTGTGGCATTTCCTTCAAACTTACATATGGTTTTCCATCCCTAGATTCTTGAGGGTGAATAAGCCAGCTCAAATTCCTCTCCGCACTTGACTCTCTGTAGATTATTTCCCCAAGGATTCAGTGGAGCTGTCATTTCAACCTGGTTCCTCTTTCTTTCAGGAAAAGAAGCAGCAGCTTCCCACCCATTTCTTCACCAGTGGACGTTTTAAAGAATGTACAGAGCTGTAATGAGGTAACTTAGTATAGTAGGTTTAGAACAGTACAGTTTCTGTTACACAACAAAAGAGATCCATAGGTTATGCAGGGAAGGAATCACTGCTCACCATTCCCAGAGTATCATTCCTTTTCTCATTAAACCTTTGAGCCCATTAGGCCTCAGGGATGAGGAACTTCCAGGTATTGCTGGCCTACAGTTCCTATCATACATCACTATTGGCCATGCTGGTTGGGACTGAATTGGAGTCTAGCAAAATCTAGGGGCCCACGGGTTCCTGATATCTGGTTTTCACACAAATTGGGGAACGCAACAAAGGAAGTTCGGAGGTCACAGAGGGTCTGTTTTCCAAGTTGCACTACAATGCAAACAAGACAGATTTGCTGCAATCCATTATGGTGAACAGAAGAAAAAAGGCCAATGTCTCCCATGTGAGTCTGGATGTTTCTCTTGGGCTGGGGGAGGAGGGGAGATTTAATAAAGGAGCTTGGAGAAGGCCAAAGAAAGCTCGTTTTATCTTAGAAGGCTGTATGATCTCGGAGGGGATATGGTTGTGAGAGGATGTGGTGTGACTATCATGATGGGCCCCTGCACTTCTAAATTTGCTACTACACTACTAGGAAAATGTGTATAGAATGGCGGCCTTAAATATTGTGCTGAAAGTTATCCAACGTGAGATGCAGCCTAAATAAAAGCAAGAAACATTAAAGTTGATTTTGGTTGTATTTGGCTTAGTGGAGCGTGGCTTGGCTTGGGAGATTTGAATTCGGCTTTGGGAGGAAGGTAACTAGAGCTCCTCCTGTAACTGAAAATGCGCTGCTTCATCACAAGGCTTAGCTCCATATGCACACTGAACAAAAGACTGTGAGGGTGGAGTGGGACCGTGATCTTTTGTCTTGAGCAAACCATGTTGAGTGATTAGCACTATTGACTGATGAAGCTTGCTGTGAAACCTGGATAATATCTGGAGAACAGGTCTTTATTTGGCTCCATTTGACTATTTGTACCATTTTGACCGTGGGAGTGGTGAGGAGTTGTTCTCCTGCAACCGCACATACATATATCACTTATCGCCCTCCCACCAGATGTCAAAGAGAACAATAACTACCAGACTTTTAGAAGACATCTGAAGGCAGCCCTATTTAGGGAAGCTTTTAATGTTTGATGCATTACTGTATTTTAATATTTTGTTGGAAGCCGCCCAGCCAGATGGGCAGGGTATAAATAATAATAATAATAATAGTAATAATAATAATAATAATAATAGTAATAATAATAATAATAGTAATAATAATAATAATAATAATAATAATAATAATAATAATAATAATAATAATAATATATTATTATTATTATTATTATTATTATTATTATTATTATTATTATTATTTCACTTCCAGCAAATGACTATTTGAAGAACACTTTCTCGCACCTGCTCCTACGTATATGGCTTTGTGCTTCCAGTGGACGAATATTAGAAGAACTATTTGTTTGCACCAGCTGTGTAATGTAATACTTACCGCATACACAACCGGTATAGTAAAGAGAGAGACATTAGTTCACTCTATGTTTATGAGTATCTCCAGGCTTGGTTAGGCACATTGCACTTTAGTTTGCTTATTGTTTAGTAGGTTTATGAGTTTATATACTTGTAAAAATGTCCTTTATATTCATAAGCCAGTTTTTGGTGTTGCTGGTTTGTTGTATAATAATTGTTGTTACACCTCATACTTTTTGTGTATACTTTCCTAGGTCTGCCTTGTCTCTACCTTATTGAAAAGCCTTTTTTCATCCCATAATTTGAATTTGGTTAATACATGTTATACAATTTTTAAAAAATCAAAATTAATGAAGATATGACTCATTTCAGAATTATTTCTTTTGTTAAGGATGAACAGTTTTAGTGCGGAATATGCTGTTACTTTTCAGAGTTCTTAAACCTGTGGGAAACAGCTTGCACACCTAGAAAGATACTTTGCCCCTTCTGTAATCGCCCACATAATCTTATTTCTGGTGCCACCACTGCCTCTGACATCCAATTTTGGACTGAGGGTTAGACATATGAATAAAATGTAGATACCCCACCCAAGCCTCCCTACAACTTGCTCTTTTTAGCTTCTGGAAGATCAAACAGCAATTTTTCGATCCAAGGAATTTCTTAATGCAGATGCTGGCTGCACGGAGAACTTATTTGGTCAAGAAATGGAAGAGATTGCAGGACTTAAATACGTGGTCTCTGGTTATTAAAGAGAAAATAACTCACAACATACACATTTCTAAGGGTAAGGGAGACCCAGAACATTTAGTGAGATTTAATTTCTTACATGTCAAATTCAGATAAACAAATTGCAAAATTTGGCTTTCATTGTGTGTTTTGCTGATTATATTTTTTTAAAATATTATCTGCTCTCTGTTTATTTGGAAAATATAAACTCTGTATTGTTTGTTTGGTAATTTTGATTATGTTTTTCATTTGTCTGCACTGTTGCACACCACCCTAATCTCTGAATGATGTGAGATTCTAGGTATTTCAGACGCTTTCTCAGAGTTTGATTTCTTTGGAACAAGGGGCAGTGGAGACTTTGGTGTCTTTAGGATGTAGTTTATTTACACATAAAGAACCTGAGCCTATGATGGAGAGGTTTACAGCATTAACACCCCAAGAAGGTATTGCTTCTCCCATAGCCAAAATCAAGCATAGCTCTATCAGGCTTCTGCTTGCCTCTAGCCCAACTCTCTCTCACACACACACCTTCAATTCTGTCTGTTATCTTCCTCAATACCAACAAGATGAGTACCTTTTGACCTCTGGCACAGAGGCATTTTCTTTGCTATTCTAATGACCCATACTTAAGAGGTCATTAACGCACCAAGAAACCAACCTGGCTGTTCCAGTGATTGGCTCCTCCATTGGATGTCAACCCTTGCTGGTTCCAGGAACTGGAAGGGGCTCAGGCATACAGCCCAGCAAATTTATAATACTTTTTAAAGATATTAAAATGTATCAGTTCCACTGTGCAATCTGGCAGCAAAGATTCTGCAAAGGTATGCCTTCTGTTCACCAGTCTTTACTTCCAGAAGATGTTAGAGGAGACTATTTTGAACTGAAGGAGATAAAGTGTAGGTAGACAGCACTATGATGGCCCAAAGAAACCAGGAGCTCAACCAGGAAGAACTGTGCCCCTGTTCACATTCTCTCACTGTATCCCTCAGGCTCCAATGTCAGGTCATTACTTTGCAGGTGACCTGCCATGGCAATTTTGATGTGTGTCAGTTTAAATCAGTTTGAGCCATGGTCCTGCAGGGCAGCCACTGTAATTACTGCAGATTGAAAGTTGACCTTCTGGTTGATGCCACCCCAGAAACAAAGCGTTACAGTTGTGCACGAACAGAATGCTGTCATTAAAGTTAAGTAAAGCAAACCCACCTCTTGACAAAATGGAGAGAAGTCTGAAAAAGTTGCCTTTGGCTTCCAACTTCCGAGAAGTATAACATCTGACCCAGACAGGAGCAACAATGTTAAGGGGAAATTTTATGGGTGTTGCAGCATATATTGTGTTGGGTGGTGTAATGTAGGCTGCCATTTTAGATGGCTTTAAAAGAGGTTTAGATAAAGCAAAGCAGGACAAGGCTGGGCAATTAATGGCTGTGTTCTACCTTCACTGTGGAGGCAATATGCCATTTTCTGGGAATCACAAGGGGGGAGACAGTGTTGCAGTCAGATCCTTCTTATGAGCTTGGCTTAGATGTCTGGCTGGGCATTGTGAAAAGACAATGCTCAACTAAATGGGTCTTGATCCTGATTTAGCGGGGCTCTTATTATGTTCTTATATTTTAGGAGTGGGCAGATTTCAGTCCTTTGTTTTTTTGCTTGGTAGAGCCTCAATATCTACCAACTGGAGCCTGGTACAAAAGCCAGAATTAAATAATTCAGAGCCCAGGAATCTGTGCTAATAACAGAACTGAATGGAGCTCACAAGAGAAACAACTCCTGCCAAGCTTTCTTCATTTCAGTAATATAATTAAGGATGTATTCTGTGTGGAGATCATTTTGCTGTTCATGTTATAAAACAAGTCAGATATCCTTGTGACTGTATTTAGAATGTGGTGCTGAGTTTTGAGGTATGCCATACCTTAAAATGGATATTGCAGAGCTGAAAAAGGTTCAGAAAACCTTTCCTCTGATGGGGAAAGGTTGCAGCAGTTTGGATTTCTTAGTTTAAAGGTACCTAAGTAAGAGGTGCTTGGCATGGAGAAAGTGAATAGAGAGAAGCTTTTCTCCATTTCTTAACACTGGAACTTGTGGATATCCAATGAAGCTGAAAAAGGGTCACTGGTGGGGGTAAAATTTTAAATGTATTATTTTATAGTACATAATAATGAAATGATATTAGCAAACCCATTCAGGGTAGTAAACCAGTTCTGTAGTCTCTGCCTATAATCTTTGAGAATTCTTGGGAAACAGGTAAGATCCTTGCAGACTGCAGGCAGGCAAATGTTGTCTCATTCTTCATAAAGGGAAAAGAAAGATGACACATGTAACTACTGACTGGTCAGCTTGATGTTGACACCAGGAAAAGTCCTAGGACAGATAATTAAACAGTCGGTCTATGAGCACTTAGAAAAAGATGGTGTGATTACTAAGACCAAGAATGAGTTTCTCAACAACAAGTCATGCCAGATTAATCTTATTTCTATTTTTGACAGAGGCATATATTAGGCTAAACACCTTTTCCCCAGGATAACGAGGAACCATTAATGAGTACTCTTTGGGTTTGGTCAGTCAACCAGCTACAAATCCACCTAACCGTTACCTCGTTCTACCCACATTTTACCAGCTTCCTCGTGAGAATATATGGAAGAGAGGTTTGGAAGACAGATCCTTAGTCTCTTGTAGCAGACATATCACAATGGGGATTGTTCCAGGCACATTAAAAGTTGGTTAGGTTTGCATCTGCCCTCACCCATACACATTCCCTACAATATACTTAGGCTATAATAAATCTGAGACACTTAGTTTTATAAAATAAGTGAATATTAAAAACAACTCTCCATCCATTGGCAGTGTGTGTGTGTGTGTGTGTGTGTGTGTGTGTGTGTTCTAAACAACTTAAAAGGAAAAGTACCTGGTTTCCTTACAAAAGGGATCATGCAATATTTGGGTTAGGTGCAGGCTTTAAAATGTCAGTTTTTGAGAGACTGAGTTCACTTGCAGGATCAGCTGAGCTGGGAGCCAGTGCCACATGGCTCCTTCTTCCAGGAAGCACAAAGAAAACAAGCAAAAGTGGAGGAGCAGAGGCTGCTATGAGCCTTCCAAGCCACACCTACTCAGGGCTCAGGTTAACCCAGGCATCCCCAACCTTAGTCCCCCCAGATGTTTTGGACTACAATTCCCATCATCCCTGACCACTGGTCCTGTTAGCTAGGGATCATGGGAGTTGTAGGCCAAAACATCTGGAGGGCTGCCGGTTGGGGATGCCTGAGTTAACCCTTTCATGCATGCCAGTGTGAGTCAGTAACTGTATATTACAACAGAAAGAACAAAGGGTCTCATTACACCTTAAGCCAGAGCTGGGGAATATCAGACCTAGGCCCCATATGCAGCCCTCTAAGCCTCTATTTGTGGCCCTCAGGACTCTCCTTAGGCCACATCCCCTCAGCAATCCTGCTCCACATTCTCCTCATGTGCATTGGCCTAGCCAATGATGAAAAGATTTTTGTTTGTATAGAAACCACTGGTTTGTGTCTGGTCAGAATGTAGCCTACTGTTCAAAGCTAAGAGTCACATATATTGCTCTACCCAGTTTTAGCTCTGCCCCCCACCAACCACTGCTATCCAGCCCCCAGAGTGTTCCCTGGAAGGTAGCACTTGGGCTGAAAAAGGTTTTCTATCCTTGCCTTGACTGTAGAATGGCAATGGCATTTGTGCACTAGGATCCTTTTTGTCAGAAATGGGCACTGATCCACAGTGGCTTCTGCTGTGTGAAATGTGTTAGGATAAAAGTTGCCCCAAGACTCTGTCATTTTTGCATGCAAGCATTTTCATGAGCCACTCCCCAGTGTGAATATCATTGGATGAAGGAGATTTGTTTTCCACAACTGTCAGTGGAAATGGTGTTGATAGCTTCCTCTGGGCCTCTAGTTACTACAGGACATGTTAAGCTAAGTAAAGGATATGTGTTGTGACTGTCTCTCATCCTCAAGAGAGCCTATTGCAAAGTGCCCTTGATGCATGACGATTCCCTAAATATTATGTCAGAATACCTCAAAGCAATTCTGAAGAAACAAGCACTAATCTTCCTCTAAGAGTAAACCAGATGATCACATAAAACAGCTTAACTCAGTGTGGATCTTCAGTAATGTGATGCGTAGAGGCTTATTCCTTAAAGGAAATACTGCTGGCAGCTTTTCCATATAGAATTGTAATTGGACTTCCCCATAGCCAGGTGAACTGTGTTGGACTTGATCATTACTTATCTAGGGCTTCAGTGACCCACTGTTCTTCAGACCCCAGCACAAGCAACCTACTCTTATTTTGTGCCATAGTAAGTTCATAACAAGGGACGTGGGTGGCGCTGTGGGTAAAACCTCAGTGCCTAGGACTTGCCGATCGTATGGTCGGTGGTTCGAATCCCCACGGCGGGGTGAGCTCCTGTCTTTCAGTCCCAGCTCCTGCCCACCTAGCAGTTTGAAAACACCCCTAAGTGCAAGTAGATAAATAGGTACCGCTTTATAGCGGGAAGGTAAACGGGGTTTCCGTGTGCTGCGCTGGTGCTGGCTCGCCAGAGCAGCTTTGTCACGCTGGCCATGTGACCCGGAAGTGTCTCCGGACAGCGCTGGCCCCCGGCCTCTTAAGTGAGATGAGCGCACAACCCTAGAGTCGGACACGACTGGCCTGTACGGGCAGGGGTACCTTTACCTTAAGTTCATAACAACATCAGAAGTGTCCTGCTGGGCCATTTAGTCCAGCATCCTGTTCCCACAGTGTTCTCATCCAGATGCCTATACGAAGCATATAAAAGAGCATAAGTGCAAAAGCATGCTCTCACTTGTGCTGCTTATGGTTGCTATTGGTTCTGTGTGTGGCTGCCCCATGTGTTGGACCACTGAATTACAGGTAGCATCGTTTTACATACAGTGATACCTTGGGTTAAGAATTTCATTCTGGAGGTCCGTTCTTAACCTGAAACCGTGCTTAACCTGAGGTACCAATTTAGCTATTGGGGCCTTCCACTGCCGCCGCACGATTTCTGTTCTCATCCTGAAGCAAAGTCCTTAACCCGAGGAACTATTTCTGGGTTAGTGGAGTCTGTAACCTGTGTAATCCCAGATGGAAGAACAAAAGTAATATTAACCTGCATTGTGGTGATCAAAGTGAAACAGAAGTGTTCTTGATAGATGTAGTGAGCAAAGCCCTGGTGTAGTTCTGAGTTAAATAATAACTAAAAGAGGAGAATAAAATAACCATAACGAAGAACCAGGTGTGTATAATGTTGGCTTTACATCCAAGTTTTTCTTTTACTTCATTGGCCTGAGTGCGGATGTTTCCCCTTACCATCTAGCAGGAATTACATCTCCTTATTCAACTACAGTGGTACCTAAGGTTACATATGTTTCAGGTTACAGACCCACTAACCAAGAAATAGTGCTTCAGGTTAAGAACTTTGCTTCAGGATAAGAACAGAAATCGTGCTCCCGCGGCGCAGTGGCAGCAGGAAGCCCCCATTAGCTAAAGTGGTGTTTCAGGTTAAGAACGGACCTCCGGAATGAATTAAATACTTAACCCGAGGTACCACTGTATATTCAGAGTGTGTTCTACTACGATTCTGAAGTTCAAGAGGTATACTGATCTCAGCTTTAAATGGCTCTTCTGGGCACAATAATAGACTCTGATGTTTTGTCCTCTGTATTGCTACTTCTAGGAACAGCATGGATTAAAACTCTTAACAGATCATGTATGTGTTTCACTCCTCTACTCTTATCTTATTTGGGGGTACAACCCGAATCAGCTGAGTCTGAGGGCCAATGTCATTATATGCCCTTTAGTGGTGATCAAGTGCTAGACTTTACAAATTACCTCCTACAGCTAGGTGAAGTCCTGCCAATGTACCTTCCAGATGTTGTGGACTACCGCTCCCATAATCCCTGATTGTTGGTCATGCCAAATGGGGCTGCTGGGAATTAAGGTCCAAAAACATAAGGTATTTTATAGAATATTTATTATGGATTGTTTTCTATGGTACATTGTGTGTATGTGTGCCAACCCCCTTTTTCTTGTTGGGCTCAAACTCCCCAGAGTACAGGATGAAATCCTAAGGAACCCATCTTTGATTAGTGTTGTACTCCAGCATCTGCCTGATGCACCTCAGTAAAAGCAAGGCTGGGTGCACAGTGTGTGTAATTTAAAAAAAATAAAATATTTAAGAGCAACTTTTAATTTTGCTCAGAGGTGGTACTGAACATAAGAATGATCTCTAGGTATTTTTTAGTATGTAAAATAAGCAGATTTCAGTTTTACATTCTAATGCCAAAAGACAAATCCAGAATGTGTTGGGTTTTTTTTAGTCAAAGTGCTTCTCATCATCTGCATTCTGTTTCTGTTTGGCAAGACAGAATATTACTTCTACTCATTTATTTTAACATTTTCCGTTCTTGGTAATTTATTGGAGGTGTACAAAATTCATACCTCTTTCTTTCTTTCTTTCTTTCTTTCTTTCTTTCTTTCTTTCTTTCTTTCTTTCTATGGTAACCTTGTCAAAGTGATTTGTCATAATTTTGGAATTCTTACAGGAGCCTTTATAACATCTAGAACCAATTGCTACCATAGCCCTTTTCATATGCATGCAGGGCAAATGCATGTTAACTGAGGAGCGGGGCTATGATTTTACCCAGCCCCCAATTCCACAACTGCTTCCTGGGACAATTGCATATTGCATGCCTTTGTTAGTCTATGTAAGTTCCTGCACATGCAGGGGCTCCATGTGCTGGTACTTTCTGTTATATTCTTGGGTTTATATGGACTTAGCATGGCACACTGATTGTGGAGAGGAAAACTGGAAAACCTTAACGGATGTCCCGCCTCATGCCATTCTATTCTAAATATGGACAGCTCTGTCAATTTTGTTTTCTATTAGTATCAAGTATCAAACTTTATTTCGGTCACAGACCAGCATAAGATAAAACATAGATAAACTGAACACATAAGACTTAAAACAGGTAATGGATTAAAACTAGTAATTAAAAGGTGATTATATCATACATACTTAAAAAGCTAGAAACAGGGTCAAACACCTAAAAGCTACTATAAAGGAGGGAGCGTGAAGGAGCACAGGTCTTGCATTTCAGGCCCAGTTTGTGGCACAAACCATCCTTCAACGAATATCCATCATGGCAGCGCAGAATCTAGCAACATGTATGTAACATCTGGGTTTTTATCTTCAAGTAGCAGGGAGGTATAAAGTTGTTCTGCGCAACCAAGGAATTTACGATATGTAGTATAGGCAAGATGAACCTAGATGGTTTCTATCATTTATCCAGAGTTACGTTTGGCTCATCCCATTTCCACATATGTTTGCCCCTGCAAAAAAAGCAGTTTGTATGAACTTCTGTATGTATTTCTGCTTACATTTCTGTAAACAGACATATTTGTGTGTGTGCAAATTTCCTTCTTATATCCATATCTGCAAGCAATATTTTTTTTTTGCATCTTATTTTCACTCATATGCACATTTTTGCATGTGCTCATATACTAATATATCCATGGCCAAAAGTCAGGGACATTTGACTAAAAACATCTCATTTGTGCTGAGTAGTCTACACTGTAGCTCCCCAGGATTTCAGATGGGAGTCTTTCCCAACACTGTCACAAGATGCTGGGGATTGAACCTGGTATCTTTCTCATGGAAAGCACCGGCTCTGCTCTCTGAAAAGCAATTTGTCTACCAAACATATGCCATCACACTGGGTAAACTGAGCATGTGGGGAGATAGGTAACCCCAATGCAGAAACACAAAGCCCTAAATTAGAGAAATCTGGACATACACTGTCTCAATGACTGGATAATGTTGTGATATCTAAATACAATTACCAAATTAACCATCTGCATGGTGTGCAGAACTCTGCAACAAAATTTTGCTAGCCTTATTAGAAACCCTTTCTACTTCTCTTTAAATTTCTCAAACATTTCACTGAAGCCCAAAGTCTAAATTTGCTGAGGGCAATTTTTTTACCAACTCTCTTGCAAAGGACAAATTGACATGCCCTAATGGAATTATTCTTTCTAACCTTCACATTCACTAATCCAATTTATTTTTTATTGCATTTATATATGCTATCTGTCCTCAAGGCAGTGTATGTGGTTCTCCCCCATCCCTTCATCTTACTTGCACAACAAACCTATGAGGTAGGTTAAGCTGTGAGACTAGCCCAAGACCACCCAGTTGAATGGCTGAATAGAGATTTTAACCCTTGTCTCCCAGGTCTGGGTCTAACACTCTAACCACTGCACTACACTGGCTCCAATTCTATTGCTTAGTCTGAAGCTGTGATTTCTCCTTGACCCCCTTCTCTCTCTTCACATTTACAATGAGGCAGCAATAAAACTGAATACACAAGATTACCCTGACTTCTTGTCCTCTATTCAAGGCCAAATACTTATCTCGTCTAGTATGTTGCTTCCAGCTACAGAGGATGCTTGAGTGAAACTCAGCAGTCAACATGGCCACTGGTGTGATACTTTCTACATGTACTGTAGATCAAAAGGCGTGAACTGCTTGCTAATGTTTCAGTGTGAAATTTCTACTGAGGAAAGCTATGCCTGATCAAAGGTACAGAGGGGAAGCAGTCCTTGCTGGTTTGCTGGCTTTGAAAACAACAATGGGGGACTTTTTAAAAAAGAAAATGGTCCATTGCAGCCTCTGAGCAAAAAAAAAAAGTCATTGTTTTTGTGCTCAGTGTATATTTGGTACATGTCACTGTACCTCCCAACAGAGCCATAAAGCAGATGATTGTACAACTTTAAAGCAAAATCAGTCAATGAAATCAAGTGCCTTCCCCTCTTTGAACTCAATCTGGCTCATTCCGTTTTATCTTTCTAACATCACTTCCTTACAAGATGGTGTTGTTCATTATACTTGCATAAGGCCCAACTCATTCAGCACCCTCTTTTCACAATGGCCTGCAAGATACCTAAGGAAAGATCATAAGAAGGATCTGAGTGCATCAGTGATCTCCCCATTTGTGATTCCCAGCAAATGGCATATTGTAGAGGTAGAACATAGCGATCAGTCTTGGCCTACATGAATTTATCTACATCACCTAATGCATTGTATGCTGCAGCAACCAGGAATTTTTCACTTTGCCTTTTCCTCCCTCTCTGGGGTAATTATTGTACTTTTCCAGAGTTAGAAGCCAAATACAACCTTTTCAGACTTGTCTCCATTTTGTCAGGAGGTATTCCTGCTTTATTTGATTTCTCAGCATTATGTTCTCGTCCAACTACAATGCTTTGTTTCTGGTGTGGCATCAAGCAAAAGTTCAGCTTTCAAGTTCTCATGGTTCTTCCCCTCAATCAAAATCTCCACCTTTCACGCTGCAGGGACCGTCCTCAGGATCAGACTCCTCTGTGGTCTAGAATCCCCATACCCCAGCCCACTAAGATATCTCCCTAAATCACACTCCTCCACTTTCCTGATCCTCTCCCACCCATCCTCATCTAACTGTGCTCTCCATGGTGCCTCCATGGGGCTTATGACAATGTATAAAAAGGTAAAGGTACCCATGACCATTAGGTGCAGTCGCAGACGACTCTGGGGTTGCACGCTCATCTCACTCTATAGGCCGAGGGAGCCGGCGTTTGTCCACAGACAGTTTCCAGGTCATGTGGCCAGCATGACTAAGCTGCTTCTGGTGAAACCAGAGCAGTGCATGGAAACGCTGTTTACCTTCTTGCCAGAGCGAGACCTATTTATCTACTTGCACTTGACGTGCTTTTGAACTGCTAGGTGGGCAGGAGCTGGGACTGAACAATGGGAGCTCACCCCATCATAGGGATTCAAACTGCCAGCCTTCTGATCGGCAAGCCCTAGGCTCTGTGGTTTAGACCACAGCGCCACCCGCGTCCCTATGACAATGATTACTGGATGTTTTGTAAGACACTAATATTTGACACTGTCACGTCACACAGAATGAGTTAGTCATAAATTTGTAAAAGCCACTCCATTCATTTCTAGTTCTCTCATAAGATGAAGAAGACATTTAGTTCATGGAGAACTAATGCAGTAAAAGACTTTGGTGAGGAACTCGTCTGACACAGTGATTATAGCTGCTATAATTAAGTTTCTGGTCATGTTGAATTGAATATGGAGTATAGCAACCCAGACAGTCATGTTGCAACTCTGAACCGTTTAGGGATTTGTTTTTTGTTTTTCTAATATTAGTCTGGTTAGTTTCAATAAAATCCAATTCCACTGAGTTGAACAGGAAATTGTATTGTTGTTTGTCTCCTTTTTCCCTTCTAAAATTGGATACATTTTGTGTGTTGTATTTGATTTAGGGGAAAACAAGATTAGGCCTCTTAATACATGCAAGAGAACACAAATTGGGTCTAATGGTACAATGGAAAATATGCATCACTTCGTCCCAGATCGAAATATGATTAATTGAATGGCAGCCTTCACCTTAATAGGTGGAACCTGTTTGTGACAGGCCTAGAGCTGAAGGTGATCTGTGAAATTGCAAGTATAAGGTGTACTTGAGCATATGCATAGCATAGCACAATAAGCAAAAGCTCATCTCCACCTCAGGACTAGGTCAAGTTTAAAGCCTGGTTCTGTAAGAAAATGTAGCAAGAGCCATATTTCATTCTGCTGACGTTGATATATGGCATGGCTCCAGGCGAACTCTTTGAGTTGTCAACCTCAATTGCTGTCTTTTAAAATTTATTTTAAAATTTAACTCTCTCCCTTCAAAAGTACTTCAGATACCAGTGGATCTGAAGGTTGGATGACAGTATTTTCCTATATTTGTGGCACACACCGTGTGTGCAAATAAATACTATCCAATGATTAATTTCAAGACAATATTCCAGCCAGGACAAAATAGTCTGGGTACAAAGCATGGCCTATGGGAGAATTCTGTGGGCCATATAGAGAGGCACATCTGACCCCTAGTCCTGGGGCCAGGGACAGTGATTCATGGAGTCTTGTGCTTCCCGTGAAGGAAGAGCCAGGACTGGAGGGAGGGGAACTGTCTGAGCTTATGAAGAGATGGGACAGAAACAGGACATGGAACAGAAGCCAAGGCTGGAGGAAGGGCAGAACAGACCAGGAGTGGAGGAAAAGATGCTGTCTGAGAGGTGGTTCGCTTCCTCCGCTGTCCCCCAGGACCATGAGGGGCTTGAACACAAAGACACAGGGGCAACTTCCACATAGGAGAAGTTGCAGGTTGCTAGTGTGCGTCCTCCGTTTGGATGGAGGGATGGTCATGCTATTGCTTCAACAGCCTGGGTTCAGCACAAGACTAGGAAGGGAATACCAGCTACTTGGTCACCAGAAATGTGTGTGCATGTTCTGTGCACTTTAGGAGCTACCATATGTGCTCTGTCAATAAAAAAATAACTACCTGCCATTTGTCCTCCTTGCATTAGGTGCGCTCAGGTCCTTCTTCTGCAAATTAGAACACATGGCCATCCTATCAGACTCTAGTAAAATGCCATTCAGCTTCTATACCGGTGTAATAGAATGGCCATGCAAATAGCCTCAATTCCATGTTTTTCTCACACTGCCTTTTCTTTTTTTGGATTGTGTTTATTTTTTTAAAAAAGGGAGTTGCCTTGACTGCTGCAGCAGATAGTAGTATCTAAACATGGCAAGCACACAAGATATGCCCTATCCACAATAACTCCACAGGTTGACTTTGCAGACCATAGGTAGACAAACAGTTTGAACCTTAACTGGATTATTAGAATAACAAAGGGCTGCTGCAAATCTGATCAGGCCACAAAATATTTTCAATTTCCCTCAGCAACAATTAACTGTGGCTCCCCCTCCCCACTTCTTTTGGCACTATGAGCACAGCTTCCAACTCTGCACAGTTTTCTGCTGGAGAGGAGTAGGTGTTCTTGGCGGATGACTGCAGCAAATTAGTCTTTAATGACACTTATGGAAGGGAGCACATGAGGAGGGATGTATCCATGCTTCTGTGCTCCAGTGCTTGAGAAAGTGAATGAAGCAAGCCACGGAACAGCATGGGGAGTGATCAACCTTGGAGATGGCCATCACACCAGCCAAGGAAACTCATTTTGAGCAGCATGATAAAGGCCAGTGACTGTCTGTCAGAAAGGGACCCGATCAAATTTGATGTGGACTCCTGTGAAAAATTTTTTGACAACGTGCTATAAAATTGCTGTTCCAACTGCCTTGCAATTGGATTGATAACTGAGTAGAATGTTATAAGGAAAGGACTGTGATGCAAACTAATTTAAACTTCAGTGTTTTGTCAGTGGAAAAATCCTTTATTACAGTATCATTCATTCCTCAGTTTCTTTCTTTTTCTATTGCTGAGTTGATACTATAGTCCAAGTCCTAGGCACAAACATAATGTTACTAGTGTGGTAACATTTGGTTGTTCCATTCCATGGCCATCTCTCATCAAGTAAGAAAGAAGCTTAGTACAGAGAAGACTCTCAGGAATTATTGGACTATAGTTCCCATCATTCCCAGCCAGCATGGTCAATAATCAGGGATGATCAGAGCTGCAGTCCAGAAGCACCTGGAGTTCAGTTTTCCACTTCTGAGATACAGCATGAAGAAGGAAACAGGCCATGAGGATGCAGCATGACAACATCTGCCTCCCTCATCCATGATAGGACGCATCCTAGGCACCAACTATATAAGTCTACATTCAAGCTCAGTTTAGGACCCATCTCCAATATACATTTAAAGCAATATCATGCCACTTTAAACTGTCCCCAAATTCATTTTAAAAACCACACACAAATAAATAAGATTTCATTAAAGTTTTTTCATAATACAATAACATAAAAGGAACTAATCTAAATAAAAACAAAAACACACACAGAGAGAAACACAAAGTCCTCTCTCAAAGAGTGGTGGACCCTCCCAGCTCTCAGCTGGGAGCTTTCCTTTTATTTTCCTCTTTGTTCTGCCTTTCTTCTTAAAACCAGACAGTAAAGGTAAAGGTAAAGGGACCCCTGAACATTAGGTCCAGTTGTGACCAACTCTGGGGTTGCAGCGCTCATCTCGCTTTACTGGCCAAGGGAGCCGGCGTACAGCTTCCGGGTCATGTGGCCAGCATGACTAAGCCACTTCTGGCGAACCAGAGCAGCGCACGCAAACGCTGTTTACCTTCTCGCCGGAGCGGTACCTATTTATCTACTTGCACTTGACATGCTTTCGAACTGCTAGGTTGGCAGGAGCAGGGACTGAGCAACGGGAGCTCACCAAATGTAAATTTCCACCAGCAGACAGAGAAAGCTCTTTCAGTTGTAAATTATTACTGTCTCAGGGATAATTAAAAAGGGATGCCTTTTGCAGATTCGCATCAGGGCTCTTATGTTGGGCAAGTTGTTAATTCTTCCGTTAATAGGTTGCTCACCTCTATCAGGGTTCCAAGGAGGTGACAGCTTCTCAGTCTCCCGATGTAAAAAACAGATTAAGCCCCTGTTCACTCTTATCTCCAGAGTGAATTTGATAGCCAAGATTTATGCCTGGCTATTATCAGTCACCACATATTTATTTCAGTCAGCAGCCTACCAACAAAAGATGCTTAGTCTGCCATGTTCCTCCTCTGGAAGTCCCCCAAAGTAGTTTGTTAAGGGCACAGAAAGCAGTTAGGAGACCCCTCTTGCCCTTACAGAACTGTAACTCCTATAGTTCCTTGGGAAGAGATTCTCTGCTAACCCATTCTGAGTATTGTAGCTCTCTGATGTGGAATAGGGGTGTCCCAACAAGTCTCAGCATCCTAACCAAACTTAGGCTCCCAATCCTAACCACATTTATTGAGAAGTGGGTTCTATTAAATTAAGTAGGACTTAACTTCCATGTAGTTAGGATTAGAATTGAAATCTTAGCTCTCCCACAGACTTTGCAATTCTCCAAATGTTGCAACACTGCTCTCAACAGTTTCGGTGTCTTGAATTACCAATTGAAAGCAACATTTTGAAATGCTTAACTTGAGAGCAGATGATAGACATTTAAAAGTTTTTTTATTATTAATGTGGAAACAGAATTGAATACTAGGTGAAAATATGTCAAAGTGACAGAAACTAAAAATAGACATTTGTCCATTCTGAGCCAGGAAATGGCTTCCCAGTTGAACAGCATTTCCTGCGCATGCTCCTAATTACTTTCCCCATGCCATGGTGCTTGTCTCTGTTTTGAAAGAAGCTCATTTAGCTGTTCTACTAAATACATTCCTAGTTGAGCAATGTTTGGTTAAAAAAGAAAGCAGTAGCTATCTGCCATCATAAATAATTTACAGGAGAGAGATGAGAGAGAGAAAAGCTGGCTCATTTCCATAGGATTCCCATATCATTGCATGAGAGTGGGATGAGAGGAAACTGCTGATGTCCATTTTTGTCTTCTTTTTAACAACAGACACTTGTTTAGGTTGTTGTTGTTTTTTCCAAAAAAATATACTCTGCATTGTATTAAAACAGACTTTCTTTTTCACTTATGCAGCACCAGAAGGATGCTGAATTAGCTAAAAGAAGGATATTCCTAGCAATTGCTTAGCATGCAAAAATAAGGCAGAACAGCTGGACAAACAAGTTTGATGTATGGAGTTATAGAACACAAAGGGGGGGGGAGAGATGACCAAGCAAAAGTTAGAAAGTGGGAGGCACCAAGTGCTATCTTAGAGGAAGAGCCATAGCTCAATGGTACATCATCTTCTTTGCATGCAGAAGGTCCCAGGTTCAAGGTAGGGCTGGGAGAAAATTCTGGTCTGAAATATTGGAAAGCTGCTGCTGGCCAGCATAGAAAATACAGATGGGTATATTTCATTTTCTCATTTTTCAAACCTCAGGTTCAGTTCTCCACATTGCCACATCAGTTTGTGATAATGATGATCATCATCATTATGTCATCATCTTTATTATTATTTAAAAATCTGCAATAATTACAATAAAAATAGCACAGCACCAGCCCTCTCATTAAGAGCTGTCAGTTCTCCAAAGCCTGTTGAAACAAGAAGATCTTCATGGAATGACAGCAAGGGGTGACACATTCTAGCTTCTCCAGGGAGAGAACTCCAGAATCTGGGGGCAGCCACTGAGAATGCCCTTTCCCATGTCACTACCAAGTTTGCCTGTGAGGGTGACAGGACCAAGAAAAGAGCCTTCCCCAAATATCTTGAAACCTGAGTAGGTTCATACAGTCTTTTAGAGAGCTTGGACCACTGTAAAACAGTGCCTTCACGTTCCATCCCAGCAAGGAAGCCCAGAAGGATACCATGGTTGATGGTACTGAAAGCTGCCAGGAGGTCCAGCAGAACCAACAGGGACACATTCCACTTGTCCAGTTCCCAGCATTAAGTCATCCAGGAAGGCAACCAAAGCCTGTGAGTTTATCACCAGGTAGTGATCTGACTGACAATGTAACTAAAGGGAATCCCTCTACTTTAAGATCACCATCATCTAATCCAGCACAGAAAATAAAGCCCAGAGTGTGCTCTGCAGCATGGATAGGGCCAAAAATTGCTTTGGACAGACCCATGGTTGTTGTGGCAGACATGAAATCCCGAGTCACCCCTGGCAGGGTAGCCTCAACATGAATGTTAAAGGCCCCCAGCACAACAAGTAGAGGGACTCCAGCACCAACCCCAAGCTAGCCCAGGAAGGTGGGTGGTACACTAACAGGATCCCGAGTCTTTCCTGGGTACTTGTTTTCAGATCCATGCACAAACCCAGCAGAGCGCAGGAGAGGACACCTGTTGAGGGGGATGTAACAATGGTAGACACTGCAACTCCACACCCCAGACCTTGCCTGCTGCTGTACAGAAAATCCCAGAGGGCAAATCTGAGAGAGATTACCCCCTCCCCACCACCACCATCACCAAGCAGTTTCATCAAACCAGGTTTCTGCAATACAAGCCAGCTCAGCATGTTCTTCCAGAACCAAGTCCTGGATAGCTGTTCTTTTGCCATTCACTGACCTGGCATTCAACTTGGTGGACTGATGCTAAGACTTTCCTGGCTATTTGAATAGGGGGAGAATATGGGTGCAACCAGACCCTCTTGTTGTGCCTCCTTTGATGATAATGGTACTGTTGCCCCACTCCATATCTCCCTCTGCCCTCTACAACTCCTCTCCTCCTTTGGAGTCACATCCCACTTATTTCCAATCATTTTTTCCTAATATGACATGTTTGCACAGTATTTTTCCTAACATAATCATTATGTGTGTGTGCATTTTATAACAAAAGTATTTTCTTCCCCCAATACTTTGATTATTATTATTTCTGAAAGCATTTGTGGTTGGATAGCTTCATAGCACAATTTGGACAAGTGCACATTTCAAAGGAGAGCTGTGTTTCAGTTTGCATATTTGTTCCAGAAGTGTGAATTAGGTTGGTTCACAAGAATATTTATTACTCATTTCTATACTACCACTAGTACCATAGCTACAGATCTGAGAGTACTAAACTGCCTCAGGATCAGACCAAGTCATTTTGGCTTTTTTTGGTTATTTTGCCTATATCCCATCTTTTCTCTAAGGAGCTTGAGGAGGCATTCATAGTTCTCCCCCTCGGCATATTATTATCCCAACAAGGAAAGCTGTCTGTCTTTGCAAGTATGGCCCTTCCTTGTGGCAAGGAAACCATGCATGCACATGTGGACATGCAAGCACACACATTACAGTATCATAGGAAGCACCTTATACTGAGTCTGATCACTGGTCCATATAATTCAGTGATGTCTACACTGACTGGCATCAATCTCCAGGGATTCAGGAAGGGGTCTCTTCCAACACTACCCAGGAAATGGGGAATTCCTGCATGGAAAGCAGAAAGCTATGGCTTTATAATCTCATTTTGACACAACCCCAGTAGGCCCATGGAAGCAACTGTCCTAATTATACAAGGGTACATAGGAAGCTGCTTTAAATTGAGTAGGACAATTGGCCTATCTAGCTCAGTGCTGTCCATTCTGATTGGTAATAGCTCTCCAAGCGAGGACATCCCCAGCCCTACTTGGAGATGCCATGGACCTGCTGCATTGTTAAACTATGGAAGTCACTCCTACAGGAGGCTATGATGGCCACCAGCTTGGGTGGCTTTCAAAGGAAATTGGATGAATTGATGGAAGAAAAAGCTATTAATGTCTACCAGCCACAATGTTTCTGAATGCCAGTTGCTGAAAATCACAGGTAGGCAGAGTGCTGTTGTACTCATGTCCTGCAGGTTTCCCACAGGAATCTGGCTGGCCACTTTGAGAACAGGATGCTGGACCAGGTGGGCCACTGGTCTGATCCAGCAGGTTCTTCTTATGTTCTTCTGCATAAGTAGATGCTCTATCACTGAGCCATAGTGAGTGTGTGTGTGTGTGTGTGTGTGTGTGTGCAGGGGAATCAAATATCTACCCATTAAAAATCCATGAAGGCAAAAAAGAAGAAACAAGCACCTAAATAAACATGAAAGATGTTACATTTGCTGTTTCCGAAGTTGTGGTTGGCCGTGGAAATAAAAACATATTATTTCTTTTTATCGGCGGGAGGAGACTGGCGAGCCCATTAGACTGCAGACAGCTGAATACCAGCAACAAACCTAATAGGATGAATCAGCTTTAACAACCTCCCTCACGTTGATTCCTTCCAGTGAGTTAAGCAATTTGAACTGCTGCCCCAGCATCTTGGCTGCTAGCATTTAATTTGAGATAAAAACACATGCGTAAACATCCTGTTAACTGATGTAGACTTAAAACTTCACCACCACCACAACAAAAAAGAACCATTGCAATTTCAATGAGTGGGCTGCTTGTTAATTCCAGACAAAAATAGGTTTGTTTGTTTGTTTGTTTGTTTGTTTGTTTGTTTGTTGTGGTACATATCTTGCGGTATTTCCCCCCAAGTACTTCAAAGTCATGGTGTAGGGATTTTTTTTTTCAAGCCAGCAAGACTAAAAAACAAGGCTATAATTTCAATGTCATTTCAAGGTGATTCCCTGATTGTTATGACTGTCCTGTGCCAGTAGAGGTGACTCTAATTCCCCATATCATGATCCAAAAGGATTTTAAATGGCAGAGCTGGGAAATTCCTCTTTCTATATCTATGAAGACTGTTTTCATTTAGAGTGGACAGAACTAGGGCAACAGATGGATCAGTGGTCTGATTGAACCTATATGCATAAGAAGAGCACTGCTGGACCAGACGAAAGGCCAGTGATCTGATCTAGCAGCTCCCTGTAACTGCCAATCAGCAGGCATCTTTGAAGGTGCATCTTCAAAGGATGTTGCTGTAGTTGATGACTGTGGGTGCAGTAACCTCCTTTGAACTTTGATAACTGACCATCACATGACATTATCCTGTCAAAGTTGGCCTGTAGGGGATGAGGATTTGTTCCACTGACCAGATGCAGTTCCTTCTTGCTTGCATAGTGTCTTCCACTACATTTGAGGCAGCAGGCTGGTTTAGGAGTGTGCAAGACTTTAGTATACACAGCTCCGTCCTCCAACAGGGGGAATGGCCAGGAGAGCTTAAGATCATCTTGCATTCATCTTGCATTAATTGACAATGTTCTTAACAACTTGGGTCCATGAAAGCTCAAGGGCCACCCAATAATGTAGTGCCAAATTCAGAAGTACAGAACAGTAACTTCACATTTCACAGAGCCAAGCCCCTCACAGCCACATTCATTTTAAGATTCTACACTAATCTTATCATTATACAATAATAGTATTAAGGGACCCATTGCAATGATCAGTGCAGATCTCAGTGTGCTGCCTTTCAGTTGGATCTACCATTTTCTGCGCATGCACATGGGCAAATTATTTGGAGTGCTCCAGTATCTTCTTTCAGAGTGACTTCAGTTGTGTTTTCCATGAAGTATCGGTGGGGGAGACTTGAATAAAATATTGAGGGGGGGGGCAGGGCTCCCTGCCCTGCATAATCATTCACAAGACACGGAAAACACACACCATTTGAATGGTAATGTCCATCAGTTTGGTGTTTGTGTGGCCCCTCAAATATTTTATTGGGGGACTGAAGGGAGCTCAGTCCATAGAAGTTGGCTCCTAGGGTGAAGTTCCATTGCACATAGCAGAACTTGCACACCATTCTCTTGAAACTGAAACTCCTTGTGTTTTCTGTGCTCCTAAATGCTTGCCTTTGGAGCATGCAGTCATGGGAAAAAACTCCCCCTTCATGCCGATTGGCAGCTTTAAGATGTGGGAGGCAAGGACCCTGCTGCAGAAACAGTAATGAGTCTTTGATCAACCCTGAGCACCACACCACTGTTACTGCCTATTCTCTTATATCCCTGCCTAATCCTCCATGGATCGTATCCACCTAGAGCCATGTATTCAGTACAGTGTGTAGACAGGCCCTTTCCCTGTTGAACATTTGGCTCCTACTGACTTCTTCTTCTTCTTCTTCTTTTTCTTGGCGTTTTAACTGAATTCTAATTTTAAGTTTTACCTCATTTTTAAAATTATTTTCTGTTTATTGAGTATCCTGTATACCACTTTGAGATTTTATTATTTAGTAAATTTATATATTGCCCTTCATCGCAAGATCTCAGAGATGATGGTAATTGAACAGAGCATATGTTGCCTGAATAAACAAAAGGAACTACTTAGTCGACAAAAGAGCTGCTAGCATCACTCCTGGCCTCCACCACTTGCTGCCTAAATCCTTTGCCTATTTTGCCTAACAATACTATGCTTTCTCAGCAGAGTGAATGTCTGAAATGGGCTAGTACAAAGCAGCCTGATGTGTCCATGCGAGCAAGACCACAGATGGTTAAATATTTCAGTTCTGCAATAATTTATCTGGAGAATCTGCTCACCCCCAGTTTTGCCCCTGCTAGAAGACACTTGACTCTCTCCTACTCTTGTATAATGTAAATGAATGGAAATGATGGGGATGGTCACAACATTTATACTGCTTTGCTTTTCCAGTTGAACTCTCTTCTCGGTGTCACAATATTGGCACAATCCACTCAAAGTTAAGCACTTTCATTCCCCACGGATCTTCGTGGATGAGTTAAATGCGTGCTTGGCAGAACCACATACTGGCCTGCAGCCAGTATTATTTACCCCGTAACAGAATTAAATTGCAGACATAGTAGAAACCCCTTGAGGGTACCAACCGTACCATACAGCTGTTTCCTCTGTATTATTTCTGTCTTGAAATGAATTCTGGAATTTTTAGATCTTGCCTTATTTTCCCGCTGAGGCTGTAACAGAGAGAAGCCAGCTTGAATGCTCATTTCCTACAAAATAAAATAAAAATAAGGATGTCATTCAAATGAAGGGGGGGGGATCCCATTTCAGAGAAGTGGGTTTGGAACAATGGCAAGAGAGGACCAGCTACCTTTTAGCAGGCTTCTTTGACCATAAAGAGAGCAAAATAGCTTTCATTCCTCACATCACAACAAATGTTGTTATTATTACCCTTTAATTTTGCATGTGTTAATGGAGATCATTTCAGCTTATCATCAAATAAAGTTATCTAGAAATTTCCATTAGCATACTTTATTGCATCTGGCCACCAGACATAATTACTATTTTTATTTCGTGCAATTGCAATGGGCAGGCAGAGGGAGGGAAGAGAACCTAGATTCTGCATTCAGCAGATGCTTGCCTGGAACACAATTTCAAGTTTGCACATGAAAAGATGGCTAAAGTGTGCCATGTGGTGATTGGATAAAAAAAAACAAAACAACAGAAACAAAATCCACCTTTGGGGAAGTATTGCATAATTTTGTATTTCCTGTTTGAAAGGCTCACTCACAATGCTGTTGGTCAGCAAGCCCGAGTAAAAGTCCATATGACACACATTACCAAGGTCCTCCGCTGATTTCAGCCAGGTAAATACTCAAGGAAAAGCAGGGCTGGTGGGGCTGGGGTGACCTGGGGAAAGGAAATGTGGATGTAGTTTGGTCAGGGAAGTATTCCAGGAGTCAGAGAGAGAGAGAGAGAGAGAGAGAGAGAGAGAGAGAGAGAGAGAGGCATGGAGGGATGCATATGCCCCACCCACAACCTAACATTCCTCACCTAAAGCAAGGCTCGTTTCATATTATGAATCATTCCCAAATGACGGAGCTTATATTCTGTACTTTCTGTACTTTCCCAGTTTGAAAATTGCCTCCCATCATTTATCACAATCAAAGACCAAAGGTCATGGCTGCCTGAGAGAGCTCTTAAGGTCCCAAGTTCAATCCCTTCCATCTCAAGCAGCTGGGCTGAGAAAGTCCTTTGACCTGGGGAACTACTGCCAGTTATAATGGACAACATCGGGCAAGATGGACTAGCAGACTGACCTGACTTGAGGCAGCTTACAATGTTTGTAGATCATCTGTCCTGGAGGTTGAGGGATTCTGTGGTTTTTCTGAGCAACAATGTCATGTTTCCCATACATGCTTGCCTCTGTCGTCATCATGGATCAATCAAGCTACCATTCAAGTTGGGATTTCAAAGCCCTGGCATGTCTCATCAGTTCACATCTGGGGCCTGGACATTCTGCATCAGAGGGTGTGTGCTTTCCTCCACTAGAGTTTCTAGGGGGCTTCAAATGGGTTTCAGACTGCTTCATTGGATTATATCTGCCTCAGAATAGGGATGAGGAACTTGCCTCCCCCCAGCCCCAATGTTGTTGTTGGACTACAACTTCCATCATTCCTGACCAATGCTTGTGGTAGTTGGGCTAACGGAAGTTGGAATCCAATAGCATATAGAGGGTCACATGTTCCTCATCTCTGGTCTGACAGGGTGAGAGTGCCTAAGGAGTGAAGAAGACACAACTTAACAAAACACAACTGAAGCCAACAAGATGCAAAAAGTTAAGTGCTCATGGGGGATGTCAGAAAGTATAGCCATATTATTAGAGGAGCCTTCCCTAACATGGTGCCCTCCAGTTGTTTAGGACTATACTGTAATTGCCCTCACTCTGGTATAGGAAAGTTGTGGAAGAAGTGTTGGTGCAGACCTAGCAAGTGAGTCACCAATGCTCACTGGGAGGGATGAGGTGCTGGCAAGGCTGGTATGATGCAGTCACACCAGGCAAGCTAGTCTGGCAGTACTGTCAATGAGTTTCTACTGTCCTGCTCTCACTTTCCCCACCCTCTCTCCCTGTCTCCCAGTAGGCAGCAGTGATTCACCTCCTAGAAGGTGAAGTAAGTGCCTATGCCCCACCATGCCTCCTGCTGCAGGCCAGGAATTATTCTGAAGGGGACCAGATTAGCATAGGCTGTGTTAGAGCTTTGAAGATTAGGCAATTTTCCCCCAGCCCCCCCCCCTCAAAAAAACTAATTTAGAAAACTATCGTCAATGAGAGAGGTTTTGGCCCTTGGTTCTCCAGCCTTAATAGTACAAGAGAATGCCAGATGAAAAATGTCGATAGAAGGACATCTAGGGGATATTCAAGAAGGAGCTGGAAGTACACCAAGCAACTACTGCCTTGACATCAGAATGGATTAGCACTGCCACTTCTGCTAATTCCAGTTCACTGTATCATACAGCAAGCTGGAAGGCTATTTATGTAATCAATATGTAATGACAGGTAATGGAAGGATGGCTTGAAATTTAAGCAGCTACAGCCAAGCAAGCAGATCTGCCTTGCTGTGAATACTCATCAGGCAGCACACTAGAAAAGAAACAGAAGTTGGGCAAAAGCAATTTTGCAACAGGCAAAAAGAAAAAAAAGAAAAAAAAGAATTAAGAGTAAATAAAATATCCTCCAGTTTTTATTTTAAGGGAGGAAAGCATTTTCCCAACATGCACAGATCAACCAAAAATTCACTTTTTTTCTGCCCACTGGTCATTGCTCCTCTGGCACGTCCCCCTTCCCATTCTTCTTAGATTGGTAAAATGAATGATCCCAGTAATTCAGGGATCACATGCTGGATGAGGTGACATTATAGTGCTACATAAGCCAATCAGTTTGGGATACATGATTATACCACATCTAAATCAGCTGAGAGGGAGAGAAAGGTCACATCCACACCACACATGTAAAAAATACCGATAACTGTAATTTATGAAGGTTGTGAATAACTGCAGCTTTGTGAAGGGGAACTTCATGAGGAGTTCCTACCATTCTTTGGGGGAAATCATGCACTTGTGGCTATGACCCAAGGGAACAATGTAAATGAATGAGGTTACTTCAGAGATAATTTGGACAGGGGCAAGTGCTTATGGAACATCTTAGATTCTCTCTTTTTAAAAGTGGGCATTCTTTTCAAGTATTGTATCTACCGCCGCTAAACAGATGCCCTTTCCCCTGTTATCATCAGCTCATTCTAGAAAGTGTGAAGTGTTGTGTTATTTAATAGGACTGAACTAAACTACAGAAGGGGTAAAGGGGAAAGTCACATATTACTTTGTCGTCCGTCCTCCCCACCATGACAATTCACATCCTAGCAGACTTCCCAGTGCCATGTCTGGCATTGTTCTATTTTCCTCTTCACTGTGTGAGCCTAACCAATCAGTATTCATTTAGATGATGTACACACTATGTAGCCAATAAGGTTCTTTTGTGAAAACAGAGGGTTGCCTAGACAACCCCAGAATGTGTTCCATCCTTTCTTCATGCTAACCCCACCATGAAGCATCACCCAAAAGCTCTTTTCAAAGCATAGGTGTGGGAGGTTGTTGCAATTCAGCCTTACAATTAAAAGCCTCAGTATCTCAAGAGAAGATCCTGACTCTTTTGCAAGGTTCTAGGTGCTTCCCAGATCTTTTCGCCCTCAAATTAGAACTTTGGGTCTCTCCCATTCATCACCTTACTATCTGCTCAGTACACAGGAGGACAGGCTTCCTCTGGTATCATCAAACCACCACAGAACAAGGTGAGTCTCCATCTTTGTTGGAAGATTCAGGACAGGAAAAAGAATGCATGGAGAACTATATGCTTCATGCAGCACATAGTGAAACTATGGAACTTGCTCCTATAGGAAGCAGTGATGCAAACCAACTTGGATGGATTTAAAAGAGGATTAGACAAATTTAGGGAGGATAAGGCTATCAAAGGCTACTAGTCCCAATGGCTATGTTCTACCTTCACTGTCTGAGGCACCATGTATCTGAATACCAGATGCTCAGAATCACAGGTGAGCAGAGTGCTGTTGTCTTAGGATGCTGCTTGTGGGCTTCCCATGGGCATTTGGTTGGCCACTGCAGTAACAGGCTGCTAGACTAAATAGGTCATTAGTCTGATCCAGCAGGCATGTCTTACAGTCTTGTGCTCTTGTCCTCTTCACCAGCAGCCATGAGCAAACTTTAAATGAAATCTTCTCCAGGGAAACTCTGGAGTAGCAGAATCTCAGAAACTCAGGTAGGCTCAAGAAGAAAGCAAACAGCTTCTACAGTAACCAAGGGCAATGAAAAGAGACCAGAAAAAGAATGGTAAAATGCAAAATCAATACAAATAATTCTGAAAATAAGTATGCTGATCCTGTTACGCACACCCCTGCTCCAAATGCAACTTTTGTATTTGCTGTAGAATTAATGAACACAGTTGATTTATAACATCAATATGTTTGATAATTACATATTTTTATAGTGGGGGAAAAACTATTTGCAGCCAGAAAATACAAGGACACCTTGAGAGAAGGAAAATAAAACTTTTTTAAAAAGTTCCATCTTATAAAACTAAACTGAAATGTGCTGGATCAGAGAATATGGTTTCACATGGCAGGATCCAACACTGTATGAAATGCCAATGCCTTTCTTACTAGAAGAACAAGGAAGCATTTGAATACTTTAAAAAGATAATATTCATGGGTTGCAAACACACTAAAATGCTGTATACATTTTCTGTTACCAAAAGCATTCCTCAGAGAAGACCACTTTTGCTCAGAGGTTTGAAATCCTTGAAGAACCATGTCCTTCCTTTAGCCATTTGCTCCAGAAACTGAAATGTGTCTGCAAGTCATTTAGTACAGTGGTGCCTCGCAAGATAAAATTAATTCGTTCTGCGAGTTTTTTCATCTTGCGAATTTTTCATCTTGCGAAGCACGGTCTAGTCGCAACTGCACCTCTTCAAGCGGTTTTAAGAAAAAGGAAACAAACTTGCAAGACATTTTCGTCTTGCGAAGCAAGCCCATAGGGAAATTCGTCTTGCGAAACAACTCAAAAAACAAAAAACTCTTTCGTCTTGCGAGTTTTTCATCTTCCAAGGCATTCGTCTTGCGAGGTACCACTGTATTATAAGCATACCAGGGCTTCTCTCTCTCTCTCTCTCTCGCTCTCTCTCTCTCTCTCTCTCTGTGTGTGTGTGTGTGTTGTGGTGGTGATCTCAGATTGCACATGCTGGCCGTTGCAGAATTCTTTCTGCCTGCACTGATTTCAAACAGAATCTGTTGCTAGTCTTCTCACTCCTGCTGGGCCTGTGTTAGTCCATCAATCACTAGTAGCCCATTTATTTGTGCACTGTTAGTATTTCAGAGGCATATATAGGCTATTTAAATTGTTAAGCTACTGCACCACAGGAGTGCCCATGAGTGGGAAACTCCCCTTTAGTTTTTAAAGAAGCCATTCTCCTCCCATTAGGAACCACAAGTTCCCCAAATATGGCCTTTGTTCAGAAGTGTTTAACCAGTGCTCCTTAATAATGCTGTTAGGTCTTCTGGGCAATAGGAAATTGAGGATCAAGACTGCATACCTAGGCAGTCATATATCTCTTTTGAGCAGTCCACCGTATATATGGACAAGGAAATTGGTGAAACTATTTCATTACATTTCTTTGGGAGAAGGATAAATTTGCCAACAGTACCTCAAGTGTGGCTCACCGTTTGCAATAATACTAGAGCAACTCTTCTTGCTTGCTCACTTTTTGCTGAGTCTGCTGTACTAGAAGGACCATTGGTCAACTCCAGGAGGTCCTTTATTAATGTTACTGGGTCGATGGTGCCCACAAAAAGTCATTACTTGGCACCACCAATGTAGTCCTTTACCTGCCTATGTATCTTACTGGCAAGTGCTATCATCTGATGATTTCTTTAAGCAATATATATACTGAGAATAATGTTGACTTTATGCATGTCTGATAAGTGTGGGTTAAATGACTTAGATCACAGAAGGTCTCTTTGTCTGATGTCAGTTATGGAAGACTTGCTCTTAGAGCAAGGATTTTTCATAGAAGGAAGGCTGTCTCCAAGGGAGAAAGTTAATTAGCTCTGCATTAGAAGACATCACTTAGCAGATTCTGTAGCTGTTGTGCTGACAGTACAGATACAATAGGAGGGGTGGCAGTGTGTTCAAAGGCAGGGAAAAGAAATAGCATCCATAAAATGAGGCAAGAGGTTATCAGAGCCATGTGAAGTTCCAAACTAATCACTCCAGCAACATTTCAGAGCATTATGGAATTGATTGTACTAGAAGTAGCTTCGATAAGAAACCACATTTTCCTGTTACATAACTACTGTGAGATAGCTTGACTCTCTCTCTATATATAAATATAAATATATAAATATATGAAAAAACAGTTTAATGATCTCCAGATCAATAAGTAAATAAACCAACACATGCATAAACAATCTATATAAATCATCAGGCATAGTTAGCAGCCACCAATTGCCTTAATCACCATGAATTTGTGTAATCCCTTTTGTGTAATCTTTGGTAGCCATTTCTGCTGTGTGTGGGATCAATATTTTAACTATGAAGTACTTCATTTTGTCTGTACTAGAACTTCCAACCTGCAGCTTCATTGGCCAACCCTGAGTATTATGATCACAGAGGAAGAAAAAATTTATCCCTTCCCACTTTCTCTGTTGGTAGTGGTCATGTGGCAAAGCCTGGGTTTTTCAGTTTATTTAAAAAAAATATTTTCTGCCTATGTCATTTTAATGTTGCATGTGGCCACTGAATAGGGTTAGATACCTGCATCACACCTTCACACTAAACTCATGAAGGTCTGAGATGAGCTTTCACATATGAAGCATTGGGGGAGGATTGGGTTGTTCAGATGTAGGCCGCTGCCCTTCTGCATATTGAAAAAGGCATTACATTCAATGATATAATCAGAACAGACACACTGAAATTAAAGAAGTGAAGTCCACTCATTTCAAAGGATCTACTGTGACTATGACTAATGTCAGGGGTTCAGGAGCAGAGGCACAGGAAAGGGAGGAAACAGAGAGCGAGGGGGAGGAATCCGAAGGAAATATGAGCGATGACAGCGGCCCGAGATCTCCGAGTCTTTCCAGTGAATCGGAAGATTCACAGAAAGGGGCGCCAGTGGTCAGAGCAAGGGGGGCGCCTAGGGGGACACACCAGGAAGAAGGGACCAGAGGAGACTCAGAGAGCAGCAGTTGGAAATCGGGACCAGCTTCCCCACCAGAGCACAGTAGGGGGGAGGGGTCCCAGGTATCGGGATCTGGCGGCTCGCCGCAAGCGGGAGGGCATGAGTCAGGAGTGGCCACACCTCCATCGGGGAGCGAGGAAACGGTCAAGAGGAAGGTCGAAGGCTGCGCGCGCGCGCCAAGTTCAAATGCACAGGAAGGCGGCACAGTAAGCAGTCCAGATAGGGAGCCAGGTCCTAAAGCCCGCCGCAAAGAGGGAGCAGAGTCCGGGGGGTCGGCGTCAGAAGAGTCCAGGAAGGAAGAGACCACGGGGGGTAGAGGGACCCAGAGGAGGAAGGGAAGAAGGAAGAGGTGGAGTAAGGCTAGAGTATTAAGTTGGTGTACAGGAGGCGGAGACTCAGACGGAGCTTCGCCGGTCTAGCTTCTAAGACGTAGAGCTGCACGCTGCGGCTTGAAAATGGAACTTGTAACTCAATAAAGACTTTTGTACAGTAATACCGGCTAGCGTGGTCCTCTGTGAGCTAGGACCTGGAAGCAGCTCTGACAATTAACATTGACTATCACCCATTCTTTTTATACAATTTTAGGGAAACAAAACAACATTAACAAGGAGATAGTTATACATCCCCATATATCATGCATGCTTCCTCCTAAGGTCCCATTCACACCTTGCATTTCAAGACACTTTGTGGGGTCATGGCTCCCCACAAAGAATTCTGGCAGCTGTAGTCGGTTACAGGTGTGGAGAGTTATTAGAAGACCCTTATTTGCCTCCCAGACCCAAAATTCTCAGAGTGGTCTAACTATCCCTCTTCACAAATAACTCTTACTATGTGACATTTGTTTATTTCCAGGTTTTCAACATTTTGTTAGGCAACTCAGATGTTTGTATAGCAGAAAGATGAGATATAAATATTTAAAGATATAACTAAAGATGGTTCAAGCCTGCCTGGAGGAGAAAATGTCCGCCAACAGAAAGAGACATAAATCTATGCAAGAAGATTGAAGAAATCTTTGTGCTCTTCATTATCTCATGTTGTTGGCATCCATCTGTCTTGAAAGAGAATGGGGTGTGGAAAGTCAAACCACTGGAGAATCACAGCACCCGCTGTGGCTGCAAAGACCCGTAACTTGTAAACAACTATCTTCCACATTGTTTTTGCTGCATTAGCAGCACTGAAGTGACCTCTCCAGTGCAAAGCTTTTCATTACCTATAGATACATAAGAAATAGAAAGATGTTATTTTTAGTCTGGCCATTGCTGTTAAACCGTAATGAAAGACAAGAAAGTATTAGTCAAATGAGAATGTGTTGCCCATTTTAATTCTGAGTGTTGGCAAGGTGGATAGTTCAGTGAGATGGAATACAGGATAGAAATAAAACTGGGATCAAAGGGGATTCAAGTCTTGAAATATCAGTAGCAGCTGTTGCGAACCTGGCACCTTCCAAATGTTTTGCACTACAACTCTCATCAGCTCCAGCCAGCGTAGCTGTGTTGGATGAAGTTGTAATCCATAACATAAGCAGAACACCAAACTGGTGAGGTCCAGTTAATAGTATGGATGGGTGCTTACTATAGAGTCATGGTAATTGTATATCTGTCAGCCTGTGTTGGTTCCATCTCTAAATAAAGAGATGGGATTAAGCTGCTGTTGTTGTCTTTGCTTGTTTGCTTAGAGCAGGAGCTAATGCTCTCCAAAAATTGCTTCACTCCAACTTCCATCAGCACCAATACATCATGACCAATGTTGGAGTACAACAACATCTGGTGGGCACCACATTGTCTCCCCTGTTTAAGAGGCATGATAGTCTGTTAAATGTGCTCCATAAGAGCATCAGACTTGTCTTGGTGGATCAGAGCATGAGCCATCTGGTCCAGACTCCTGTTGCCAATAACAACTATTCATATCCTCACAGACACTGTTGTTTCTGTTGTTTGTTGTTGTTTTCAAATAACTGGAACGCAAATAGGGGAAGTTGTACCCACATGTGTACAAGAGGACACCTGTGTTTCAGATCAAAGAGGATGATTCTGAAGATGAATCTAGATTTTTGAGCATAATGTGGTATAAAAAGCAACAAATACATGATGCCTACATCCAAGGACAGGTTCATGTGTTAATCTTGCAGTAAATCTCTTCCCACAATGAAATCCCATGCATTCCAACCACTTTTATTTTATAGACACAGTCTCTGTTTTCTAATTCTTCTTCCTCAGTAAATCAATATTATTTTGTGGGGTGGGGCTTTAGGGGTTGCTCTCCTCCTATGCTTTCTAAAATAGTTCTTTAATGAGCCCATGCATTTAACAAGTAAATTATTTTAACCTACCAAGTTCAGGTTTTGAATGGCCAAGCCCCTTGTTTTACTTGCTGAATCCATCTGTGCTGTGTTTTTTGTTGTTGCTTTGTCCTTGTCCTTGTATTGGTTTGAGAAATTTTGTTTTAAAATGGTTGTTTTGAAGTGGTGGTTGTCTCTGGCAGAGGGCTTTCCCACTGTAGAGGTCATAGATTGCACTTGGGGCCTTCTGCATGCAAAGCAGATACTCTGCCTCGGAGGTATGGCCCCTTCCTTTTGGAAGGTCCCATCAAATCATGGTGGTAGGCTTCATGAAAGCACTGATTGTATGAGAGCCACCATATTATTATTATTATTTATTAAATTTGTGTACCACCCTTCATCTAAAGTTCACATGGTGGAACACAAAACAAGAATGCACCTTTCCAAACGTTTCCCTTTCTTCCTCAAAACTGTGCTGTTCCTTTTTTATATTTCCCCCTTCTACTCCCTGCCCTCTCTTTTACAAGGGGGGTTGTGCCATTCCATGAACCCCCACCCCATTGGCCGGCTTGTTGTTTTCCCTTCTATGACAGTCGCCCAAGCAAACAGTGTGCTTTCTTAAATTGCGCTCTGACATTAGACTCCCCTGCCAGCTGTTCTAGTTGTTTCCTTCTCCTGATAGCTGTTGACAGTAGCTATAAAAAGCATAATATATTCTTTTTCAAAACTCAACTCGAACATCAGGCTCCCACGACAGCTGGGCTAGTCATTCTCCTGTCCTAATTGCAGTGTGTTTAAGAGAAGGAGGGAAATTCGCTTTTGTTCAGCCTTGCAGTTTTAGCTCCACTATCATCTGATCCTGCGTTCCCCTTTATGGTTTTTCTTTAGCGCCACAGCGTTTCCTTCAAAGCCACTAACGAAGGAGGCAGACAAATAATTGCATCACCTGCCTCTTGTTAAAGGAACAGGGCAAGGAATAGCAATAAATACAATACAGTACAGAGAAATTGGAGAGGAGTTGTGGGTTGTTGTTTTTTTACCCCTTTCTTGTGTGATTTCTTTCTTCCTTCTTCCACGTGAGGAAAAGGAGAGAGATTAGTGTCCATTTCTGAAAGTCCATCTTGCCCAGCATTGTTTTCACTGACTGGCAGCCACCCTCCAAGGTTTTTTAGGCAGGGGCCATTCTCAGCTCTACCTGGACATGCCAGGAATCGAACTTGGGACTTTATTCATTCCAAGCAGATGCTCTGCCACAGAGCTATAGCCCAGCACATCTGATTGGAACATCGGAAACTGCCTTACATCGAGTCATGTTTTTGGTCTATTTAGACAGTGTTGTCTAATCTGATTTGGCAGTGGCTCTCAAAGATTTTGGACTATGATCTCTCACAGACAGGAATGAGAGTAGCTCAGTCAGTAGAGCATGAGACTCTTAATCTCAGGGTCATGGGTTCAAGCCCCATGTTGGGCAAAATATTCCTGCATTGCAGGGAGTTGGACTAGATGTTCCTTGTAGTCCCTTCCAACTCTACAATTCTTTGATTCTATAACTGCAAATCTCACGGACTGGACCTAGGACCTTCTGCATGCAGTGCAGTTTCTTTGCCACTAAGCTATCGCTCTTCCTCATGTTTAATGATTTTGGTAGCAGGAGAAAAAATGGGGGGGGGGTTAAACAGCACTGGAGTAAGCTGAGTCCAAAGCCCAGTTGGGGATGCCCATCATCTCTCCCCAGTCATCAGATTGACTATTTGATGAGCAGAGAACGGACAATATAACCCAATTCTTCAGCTAGAGAGGGAAGGATGTGCCATTTTCAATTCTCTCTTTTTCTCATTTTTCCAATCTTAAATTCAGCTCTTCACATTTCCCCCCAGCAATTTGCATTGTTATTATTTTAAATATTCATGAAAAATAAGCAGCATTTTACTGCAAATTGTAACCTGTGCACACCTTTTTGTACATAGTTTTGCCTAATGCACATATTTCTGCAAGCAATTTCTCCTAATACAATAATGCACATTTGGAAGTTATTTACACTAATATATTCATCTCTATCCACTGTTCCCTAATAGATGAATATTTTTGCAGACAGTGGCTAGAGAACTGCGTCACAAAATACAGATAAGTGAAAATTTCAAGCGATGGTTGTGTTTCAGTTATCCTATTGTTTCAGAAAATGCATATTTGAGAGATTAGAGAACAGAATCAAATTTCTCACCCAACCCTATGTTGATCAGCTGAGGAGGTGGGCCCTGTGCCTGCCTGTGTGTGTGCCCTGAGTATGTCTATGGGCAGATTTGCACCAGGCATTTAAAGCAGCATTATACTACTTTAAGCAGTCATGGCTTCCGCTGCAGAATTCTGGGAGATGTAGTTTAATGTGCTGAGAGATGTTGGAAGACCCTTATTCCCCTTCCCAGAGCCACAATTTTCAGAGTTCCCTGTGCAAAGGGATTGGCTGTTAAACCACCCTAGGAATTGTAGTTCTGGGAGGGGAATGAGGGTCTCCTAACAACTCCACATCCTTAAAGAACAAGAGCTCCCAAAATTCTGTAAGGGATTTCTGGCATCCGACTCCTCAAAGAAAAAGGTTGGCTGGGTTTGAAAAGGTTGGTTGCCTAATCTGAAAATCCAAGAAAAAAAGAAAGAATAGAAAGATGCATGAGTTGCCTCTGCTATCCGACAATGACTTGTGCTGAAAACAGATATCTGAAGGATGCTGCCTTTGGAAAGCGTGTTCTAGTCAACAATTTCTGTTCCGGGAGGACAAACATAGTCACATTCTGCCCCGAAGCCATCTGTGCCACATCCCTTAAAGTGAAATCACACTAAATGGCTACTTAAAACACACACAGCTGTATTGCACAATGCCAGGAAAACCACTTGGGCAGCTTCAGCTGGGATATGGGTTCTAAATCTAAGAAACAATTAAAGAAATAAACTGCTCCAAAATTCAGTTGGCAGGGTCATTCTCCCTGGGATGGCAAATGGATATGTTGTGGTGCCTCACATATCACACAACAGAGGACTGAGTTTCTAAAATAAGGCTCTGTAATTAATCTAATGTTTTTTCCTCTCTCTCTCCTGCTCCCAAAGAAGGGGGATGATATTATGATGGTGCTTTTTGCATTCTGAATGGAAAAGAAAATGTGTGTACAGAACAGACCAAGAAAGATCATCCCCTGGAACATGAATGTGGAGCAGCAGTCACAAAGTCATTATGTAGTCCCCATTGCCTCAATCACTCCTAAGCTATAAAGGGACTATGAAAAATGTGCAGGCTTCTTCAGCCCCACCAGGGGACTGGGATGCACTTAAAAAGAATTGCAGATGCAGGCTTGGGACTTTCCTTGCACTGCTCTGAATATATTTAGAGGAGGAGGAGGAGGTGTTGGTGGGTGTGGGGTGGGAGGGAGGTGGGAAGCTGCAAAAAAAGTGCTGCCTCACCAGCCTGGAGATTGCCGTAGCAACCACTGAGGCTCAGCGCAAAGAAGTGCTGAAATGGGGCTTCTTCTCATTCTGTGGAGGATTAGATTATGCAGCTGAAAAATATTGCAAGATTAAAAGTAATTGCCTCCCATCTATTTTTTACGCAACTTGCAGAGTTGAGCGGCCACTAACATTTAATGGGCAGCTATTATTGATTCCACATTTGTAGAGGTGTGAGTGTGTGTGAGAGAGACAGACAGACAGACAGAAATGTCAGTAGATATGGAAGGATCATTGGACCAGATTCTCTCATTTCCCTCCTCTTTTCCTGACTATTACACCTCCTCTATTTTTATTTATATTTATATTTCATTCAGTGAGTTCAGAGTGACATAGCTGCTTCTTCCCTCTATTATCCTCTCAAACAACCCTGTGAGGTAGCTTCTGGCTAAAAGGCAGTGACTGGGCTGAAGGCTACCCAGTGAGCTTTGTGGCTGAGTGGAGATTTTAACCCTGGTCTCACAGGATCTAGTCAAACACAAGTCACTACACCACACTCATTGCCCTAGCAGCTCTCCTTTCACTTGCTATAAATACACCAAATCACCAGGAAGGAGATAGAAAGGTATGCTGGAGTTATTGTTTCCTTTCCTGGCTCATCTCATTCCTCACTTGCTTTGAGACACAAGAAGTATATCTTCTATTCATTGTCTTAACATTTCTAATTCTCCTTCCCTCCTGGAGTCTACAGCAGCAAACATGTGGTTCCCCAGTGGTCTCCCCTAAAGGCACTGACCATACCCATATCTCTTAAGATGATGGCCTCATGTGCCTTCAGACCTGTACCAGTTCAAGCAGCTCTTGGGATGGTCAATGGTCTCCTTGCTGTGGAAAGAACCTCAGTACCAGAGGTCCAATGATGCCAATCCCTGATGCCTACCTGGAGTGAGTGAGGTGGGGGTGGGGAATCAAGTATAAGACATCCAGCCATGCAATTTAGCTTACTTTATACATATGCATTACATTTATATCCCACCATTCCTCCAAGGAGTTCAAGGTGGCATCTATTATTTCCTCCCTCTCTGTTTTTACCTTCAGTCACAAATCCTCATAAGGATAAGTAGATGAATTCAATTTTCAGATTTTCAGAAAATTCTGCCCCTAGTTGGATCAGCTTAGCCTAGCAGGTTTGCTGGAGAAAAGGAACTTAACATAACAGAAATAAAGGGGCATGTACCGATGATTTGTCACCATAAAAAAAAGTCAGATTCTTCTGAAAGGGGGCATATTGTTCTCCCCCTTCCCCAGCTCAAGGTGATGCCTTCAGTTGGTATTTGTGTGTGAAAGGGGCAATTGTTTGGCACTGTGAGAACTGAGTCTGGAAGAGACATAGGCCTGACTTTCTCTTTGTGAAAATCCAAAGCTAGAGCATCAAGAGTTGCATTAGAAAGCTGCTGAAGAGCAATGTCTGTGGGCTTGATGTTGTGAACCCCATGCTATGCTCAGCCTATATAGGAACGTGTAAACAAAACTTTCTTTCACTGAAACAAGACAAATCTCCAGTGACCATACTGGAAGGAAACTGACCCAGGGTGCACACTGGAACTCCTAAAATATCTCACCATTCAGAGATTGGGATGCACATGACAGTAAAACTGCATCAATATCATTTTTGTGTGGTGTTTCACCAGTTTGCACAATGGCCCCTATCCTGTGTATGGATGAAAAATCTTGAAATAGAAGCAGTGTAACCACATTGCACACATACAGGGTTGAATCCAATGCTAGTTCTCCTCAAAGTGGACCCAATTGGGGTGGGGAAGGACATGACTAATTAGATCCATTCATTTCCATGAGTCTACTCTGAGCAGAACCAAGTTGGATATAGCAGGTAATGAAGGGGAAAGTGAAGTACCTGATGTGAAAATGTTGGTGCCGTATTGACTGCCTTTTGCAAAAACTGGGATTGTTGTTGTTGGTATTAAATGGATTATTGATTTGTTCAGTTCTGCTTCTGAAACAAACACCATGTCATTTGGGTCTGAAACATTCAGGAAGAAACTGGGATGAGGAGAATTGTCGAAACATCCTTAATTGTGCATAATAGAAGAAGAAGAGAAGAGTTTGGATTTGATATCCCGCCTTTCACTCCCTTTAAGGAGTCTCAAAGCGGCTAACATTCTCCTTTCCCTTCCTCCCCCACAACAAACACTCTGTGAGGTGAGTTGGGTGAGAGACTTCAGAGAAGTGTGACTGGCCCAAGGTCACCCAGCAGCTGCATGTGGAGGAGCGGAGACGCGAACCCAGTTCCCCAGATTAAGAGACTACCGCTCTTAACCACTACACCACACTGGCTCTCTACACCATGGGTGCATTCAGACATGGGAAAATTGTGTTAGTTTCCCTTATAATGCTTGCACTTCTGTCTCAGAACATACCTTTCACACTGAAATACTTGTTGTATTATGGCACTGTGGCTTTTTTGACCAATATACTGCTATGCAAGACTAAAAGTGCTTCACCCCATTGGGTTTGGTGTGATGCAACAAAGGACATCACTGGAAAATGTTGCTACTCCCCCATGCTTTCCACAAGTGTGCTTCAAATCCTCCATGATTTCCCCCATAAAGGAAAGAACTGCATGCTGGTATATGTATTGGCATGTTGGGAGGGGAATTACTGGGTGTTTTTTATTATTATTTTGATAATGTACTTTGTGGTTTTATATTCTGATTTTATCCTTTGAACCACCCTGAGACCTGCAGGTATAGGGCAGTATATAAATTATAATAATAATAATAATAATAATAATAATAATAATAATAATAATAATAATACCACACAAATTTTTGTTGCTTTACTCCTGTGATTCTCTGGGTTAAGTGGGTTGCAAATGGATTTTTTTTCTGGAATCAAACACAAAAACGAGCACTAAAGATACGCTGTATTCCATTAGTTTTCCACAAGTCGTTTTTACATAATGTGAAAGCTCAAATGTAATGCAGAAATTAACATTTAGAGAAACTTCGGGAAAATGGAACATACTATGATTTGAATGCAACCTGTGATACACTTTTGCACTGCCACCCAGAAATAGCTTGCACATAGTGCTTGGCAAGTGACATAATGTTCAATGTTGAAAAAAAGCAACTGTTTTCCCTTCACCATTAGTTTTAGAAGATTATTAATGTGCCTGGTTTGACTTTTGAAACAAAGTCCTTGCCACTTGGAACTGAAAAATTCATGGAGACATTAGCAAGAGGAGGATTTAGAAACATCCTTAATAGTGTATGATACATTTGCTGGCACATATTTGATGGTCTCACTTACATAACCACCCACCAATGGCTTACGTATAGTGGTTTGCAAATGCCACAATGTTCAATGATTGGGGGTGGGGGTGGGAACCCAATTGTATCTCCCCCACTAATAGTTTACCTCTGTTTTCTAATCCTCAGTTCTGGGATCTCAGGAAATGTGGCAGCATTGCCATTATCCAAGGCTGTGAGTGGTGAGGACAGCTATAAATGAGGTGGTTGTTGTATTTTTTTACTCCTTCTACTCATACTGCATGTTAGCAAAATCCAATTCTATTCATTATTGTACTCTGGTTTTCTCTCAGCTTGGATTAAGGCTAAGACCCAACAAGTTTGCTATCCTAAATTGTAGTTGCTCGGAGAAACATTGTGATTATCAGCCATCTCCTTCAAGTTTCTCACAAAATGAGTCAGCAGAGCCTAGTCATCTCTGAACCAAGTGTCTGAGCATGATAAAGAAAAGGGGGGGCACACATCAGCAAACCAATAAAATGCAATAAAATATGTCCCCTCTGTGTTCACATACAAAGTGAACATCCAAGTTCAGGTGCTTTGTCCAGCACAGGGGTGAGGAACATAAGTCCTGGAACTTAATGCGACCCTTTGGACCTCTCTGATCCTCAAAACTTTTCACAAGGTAGACATACATTCCCTCCCCCCTCTGCTGGCCACATTTCTCACCAACATGAGTGTTTCCTTGAGTGTTTTTGCCTGGCTGGAATGTGTTCTTGAACTCTGGCAACGCCTCTGCCTTGCCTGGGTGGAGTATAGAGCTGGGGTGTATGTAAAAGTTAGCATGCTGTACAAAAGTCAATATTCATTTGTTGCTCTGCAATCCTTTGTCTCTGGACTAACCAACCCCATTGGCATGTGTCCCCCAGAAGGTTTCTTTGAAGGACTGTGGTGTGCAGCCCAATCCTCACACTGGGACTAGGATTATTACGGCACCCCTCCATTTATTGTAAAGAGAGGCCACTGGAGCTCTTCTACGTACCTTTTCCTTTTATGGATATGGATAAACAAAGCAGCAGCAACAACAACAACAAAAGACACCAACACATTTGTGGCATTTTGTCTGAGAGACATTGAAATCCCAAATCAAACAGACATGGGCTCTCATACATGCGCACGGACAGCTTCAGTGTGTGTGTAAGAGTGGCAAAACCTTCTGTTTCCACCTCCGCTAGTGGTTGTTGCTATAGGACCATCCAAAAGCTGAATGATTAGCTGCCAATGATGCATTTCTGGTCAATGGCAGAGGCTGGAGATAGATATGCGATATATAATTTTTTAAAATGACATAGACACCATCAAAATAAAAAAATTCCTTCCAGTAGCACCTTAAAGACCAACTAAGTTAGTTCTTGGTATGAGCTTTCGTGTGCATGCACACTTCTTCAGTGGTATCTGAAGAAGTGTGCATGCACACGAAAGCTCATACCAAGAACTAACTTAGTTGGTCTTTAAGGTGCTACTGGAAGGAATTTTTTTATTTTGACTATGGCAGACCAACACGGCTACCTATCTACTATAGACACCATCAGTTTGATGTAACAGTCGTTGTGTGATGATAAGAGGAAGGCAAAAATAGAAAAAGAAATAAAGTAGCTAGGAGTTGAGGCAACAATAACTGGCTTCTCCACTCGTAGCAGGTGATAAGAAAGATTTCTGTCTAAAGTCCACTGCCAGTCAGTGCAGACAGCACTGGGCTAGATGGACAAAGCAGCTTTCCGTGTGTTTTGTGTGGTGGATGGGCAATATATCGGTCCCTTCTTTGTCTTATTCATACTTGGAAAGAGCTAGGCCATTGCTTCGCAAAACTTGAGGAAGCCTCCAAGGACAAAGTTGGAGAACCCCTCATCTGTGGCGCTCATCTTAAGTTGGGATATTTATACCTATGTACAAATGCTTCATAAATTTTGCCAACTATATGGTTCAACTCAGCCTCGCCTGGCTGGGTGATTTATCTCTGGTCACTTAATCCTCCTTCTCCTCATTCCCCCGTGCCTGTAAAAACCATTGGTGTGACAGCATTTGACGCAACTTACAAAGCACAAGGGAGTAAAATGTCACCGTCCTTTGTGCTTCTGTGCATCCAAGATAAGGTGAGCAGAACTATACATCGATTAACGTGCTGCTCTTTTCCAGAACAGCTGTTTCCACACCACGCTTAAGGAAACACAAGTGGGGAAAAACTGTGTTTATGAGAGGTGTGAAGTTTGAAAAGATCAGAGATAATATGTCAGGAATAAGACCTACCATCCCTGAAGCTATTTTGATATTTTGCCTTGAGGGGGGGAGAGAGAGAGAGATGATAGATAGATGATAGATAGATGATAGATAGATGATAGATAGAGATAGATAGATAGATAGATAGATAGATAGATAGATAGATAGATAGATAGATGTGATTACCAGACTGCTGTTTTTAAAATCTTATTTATTTATTTTATTTAGTGTTCTAATTACTTTTTATTTTATTTTTACAGATTATAGCATGGATGGTAAGATAGAGACATCATCATCTAACATTAACAATAAAAAGTCCATAAATCCTAACTTAAGCATATAAAATAATACAAGACAGTCCATATGTCCAGATGAGTATCTAAACAAGATTGATGATTATAATCAGACATTCAAATGTAGAAAGGATAGAGAGATCTTCCAACAACTGAATAGATTTGCAATATAAATCTCTTTCCTTTCGCATGAGCATGTGGGGCACATTTTTGTTGTCTGTTTGTTAGCCCCCACACCACAGCAATATAATTTAAGAGTTTGTGAACACCTGCAAATATAAAGACCTTTTCCAAAACAAAGTTACAATGAACCAAAAAATTCTGACCAGGAAGGCAACAACACAGGACATACCCCCAATCATATCCTTCAAAGAGGCACTTGCAGCATTACACCACCAGCTTCGAAGTTCCTTCCAACTCTACAATTCTATGATTTTATGAGTTATCTGAACCACCCAGGTCCTTCCTATACAGCCACTGTGGAGTCCAACATACCTGGAACAATATTCTTTGCTGAATCAATCTCAATTTTGAATATAAAGAGATGCTACATATAGATGCGAAGACAGGAGTGCCTGGCATGCTCTGGTCCATGGGGTCACGAAGAGTCGGGCACGACTAAACGACTAAACAACAACAACAACAACAACATATGGATTCTAATGCAACTTGCTTCTGAATGAAATGTCCTCTCTATTCCAGTAACTCAGAGAAGGACTTACGATGCAGTTTCCCCCATTCTGTGAAACAGAAGTTCCATCAAGATACTGCATGCACCCATGATATTGTACTTTCTGGAAACAGCTGAATATGTTTTTTTTTTTGTTTTGTTCTGACAGACTTTCCACTTGTTAGGGATTTAATATTTTTTTAAAAAAAGTATTTGTTGTTTTTGTATTTTTAAGTGCTTTTCATTATTGTATGAGTAAATTGCTTTAAGATGGTGGTTTAGAAAATGATAAATATATTACTGGTAGTAGTAGTACTAGTACTAACAACTACAACTACAACAACTACAACTACAACTACAACTACAACTATTACAACAATTTAATTCATCTCTTAGGTCCAGGAGACTCATTGTGTGACCAGGCCACGACAGCCCCAGCCCCCAGGGATCATAGGAAAGGAATAACGATTCTGACAACGTGTTATGGACTTAAATTAGGCCACAACGTTATTAAACTTCCGAATGTAGGAAGACCGTGGCTTAGGCCTTGGGCATGTATCCCTCCCAGGCCCCCAGCCAGGGGAACTGGGGCACAATAGGGCAAATGGGATACAGAGGTGCACTGTGAGACGTATGTGTACACAGACAGCACAGCCCATATCCCCGCATGCAGGGTAGTTCACTGACAGCCTCTTGGTGTATGGCCAGTGACACCCATATATATATAACCCCTTTTAAGAGGGGACCCTGGAATCGACGCCGCATGGGGGTGAGTCACCACTTCACACACACACCATTATAGGGAAGAAAAGACTAAAGGATTTCACCCAAGGCCATAATTGTCAAAGTTGTGACGAATTGCTACGGGGAAGACAAAACCTGCCAATGTAGGAAAATTTCTTCACGGTTCTTCAACAGCAACCAGTCAAAGACCGCAACAGCACCTGCTAAACAGGAAGAAAAAGGTAACCTGAAAACACAAAAACATTAAACTAAGGGAGGAGAGGGTGGGTGAATCTCCTGAGCCAACTGCCTGGCTACTGTCAGCTCCACCTCCTATATATAAATGGGACTGGCCCCACCTCCCAGCAAGAAACTTGACTATTGAGGCTGGGCATGAATCCTCCAAATAATAACACTGAGAGGTAGGCCAGTCCCTGTTTGCCATTAAGTTCCCTGGGAACTGTAGCACTGCGGGCGATCCCGCAAAGGGCACCCACAATGTAAAGTGGGAGTGCTCATTGTACAAGCATACTTTTCTTCAAAGATTCAATTATTCCCTCCAGCAAGGTTTTCATATGACTTACATTTCCAGCCATTTCCCCAAATCAGGATCTTCTGAATAGCTTACTGAACAGTATGGTTCACCTTATAATGTGAGGGTGAGCTCAGGCCCATGGCCAGGATTCAAAGATGCAACAGGATGTGTGGATTTTTCCCTCCTTATAGCACCAACCCAGCCTCAACCACCAAACGTCACACATGAAGATGAGGAACCCTCCAATGGGCTGTCCAATACATGTCCAGCTAGGAGCACAAATTAGGAAAGTCCCATGTATGTATGAATGCAATCTTGTTCCATTGTGTTATTCCCACCCCAATTACAAGAGGTGAACTGGAGGGGAAGCAGTTTTGGTTGCCGTTAGGGTGGAGGGGGTAAGTTGCTGGCAGCTTTGAGAGTACAGCAGCGCCTGCGAAGCTCTGGTCACTTTCACTGCCATGCAAGTGCATGCATTCAAGTGCTCTTCTCAGAGGCTTTCAGGAAACTAAGAATGGTGCTGAGAGTGGCCAGAGCTCCACTGTTATTATATCAGCAAAAATGCCGCCACCAAGGATTCCTGCTTTTAAAAGTGTCTTAGCATGTTTTAAAAGAAGATGGGGGGAAGAAGGAAACTCTCTGCCACAATGGTATGTCCTTTCTGCTGCCTTCTGCTGCCTGTAAATTCAGTGCTTTCTATCCAAAGAGTGTGGTATTTTCATACATTGTACAGTGGACACTCGGGTTGCAAACGTGATCTATGCGGGATGCACATTTGTAACCCATAGCATTCGCAACCCACAGCGGCATGTCTGCACATGCACGGGTTGCAATTCAGTGCTTCTGCACATGTGCAAAGCGTGATCTAGCCCATTCAGGTACTTCCGGGTTTTGGCAGATCCATAACCTGAAATAACGCAACCTGAAGTGTCTGTAACCTGAAGTATGACTGTACTATCCCCAGGGCATGAGGCCTCCTTCGGGTAGTGATAAAGCGGGATATCAAATCCAACTCTTCTTCTTCTACTCTTCTTCAGTAGGAAAGACTACCATTCTCCATTTTGTATACAATATATAGCTGTCCATTTCTCACACACACATACACACACCTTTTTCTCCCTCACTCCCCTTCCTGCTCTGTCTCACCTTTCTGTATAGGCTGTTCCATGGTATATCAGTTTCTCCTTCCATTAGAATCTAATGAAAAATGTGGAGTTCATTCATTTGAATTACAGTTCATTTTCATAATTAGAAGTAATGAAACAAATGAAATTCATTTATTTAGACTAGCATTTAGAGGACAGCAAAATAATTTCATAATACAATAATGTTTTCTTTCAAAAACGTCTGCCATTAGGAGCCCTTGTTGTAACCTGTTAGCACTGAAGCCTATTGGGGGACTGGGGGGGCGGGTATATTGTTGAACACTTATTGTGCACTGGAATGAAGGATTTGATTAAAAACCACTGACATTGATTGATAGATTTTCCCAAAACCTTAGCTGAAATGAGATTGACTATAAAGAATGGGCTTTTCAAAGCAGCTTGTGGTGTTTGTGTGAAAGCAACATTCCCCCCGTATAAAAATCACCAATTAAATAAGTGTGTGAATGATGAACATAAAAAATGGCCCTGTTCAATCAGAACAAAAGCCCATCTAATCTAGCATCCTGTTTCACAGAATCACCATTTAGAAATGTTGTTGGAGGTGAGTCACAAGTTGAGAAGCCATGGGAGAAACTAGTAGTCAGGGTCAATGAACAAACAAAGCAGGATAAAGATGAAAGTTAGAAGCTCCACAGTCAGAGGCTGTATAGGGTGGCGCTGTGGCCTAAACCACTGAGCCTCTTGCACTTGCTGATCAGAAGGTCGGCGGTTCAAATCCCCACAACAGAGTGAGCTCCAGTTGCTCTGTCTCAGCTCCTGCCAATCTAGCAGTTCGAAAGCACACCAGTGCAAGTAGATAAATAGGTACCACTGTGGCGGGAAAGTAAACAGCATTTCCGTGTGCTCTGGCTTCTGTCACGGTGTTTCCGTTGTGCCAGAAGCAGTTTAGTCATGCTGGCCACATGACCCAGAAAGCTGTCTGTGGACAAATGCCGACTCCCTCGGCCTGAAAGTGAGATGAGCGCCATAGTCTCCTTTGACTGGACTTAACCATCCAGGGGTCCTTTACCCTCTACCCTTTACCCTTTTCCTTTTCCTTTTTACCTCCAAATACCAGTTGCTGGAAACTGCAGGAGGTGAGAGCATTGCATTCATGTCTCGCTTTTAGGCTTCCCAAAGGCCAAAATATCCCAAAGTTGGATTTTCTGTGTCACCTGCAGTAGCCTGCTGACCACTGAGCGGCATCTTTACTCATGAATCAGGTGCAGCTGTGAGACAGGATAGCCATCTGCCCAGACTCTGTATTTAGTACTAGCCCTCCAGCTCTTACACTGTACAGCATGTCGCTTTCTCCTTACCCCTGAAGTTATTCAGGTGTCTTGAGTTATTTAGATGAATATGACAACCTTGTTCCTTTGTCTCCGAAGCTAATAAGGAAGGAAGTTTTGATTCTCTGACCCATGGAGGGAGATAAGAGGCACTCTTGATCTTCAAGCAGCTGCAGAATTTGGCTGTAGATTTCTATAAATATTTCAGTGAGGCATTGATCATTCTTGCCCTTTCCTCTTCTTTCCCTCACATACCTGGCCAGAAAAGAAAAGAAAATTACCTGGAGTGATTTAGTATGTGGTTCTCCACATCTGCATACATTCCTCCCGAGAATTTGGGATCCATTTTATTAAATCATTCCTACATTTCATCCTGTATTTTTTTTATTTTAAAAAATAATAATAATGCTTTTCATGACCACACAGAAAGTACAGTAAATTTTAAAATCTAATTCTAACATTTAAAACACAAAAGAAAAAGGTATGCATTGATACAGACACAAAGGAAGGGGCTTGAATGAAGGAATGAGAACAAGAAATCAGAGGTAGCCTTTATCCCAGAAGTTGCCAAAATGTTGCCTGTGAGTTCCCATTGCCCCCCAAATCCCCCAACAGTTATGGAATGACTAAAGCTGGGAAATGGACTTGCAGATAAAGCAAACATATAATTGGGGGGGGCAATTTATAGCAATGATCAAAACAAATTTATCAAAAGATGGTATGCGTTTATAGAGTTCTGACAAAGCAGCAGTCAATATATCTCCTTAAATATTTTTTCACATTAATTTAATATTAAATTCACCTATTCTTCCTCCTTTCTTATTAATACATGTTTCTATTCATATTTTCTATTTTTTATATATATTTATATTAACATGAATACAAACTATTAATAAAAAGAAAAGAAAGGATGAAATGAGGCTTTCCCCACCTCTACTGGAGATGCTGGAGATTGATCCTAGGACCTTCTGTATGCAGAACAATTGCTTTGCTACTGAGCTACACCCGTTCTCTCTTGCAGCCTGAGGCAGAGCACCATATGGCACAAAATCCCCAGGACAGGTGCATTGTCAAAAGCCACGCAAAACCAGCATGTGTCACTCCCTTCATTTCCTTTTTCAGTCCAGATGGGAACAGTTTTCAAAATCCAAGAACTTCAAAATGATTACCGCCGTAACTCAGGAATGTTTTCAAAGTTCCCCAAGTTGCTAATTCTCTCAACTTTCCGGAGAGGCATTGCCAATCAGTGAAGGCAAAGTGGAACAGGATGGGTCAGTAGACTGAGTCTGTTTAAGGCTGCATCTAAATCAACACTTTATTCAAAGAGGACTAAAATAAACTCAATTTTGTATTTAGTTACTGCAGTCATTTACAAATGCCTTTCAGTACACAAGCTCATTCTTCAGTGGCTTGCAAGTAATATCAGCATCCAATCATAAAATCACAATGATCAACATCAAAAATAAGCAAATAAGGATCTTTCCACAGAACAGCTGGCAGGAGATAGGCATGTCGGGAGGTGGTGGACCAGCTGGAACAAGTGCTAGGTTTTTTCTGTATTTCCCACTCCTCTTTTAGAGCAGGGACCATAAACCAGCACATTTTCTTCTTCCCCAAAATGATATTTCTTGATTCTATGGTTTCAGTGGTGATTTCTGAATTTACCTGGCCAAAACTGGAACCATTTGGACATTTTGCTGGAGTCTGTGCTTCGGGGAGCTTCTGCAGTGATGAAAAAGGGTTCTCACATTTCCCTTTCTCATCATGAAGACAGCAAATCACATCGATCAATTGCATTGATTTCCAGCTCCTCTCATCAGTGGAAAGGTAATGTCACATGGCTCAATTATTGGGCTAAATTTAGAAGGCTTTGTATTATATGTGGCTTATGAGCCTCCTAATCATACTACAGATATAAAAGCCAAGACAGAGCAGGTCACCCATTAGCCTGCCAATGAAGAATCCAGTATAGGCATAGCCAGAAATTCTGGTAATTAGTACCATTTTCTGTTGCATTTGAAACTGGTTTGCACTATCAAGGTGGATGTTAACAGGTATAACTAGCATCACAGATGGATTTTCAGGAGTGAGGTGGGAGGGGAAAGTCTGTACATCTTAGCCATTTGAGGTTATCCGAGCCTTCCTCTCACTATATTTATTCTCAAAAGCTTTAGATGATATGCCTTCTTCCTGCTTTCAAACAGTGCTCAGAAAAGAAATGCTATTTGGAGTTCTCTCTCATATTGAATCCTGTATGTTCCTGGGGGCTTTCAAGGGAAAACCAGGTTAAAACACAGAAGGCTGCAATGAATTTCAGACCAGATTTCTTCTTCAATATGCTATTAGGCCTTTAAGCAGCCTCCAAAGACTGGGTGAATCAACTTAATGAAGCAAATCCAGAAATTGGGAACAAGCATTTGTGCAAACCCAGGGAAAAAATTACACACCAACCCCACATATATGGAGTTCCATGAAGGTACATCTACAGACACTTGAGGAATAAATGGACAGTTCTTCCAAAGTAGAAATTGCAGACCCAGAAAGATTAGGATGTAAGAACTTAAGAAAAGCCTGTTGGATCAGGCTGATGCCTTTATATAGTCCAGCATCTTGTTCTCAAGCAGAACCCAAGTAGAAGAGCACTCCCCCTCCCCATGGTTTCCAGCATCTGGTATTCAAAAGCACTGCTGCCTTCAACTGTGGAAGAAGAACATAACCATCATAACTAGTAGCCACTGGCATCCATATCTTCCGTGAATTTGTCTAATCCTCTTTTAAAGCCCTCCAAGTTGGGGGTGAACTATGAAGTAGCCAAGTTTGCTTATGATACCAAATTGTTCAAGGCATTAAAAAAAAAAAGTGATTGCAAGGAACTCCAAAGGGAACTCTTAAATTGGTAAATGGGCAATAAATTGGTACATTCAATTCAAAGTATGTAAGGGTAAAGTGATGCACACTGGGGCAAAAACACCCTCAATTCCCATATATACTAATGGGACTGAACTGGTGGTGACTGGTGGTTCCACTGGTGCTGGAACAACCCCCCTCAGTGGGTTGTGGACTCTACTTGGAGGTTTTTAAGCAGAAGTTGGATGGCCATCTGCCATGTATGATTTAGTTGAAATTTCTGCATTGCAGGGGGTTGAACTAGATGATTTTTGAGATCCCTTCCAACTCTAAGATTCTATAACCTGGAATGTGACCTTGGGGTCATAATGTCTGATATGTATCATATGTTCTTTTATATTTTGTTGGAGGCTATTATTATTATTATTATTATTATTATTATTATTATTATTATTATTCATTGAAGATGTTGAACCAGTGTGGGGCAGCTATGGAAAACTGTAAATTTTATGTTGGAGATCATTAGAAAAGGGGTTGAAAAGAAATTCCTCGCTTCCCCCAATCCCTTAAAAAAGGTGGTCTGGAGGCAGTAGGTCTAAGGGCACTGTACATGCATATCATGGACTAGTTAGATGCAGAGGAATGTTGGGAGGAACCAGCTGGGGAACCTTGAAGGAAAGAAGTCTCAGAGCCCGAGGGTTGGTGATGGGACAATGATGAGTGGTCAGAGGGAGTAGAGAGAAAAGACTAAGAGGAGGAGGAGGTGCTGAAGAGGTAAGAGGATTTGGTGAGCTGGCAGGGTCTGGAGCAGAGAAAAAGACCAGAATCAGAGGCAGAAGCTGAAGGAGGAGCATGGGACAAAGGAGGCCAAGAGGCAGAAATGAATCAGACTGGTGCAGAGTCGCAGGTGTCTCCCCCTCTTGCCGCAACAAGCTTCCCTCCCAGAACCAGAAGAGACATGAAAAGGGCAGATGAAAGGATGGCTTCACCCAGGTGAAGTCTCCAACTGCTTGGAAAAAGCTCTGGAGAGGAGGGGACTTAGACAGCTGTGGGGAGGCAGAGAACATCAGTCTCAGTAACTGCTTCATGGGGGTCAGACCTACTGGGGATGAGCTGCTGTGCTCATTAGGCCTGCAAATCCAGCAAGTTTGTGCAGATCGTGTCTTTGCTAATGAAGAATTAACTGCAACCCATTTGACTGCAGTGAAGGAAGGTGATCCTTGCACTTTACTTGACCCCCCTCTCAACATCACCAATGGCCGCTGCTTCTCTTCCTCAGCTCCACCAGGTGAGGAGCTAAGTACCACAAAGTCTTTTCCCACCGATCAGGGACTGTTGCCACAGCCATTGGCAAAGGCGACCCAAACAAGCCTCTGGGCAAGATATTCTCGTACGCTTATTTCATGCAAAAGTGCCGCAAGGAGCATAAGAAGAAGCACCTGGACACTTCGGTCAACTTTTCCAACTTCTCCAAGAAATGTTCCGAGAAATGGAGGACAATGTCAGCAAAAGAAAAAGGCAAGTTTGAGGACATGGCAAAGGGTGACAAAGTTCATTATGATAGGGAGATGAAAAGTTATATTCCTCCTAAAGGGGAGAAGAAGGAGGAGGAGGAGGACCCCAATGCCCCCCAAAGACCACCATCTGCTTTCTTCCTGTTTTGTTCTGAGCATCACCCAAAGATAAAAAGTGACCACCCAGGTTTGTCTATTGGTGATACAGCAAAGAAACTAGGTGAAATGTGGTCTGAGCAAACAGCAAAAGACAAACAGCACTTTGAGCAGAAGGCAGCAAAACTAAAGGAGAAGTATGAGAAGGATGTTGCAGCATATTGTGCCAAGGGGAAGGGTGATGCAGGAAAGAAAGGTCCAGGTAGCCCAGCAGGCTCCAAGAAGAAAGTAGAACCTGAAGAAGATGATGAGGAAGAAGAAGAAGAAGAGGAAGAGTGGAGTTATAAAGCTGCTGTAAAGATTTTGTGCTCAAAAGTCAATGATTTTGCTAAGAATGTGAAGTCGAGTGCAGCTCATTGTTAGCTTCAGTATAAAAACAGTACAGAATTGTGTATAGGTAATGTGATTGTAGGGAGACCTGTATTCTAATTTAAGTAGTAGCTGAATGCCACTACTGTTAGATTTTTAAAAGCTGATATTGTCAAATGGTCAGTCATATTTAATGGTTCTTTGGATTCAATGACAGCTTGATTTTGAGCAGAGTTTAAAAAATCGTAGTAAAATTGGTAGTCAACCTTGTCTTGCTTACTATTGCATTGCATTACTTTTTTAAACAATTTTGAAAAAGAAAAAAAGAATTAACTGCAACTTGCACAGTGTGATTTACGTCCAGCTTGTTCCTGATAATGAACTTGATGTAGACATTGTTGAGGGCTGCCAAAAGACCTCACGGGCTATGTGTGCCTGGGGGTCACGTGTTTGACCACCATGGCTTAGGAATATGGGCAATTGCTCCCCACTCTGAACTATATATAGTGATATGGTGTTCAGGTTCAGAGTTGTCAGCAATGTGGAGAAATATTTTGGAAAGGGGAGGACGGGGGAAGACGAGGACAATATCGTCTTCCAGAGGATATCCCTGTTCATCTAACTGCAAATATATAACACTCGCTTCCCTTGACTGAAATAAGTACAACCATCTGGCTATTTCTGAAATTGAAGTTAACTACTGGTGACCCTTAAATCTTGAAGAAGAAAAATGATTCATAAAAAGTGGAAACTTGGAAGCATGCACAGCAAGAATCAATCCACGCAGTGTTTATATTTATTTGAATGCACCATCTTTTCTTCACTCTCTGTCTTCTGACCGAATCCCTGCAGCCAAGCTGTGACAGCTCAAGTCTTTCCCTGCCAGCCACCATTCAAAGGGGTGTCAGAAATCTAACTAGTCGAAATAGCTTTCCCTATAGAACAGCTGTTGCATGAGCTAAGGCACAACATTGTGCCAAATGCAGATTCTCCTGCTGCTTCACTGGCCGAAAAAATCCACGCAGCAAAGATCTTAATGTTATGTAGGTCACACACACTTTTTTTTTTTTAAAGGGATTTGCTCTCCTTTTGAAAAATAAAGGGACTGCTCCAATAAGAATCAAGGGTAATAAGGTATTTATTAGGCGTTCCTTGAGCTTCTAGATGTAAATAAAATAATAGAGCTATTTGGGGGTCTAATTGGACCAGACATTTCATAATTGTACTGGAAAGAAAAACAGAAAATTTTATGAAACATATTGAATATGCAGAATTTACTGAGTATGGTTTCCATCTGCCAGCAATGCACAAAACATTATGGAATGATAGTTTCATCTGAATACTGTACATCCACAACTGAGATTGCCTCTGTATATTTTCCCCTCTTTGTGATGGCTCTGTACTCCACCGTTTTGTTGTTATTGTTGATATAATTCTCTTTCTTTTCTTCTTTTTACATCTAATTAATTTGTAACTGATGATCAATAAAACACAAATTAAAAAATAATAATAAAAGAAAAGACTCAAGGTCATGGGGATGGTTCTAACTTATGGTAGTTGTAGTCCAACATTCCCCAGAAATCACTGGGCTGGGGGAAGCTGCCTTAAAGAATGACTCTAAGGAGTCTACTCATTGAAATATCCACAGAGCATACAGAAGCGAAGAGAAATGGGGTGGGATGAAAAAAAGCATTTATCCAGTTGTCTTTTTCCATCTCCACTCATGAATTTCTTAAAATGTTCTGGGTCTCTGAGCAACATTAGTCAATCCTACACTTCCCCTATAAATGAAATGAAACCTAAAAACTATACAGTTGGTTGCCAAAGCTTCCAGTAACTGTTATGGAGTTTACTTGTTTTTATAGTATGATATGTTTATTTTATTGTTTCTAAATGTGTTGCTAGTTGCTTGGAAGCCTTTGGGGAAAGTAACATCTTTAATAAATTATTTATTAGTTATTATCATCATCATTTGCCTTCCAGGTGATAAACAATAAAAACAGAAGGGGGGAAAACAGTTAAAAACACAGCCAATAAATAAACAAAAACAATACATAATAGACACTCACAGCAAAGACCCATTTATTCAGCTCAGAAAACCTGTCGGAACAAAAATTTCTTCAACTGTTTCCAGTTGTGGGTCCCTGGCATGCCTCAACATAAATGCTGTTCCACAGAGCAGGGGCAGCCACACTAAAAGCCCTGCTCTGAGCTACTGCAGAGTGAGCTTCTAAGACCTTGGGGACTTGCAGGAGACACCTTCCCACCATGACCTACTAGGTAGTTAAGGGATAAACCAGGGATAACTTCACAAGCAAGTGGTAGTTTATGCCATATGAAACTTAACTGCTGTGTTTTGAACTAGCTGCAGTCTCCAAGCCAACCCCAAGTATAGCTCCACTTAGAGCACATTGCAGTAATCTGTAAGGCTACCAAGGGATGGGCAATAGCAAACTAGCTATATATAAATGTTGCTATATATATATAAAAGATACGATATTCAGATCTTTTCCTATGTTCATTTTTGGTGGGCTTGGAGACTAAGTGAGTTCCGTTGCAGCCGTCCCCAACTTTGTGCTCCCCTGATGCTCCCCATCATCCCCATGCATTGTCCATGTTGGGGAGGGCTTCTGGGAGTACAAAACTTCTATAGGGTACTGGACTGAAAAAGGTTGTTCTGTAGCAGACCAGAGATACACCATAACAAGCAGAGAGACTCAGAGAGAAATGCCATTTCATGACCCCGCACAGCTTTCAATTATTGGAGAGTGACAAGCTAATCAAAGCTCCAAGGAGAAGGCCTCAGAGCTATAAGGCTGGCCACTAGGAGATAACATCTGAATCGTTTTGAATGTCAGTTGTCTTTCTTAGGATGCAGTCTAGCAATTACACTTGAAAACAGGGAAGTATATCCTGTTTCCAGCATCTGCTTCAATCTCCCACCTATCAGCTGGCCTCTCAGGCCATATCTGGCCCTAGCAGAGAGAAAGAGAGCAGCTGAAAGTAAACTCATATGGACTGTATTATTTCCAAAAAGCAACAGGCCAGACAGGTGCAGAACTTGAAGCACCTCCAGAAGTTGCTTGACTACAGTTACTAACTGTACCACTGACCATGAACACTGGGACTGATAGATGTTGTAGTCTAACACTTGGGGGACCAGTCACCCCCCCACACACACCTCTAGGTTAAGGTAAATAATGAAACATGCAGCTACCAGCAATTTACCCCCAGTATATTACCTAATAAGAAGTTTGTAGAGTGCATGAAAGGATTTATTGTTTGATTTGGACTATTTGTTCTACCGACAAGGATCAAGTGCTGTTGTGGCAGGCACCATGGGAGTTTCTGAGGGGTCCCAAGATGAGCAATGCAGTAAGAATGACTCTGAAAGGAGTATGCAGAAATTGATGCCCCCATTGAAGCTGTGATTCCAATGCAGAATCTTTGGTCAGATGAAGAAACTAAATTTCTCTCACCCACTGCATTGATAATGGATAGCTCAGTTAGAGCATGGTGCTGATTACTCCAAGGCTGAAGGTTTTATCCCCGTATGGGACAGCTGCATATTCCTGCATTGCAAGGGGTTGGACTAGATAGTCCTCAGGGTACCTTCAAAATACTACAATTCTATTCTCCTCTTAATTAATATGCAGTGCTGCTTGAATCAGTGACAAAGCTTTCTCTTGCTTTCCCCCCACCCCCTCTGAAATTAAGAACACAAGAAGAGCCTGCTGGATCAGGCCAATGGCCCATCTAGTCCAGCATCCTGTTCTCACAGTGATCAACCAAATGCCTATGGGAAATCAGCAACAGGATCCTAAGGACAAGTGCACTCACACCTCCTGTAGTTTCAAACAACTGGCATTCAGAAGCAAATTTCTTTCAACTGTGAAGGCCAGGGAGACAGCGTTTTGACGGGCAAAAACCAAGATAAAAAATGGTTTAATTTAAAAGTATGCTCTATGACGTTTTAGAACGACATATCTAATATCATTCTAATATCGTTAAACAGGTCAGTGTAGATCCAGCATAGATAGAGATGTCTGGAGGCCCATAGCATACCCGCTAAACTGTCTCAATCTGACCAGGACATCCCAGAATTACACGTCATCCCAGCTTCTTATTGGATCCCAGGATGTCTTGTTTTGGCTTCTGCAAGAGCACAGCCCCATAAGATGCCCTTTTTTGGGGTGGTGCTCTCATGTGACCCCTCTCGCTAGAACATGACCCCCCAAAACATGCATTTGGGAGCCACTCTCATGCGAGTCACACGACTCATGCAGGAGCACGGATGCAAAAGATGCTCTGTGGCATGTTGGAGGGCATGCCACATTTGTCCCTCAGGCCTGACCTTCCTCACTGCTGCTGTTTTGCCTTGGGAAACATCTGCCCCATACTGTGCTACTTGGGGAATTGTCCTCTGAGTTGACCCACATCTGTTTGTTTCTTACATCAGCAGCTAACACTATATGACTGATAAATTCATATATACATAAAATAAAATTTCACTCTCCAGGCCGACAGCAAGACCAAATGTTTCAAAGCTGTCATACAAATGTAAATATGGTCTTCTAATCCATAATATATCAAGGGAGATAGGAAGTAGGGGGAAAAATCAGGGTCAGATTCTCACTATGATAAAAACCAATAAAAACATATCCTTTGGGCTTAGATGGACTGTGTGAGCCAGTTATACTGAATCTCACATCCATGGGTCAACACTCCCTTTGAGGTTGTTGGCAACCTGGTGTGTCAAACACCACACAACTGCAGTCTTCATATTTTATTTAAGCAACTTCAACATATTGATCCAGTAAGAAAAACAATAGTTCCTGGGTTTTTTTACAGTAGAAAGAATGAAAGAAAACACAAAAGTTCATAGCCTTTCACACCAGGAAAAAGAAGCAAACTATGCATGTGGGATCTTGGTTTCTTGTGAATCTTCATAATGGAACACAACAAGCTGCCTTATACTGAGTCAGACATTTGGTCCATCTAGATCAGTATTATTTACACCACAGTTTCCATCTGTGGTGTCCACTTGGGTCTCCATGTGTTTTTGAACTACAACTCCCATCATCCCTAGCTAGCAGGACCAGTGGTCAGGGATGGTGGGAATTGTAGCCCCAAAACAGCTGGAGACCCAAGTCAAGTTTGGACACCCTGGTTTACACTGACTAGCAGCAGCTGTACATGGTTTTAGGCAGGATTTTATCCTTATCCTAGAGCTGTTGGGGATGGAAGCTGGAACTTTCTGCATGCAAAGCAGGTGCCCTACCACTGAGGGATAACCAACATATGAAAAGGAACAGAGACGTCTAGATAAAGATGCTGTCATGAATATAATGGGTTTCCTAAATAATGCCTATATCAGGAGAAGAAACTTGGAAGACATAGGCTGCACTTCTGTACCCTGACCTGTTTGTAAACTCTATTGAGCTCAACAGGACTTCCTTCTGAGTACACTATAGGGCAAAGTTGTGCATGTTGCCACCAATAACGCCCATGTTTGTTTGGTTCTGCTGCATTCCACCCCCGTCCTAATTTCTGCAGTGAGCTGGGGGGAGGGGGCAGTGTTTCTGTTTGGCCCAGCATACAACCAGTTTTACCACACTAGCTATTATAGATCACTCATTCCTCACAATGCACTTTTAAAGAAACATTTCCTTGGGATACAACCATTTTTTGCTTTTTTTTTCAAAAGTTTTGAAATGTATTGTTGTAGCCCATGTGTGGGGACTGTCTGAGCTAAGAGCTGGCTGCATCCCTCCCCTTAATTTCATGCTGTCCTGAGGCATTTCCTAGCAGCTGTTCTCCATTTACTCAATGGGGAGGGCTGTCAAAGAGAGTGGCCAAGCAGGTGGTCCTACAGCAAGGTGCTCCATGCACTTTTAACAGCAGCATCCAACCCTCCCTTCATCACCTGCTTGCTTTGGCAAATAATAACAACAGTCCTGGTAGAAGGAACTAGCACGTGTCTTCACCCACCTTTCCCTCCAGCAGGGATAAAGAACCTGCAGCCTTCCAGATGTTCCTTGGACTCAACTCCCATCAGCCCTAACCAGCACAGTCAATCATCTGGAAAGATGGGAGTTGTAGCCCAATAACATCTAAAGGGCCATCAGTTCCCCATCCCTGCCTTCCCAGGGTAGTTGTCATGGTCATTTAAGAAGATCAGCATCAGAGTAGCAAGAGCTTCAGGATATGGCAACAATACACAGTAATATCTTCTTTGGTTATATACTTTCTCTCTCACACACATGCAATTTGTTGCCTAATGCAATTAGAGTAATTGGCTAATTGTTTGTGGCCTTCAGGTGAATTATCTTGTGGGGTAATGGTCCTTGGTAGAAGAGGATATCATCTGCCTTAGCAAAAGTCTCCAACTCTACCACCACTGTTGGAGGCAGCATGGTTCCAAATACCAGTTGCTGGAAATTGCATGAGAAGAGAGTGTTGTTGCACTCAGGTCATGCTTGCAGTCTTCCCATAGACATCTGATTGGTCACTGTGAGTTTGGGATGCTGGACTAGATGGGCCACTGGCCTGATTGAGCAGGTTCTTCTTATGCTTATGCTCATCCTCATATAATGTAGTGTACACAAAGTAATATGCACACTCCACCTGTAGGCAAAAATGGTGGCCTTGTTGAAATTCTTTCTTGCTTACCACAAATCTTTTATTCTTGGAGGACCTTCAATGCTCACATACATCCCTGTTGCCTTTTTCTCTTCTTCCTTCACAAGGAATACAATTCTGAAAGGGATAGTAATTACCAAATATCCCATGAGATTGCAGGCATCATCGGTTTTCCCTTTGCCCCTTTGAAGCAGAAGACCAAACTGTCCCTTTGAAGCAGCAGACCAAAGGGAAGTGCATGGCAACTGAAGAGCAAACTAGAGATGTGTCTACATGGAAGGAGGTTCTGAAGCATGCAAATTGAGGCATTTTAATGTACCATGAATCAGAAAGCTAAGGTTGCTTTCTAGTCTCACATCTCTTTGTAGCAAAAATCTTTTACTGTCTTGCATCCATTTGCAAAGCAGAGACAAAATCAAGCATGAGCAATGTGTTAAAGAAATCTCTTAATCTCTTTTGTAGGTTTCTCTCCCCTTCGACCTATCAGAACTGAAGATGAAGATGAAGAAGAATGAAAGCATCTGCTAGAAGCTCCAGCAGTCAGTAATACAAACAGTATATACTTTACATTATGCCCCCTTAGCACAATTATAGGGCAGCACTACTCACAGTTTACAATAGAGCCCCAGAGCATTCCCTGTCCTCCAGGTTCACCTGCTGGGTCTTCAATGCCCAAAGGGGATAGAGGTCCATGCTGTGACTCCTCAGGTTGGCTTTACAAAGAAGAAAGTCAAGCAAATTACTGGCTCACTACTGAGCTACCTTAGGGAGGGAAAAACAACTACTACTGCAACACAAAATGCTCAGAAAATTGATCTAATTGAGCAATCTATTACCTTTAAAAATATTGGTGTTTTTTGTTTTTTTACTATGTTATGTGTTTTTGTGTTTTTATATTGTAAACTGCCCTGTGATCTTCTGATGAAGGGTGGTATAGAAATTGGATAGATGATATTGATAGATAGATAGAGTCTATATTCCAGAGGCTGTCATCCACCAAACTCCAACCATCTGGCCAGAGGTTTATCCCACCTCAGTATCACTTTGGGATAATTTTTCTTTGTGGTTCTGCAAGTTCATCTTCTCACTCCCACACTTCATATTTAGCTCTGTCCAAATATAGTTCACAGGTTTTGCTCCAAGTTGGCCTTGAAGTGCCCCCTGACCCAATCTCCATATGGCACTCATATGGTATTGCATTTGGGCTGTCATCAAAGAACACCCAGAGGGGTATGGCAGTGTCCTTCCCAGCCCACTTCCTTCCCACAACAACCTGCAGGAGTCAAGTACAGCAGTCAGACTCATGTCTGTCCATGGCTCCTTCTTCACATATATTCATTACAGTTCTATATATGGAGAGATTCCGCATGGCGAGCTCCACCAATTAACTAAGAGAACTAATATTTCATGGCAACAATACATAACTATTACATAGATGATTAAAAAGTCATGTTTTGTCTTTCCTTGCATTACTGTTACTACAGATGTTGCACCAGCATAATACCCACTCCAGTTCCAACAACCCCCAGTTCACTTTATAGATCTTGTGCAACCAGTTTCCTTCAATCAAATTTTCACTGTAATCCTTCTTCAACATTATTGTCAACTTAACAACTTCCATCTGTCCCCATTTCTTGTTTGGTTTGTGTGTATCTTCCTAATCCCTTGCAAAGGGTGTGTGGGTGTGTGTCCCAGTGTCTCCTGAAAAGTGTTATAAAAGTGCTTCAAATGCATACTGTAAATATAGCCTCTGTCTAGGAATATGCTTGCACATATGTATATCTATTATTTACTGCTCTCCCAGCGTAATTTCCATGGAGGGGAGAAGACTCAATGGCATGTTAGGGAAGGCCTCTGTGGGCACATGCACACCTGCTCACCATATGTTGGTGACAATGTGGGGAAAGCCTATCTCGGATGTTTAGTTCTCATTCATTCAAGTTCCTTTGTGTCTGGGGCAACATGTCTCATGGGCACCAGCTCATGGGAGCCAAGCCCTTTTGCTACCCCCCTATTATTTGGGTGAGGACCAGGGCCCCTCAATGCTCAAAAAGCATGGAGGTGAAATGCAGATCTGAGCATGGCATGCCTCCAGTGGCCAGCTCCTCCTCCTGCCACAGAGGAGAAGGGGGGTTGAAGCAACCTCCCACTGGTGACAGCACCAGTTGGAGGCAGAGAAGCAGCTGGCCATTAGGCCGCACAGCCGTCATGTTGAGCTCCTCCCCCAGCTGCTCCTGATGTCCTGATGTCATGTGCACAATGCCCCCCCCCCACTTTCCCTCACAAGCTGGCACCTCTGACATCTATGCTATATATTTAAAGCACTATAATACCACTTTTACAGTCATGGCTTCCCCTGAAGAATTATGGTAATTGTAGTTTGTTACAGGTGCTGAGCATTGTTAGGAGGCTCCCTGTTCTCTTCCCATAGCTACAATTCCCAGAGTTCCCTGTGAAGAGGAATTGATTGTTAAGCCGCTCTGGGAATCATAGCTCTGAGAGGGGAATAGGATTCTTCCAACACTTTGCAGCACCCTTAACAGACTAGAACTCCTACGATTCTTTGAGGGACGCCATGACTGTTTAAAGTGATAAATCAGTGCATTAAATGTATGGTACAGTATAAAGCTGCTTCTTATCTTCCTAAACTTTAGAACAAGATTTCCTCCCTCACATGCATATTTATGCAGATTTAATCATCTAATTATTTAGATAACATTTCTTTGATTAATTAACTTGGATGTTGTTGTTAGTGGTGGAATGTTTTTATTGAAATTCACTAAAGCTCCATATCTTATAGGTACAAGCATAAAATAAGGCTGTTGCAATCAAAGAAAAAGAAAAAAGAAAACACAAGAAGAATATACCTGCAATCCATGATGTTAAAAGTATCAGCAAAAGATTCCTGCATTGCAAGGGGTTGGACTAGATTACCCTCATGGTCCCTTCCAACTCTACAGTTCTATGATTCTATGGTTCTATGATTAGTTACTGTTCTTGAGAGAGCAGAGGATGCCATGCTGCTGCTGTTCTTGTTGCTGTTCTTCTTGTTACCTGCCCTTCACCAGGGTAACAGGGTAACAACAATTTAAAAATCAATATTAAAAACAGTTAATGCATCTCACAGTCACAAGAATAGGGTTGTCCTAAAACACACACCTCAGGTGTCAAAGGCTAAGGTCACATAGAAATAGCCAACAGAGGCTGTGAGCTATCTTGCTGTGAAATTGTACATATGTTTTATTCAAAAACAAGTCCCTCTAAGCTAAATAGGGCTTTATCCTGATAAGTCAGGGTTGGGCCTGCAGCCTTTTTTTTTTTTAGATAAATTTTATTTAGATAAATTTTATTTCTGATATACACTCTTTTAAAATCACAAACTTTCCAAAAAGAAAAAACACAAAAATAAACAAATATAGACAATAAAACATCAAAACGTAAATACATTTCTCCAAAAGTACTAATTATCATATCGTCATTCTGACTTCCCTCCACCACGATTTAAGCTATATCACATTAATAACCTTCTTGCAGTTCCTTCTTTCAACTTTTGTCTTTACTTCGCAGATTCTATAGTTCACCTACTGTTATTTTAATATTACCTAAGTTTTTTTCCATGTATGATATAAATTTATTCCAATCATTAATGGGCCTGCAGCCTTAAAATCCTGTGCACCTCTACTCTGAAGGAAGCTCTCATTGAATTCAATGGGACCTATTTCCTGGTAAGTGTGTAAAAAAAACCCCCAAAACCCCCAGCTTGACTGTGTCAGAATGGCAATAGTAAACTGCTGTTGTGCACCAACCAGTGGCGTAGCGTGGGGGGTGCAGGGGGGGCCGGTCGCACCGGGCGCAACATCTGGGGGTTAGGGTTAGGGTGCGCAAATCCACGGGTTAGGGGGTGCAAATTACTTGCCTTGCCCCGGGTGCTGACAACCCACGCTACGCCACTGGCACCAACTCCACCTTTAGGGACAAGAATCCTTACAAAAGACAAACTGCATTTAAATAGCTGCCCCCTCTCCTCCTTTGGGTGGTATCTGTTTCCTTTTTTGTACAATTCTTTACAAATATGGAGACAGCCTAACTGGCAAGGAAAAGAAGAAGAAGTAGAAATGCTGAGCAACTGGGCTACATATTATGGGCTATCTGTGTGTGCAGCACCTTCTGTCCACATGAAATGGGACAGAAGACAATAAGTGTGCTGCACACAGCAGATGTGGTTTCTTTTCAGCTGTTGTCAGTGACTGGCTGCCCAATAGCATTCCAGAAATTAGATTGCTCCTCACTTCAAGCCATTACCGAGTAATTAAATATAACATCAAACAAGAGCCTCCTTTGTCCTAGATATTAAAAAATAAAATGAAGGCAAGGGAGGTGAAGAGCAGTCCTACATTAGCCCAGGATTAGAAGCCCCTGTGAATCTCAGCATGGTAATCTAACAGAGCTGATAATAGAAGGAAAGAGATAACAGAAAGAAGAATGAAACAGCAGGAAGGAGAAAAAATCGCTGGTGGAAACCGGCAATTCTGGAATTGTTATTGAAGTGATACAAGGGAAAGACATTTCATGAAATGTTATGTCCTGGTTCTAAAAGCTGGAAGCAAGCTGGGAATCAGGAGGAGGGGTGGTGTGTGCAGATTGCAAGTTTTGGTTTGGACCCCTATCTGGTTCTTTTGTAAGACAAACTGATTTGGCTCAGCCCAATTTGGAGGTTGTACAATTCAATTGTGGGGTCTGAGCTCTCTTTGTTCTCCCACATGTACAATCCCTATTCTCCCCACTCACCCACTGATTTAACGGGGGGAGTGAGATCCTATACCTTTAAAGCTTTTTTTGGAGGGGGGCGTTTATTTGGGGGGTTTTGTCGTTTAATAAGTTTTATGTGTAGGAATTCTCCAAGCATAACAATAGGAAAGCCCTGAGGTCCATGTACAAATTGTAGGTCCATATCATTATGCTACAGACTTGGGATTATAGAGACAGCCCATTTCAACATTTGCATGAGAAACACACCCTGAGGTGGCAATTGCAATTCTACAGGATAGTTTCAAGGGACTGTGATAAATGTCACTCTCTCTGTTCCTTCAGTCACAAATAGTAGCTGTGAAACGTACCTCAGTTCTTCTGCCGACTAATGATAATACTTTTGCATACAGAAAGGTATGGCATGCTATCACTTCATTGTCTGCAACCCACTTGGCTTATATCTAAATGAATTAAAGGAAGCTAAGGGGTATGTCACCCATCTGTTCACTGGGTTGGATCCAAGCTTCCCATCATGCTTAAAGTAGATACATTGTTGCTAAAGTGAGTTCAATTGTTCTGCTCTATGCATGATAAAATCTGGTTCCAAACCATTATGTGTGAGGTGATGCTTGGTGACATGAAAATTTTACCTATGCAATTACTGGAATTTCACTTGTGCAAGTCAGCATTGGGTATGAACAGGAAGAACATACTTATGCAAATCAGTCCAAAGTGACCCCCTGCAAGTAGCAAACCTCAGAGAATGGAAGCAATGGATAAGAAACCAATAAACTTAACCAAGGCCAAATTCTTACATCTAGTTAACTTCCAGCACTCTGGGAAACATTCCACAGCAAAAGGAGTCTATTGCCAGAAAGATTAATGAGCATTTCCACAAGGAAGCTTGTAATTTTAAACTTGTTATATAATTACAGGTAATGCTAGGGTCAGTTCCTTCCTTGCTTTTATTCAAGGAGATAGGTAGGCAGAACAGTTACTCAGGGGTCAGTTGGAAAGAGAGGGGGAGGCAATACAAGGAATGACAGACAAGCTGTAGCAAAAACAAAAATGGACCACATGATGGTTATTATAAAGAATGATGTCTTTAAGAATAAAGCCCTCAAGGAATGGGAAAAACAGTGGGAAGATTTTAAAATGCACACCAAACTGGTCTCCATACATATAATTTGTTGGAGTGCTTTCAGCTTCACCTAGCAAGGCCCCTAGATTTGCTCCTGGCAAAAAAATAATTAGTGGAGTGAGTTCTGTTGTCTCCTCTCATTAGCCAAGTGGGAACACTTTAGCACTTCCTACTTAGCTCTTGTTTCATAAGCAGGTGGCAACAAGCAAAGGGCTAATGAGAAGAAAACGCTAAGGCTGATTCTCCTGGTAACTTTTTTTTTGGGGGGGGGAGTATTGTTATTTATCCAAAAGTAAATATGTAATAATGTTTATGCACAGTAGAAGAGATTATTCTAGTGATAACTGAAAACAAAGTGAGCATTTTGCTAGACTACCAGCAGCCTAGAAGTCAGATGATGTGACTGTTTCTTTGCAAGGCAGAACAATTTTATTTTAGCATGAAGTCCCAGTGTGTACCCATTGGTTGGACTTGCAGAGAGATGGGCCAAAGTTCAGTGGTAAAGCAGAAGGTCCCAGGTGCAATCCTGGACATCTCCAGATAGGATTAGGAATGCCCCATGTCTGAAACCCTGGAGAGACACTCCAAGCCAGGGTAGACAATGCTCATCCAGATAGACTTATGGTCCGAATCAGGATAAGGCAATACAGTGGTACCTCGGGTTACATACGCTTCAGGTTACATACGCTTCAGGTTACAGACTCTGCTAACCCAGAAATGGTGCTTCAGGTTAAGAACTTTGCTTCAGGATAAGAACAGAAATCGTGCTCCGGTGGTGTGGTGGCAGCAGGAGGCCCCATTAGCTATAGTGGTGCTTCAGGTTAAGAACAGTTTCAGGTTAAGAACAGACCTCCAGAACGAATTACCATAAGTACTTAACCTGAGGTACCACTGTATCCTTTGTTCCTTTATATAGTAGGCATTTCACTTTGTGTGCCTTTGTCACGTTGGGTTTCTGGTGAAGTATTTCACCCTGTTCTCCCGGGGGTGTGGACTCTCTCAAACACACACTCTCCCTTTTGGTTTTCTACAATCAAGTGTGATGTCATTTTCATGAAATGATAGATTATAGATAGATGACAGATAGATATGGGGAGGAATTTGTTTAGTGAACTTTGCACAGTAGACTGGTCCAATTCATCACTCTTGTACTTGCTTACAAACCATAATGCAACTCCCAATTGGATTTTGCAGCATTTCTCTGGGAACTGGGAACTTTAAGCATGCGAAAAGAGTGCACAAAAATATCAATTTTATAAAAGATGCATGCAAAATGTGTGTTTTACTGTTGAATGCATTGGGCAGCATTGAAAAGTGTGTGTTTTATATCAAAAGTCGAAATCTTACGTAAGAAGTGCATACAAAATGTACACAAAGAGGTGGAACAGTATACAATGGTAAGGAATGAGATATAGCAGGACAGAACAGAAAGCAACAATCCAATGGCTGAGTGCCAGAGGGAGCAAACAGGGATGGAATAAGTTGCTCAACCCATCCCAACTTCTAATAAAGGAATTTAAACCTCTAAACCTTGTGAGTATGAAATGGAGAGTCTATTATAGTGCCTGTAAAAGAAAAAGAAGATGTTGGCTCTGTCTGGCCATCGGCCAAGGATTTTGCCTTGCACTAAACCTCCAAAGGCTACTTAATGACTTTAATATCAACAGACACATTTGGTGTGCATTCCAAACTTCACCCTAAGGGGAACCTCAATAGAAAACAAAAATACTGAATTGCTAGCATGTGTGTGTGTGCACACACACACACACACACACACACTTTAACCACATCTTCCTACAGAGATTGTGTGATCAGGCAGTGACAGCCCCAGCCATCAGGGATCATAAGGAAGGAATAAAGACTCTGACGTTATATGGAATTAAAATTAGGCCAAAACTTTATTAAACTTCCTGATGTAGGAAGACCTTTTTTTTAAAAAAAAAAAAAAATTATTGGTTTTTCCACTTTTATAAAGACAAAACACACACAAAAAAGACACAAGACAAGAACATGTATAAATTCCGAAAATCCTAGTTTCCTAACCCTATTCCCAGACTTCCCCCACCCCCCCTCGTGCATCCCAATTCCCAAGATTGTGTCAGCAATTTGGTGGTTCTCCTCTTAACCATCTTATTACCTTTTTTATAAAGAAAATATAGATTTTTCCTAAGTTGGACTCAAGTTCTCTTCCATCGATTTCTCATTTTGTCTTAATTAAAAGTCATATTAACTAAACCTAAAGGTCTTGAGTGTTTTTAAGATTCTCTTCTTCCCTCCCTCCCATCCCCGGTTTTTGTCCCTTCCCAATACATATCCAGAATAGCAGTTCTTAGCCTGGGTTCCTCACGTCTGAGGCTTTCAAGTCTCTTTCAGTCCCTCTCCGCCGGTCTTGTTGGTAGTCCTTTATGTCGGTCATCAAGTCTGGAAAAAGTTCTTTCGCCATCAAACCATATTCTCTTCCCACAAGGACATTTGAAAGCCACTGCTGAAAAGTTTCCACAAATCCTGCATCTTCAAAATCAAAGTCAGAATGGAGGCCCCAATCATATTTCTTTGTTTTAAGTTCCTGTGTTCCATAGACTCCCGGGGCCTCCTCCTTCATCTTCTTCATCTTACGCAGACTTGTGGTAGATGTAATCCAAAAATCTCCTTGCTTGTATTCCACAGATGTCGGCTTTTGGTTATTACTTCCCAGTTTTACTTTCTCTTTTTCTTGTTTAGTCTCTTCCACCTCTTCAGATATCAGTTCCCATTCAGCTGTGGATTCTTTCTCATTCAGGTCCTCAATACATACAGCAGAGCTGCCTGTTCCAGAAGTCAAGGTCATAAGTTGTTTATTCATAGCTAAGCTCTGCTCTTGTAGAATTCCCACCAATTGAAACATCCTTTCGATTTCCACTAGTAACTTTCCATCCACAGCCATTGTATCCATTGTAGTTTCACAGAATTCCCCCTAGGGGGAATCTGGTTACTTATTAGTCTTTTCTCCAACAGTCCTTTAACTTATTTTTATTACTTTGTTTCCAACAATCTTGGTTCAATTGTAGCTCATCTTAGTCCAGAGGGATCTTAAATAGCAATTTTTCCACTCTAAACTGCCCGCTTGACAGCTTTGACAGCTGTCAAACTCCGCAGCTCTTACACAGGCACAGAGACAGGACGCTCCCGGGCCCGGGAGGGGGGGTTGTTTAAAGCAAAAAGAAGGCTTCCCAGTCTCCACTCTCCAGCTCAAAATTTCTTTTAACTAAATCTTGGAAGTTAGTGTCCTTTTTAACTCACCCCTCCAAGGGTAGGCTCTCCAGCTTAGCACTTTGCCGTTGCTTAGATCGTCTGCAAGGGGGGGGGGGTGCGGACTTCCTTTTAGCACACCCCCCGGTCGTCTCCAATTCAGGGTAATGTTTTTAAGATCCAATTCCGTCTTACTCACGGGTTCTTTCTTTTCAGTCCAAATTTCAAGGAAGGAAGTCAGCGCTCTCTGGTCATGGCTCGCGGCTTCACTCCACCGAGGTAGCGATCGACTCTCAGTGCCACGCCGCCCTCCGTATCCTCTCCGCAGCCTTTAAAAAGGCTCTTCGTGGATCGGGGGGGCGCTTAAGGCACCCGCCGAGTCTTCAGTCCGCAGGCTTCCGCGCCTGCGGTTTTTAAGGGTCCCCGCGTCGCCGGCGCGGCAAAGACCCGTCCTCGGTTGAGCCGATTCCCTCCGCAGCTCGGAGGGAATCCGCCATTTCCAAATCGCGCCAACCCGGAAGTGATGTAGGAAGACCTTGGCTTAGGCCTTGGGCGTGGATCCCTCCCAGTCCCCCAGCCAGGGGGAACTGCGGCTCATCAGGGTAAATGGGATATGGGGGTGATCTGCGAGACGTAAGTGTAGCAGGCAGCCAAGCCCCGTATGCAGGGTAGTTCACTGATGACCTTTCAGTGTATGGCCAGTGACACCCATATATATAACCCCTTTAAGAGGGAGACCCTGGAATCGCCGCCACAGGGGGGTGAAACACCTCTTCACGCCCCCCCCTATAGGGAAGAAAAGACTAAAGGATTCCACCCAAGGCCATAACTGTCAAAGTTGTGACCAATTGCTATGGGAAAGACAAAACCTGCCAATGCAGGAAAATTTCTTCCTGGTCCTTCAACAACAACCAGTCAAAGACCACAGCAGCGCCCACTAAACAGGAAGAAATAGTTAACCTGCAAACAAGAAACATTAAACAAAGGGAGGGTAGGGAGGGTGAATCTCCAGAGCCGACTGCCTGACTATTGTTGGCTTCACCCCCTATTTATAAATGGGGCTGGCCCTACCTCCCAGCAAGAAACTTGATTACTGAGGCTGGGCATGAACCTCCAAAAATTAGCACTGGAAGGCAAGCCAGCCCCTGTTTGCCAGTAAGCTCCCTGGGAACTGTAGCACCATGCGTGATCCCGCAAAGGGCACCCACAATGTAAAGTGTGAGTGCTCATTATCTATATAATCACTGTATATTTATGCTTTTTAAAATGTAGTACCTCTGACCTCAGAGTTTACACACATATTTGATAGTTTTCTTAGTCTTTGTGCCTCTGCAGAACCAGGGTTGTCTATGTTGTTAGGTTTGTGGTGGTGGTGGTGGTGGTGGTGGTGGTGGTGGTGGTGAGGATTACCATATAAAAGGAGAGCAAAAGTGTCAGGAATGTGCAGAGCAGTCCTATGGCTGTTTATTTGGATGTCATTCCCATTGAGTTTGATGGGACACTACCTAAGAGGTGTTCACACATTACATTCTGTGTAAAACCTCTGTACACAAATAGATGAGCTTCACAGTTGTTCAAATGCAAGGTACAAGGAGTGTTGAGTCTATGGACACAACAAAGTTGTACAAATCAGTCATCATGAAGGAGAAGGCCATTCATGGAGGAAGAGGAGGCTGTACTCTGCCTCCAAGGCTGAAGGCAGTAATATTTCTCAATGCCAGTTGCTGAAAATCATGGAAGGGAAGACTACTCTCATGATTGTGGGTTTCCCAAAGGGATCTGGTTGTCTACTTTGAGAAGAGGATTCTCAAGAGGGTGATTGACCTGATCCAGCCAGGCTATTTTTAATGGCCAGGGCTCCCCCCCCCCATACGTGTGTTTTACACACACACACACACACAGTGGGCAGTATCCTATGTAGTGTTTCTGCTAGTATTACTGAGAGAACGTTTAGCTGTGCTACATCCTCCTCCTTTTCCCCCCCCCCCCAATATTCCCACACACCTACATCTGTTGTGGAGTTTTCCCTATGCCTCTGCAAGAGATTTGGGAAGGGGGTGTGTGTGTGCATGCACAAATGTGCACACACAAGTAGAAGACAAGGAGGGAAAGTTCTCTTGAGCTGGCAGAAGCACTTAGTCGCATACCAATGTACCGTATATATTTGAAACCTCTAAATAAATGCTAGGTACAGTATTATTCGAAGGGATGCGGGTGGCGCTGTGGGTTAAACCACAGAGCCTAGGACTTGCCAATCAGAAGGTCGGCGGTTTGAATCCCCGTGACGTGGTGAGCTCCCATTGCTTGGTCCCTGCTCCTGCCAACCTAGCATTTCAAAAGCAAGTCAAAGTGCAAGTAGATAAATAGGTACCACTCCGGCGGGCAGGTAAACAGTGTTTCCGTGCACTGCTCTGGTTCGCCAGAAGCAGCTTAGTCATGCTGGGCACATGACCCAGAAACTGTATGCCGGCTCCCTCGGCCAATAAAGTGAGATGAACGCCGCAACCCCAGAGTCGGTCATGACTGGACCTAAAGGTCAGGAGTCCCTTTACCTTTACCTTTATAGTATTATTCTACAGTAGTAGCTCGGGTTACAGATGCTTCAGGTTACAGACTCCACTAACTCAGAAATAGTACCTCAGGTTGAGAACTTTGCTTCAGGATGAGAACAGAAATCGTGCAGTGGCAGTGCAGCAGCAGCAGGAGGCCCCCATTAGCTAAAGTGGTACCTCAGGTTAAGAACAGTTTTAGGTTAAGAACAGACCTCCAGAACAAATTAAGTTCTTAACCCAAGGTACCAGTGTAATAGCATAACGGTAGCAGAAATCACAAGTCCTCAGCCCTTGTGGAAGAGAAATATTTGGATCAACTTTTTAAAGGCAGGAAAGCATTTGGAGAGTAAGGTTCCTCAGGAACGGAATTCCAGTCTTAAGATGCCACAACTGAACTGATTCTTGATATCACTATCCAGATATCCTAAAATGAGGAAATCTTATACCTACTTAGTGTGGTGGTACAAATGGATTTCCTGCTGTTAGGAATGTTGGCAGTCACTCTGACCAGCGTGTGGAGATGGTGCCATCTTCCTAATGCACATGAATTTCACCAATAAGGATGGCAAATGCAATTTACTTTAATTGCCTGATGCTCTGCACTGATGTATCATCACATTAGATCAGGAAGCAAAAGCCAGATTTCTCAAAGTGAGTTCATGTGCCTGCTTTGCTTTTTTATTTGTTCAACAGTGGGTCAAACAGTCATTTGATTTGTTTGGCCATAAGCTGTACCACCATCATCATCATTACACTGCTTAATGCTAGAGTAGGCTTCTAAACAGTTTACAAACTATAAAGGCAATAATAAACAGAACCATTAAAATATAACTTTCCACATTCAAAATGCAGAATAGAAACAACACCATTAAAACAATAAAGCAATCATGAAAGGCAGGAAGTCCAGATCAAGAAGTCAAGGCAATGCCTGTGAAAAGAGATGCAACTTGAAACGTCATTATAATGCCAAGAGTTTAGGAACTTCTTTTCTCTCACATTTTGGTTAAAGATTAACTATACTTCACAGTTGCAGATTCTTTTTCTTTCTTCCTTAGAATAAGAAAGGGGGAAGACTCTTGCTTAATGGTAGAGCAGGTGCTTTCCAGGCAGAAAGTCCCAGGCTCAATCCCCAGTCATAGCTTGGGAGAGACTAGGGATGGACAAATCTGCTCATTTCAATTCCTTCTGTTGCTCATTTTTCCAGTCTTAAAACCAGTTCTTCACACTTCCATTGCAATTTGTGATGTGTGTGTATATTTAAATCAGGGTTTCCCAAACTTGGGCCTCCAGTTGTTTTTGGACTTCAATTCCCATCATCCATGGCTTCTGTTCCTGCTGGTTAAGGATGATGGGAGTTGTAGTCCCAAAACAGCTGGAAACCCAAGTTTGGGAAACCCTGATTTAAATCCTCATGAAAATGTTAAAGCCCTATACATCTAGGTACCAGGATAGCTAAGATTGTCTCACGTCTTATAAACCCAGCTGATCACTGCAGGTGTGAGTCTCCTACAGATACCATTATATAGTTAGGTCCATGCCACGCAATGTAGGAATTGGGAATTGGGCCTTTATTGTTGCGATACATCCCCTTCGGAATCACCTCACCTTGAATATTAGACGCCTTTGTTGTCTTTTTAATGCCTGCTGAAGACCTTCCTCTTTCAACAAACCTTTTAAGCTGAGAACTATTCCAGTGCACATCAAAAGTTCTTAAGATGTTTCGATTGATTGATTTCTTGTTATTTGCCACCCTAGGCTCCTTTAGGAGTCAGGGCCAGATAGAAATTTAATTAATAAATAATAACACTCTCTCTCTCTCTCTCTCTCTCTCTCTCTCTCTCTCTCTCTCTCTCTCTCTCTGGATCTTGCAGTGCTTGTACATCTTAACATTACATTTACTACTCTGAAATACAGTATTTTTTGCTCTATAAGACTCACTTTTTCCCTCCTAAAAAGTAAGGGGAAATGTGTGCGCGTCTTATGGAGCGAATGCAGGCTGCGCAGCTATCCCAGAAGCCAGAACAGCAAGAGGGATCACTGCTTTCACTGCACAGCGATCCCTCTTGCTGTTCCGGCTTCTGAGATTCAGAATATTTTTTTTCTTGTTTTCCTCCTCCAAAAACTAGGTGCGTCTTGTGGTCTGGTGCGTCTTATAGAGCGAAAAATACGGTATCTATTGGCATTGAAGAGGTGGTTGCTTAACTGGAAATTTTCAATTTGTATTCTTCAAACAAACCCTTTCTGCAAGTTTACTCACTGCTTTGAGCTGAGGACTGTATCATTACATTTTGGGACAGTGTGTTAACTGAAGGATAACTATGTACTGATGATTTTATATTGGAGGTTGCCGCCCACACACTTCGGCTGTGCTTGCTGCTGATGTGGTGGCTCCTCTGTAAAACCGCTTTAAACAGCTTGAAGCAGAGTTTCTTCCAGGCGGCAGATGACAAGAGACTACGAGACTTGTGCAAAATACTCAGTCAAAGGTTACTTTATTTATTTATTGGCTGGTTCACAAGCATTTTAGTTGTGACTATATACAAATTGATTTACATAACATCCTTCTGCCACAGTATAAACTCACAGTGTGTGGGTACTCTTTCCTCGTGCAGGCAAGTGCAACCTGCAACTTTCTCTTTTTTATTTCCGCCCCCAGCTGTAACTAATCAGCCTGGAATGTCACTCCTAACTACAGTGGTACCTCGGGTTACATACGTTTCAGGTTACATACGCTTCAGGTTACAGACTCTGCTAACCCATAAATAGTACCTTGGGTTAAGAACTTTGCTTCAGGATGAGAACAGAAATCGTGCTCTGGTGGCACGGCAGCAGTGGGAGGCCCCATTAGCCAAAGTGGTGCTTCAGGTTAAGAACAGTTCCAGGTTAAGAACAGACCTCCAGAACGAATTAAGTTCTTAACCTGAAGTACCACTGTATTAAAGAAAACTTCTTTAAAGCTACAAGCACCTTTATATGTTTCTTTGCAGAATGACTTCCTAACATTTTATTAGTCCAGGAAGTGTGAATCAGATCAGTTCACTTAAAAATGTAGATTGAGCAACTCTAATTTTGAAAGGATTTGTAATACACATCAGCAGACTTTAGGTGTGTAAGTATTTACCTGAAACGTGAGCAAGGTGTTGGCAATGTGAAACATCAATTGGTTCAGGCTGGTGGCTTCTTTGCTCTTTTTTTTCTTTCTTAACTTGCCAATACAGTGGTACCTCGGGTTACATACACTTCAGGTTACAGACTCCACTAACCCAGAAATAGTACCTCTGGTTAAGAACTTTGCTTCAGGATGAGAACAGAAATTGTGTGGCGGTGGCGCAGCGGCAGCGGGAGGGCCCATTAGCTAAAGTGGTACCTCAGGGTAAGAACAGTTTCAGGTTAAGAACGGACCTCCGAAACGAATTAAATTCTTAACCCAAGGTACCACTGTAGTTGTTTATGACTTCTGAACACTCACAGGAAGCACAGTGAAGGAAGAACCACCCCAGACATGCTGGTTGTATACAGCAGATTGCTTGCATTTGGACCATATGTGCTGGTTGGCACAAATTCATAAACCTTTCCCCCTCTGACAAAAATGAGAGAAAGAGAGAGAGAAAGAGCACGTACCCAAGAATTTGAGACTGCCTGTTAGAGGCAGGATGGGTGTTGCTTTGATCACTATGAGCATAGCTTTAGCACTGCACTTCCCTCTACTGTAGTTAAGCTTATTGAATTGATTGCAGCAGGAGAAGTTATAAGTCATTCTACTTTTTATAGCCACTGTTTCATTCTAGTGGAGAGGAGAAAAAGAACTTTCCTTTTTGGAATGGTGGTAAGCAGATTGTGTCAGGAGCCAAACTTGTTTTTGGTTTATATCAGAGGCACAGATAGAGTAGTAACTTCACAATTCTTTCTAGAATTTATGAAACAACAGGTAATATAGGGGGACACAAAGCACTGACGCAACAGGATAAATGGGCCTACAGGTTTTCTTTTTCCATGTGGCTTCATAGCCCCTGTATGCTTCTTCTCTATCTGCAACACACAGTGAACCTCTCACTCTGTTGAACTCTGGTCTCCTCTCACCCTTAAGTACAGCATTGGGATGCAACACTGAATTTCTGTGTTCCAGACACTCTGTTTCTGTTTAGGTTCGGAAACCTCATTTCCTAACACTATTCTCCACCTGTATGACGCACTACCAAAATGCTCTATGTACTCCCCCTTTTGTCCTTAGCCTTTTACAGTGCTTTTTTTCCTTAAAAAAAGTTTAGGGGTACTCTCATTTTGACTCAAGAAAATCACCATTTTATACTTCAAATCGGGAAAATAAATACAGTAAATGGACAAAAGTACAAAGATTCACAAAATGTTTAGGGGTATGTGTACCACTGCGTACCTCCAGAAAAAGAGCACTGGCCTTTTACTCAGTTCTTTCCTGCTCATTTTTTTTCATAGCTCCCTCATAGATCTGCACTGCAACCACTCTGCTTCCACTCTACACACACACACTTGTATAACAATGTTGCATCCATTCCTTAATCTTTCTCCCTGCCAGCTGCACACACACTCCTCCCTTTCATGCTCTCATTCCCATCTGTTGGAACACCCACCCACCCATCCTTCTTAACTCGCCCTTCTTTACTCAATCTTTCATCTTCACTGTATCAGTCACTCGAAGGCTTCTCTGCTTCTCAACCCTGCTCACTTCCTGTCTCAGCTGTACTCTCACATGCCCTCTCTTTCTTCTTCCAATTCCTTTGCTTTCCATACTGGCTTTTCCATATTCCCACTGCTTGCACAAACCTCCACGGCTTTATCTCTCAGCCTGACAGGCCTGGAGGCTCGGTTGGCATTTCTTATCTGCTCACCTATTTCTAGGATGCTTGGCTCAGCATCACAGAGCCATACTTGTCTCCTGGACCTCCTGGAGGACATTGAAACCCTTCACAGTGGGATTGAGACTACATTATGCCAGCAATTTTATCTTAAAAGTACTATAGTTAATCCTTTAGAAGTCCATAGTCTTAAACACTAGTGGCAATAGTCTTCTAACAAGTGGAGGAGAGGGAAAAAATTACAGAAGTGCTATCCAATGAACCATTGGTTCCTTATTCTCATTGTGTGGACAGGCAGAGTCCCCCAGATCCCAAGCGCGCCCCCCGTCATGTGGAATAACGACTCAAGACAATGTGCTATGGGATTAAATTGGCCACAACTTTATTAAATTTCAAATGAGGATAGACCTTGGCTCAGGCATTGGGCGTTATCCCTCCCCAGTCCCCAGCCGGGGACCTAAGGAGCATCAGGGTTATCCGGGGGGGGGGGGAATGGGCCAGCTCTGGAGAACATATATTCAAGCAGAGATATCCGCCCCTGTTACGCCGCCGCCGCAGGGGAGAGCAATGACGACCTCTCAACGTGCGGTCAAAGCCTCCCTTCAGAAACCCCGTTAACGGGGAACCCTGGTATCGCAGCTGCAAAGAGGAAGATAGACTAAAGAATTCCACCCAAGGCCTGATACCACCAAAGTTGTGACGTTTTGCTACGGGAAAGGTGAAACCTGCCAGTGCAGGGAAATTCCTTTCCGGCCCTTTAACAGCGACCTTGACGTAGCAGCGCCCGCATACCTGTGAAGAAAAGTTAACCTGCAAAATAAGACTTAAGTGAGGGTGGGTAGGGTGGGAGAAGCTCTGGAGCCAAGTGAGGATTCCCAGGTAAGATCCTCCCTCTATTTTGTGGGCAGGTAGTTCCTCCCCTACCTGGCCTGGTCTCCTTGGCAACGCTTCCCCCAAGTGGGATTGAACAACTGACTGAGGTAGGCAGAGACCTCCTATGCTGATGGAGCCACTCCAGATCCAGGGGCTGCGTGCGTCCACGCAAAGGGCGCCCCCCGTTTTATGCGGGGAGCGGTCATTCCCACCTAATCCATGAAGCCTGCAGATGCCATGGTTAAAAACAGTTAGGGTTGATATTATCGGATCAGCTGCAGAGGGCCATTGGAAGCTGCTCATATATGCTGGTGCTGGTGCTGGAACTGGTAATTCTGTCATCTGAGGTACACTGAGCCCCATGTTCTGTCATATTGGGCAAAACAAGAAGAGATCTATGGATGCAGAAAGGGAAATGGTGTGATCTGACAAAACCAATATCTTCTCTCTATACAAATCCCATTTACTGAAGCAAACATGTATCAAAACCCAAAAAATCTAGTCCACATTTTAAGTGGTGAGAATGACTGATTCTTTTACTGCTTAGGAAAATTCAACCATGTGTAATCCAATCAAGTCAGATTGCCTCAATTTCTGAAGCAGTATGTGGCCTACAATATTTTTAAAGCTGATTTACCATTGCATCCATGTGTATGTTTTTGTATTAAGGGTGTGCGTGGGTGTCAAGATTTGCCTTGTATCTGTATTTGTGCTCTGTTTAAAAACAAATAAATTGATTTTCCTCTGAGCTGCTGTGTACTTTGTTTCAATTTATGATTCTAGCAGCAAATAGCTAAAACATTATTATTATTATTATTATTATTATTATTATTATTATTATTATTATTACTACTACTACTACTACTACTACTACTACTACTACCACCACCACCACTACTATGTCATCTTTTAATACATTAGAAGCATGAAACTGGCTAGAAAAATGTTTGGACCTGTAGATGACAAGGGAGTCAAAGGTGAGCTAAATATAGAAAAGGAGATTGCAGAGAAGCAGAACATATTATACTCATCTGTTTTCACTGAAGAGATAACTTTCTTAGGAAGTCAGGAAAATATTGTAGGCAAGAGACAAAAGCATAGGCCTCAGTGAGAAATAAACATAAATATAAAGATTGTTGGGTCAAGATGGTGTGGCATCTGAATATAGACTGCATTTTTAATCAAGGCTTATATTGGCTTATATCTTGATCAGGTTCCTAAATTAAATGGGCTTAGATTTTCAAATGTTTCATGCCAGGCAGGAAGACTAGCTGTTTAAAGAACACAGGCAATGTCTTCCTCCTAGACAAGGGGCCCCTTGATTTATAGCAGAAAACAATTCTCAAAGTCGTAAAAGCTGGAATTACAGGCTGAAGAGCAAGGCTACACAGACCCTACATAATTAATAGTTGGTAAACAGTAAAATAATACCAATGTGCCTCCCAGTAAAATGAGCCAGATCTTCTTTCTAAGGTTAAAGACCAAATGGAGAAGCATTTAGCTGGCAGAAAGAGAGCATTTTTGGGAAGTCCTTTTTAAAAGCTGTTTCTTTCTTAAACTGAGAAAGTTAGAGGGCAATAAATGTTGGGAAGAGCTAATGGGAAAAGCAGCTGGCTGAAGGGGGGGGTGTAAACTGAAGAGGCTTCTTTTAAAGCGGTTTTTTACTGTGTTCCTTTTTACTGAGTTCCTTTTCTACTTTACAAAGGCCTTATTCCTTTTAAAAGGCTACCTATGTTATGTATTAAATATATTTGCTTAAATGTAATTATGCAAAGGATTTAACAAATGCTAAATTCTTATTTCATATAATTGTAAGAGTTGTATTTATCCTGAAATTAAGTCAGCCACCAGTCTAGCCCCCCTGCCAGACAGGAAGACGCCATCCAAGCAGTCCTGATATATAGCTGTCAGGCATTTGTTTAGAAACCTTCAAATGAAGGAGATCTTTCAATGTTGATGTGAAACTCAAGATCCTTGACATATGTTTAAGATAAAAATTTAAGATTAACCATTTGTTTTAGAAGGCAATAGGGCAAGGAGGGCAAGAGGTGAGCTGGTAATTAAGATTCCTTGTTGAGACACATGTAAGATATATTACTACTTATTTGTCATTTATAGATGTAACAATATATAGCTCTTTGTGTTCCATATAAGGACAGGAGGATATGGGTGTATCTTTTAGGATTGGTTATAGCAATCAGCCAATAGGAAATCCAACCAGGCTGATTGGACAGAGGCAGCCACAGGAGGAGCAAAGGGGGCTGGATTAAGGGAATATAAGTGCTGGCCATAATGGCAGGAGGCCAGGCCAGAGCTTGGTAACCATATACCACTGTGCCTCTCATTTATTTGTCTGACAAATAAATAATTATTTTAATTTCTCTATTGCTGCGTTGAATATTTCATTCCAGCTAAGCGTTAACCACAAGCAGGGTGCTACAATGGCATCATCCAAGAGTTTGTAAAGAACTCAAAAGTGAAATTGCTGGTACAGTGATACCTCGGGTTACAGACGCTTCAGGTTACAGACTCCGCTAACCCAGAAATATTACCTCAGGTTAATAACTTTGCTTCGGGATGAGAAAAGAAATCGCGCAGTGGCGGCGCAGCAGCAGCGGGAGGCCCCATTAGCTAAAATGGTACCTCAGGTTAAGAACAGTTTCAGGTTAAGAACGGGCCTCCAGAACGAATTAAGTTCTTAACCCAAGGTACCACAGTATTCTGACACACACACACACAGAAAAACTTGTTCTTAAAAATGGCTTCCATGACTGAAGTTAGAAAAGTAGCCAATGAAAGGATTTACTTTTTTAATGGACCCGGGGGAATCCTGGAAATTACAGGCCTAATATCTATTTCAAGGAAAGCAGTATTATTGGTAAAATTCAAGCTGAATAGCAATTCAAGCTGAAACAGAATTTGGGACAGAGAAAATGAAGTATTTTCATCACACCATGCACAGTTCAGCCATTTGCTGCCCCACGGTGTAGTAAGGGAAAACCTGGGCAGTTTTAAAGTGGAAGATTTGGCTGAGTATAGGAGATAGTGTGCTTCTAATCATGCAGACGTAGAATATTATCAGGTGGGCTCTGATGAGGGCCTTTCATGGTGGACCCTGGACCTTCTGACTCTTCTCTATTTTAAAGCGTAAAATAAAACTTTACTCAGTGCAAAGCTAAGCCATGTGTGCTCCAAAACCCACCCCTCATGGAAATAAAGACACAGCGGAGACAAAATTTAGTTTAAATGTTAATGGGCAAATTTTGGCCACAACTTTATTGAATACACAAATGTGACTGGTATTGACTTAGGCATTGGTATCAAAACTATAACTGGCTCCTGCCCTACCCTGCAGGAAGCCTGGAAGGGTAAACAACCAGCAGGGAGACCGAGACCCCCAGATTCCTTTAATGGAATACCCTATGCATTGGAGGGGCAGGTGATGGCCACACCTCCCCTCCTCACATTCCCCTAAACCAATGCCTAACCGCCAAACCTTACAAAGTTGTCACGATTGCTAAGAGGTAGGCAAAAACCAAGTGGCCACAGCTAATCTGCTACATTGGGGAAAATTCCTACCCAGCCCCCATTCCAAAACAGGTTTCCAACCGAAGTCCAAAACAAGGCCAAACACGACCTAATTAATGGGCGGGTGGGCGGGTGTTCAGTAGGCGAAGCAAAATTGCACTGCAAAATAGATACCCCCAACCTTTGCCGATTGGCTAAAGACCAGTGGCATAACTGTGGCACCACCGGCTTGGAGCACGGCAAGCCCCGCCCACAAGCTGGTTGGGGAAGAGTTTCAGGAGGCGAGCACAACATGGACCTTCTGTTAGGGGGCTCCAACTTACCATTTTAATTTTCTAGTGGCATCTACATATGCAAATCAGCATATGTGCATTCTATTCAGATTTCTTTCATGGGCCGTGTTCTTTGCGTCTTTTAAACATCTAACTGTGCCCCTGTATGTAAAATATTTCAGAGACATAAATAATGAACATATATAATGAAACCAATGCACATTGCGACACATTTCTTAACAAAATTGGAAGCTCCTAAGGCCAAGAATGAACAGCTACAGAAGTACAATTCCCCAAGAAATTAGCTGGTTATATAATTATCATCCAGTCATTTGAGAAAAGGGCCACAGCTCAGTTGCAGAGCATCTGCTTTGCCTACAGAGGTTTCCAAGTTCAATCCCCAAAATCTCCAGGTAGAGTTGTGATAGTTCCCTGCCTGGAACCCTAGAGAGCTGCTCCCGGTTAGGGTTTATCCACACTTACCTGTGGTGGAAAGGTAACTGTGGACAGTACTAGATAGAGCAATGATCTGATTCAGTACAAGGCATCTTCCTATCTTCCTAAGACATAAAAACAGAATTATTAGATTATTCTTTTTGATTGTTGGCATGAATGAAGTGAATGAGTGAATGAAGGAGTGTGCCTTTGGGGGTGAGGTCAAACTGTTTGAAGGTTGCAGCACTTGCTGTGGTTGTAGAGACTGCTATAGGAGAGGCATGTTTTGTTGCAGCTGGGGCAGATGAAGACATCTGCTTCTGCGGATGCAAATGCACTGTGGCATTTATTTTCTCTGTGCTCCTCCCAGTGGTCATCCCTCCTCTGGTCACTGCTATGGATGCACAACCTGACTGTCTGACTCCAGGCATTGCAGTCATCTGCAAGGTGAGGCTGATGTTGCCAGCCTTCATGGCACTTTTACAGACATTTTTGTAATGCAGGGTCAGTTTCCCAGTGGGCCTGGTGCCTGAAGCCAGCTCCCCGTAAAGCATGTCTTTGGGGATCCTGCCATCCTGCCTTCTGTGGAAATGACCAAGCCAGCATAGATGTCGCTGAGAAAGGACTATGGAGAATGTGGGCTTGAGAGAGAGCTTCTTTGTCTGAAACTCTGTTCTGCCATGTGACACTCAAAATCTTCCTGACAGGTCACATGTGGAAGGCATTGAGGCAGCAGTCCTGGAAGATATACGTTGCCCATGTCTCACTACCATAAAACAGTGTGCAAGAGGAAGCCATGGAGGTATGTCATGAGGAAGGAACTGAAGCCAGATGTCAGCACTTCTGTTGAGTTCTGCCCTGTCCCAGGGCTTTACCGCATGCCTGAGAGTTGATGGCATCCTTCAGCCAGGTAGAGTCTGAATACTCTCAATTGCTCATTATATTCGCTCTGGTTTTTCCTATCCTCTCTTTTATTTTATACTTAGGGTTTTATTTTATTGGTAAAGTGTTATTCATCCACTCACACCCTGGTCTCATCCACTCATGCACTCAAAGTCTCTCAAAAGTGGAAAAGTCACTCATTCCAATAATAAATACGTAGCACGATTTGTAAAGACAATTAAACAGGGAATTTTTACAGAAGATGAATGACGGAAAGTAATGGTTGTTTCAGTGGGCCAAATCTGTCTCCTACAAAAACAACAATAATATGAGATCCATCCCTATCGTGTCAATGGATGGACTGCTGTAATTTGTCTTTAGTCATTCCCAGAGATAATGGATCAAGCATACTTTTAGAGAAAGCTACCTCCAGAATTCATTGTACCTTGCAGAAGGAAGGTGACTTTCAATAGTTTTGAACTTTTTCTACCTTACATTAAGAGCTGATGAAATATTTGTGCCAACACACCACATGCAACTCTAATGTTAGCTCTGGGATTCAATAACAAGTCTAAATCCATCATGGTTTTGAATTTCCTATATTTTTTGTAAGTATGCATTAGGAACTATCCTGCAGAATGATCCATAATGGAACAGCAACTTCTGAGCAATCACTCAACCTGATTCACTGAAGGACTAGTGGAAGAGGGAAATGTTTTGACAGAGATCAAGTGTGCCCTTATTAGTCTCCTCTAAAAAAAACCCACAAAAAACAAAAAGCATCCATTTTATCTGTCCACAAACCAAGCTTTTCAAGTAGCGAAACAGCAATGAAAAATAGTTGCACATCAGGGATGGAAAATATTCGTGGACACACACAGAAACCTCCAGCTTATATTGATGTGGTATCACATGCAGCTGCAATGGCCAAGAATCCATAATCTAATGGATGCCTTGAAATGATTAGCTTTGCTTTTTCAAGGAACAGATCAAAAGCATTTGGAGATCCCTGTTTAGGTAGCATGTGGGCATTGTGAAGCTGCAATCTGATTTTTCATTGATCTGCCAATAGGGTATAATGTATTGGATATGAGAGAAAGAATTCTAGGTTCAAATCCACAATCAAAAGTTAAGCTAACTGTGTAAACTTGAACCAGTCATCATCTCCCAGTGATCATGATTAATACCGTGTTTATACCTTATACAGTGGTACCTCGGGTTACATATGCTTCAGGTTACAGACTCCGCTAACCCAGAAATAGTACCTTGAGTTAAGAACTTTGCTTCAGGATGAGAACAGAAATCGTGCAGCGGCGGCACAGCACCAGCAGGAGGCCCCATTAGCTAAAGTGGTGCTTCAGGTTAAGAACAATTTCAGGTTAAGAACGGACCTCCAGAACGAATTAAGTTCTTAACCCGAGGTACCACTGTAGTTCCTTGGAGGAACACTAAACCATAAATAATTCTGATATTATCAAATCTTTCTCCCTTCTTTGTCTTTGTTTTTCTGCTGAATAGAGCTTCAGTTTCCAGGATGCTTTGCAGGAAACCATAACCATCAAAAGTGCTATACATTTATAATTCCTTTTGCTTGCCTAGATGGAAGGTGCATGAGTGTGAAGGAGTGTGAAGGAACTACCCCACTTTTGCATCTGGCTATGCCCCACCAAGGGACGCGGGTGGCGCTGTGGGTAAAACCTCAGCGCCTAGGATTTGCCGATCGTATGGTCGACGGTTCGAATCCCCGTGACGGGGTGAGCTCCCGTCGTTTGGTCCCAGCTCCTGCCAACCTAGCAGTTCGAAAGCACCCCCGGGTACAAGTAGATAAATAGGGACCGCTTTATAGCGGGAAGGTAAGCGGCGTTTCCATGTGCTGTGCTGGCTCGCCAGATGCGGCTTGTCACGCTGGCCACGTGACCCGGAAGTGTCTGCGGACAGCGCTGGCTCCCGGCCTCTAGAGTGAGATGAGTGCACAACGCTAGAGTCTGTCAAGACTGGCCCGTACGGGCAGGGGTACCTTTACCTTTACCTTTATGCCCTCCCAAGGGCATATGGCCCACAGAGAGTTGCTCAGGGTGGAATGTGGCCCTTGAGATGTAAAGTGCAAGGGAAAGACATGGCAAAATTCATTGTCATATCATCTGTTTTGCATGCAGGAGGTCCCAGGTTCCATTCCTGACACCTTTTAGGCAGAGATCCCCTGCCTAAAAAACATGGTTAGCATAGACATTACTGAGCTATGTGGGCCAATGGCCTGACTCAGTATAAGGCAGTTTCCTATGTTCCTAAATTGTCCCCAACTTATCTGGATCTTTGGAATGATAAAACAGAGCAAATTCTTATGACCTTATCAGATCTATATGGCCTTTTAAGGGAACTTCTGAGCATTGAGAAAGGATTTGTTTCTGCTGCATTCCATGTGTGGGTTTGTTCAAAGCACAATCAATGTATCTAACAGCACGAGTTTTCTGTTTTGCTTTATAAATCATGCCCTTTATAGCTTCATCTAACTTGCTGTTCTCCAGGCCGCGAGGAGGTAGGTTCACAGTGTGATGCCAAAAAGATTTCTGGGGGTGGGGGTGGGGGAATCTATGCAGAATAGATAATGTGATTTTAAAAGTTGAGAAAATCATATTACAGAATAAAATTATGCCAGTGAACAATAGGCACCATTGGACTTTTGATATGCATTTATATCCCATTTGAATTTCCAAGCGGAAATTGCCACAAAAACAATTGCATATAATCAGCCTGGCATACAAATTGGATCACAGCCCCCAGCATTGATTTGTAAGGCTTCCCAAAAAGCATGTGGATTATAATGATATTGCAATTAGAGATTTGAAACACAACCATACATCAGAGAAAATGTAAGATATTTTATCAGCATTTTACCTGCTAGCTAAAGACAGATTAATGAGTTGTTTATAGCAATCAGATACAAAGTATGTTTTCACCCTGAAAGCCAAAGCACAGTGAATCAAACGCGTACAAAGTCCTGATCTCGGAGCATTCATTATTACACATTCTTTGCAAAACACCATTCATGTTGCAACACTTTAAAGAGCAAGAGAAAGAAGTAAGCTTCTCCTCTGTGGGATTTGCAGTTTAGGGATCTGACTAGCCATGTAAGATGATGCATATCAGGGTATATATATATATATATATATATATATATATATATATATATATATATATAAATTTGACATGGAGTCTGGACTCCAAACGCATTTGGAATACTGTGTGCAGTTCTGGTTGTCTTACCTCAAAAAGGATATTGTAGGGATGGGAAGGGTTCAGAAAATGGCAACCAACATGAACAAGGGGATGGAAAAGTTCCCTCTGATGAAAATTTGCAGCATTTGGGACTTTTAGTTTAGAGCTGTGGTGGCCAAACTTGGCCTACCAGCTGTTTTGGGACTACAGTTCCCATCATCTCTGGCCACTGGTCGTGTTAGCAAGGGATGATGGGAGTTGTAGTCCAAAAACAGCTGGAGGGCCAAGTTTGGCTACCACTAGTTTAGAGAAAAGGGAAGTTAGAGTTGACATGACAGACATTTGTAAAATTATGTGAGGCATGGAGAAAGGGGATAGCACATTCTCTCATAACACTAAAATTTCTGGGCATTCAATGAAGCTGGATGTTAGAAGATTCAGGGTGTATCAAAGGAAGGAAGTATTCTTCACACAGCACTATGGAAATCGCTCTCACAGTCGGCAGCGATGGCCACAAACTTGGATTTCTTTCAAATACGATTAGACAAATTCAGTGCATAGTAGGATAAAGATATCCACTTAAAAGGCATGTTGGAAAAGGGAGGCCTTCAATAGATGCTACAATTTAAAAAACAACATAGGGTTGGAATACACATGAAATAAGCTGGTGTCTGTAGAAGGTCATTTCCTTCAGGCTGAAGTGTTGATATGGTATATAAGGATGAAATGATCCTATTCTGTTCTTTTGTGTCATCTGCAAAAATGATAAGTATCCCTCCCATGCCCTCATCCAGGTCATTTCTAAAAAACATTGACCAGTGCAGGGTCTAGAGCAGAACCCTGTGACATTCTATTCAAGACACAGCTTTACTCCGGAGTTTTTTCTCTGAACTTCAGAACAGCCATCTTTGCTTCCATGATCTTAATAATATCTCTACAGAGGATTGTACACTGAACCAAATGAGCTAATAAACACAACAAGAGGCAATGAACAGGAACTTTATTAGCAATGCCTTCTAGTCTCCATGCAATCAGAGAAAATAGTCTTGACTTTCTTAAACAAGGTCATAATTGACATTCTGCAAAGAAAATCCAGGTGATACTAATGGCTTGTATGACAGTTGAAAGAATTTAGAAGTGCATGCACAGCAATCCAAAAAGTAACAGAGGCTGACTAAGTGTAACATTGTAGAGACATAACCATCCCATACCCCAATGACTGGATTTATGTCCACCAATTACATCTATGTTGAGGCTTATTACTTTGGTAGAGGTATGATATCCAGAAAGTATTTCTGCAGTAAATGGATGCATCAAATTCTTACCAAACTCACTGGGAGATAATGTTTTGGTGTATTCTCATATCAACGTGACAGCCAATACATAAATGACAGCCAATGCAGATGACTTCCCAGTCAAAAGTGTTAGGGAAGTGTTGGGGTAGAATTGACCTGTCTTGGCATATACCGTATTTTTCGCCCTATAAGACGCACTTTTCCCCCTCCAAAAACTAAGGGGAAATCTGGGTGCGTCCTATGGGGCGAATGCAGGCTTTTGCTGAAGCCTGGAGAGCGAGAGGGGCCCGTGCGCACCGACCCCTCTCGCTCTCCAGGCTTCAGGAAGCTATCCCAAGTCTTGCAAGCCCGGCGGGATGTCCCGCGGGCTCGCAAGGCTTGCGGGCAGCAGCCTGCACCCAAAAGCTGGGGACAGCGGGGAGGCGCAGAGCCGCCACCCCGCTATTCCCCAACCTGAACTGGAGGCTGGCGGGGGGAGAAGCAAGCCTGCTTCTCCCCCCGCCAGCCCCACAAGCTCGGGGGATAGGGGGATGGCGAAGCGCCACCATCCCGCTATTCCCCGACCTGATCTGAAGGCTGGGGGTGGGAGAAGCAAGCCTGCTTCTCCCCCCCCCGCCAGCCCCACAACCTCCAGATCAGGTCGGGGAATAGCGGGATGGCGGCGCTCCGCCACCCCCCTATTCCCCGACCTGATCTGGAGGCTGGGGGTGGGAGAAGCAAGCCTGCTTCTCCCCCCGCCAGCCCCACAACCTCCAGATCAGGTCGGGGAATAGCGGGATGGCGGCGCTCCACCATCCCCCTATTCCCCGACCTGATCTGGAGGCTGGGGGTGGGAGAAGCAAGCCTGCTTCTCCCCCCCCCCCGCCAGCCCCACAAGCTCGGAGGATAGGGGGATGGCGAAGCGCCACCATCCCGCTATTCCCCGACCTGATCTGGAGGCTGGGGGTGGGAGAAGCAAGCCTGCTTCTCCCCCCGCCAGCCCCACAACCTCCAGATCAGGTCGGGGAATAGCGGGATGGCGGCGCTCCGCCATCCCCCTATTCCCCGACCTGATCTGGAGGCTGGGGGTGGGAGAAGCAAGCCTGCTTCTCCCCCCGCCAGCCCCACAACCTCCAGATCAGGTCGGGGAATAGCGGGATGGCGGCGCTCCGCCATCCCCCTATTCCCTGACCTGATCTGGAGGCTGGGGGGGGGAGAAGCAAGCCTGCTTCTCCCCCCCGCCAGCCCCACAAGCTCGCGGGATAGCGGGCCAAGCTGTCCCTGAAGGCAGAAGAGGGAGACGGAGCACTCCATCTCCCTCTTCTAGCTTGGGATGGTTGCGCAAAGCCTCTGCAGGGCAGCGCAGTGCGCTGCCCCACAGAGGCTTGGGAGGCTGTCCCTGAAGGCAGAAGAGGGAGACGAAGTGCTCCGTCTCCCTCTTCCAGCTTGGGGATGGCTGCGCAAACCTGGGGGGAAATCAAATTTTTTCCTTTGATTTCCCCCCCCCCCCCAAAAAAAAATAGGTGCGGCCTATGGGCCGGTGCGTCCTATAGGGCAAAAAATACGGTATAGCCCTGCTCTTCCTCCCTCCTTTTGCATTGTAGGCTTGCCAGTCACCTATTGATGGGGCTGAGTATGTATTTTGAAGAGATCCCCCAATTGCTCCCCATTTTACTTACTACACACTGTTGGGAGTAATTTTAAGAGTGGTGTAATTTCTTAATCTGGCCTTTGGTCTAGGCAGGAAAAAAGGCTTTAGATCTGGGGATCTTTAATCCTGAGGCATTGTGAGATAAGGGCACTCTGGCATTTCCCTACACCATCTGCTTAGTGAGTGACAGGGTTGCTTTATGGGCTGGGCATGCACATTGGGGTGAATGCCAAGCTAGTGGGGCCATGATGTCTTTGTCTGGTTCACAAACCCAGGGCTCAGGTAGCAAGGAGAGAAAAATTCTTCCAGTCCTTCCTGCAAGGCACAGGTTGTGATTTCCATTGCCTCAGGAGTTGGGAGGGAGATGTCAGGAGACCAGGCTACCGTCTTGATAACACAGCACTCAAGTCGTAATTAGCTGGAAGATTTATTGCAATACAAACATTTAAGCCTTGGACGTCTAACTGAACATCTGTGGCTTATGAATCAGTTGACCCTTCTGAAGAATGCTTCCTGGTTCTGCAGAAGGGTTGAGCTTGGACTGCCATCACACAAACCCCAAGGAAGACTCAAGATACCACTCCAAGTTGGGGAATCTGCAGAGAAAACCAATTAAACTAACAATTCAATCAAGCTCAACCCTTCATGTATGGATGCAGGTTGCAGTTACCCGGTGGTTAGAGGGAAATCACTCTTTGCCTGTTCAGAGATTGCTTTTCTATATTAGTGTCTTTTATGTTTCATGTATGGATGCAGGTTGCAGTTACCCGGTGGTTAGAGGGAAATCACTCTTTGCCTGTTCAGAGATTGCTTTTCTATATTAGTGTCTTTTATGTTTCATGATTCCACCCTGGAGCTAAGTGGTGGAGATCACTGAAATAATAATAATAATAATAATAATAATAATAATAATAATAATAATAATAATAATTTATTTATACCCCGCCCATCTGGCTGAGTTTCCCCAGCCACTCTGGGCGGCTCCCAATCAGTGTTAAAAACAGTACAGCGTTACATATTAAAAACTTCTCTGAACAGGGCTGCCTTAAGATGTCTTCTGAATGTCAGGTAATTATTTATCTCTTTGACATCTGATGGGAGGGCGTTCCACAGGGCGGGCGCCACTACCAAGAAGGCCCTCTGTCTGGTTCCCTGTAGCCTCACTTCTCGCAATGAGGGAACTGCCAGAAGGCCCTTGGCACTGGATCTCAGTGTCCGGGCTGAACGATGGGGGTGGAGACGCTCCTTCAGGTATACAGGACCGAGGCCGTTTAGGGCTTTAAAGGTCAGCACCAACACTTTGAATCGTGCTCGGAAACGTACTGGGAGCCAATGCAGATCTCTCAGAACCGGTGTTATGTGGTCCTGGCGGCCACTCCCAGTCACCAGTCTAGCTGCCGCATTCTGGATTAATTGCAGTTTCTGGGTCACCTTCAAAGGTAGCCCCACGTAGAGCGTGTTGCAGTAGTCCAAGCGTGAGATAACTAGAGCATGCAAAACTCTGTCAAGACAGTTCGCGGGCAGGTAGGGTCTTAGCCTGCGTACCAGGTGGAGCTGGTAAATAGCTGCCCTGGACACAGAGTTAACCTTCGCCTCCATGGACAGCTGTGAGTCCAAAATGACTACCAGGCTGTGCACCTGGTCCTTCAGGGGCACAGTTACCCCATTCAAGACCAGGGAATCCCCCACACCAACCAGCTCCCTGTCCCCCCAAAACAGTACTTCTGTCTTGTCAGGATTCATCCTCAATCTGTTAGCCGCCATCCATCCTCCAACCGCCTCCAGGCACTCACACAGGACCTTCACCGCCTTCACTGGTTCTGATTTAAAGGAGAGGTAGAGCTGGGTGTCATCTGCATACTGATGAACACCCAGTCCAAACCCCCTGATGATCTCTCCCAGCGGCTTCATATAGATAAAAAAAAGCATGGGGGAGAGGACAGAACCCTGAGGCACCCCACAAGTGAGAGCCCAGGGGTCTGAACACTCATCCCCCACCACCACTTTCTGGACACGGCCCAGGAGGAAGGAGCGGAACCACTGTATGACAGTGCCCCCAGCTCCCAGCCCCTCTAGATGGTCCAGAAGGATGTTATGATCGATGGTGTCAAAGGCCGCTGAGAGATCCAGCAGAACTAGGAAACAGCTCTCACCTTTGTCCCTAGCCCGCCGGAGATCATCAACCAGCGCGACCAAGGCAGTTTCAGTCCCATGGTGAGGCCTGAATCCCAATTGGAAGGGATCCAAATGGTCCGTTTCCTCCAGGCGTGCTTGGAGTTGTTCAGCAACCACCCGCTCAATCACCTTGCCCAAGATTGGCAGATGTGAGACTGGGCGATAGTTGGCCAAATTGGCCGGGTCTAAAGATGTTTTTTTAAGAAGCGGTTTAATGACCGCCTCTTTCAGTGTGTCTGGGAAGGCTCCCTCACAGAGGGAAGCATTCACCACCCAGCAGAGCCCATCACCCAGCCCTTCCTGGCTCGCTTTTATCAGCCAGGATGGGCAAGGATCAAGGAGACAGGTGGTCGGTTTCACTTGTCCAAGCAGCCTGTACACATCCTCGGAGGTAACAGATTGGAATTGATCCCATGTAACAGGACCAGACAGAACTCTAGCACTCTCCCGCCCTGGCCCTGCTCCCACGGTGGAGTCTACCTCCTTCTGAATCTGAGCGATTTTATCTGAAAAAAACTTTGCAAAAGCATTGCAGGAGATCTTGTGGTCCCTACCAGGCCCCGGTGGTACAGGTGGTTCCGATAGATTGCGAACCACCTGAAAAAGTCTCCTGCTGCTGTTTTCTGCAGATGCAATGGAGGCAGCGAAGAAGGCGCTCTTCACCGTCGCCATTGCCACTTGGTAGGCTCGACGTTGAGCTCTAGCCCGTGTCCGGTCTGATTCAGGATGAGTTTTCCACCACCGGCGCTCTAGCTGTCTCAACGATTGTTTCATCACCCTCAGCTCCGGGGAAAACCACGGGGCTGTCCGGGCTCCATGCAATCGGAGAGGGGGCTTCAGAGCCAGTCAGTCAATAGCCCTGGTTAACTCCGCATTCCAGCGTGCCACCAGGGAATCAGCTGAAAGGCCATCAACTTGGGATAAAGCATCCCCTACCACTCTCTGGAAGCCAATTGGCTCCATTAAGTGGCATGGGCGGACCATCCCAATCGGTCCCACCTCCCTGCAGAGGGGAAGGGTTGCGGAGAAGTCCAGTTGCACCAGGAAGTGATCTGACCATGGCACTTCTTTTGCTTTGCTTTTAGTTAGTGTCAGATCACCAACATCCATAGAGGTGAACACTAAGTCTAAGGCACGTCTACGGCTATGAGTTGGGCCAAACTTATTCAGGGACAGCCCCATGGAGGCCATGCTTTCCACGAAGTCCTGAGAGGCCCCTTGTAAGGTCGTGTCGGCATGGATGTTAAAATCCCCCAGGACAACCAAGCTAGTTGTCTCCAGGAGCATATCCGCCACGACCTGAAGCAGCTCGGGCAGGGAATCCTTGGTGCAGCGGGGAGGTTGGTACACCAGTAGGAATCTTGTACTGCCCCTATTGCCCAACTTCCAGAACATGCACTCAGAAAACTGGGTCTTCCCAATAGGACGCCTGGTGCAGACTAATGACTTCCTAAAAATCACTGCACCCCCCCTCCCCACCCACATGACCTGGGTTGCTGTGCGTAAGAGAAACTGGTAGGCAAGCAGCGGCAAGGACAGGCCCATCTGCTTCATCCAACCAGGTCTCTGTCACACATGCCAGGTCAAATCCTCCATCCACAATCAGGTCGTGGATGGCAGTGGTTTTATTCATCATTGACCTGGCATTGCACAGCAACACTTTCAGGTCCAGACCTGGAGGCAGGGATAGTCCTCAAACAACGACTAAACCTGCCTCCTCGGTAATGACATGGTCTGGTCTTAGCATAACTCCTCCTCCTGCCCGTGATCACTGAGATCGGGTCTCCCAATACATCCCTCCCTGTGGAACCTGCCCCACCCAATCTATTGGCTGAGGCCCACTCCCAGGCAGCCATGACCCTTCCCCTTAAAAAGCAAATACAAACTATATAATAATTTAACAGAATAATAATAATAATAATAATAATAATAATAATAATAATAATAATAATAAAACAGAACAGAACAAAACAAAACAAAACAAGAAACAATAGCGCTGATTAAATTCTTATCCCACCCCAAGCAAAAATAAAATAATGAAATAATATAATATTTTAAAAAACAACAACTACCATTTAAGGTGCTGCAAATTAAAAGCAATTAAAACATTTAAAACCATTTTGTCCATTGCTGCCGGTAGCTGCTCAGGCCTCTAAACTGTAGTGGTAGTGCAGGCCCCACCCCCTAGGCCGGATGGAGTTGGCAGGAGAGGGAGTGGTCTTCCCAGCACTCACACAAGCAGCAACAGCAGCAGTCATAATTCAAGCCCTGAAGATGGCTGTTGCTGAGGTGGAACAATCCTGTGCAACACATACAAAACCCAAGCATGTGGTTAGGGATTATCAGTTCATGTCTCAGAAGCTACTCTTCCATGGAAAACCTCATCTATTATTGATTTCACTTGCCAGCAAAGCAAAATAAAACAGGTACAGTCAAATTCACCAATAGTATTCTCTACAGGTTGCATTCTGGAGACAAAGAAGGATAGTCAATGCTAGTCTACTCACAATAGACCCACTGATGTCAATGGGAATGACTAACTTGGGTTCATTAATTTCTATGGGTTTGCTCTGGGTACAATTAATTGAATGCAACCCAGAGGCTTGACTGATCTTCAAGGGTGATTATGTGTCCTGCTTTACAAAGGACAGTCCCCCCCCCATCTGAAGATCTCTCAGAAAATTTCTTCTGTCTTCAAATATTTGTTCAGTCCAAATCCAGTTTAAAGATGAAGAACATCCTAAGCAGACACAGTGGCGACCTGGTCAGTCTTCATCAATAGGATTATATTTATTGTATTTCCATTTATTTATTTATTTCTGTATAAATTATTATACATTTATTTATGTACCGTATTTTTCGCCCTATAAGACGCACTTTTTTCCCTCCAAAAATGAAGGGGGAATCTGGGTGCGTCCTATGGGGCGAATGCAGGCTTTCGCTGAAGCCTGGAGAGCGAGAGGGGTCCGTGCGCACCGACCCCTCTCGCTCTCCAGGCTTCAGGAAGCTATCCCAAGTCTTGCAAGCCCGGCGGGATGTCCCGCGGTGTGCTGGTCCCGGGGGTAAGGTACCGTGAGTGTAGCAGAGTCCACACGAAGAGGAGCGAGGTCTGATGCAGAGAGCCGGGCGGGGAACAGGAACACTGGAACAGGAGGCTGAGCAGGCAACAGGAACACCGGATGGTCGGGAACAGGAGGCCGAGCAGGGAACAGGAGTACTGGATAGTCAGGAACAGGAAGCCGAGCAGGGAACAGGAGTACCGGATAGTCAGGAACAGGGGGCCGAGCAGGGATCAGGAACACAGGAAGGTCCGAAGCCAACAACGACGTTGCTCCCGCAACCTGGGGCCGGGATGACTGGGCTTTTATCCTCTTCTAAGGTCAGGGGCGGTCCCGACCCCCAGGAGCCCCGCCTACTCTGGCCTTAAGGCGAGCACTCCTCCTGGGGGCAACTAGTTCCCTTCGCCTCTCTGCCCTAAGCCTCTGCAGATCAGGAGAGGCCGAAGGGTTACTGGGCCCTGGAGGAGGCTCACCTGTGGCCACTGAGTCATCAGGCCCCTCTGGGGCCAGGAGGACTTCACCTGGGACCAGCTCCTGCTGCACTGCCACAGGTGCAGGCTCTTCAGCCTCTAGGCCTTGCCCCAGTTCAGCCGGCCCTGGAGGCGGGGACTCCTGTGCAGGCTGGGATTCCTCTGTTTCATCCTCCGAATCGGAATCCCAGGCCATCACACCATCCCCCCTCCCAGGCCCCCCCCTCAACCAAGGGTCCGGACCCGGCTTGCCGGGGTACGTCGCATGGAACTCTCGGAGGCAGGCAGGTGCGTGGACGTTGGCCGCTGGTTCCCAGGAACGGTCCTCCGGTCCGTACCCCTTCCAGTCAATGAGATACTGTAGCTTTCCCCTGCGGTATCGGGAGTCCAGGATGCGTTCCACCTCGTACTCAGGCTCTCCCCGAACCAACACTGGCTGCGGTTGGGGACGGTTCGGGTGGAACTCGTCGGGTGGGGCCACAGGACTCAAAAGGGACCTGTGGAAGACCGGGTGAACCTTCAGGGTTGCGGGTAACCGGAGACGGAATGCCACAGGAGAGACTTGGTCCACGATAGGGAACGGGCCGGTGAAGCGGGCGTCCAACTTCCGCGAAGGTCGAGAGGGGTGGAGATGGCGAGTGGAGAGCCAAACCAGGTCACCGACGCGAAGTTCCGGCCCCACCTGGCGGTGGCGGTCGGCCTGGGCTTTGTACGCTTCCTTGGCCTGGTGCAGTTGCTCCACCAAAAGCTGTTGCTGGGACTGGAGCTCTTGAAGCCACTCCGTCACTGCCGGGACCGCGGATGCCGGCAGCACCTCTGGAAACAGCCGTGGATGATAACCATAGCTGGCCTGGAACGGGGTCTGCTGGGTGGACGCATTCACCGCATTGTTATAGGCGAACTCCGCCAATGCCAGGTGGTCGACCCAGTCATCCTGCTGGTAACTGCAGTAACACCGGAGGTACTGCTCTAGCACCGCGTTCGCCCGTTCCGTCTGGCCATCGGTCTGTGGGTGATAGGCTGACGAGAGGCAGACCTCTGTCCCGAGGGTCTGGTGTAATGCTCGCCAGAACCGGGATGTGAACTGAACGCCCCGGTCGGACACCACGCGCTCAGGTAGTCCATGCAGGCGGAAGACATGCTGAAGGTACAGCTGCGCAGTTTCCTTGGCTGTGGGTACAGATGGACAAGGAGCGCAGTGTACCATCTTGGTGAAATGGTCGGAGAAAACCAGAAGGCAGGTACAGCCACGAGACGAGGGTAAGTCCACTACAAAGTCCAACGAAACCGTGTGCCAAGGGCGCGGTGGAACTGGCAATGGCTGAAGTAGGCCGGGGGGTCGCCCGGTAGGACCCTTGGCGCGACGGCAGACATCACAACCAGCAACGTAGCGAGCCACGTCAGCCTTCAGGCGGGGCCACCAAAACTCCCGACTGACCAAATGGGTGGTCCGATACCGTCCAAAGTGCCCCGCTGCTGGGGCATCATGGGCCATCCGGAGAACCTCCAGTCGTAGTGGCCCTGGCGGGACGTACAGACGACCGTGGTGCAGCAGCAGGCCCTGATGCAGGACCAGCCCCGGATATTGTGGACTGGACCCTTCAGCCAGCTCCCGGAGACGATCCTGGGCCCAAGCGTCGCCCCGCTGCTGTTCCCGCACCCGAACCTGCAGTGGCTGCGCCTCCTGGGTGGCCAGGAATGCAGCCGGAGGTAGAATCGTGGTGGGTTCTGCTTGCTGTACCGTGTCTGTGTTGTCTTCAGGTTTCCGGGACAGGGCATCCGCCTTCTGATTCTGAGAGCTAGGGATGTAGCGGATCCGAAACTGGAACCGGGAAAAGAACAACGCCCACCGGATCTGTCTTTGGTTCAGCTTGCGGGTGGTCTGGAGGTACTCCAGGTTCCGGTGGTCGGTTCTCACCTCCACCGGATGTCGTGCCCCCTCAAGATGGTGGCGCCAGACCTCAAAGGCTACCTTGATGGCCAGTAGTTCCCGCTCCCACACAATATAGTTACGCTCCGCCGGGAGGAGCTGGCGGGAATAGAAGGCGCAGGGTAAAAGTGGCGCTTCCGGTCCGTGCTGCTGAGACAAGACGGCACCGAGAGCCGTACTGGAGGCGTCAGTCTCTACCACAAAGGGTCGAGAAGGATCCAGATGTTGCAAGATTGGCGCTCTCTGGAAACAGGCCTTCAACCCTTGAAACGCCTCCTCCGCCTCCTTGTCCCAGGAAAACGGCGTCTTGGGGCGCAGTAGTCGGGTCAACGGGGTGGTGCGGTGAGCATAGTCCGCAATGAAGGTTCGGTAATAGTTGGCAAACCCCAGGAAACGCTGTAGGTCCTTGCGGTTCCGAGGTGCCGCCCATTCTCGAACCGCTGCCACCTTCCCAGGATCCATCTGCACCCCACCTGGTGAGAGTCGGTGACCCAGGAAGTCCACTGACCGCTGATGAAACTCGCACTTGCTGAGCTTTGCATACAGACGATGCTCGCGCAAGCGCTGCAGCACGGTCCGGACATGGCCTTCGTGGCACGCCGGGTCACGGGAGTAAACCAGAATGTCATCCAAGTACACCACCACGTACTTGTCTAGCAAGTCCTGGAACACGTGGTTGATGTACCGTTGGAACACAGCAGGCGCGTTGCACAAACCAAAGGGCATAACCAGGTATTCGAACTGTCCGTACCGGGTCCCAAATGCGGTCTTCCACTCATCCCCGGCGCGGATCCGAATCAAATTGTAGGCACCCCGGAGGTCTAGCTTGGTGAACACCTGCGCCCCTTGCACCCGCTCCAGTAACTCCGAAATAAGGGGCAAAGGGTACCGGTCCGGGATGGTGATTTTGTTCAGGGCCCGGTAATCATGGCAAAGGCGGAGCTCCCCACATTTCTTTTTAACAAAGAGCACTGACGCAGCAGTGGGCGAGGTAGAAGGCCTAATGAACCCACGCTCCAGGTTCTTGCGCAAGAAGTCCTGTAAAGCCTCGCGCTCTGGCTCTGTTAACGAGTATAAGCGACTCACCGGTAGAGGCGCTCCGGGCTGGAGGTCTATGCCACAGTCAAAGGACCGATGCGGCGGCAGCTGGTCTGCCCCCCGTTCCTCAAACACGTCGTGATAGTCCCGGTATTCAGCGGGGAGCGTTGCAGCAACCTCCTCAGTGGGCGCAGCTGCTAGCATCTCAGTCTCAGCAGGAGAACTGGGGTCTGGGAAGTGTACAGTCCGTTTGACCCAGTCAATCCGCACATTGTGAGCCTCCAGCCAGTCCATCCCAAGCACCAGGGGGAACCGGGGCATGGAGGCAATATCCAGAGTTCGCATCTCACGGTGCTGCTGGAGGCACAGGACCAGGGGCTGGGTCTCCTGAGTGACGGCACCCGAACGCAGGGGCTGTCCGTCGATTGCCTCCACCTGCACCGGTTCTGGCTTGTTCCGAAGTGGCACCCGATGCTGGGCAGCAAAAGCAGCGTCCATATAAGAGCGGGTTGCGCCCGAATCCACCAGCGCATGGGTAAGAATCCATGGCCCTCCTGGAGGGTATAGATGTACCGGAACCATAAGGTGTTGTAATTCAATTGGTGCGGCCCCATTCTGTGCTGTTTGGGACCCCAGGTAGCCAGGGCCACCAGCTACTGGGGTTTGGTGGTTTCCCTGCGGCTGGCGTTTCTCAGGACAGGACCTTGCATAGTGTCCGCTTCCGCCACAATAGAGACAAAGATTCCCCTCCCGACGCCGCAACTTCTCTGCGGGGGAGAGGCGTGGCCGCACTGCCCCAAGCTGCATAGGTTCCTCCAATGACTTAGCTGGGCCCGTGGGGCTGCTGGTAGACACTGGGGCCAAGAACTGGAGGTGCCGCGGTCCCGAGCCTGACGCCGGTCCTCTAGCCGATCGTCAATCTGTAGACTCCATTGGATAAGGGTGTCTAGCGTGGTGGGGCGTTCCATCGTGGCCAGCTGGTCCAGTACCTCATCTGAAAGCCCCTCGAGATACTGGTCCCGGAGAGCCGAGTCGTTCCAGGTCAAGTCCTGTGCCAGCAGCCGGAATTCTGTGGTGTATGCGGCCACCGTGGACTTGCCCTGTCTCAACCGCCGAATCGCCCGGTTGGCTTGACTCCCTTTCTGGGGGTTGCCGAACGTGGCCTCCAAACGATTGCAAAACCCCGTATAGTCTGCCAGCAAGGGGGAGTCTTGCCTGAGTAGCGGCAACGCCCACTTGGCCGCCTGGTCCTTTAACAAACTAATCAAAAAGTGCACCTTGGTGCGGTCGTCAGGAAAGTTCCAGGCTCGCCCCTGAATATATAGCTTGGCCTGGGCCAGGAACATAGGAAAGCTGGCCGGGGCTCCATCAAATTTCTCAGGCAAAGCCACTGGGTACTTGCCAGGAGTCGGGGCGTCGGCCCCAGGAGCCGGTAGGGCTTCTAAGTGTTGCTGAAGTGCCACGACCTGGTTCTCCTGGGCCAAAGTCACCAGTGCAGCCGCCTGGTCCTCCATGGCCTCTGGCTCTTCCCGAACGCACCCCTACGAAGGGGGAGTGCGGGTGTGGCGGGAGCAAACTGTGCTGGTCCCGGGGGTAAGGTACCGTGAGTGTAGCAGAGTCCACACGAAGAGGAGCGAGGTCTGATGCAGAGAGCCGGGTGGGGAACAGGAACACTGGAACAGGAGGCTGAGCAGGCAACAGGAACACCGGATGGTCGGGAACAGGAGGCCGAGCAGGGAACAGGAGTACTGGATAGTCAGGAACAGGAAGCCGAGCAGGGAACAGGAGTACCGGATAGTCAGGAACAGGGGGCCGAGCAGGGATCAGGAACACAGGAAGGTCCGAAGCCAACAACGACGTTGCTCCCGCAACCTGGGGCCGGGATGACTGGGCTTTTATCCTCTTCTAAGGTCAGGGGCGGTCCCGACCCCCAGGAGCCCCGCCTACTCTGGCCTTAAGGCGAGCACTCCTCCTGGGGGCAACTAGTTCCCTTCGCCTCTCTGCCCTAAGCCTCTGCAGATCAGGAGAGGCCGAAGGGTTACTGGGCCCTGGAGGAGGCTCACCTGTGGCCACTGAGTCATCAGGCCCCTCTGGGGCCAGGAGGACTTCACCTGGGACCAGCTCCTGCTGCACTGCCACAGGTGCAGGCTCTTCAGCCTCTAGGCCTTGCCCCAGTTCAGCCGGCCCTGGAGGCGGGGACTCCTGTGCAGGCTGGGATTCCTCTGTTTCATCCTCCGAATCGGAATCCCAGGCCATCACACGCGGGCTCGCAAGGCTTGCGGGCAGCAGCCTGCACCCCAAAGCTGGGGACAGCGGGGAGGCGCAGAGCCGCCACCCCGCTATTCCCCGACCTGAACTGGAGGCTGGCGGGGGGAGAAGCAAGCCTGCTTCTCCCCCCGCCAGCCCCACAAGCTCGGGGGATAGGGGGATGGCGGAGCGCCGCCATCCCGCTATTCCCCGACCTGATCGGGAGGCTGGCGGGGGGAGAAGCAAGCCTGCTTCTCCCCCCCGCCAGCCCCACAACCTCCAGATCAGGTCGGGGAATAGCGGGATGGCGGCGCTCCACCATCCCCCTATTCCCCGACCTGATCTGGAGGCTGGGGGTGGGAGAAGCAAGCCTGCTCCCCCCCGCCAGCCCCACAAGCTCGGGGGATAGGGGGATGGCGAAGCGCCACCATCCCGCTATTCCCCGACCTGATCTGGAGGCTGGGGGTGGGAGAAGCAAGCCTGCTTCTCCCCCCCACCAGCCCCACAAGCTCGGGGGATAGCGGGCCAAGCTGTCCCTGAAGGCAGAAGAGGGAGACGGAGCACTCCATCTCCCTCTTCTAGCTTGGGATGGTTGCGCAAAGCCTCTGCAGGGCAGCGCAGTGCGCTGCCCCTCAGAGGCTTGGGAGGCTGTCCCTGAAGGCAGAAGAGGGAGACGAAGTGCTCCGTCTCCCTCTTCTAGCTTGGGGATGGCTGCGCAAACCTGGGGGGAAATCAAATTTTTTCCTTTGATTTCCCCCCCCCAAAAAATAGGTGCGTCCTATGGGCCGGTGCGTCCTATAGGGCGAAAAATACGGTATATATTAGCACATGCAAATCTTAATTCCATGTTGTCCTCATTTATCCATATGCATTTCCTCTCCCCCCCTTTTTTTGACCATGCATAAGAGGCCACACAATAGACTTCAAAAGGCCACCCCCCCACACACACACAACATGAGATGCTGAGTCCTAGGCACCTGACCATGGGGTGAAATGACATTAAATTATGCACCCCAAAGACCAGACTGAGGTTGATTTCAAAAGGCAGTTCAAACTGGAAAAACTTTTAAATTAGAAAAATATATATGAAATATTTGATGGATATTTTTGTGCTAACTAATATAAGCATAATAACATTTATATATTTTTTTAAAAAAAATACTCTTGCAAAGAGGCATTTCCATTTAAGCTGCTGAATTTAGAATCCCATCCAAAAATGGGATGGAAATTATATCCAGTCTCTTTTATTATTGTCCTCATTCTCTGACTTCCCTTATGCTTATCACAAGCCACAGTAAAACTTGAAAGCCACATTATCACCTTATTTCCTTGCAAGAGCAAAGATAGTCCATAAATTACCCTGGCGTTCCAGCAGATTGCATTACTGATTGTGTACTGAAAAAGTCCTGGAGCTACCCTCCCTTGTGTATGTACACACACACACACACAGCACCTCTGCTGGAACTGCACTGGACTTCAGGGTTCATGCACTTAAACATTAGAACTTAAAAAGTAGACTATTACACAAACTCATTAAAATTTAACTAACTATAAGTAATGGATTTACCCTAAGAGAGTTTACACATCCTTTCTATTATCTTATGTGGAGGTTTCTTAACCTCTTAACTTCACAGTCCATCCTATGACACTCTGTCCATCAACATGCCCTTTTGAGAGTTCTTTCAAAACCTTTGAAGCACAAGCTAGCATACTGGGAGTTAAAATTTCCAACACTCTAACATGATGATTTAATTCAGCGTTAATGAAAAGTTCAACATTATTGTCATTAGAACAAACTTCATTACCAATTTGCAATTGATCAGTTTAAGTATCTATTACTTCTAGTAATTAAACCTCCAATCTTTGTAGATGTGGTGATAAATTGTTATGTAATGCTTAGCTACAATGGCCATCCAATTATTTCTCAATTATAAGGTTTGCAGGATTTGAGTTAAAGCACCACCTCCCTTTAATCACCCCAACCCTACAGATGGGTTTGAGTTCTTTGACTCAGCAGACATTCTTGCAATTCATTCAGTGAAGACAGCGCAAGATCAGACCCTTAAAGAAATAATGAATAGATTTAACAGTACACTAATAACCATCTCCTCTTTTCACTCTAGACCCTGTGAAGCAATAGTCCCAATTGCCATATTTTGACCGATGGCAAATCCCTAGAACAGTGTTATCTGGACTTTAGACAGCTATAAGATACTTCATGCTGAATCCAAATTGGAAGTGAACTTCACTCCTATAGCTGAAAAGATTGACCTTTACACTCTCAGATAAGCTTACTACTGTTCTATATTTCTGCAAGAGGTATGCTTCCAGATAGGTTTCCCTCTCTGAGGACAAGTAATTATGGCATATGCCAATGCTTGAACTAGTAGAATTATCTAACCACACTAAAGATATATACAAACTTCTACCCAGATTCTGGAATCTGAATTGGCCTTGTTTCCAAGGTGAAACTGATGCACTAGGAATTCTCTGTTGTTGTTGTTGTTGTTGTTGTTGTTGTTGTTGTTGTTGTTGTTGTTGTTGTTGTTGTTTCAGAACAGGCCCTTCTCTGTGTTTCATCTGTATAAGAGAACAAAGTTCACTATACAAGTGCATAAGAGAAGGGCCTTATCTGTAGTGGTGCCCTGATCTTGAATGTCCTCTCATAAGACACACACCCATTACTAACACTGTATTCATTTGGGGGCTAGTTAAAAGTATATTTAAAAAACAACAACCAACAACCAAGCATTTTAAAATATTGAGCTTGACAAATACTTGTATCCCTCTTAATTTTGTTATTAAAAAAAGGAAAAGAAATTGTGTAATTTTGTTTTAATGTTGTTTTAATATTGTATTGTGGATTTTAAGTTCTTGTGCGCACCACCTTTGGTCCCCACTTTGCACTCGGTGACAGTGGCCACACCTTGGGAATTGCTTCGACTGGCTGGCTAAACCACGAGAAAATAGGCTCTGGCAGATTGAGTAGAGGAGACCAGTGGTGGGTCCAATGCTCAAAAAAGTGATTTTTGCATGTGTTATAGAGAGGGGAAAATGGGGCTCATCAACTTGAGAAGGTAGCTCATCTAGGAGAAGGAAGACTCTGGTCCCACTGCCTTGCGGGATATCTTTGGGAGAAGAAAAGGCTTTGTATGCCTCCTTCTGGTAATCCTTGCAGTCAAGCTGGCACGAAACATATTTCTCTGTCTTTGTTTGGACAACATCAGTGAGACCGAGAGGGGCTCTTGTTGTTTGGGCAGCTCAGGATCTCCATACATACTGCCCAGGCTTGCACCCCTGGGAGGTCACTTCAGTGCTGCTAACACAGAAAAACAATGCAAGAGGTAGCAGTTATGATTTACAAGTCTCTGCAGCCCCTCTACAAGTGATTCTCCAGTGGCTTGACTTCACCCCTAGAGGCACCCTCCATTGGCTCTTGAGACGGATGCCAACAAAGATATAGAAAGCCACATGTGCTCCAATTCTAGAGCTGATTTTAGAGCTTGAGGTGAATATGTGCAAGTCAGGGCCAGGGCCAGGAGACACAATCCCACTTCACCTACCATGCATCCATATCCCCAGATTTGTCTCATCAACAGAGCTCCTGACATCCAGCCTACCAAATGGTTTGCCCACCTTTAATTCCCACCCTCCACTCACCTCTCACCACAGATATGCCCTCAGTGGTAAACTAGTGCCATATTCACCCATAGTTAAATTAGGAACTACCGCTTGTGTCCTGCTCTCTTTAATGAATGGAAAACTGTGATATTCTCTATATGACACTGCTTTTAAAACCATTTCTTCTTTCAGGAGGTGCAGAATGAAGAATGTTAGTGCCAGGCTACTATCACTCAACCAAAGTGGCATTTTTAGTATAAAATACTTCCAGGAGCAATTTCACCTGGGGGGGGGGGGAATCCATTTCTTGAAAAACATTAAATATTTTAGCAGTGCTCAGTTGAGAAGATCCTTGCATTTTGTGTTGATGTGAACCTTGATAAAATGCCCCTTTAGGAAAAGACTGATCACACATTAGAACTTTATTTAAATGACAGTTATTTTTAAATGTCACAGTAGCAGAGCACTCAGATAAAAGGTCTTTCAACAAATTTAAGGGCAGTTTAAAGGTAAAGAAAATATGGGAATAGCCATCTGAATTCTTGCTGGAGATGGGCCTACATGAATTTGTGCAAGCCTGCAGGCAACCAAACAAGCACTTGAAAGATTGTGTCATCCCTTAGATGCCCAATTGTTCATGATGCGATGCTGGAGATGGGCTTCTGAAGATAGCATCTCTTCAGGAGGTCCTTTCATTCCACACAGTGTAGGAATCAGTCCTCTAGTGTTGTGGCAGCTGCTGTTGTGTTTGGAACCTACTGAAGAACGTTCTCTACCAATAAGTCTTTCTAATACCTTTCCCAGTCTGGCTCTGTATTGGATTTGTTTTTAGGATGTTTTACGGCTGTTTGAAACATTTGTATTGCTTGCTGATCCTTTGGGACTAAGGGTTTATATAAATCTAATAAAGAAATAATTAAGTTGAAGCTAAAGCCACAAACAGCTGAGGCTGAGGTTATAATCCTTCTGTCTGTACAATGGACAGAGGTCCATCTCCTGCAGGGGGAAGTAGTTAGGAGAGCTGAAAATAATGCCAATATATTTCACATCTGGCAACCAATGCACCCCTTTGGTTTCAGATAGTACATGGGTAAAGTAAAGGTAAAGGGACCCCTGACCATTAGGTCCAGTCGTGGCCGACTCTGGGGTTGCAGCAGTCATCTCGCTGTATTGGCCAAGGGAGCCGGCGTACAGTTTCTGGGCCATGTGGCCAGCATGACAAAGCTGTTTCTGGCGAACCGGAGCAGCGCACGGAAATGCTGTTTTACCTTCCCGCCGAAGCGGTACCTATTTATCTACTTGCACTTTGATGTGCTTTCGAACTGCTAGGTTGGCAGGAGCAGGGACCGAGCAATGGGAGCTCACCCCGTCGCAGGGATTCGAACCGCCAACCTTCTGATCGGCAAGTCCTAGGCTCTGTGGTTTAACCCACAGCGCCACCCGCGTCCCAGTACATGGGTAGACAAGTCTAAAAAGGCCAGGATACACCATGACCCTCTAGCGGTCATGGTGACTCATTTACCAGAAGTAATGTATTTAGTGTTAACTCTGGAACTATATACTTGATTCTGACCAAACTAAGCCTCCTGATGCTCCAGAACCATTTAAAGCAGGGAAAGCCCTCCAGATGTTACTGGACTACAACTTCCAGTATCCCTAACCATTGACCATGCTTATGGGAGTTGAAATCAAGCAAAATCTGGATAGCATCACATTGGTAATCCCCAATTTAGAAAATTCTGATGCTTTACCCCATGTGAATATATTTTCGAGGATAGAAGAGGGATCATGGGAAATTTGTAGCATTTATTTACTCACACTTAATTGAATAATCAGTTCCTTCTTTTGTCAAGTAAAGAACCATTGCCTACTAAAGAAGAGAACACCTGTATTTTTCCGACCTTTACATAGGTGACTTGAAAGACAGAGACAAAATAATTACATAGTTCTCAGAAAGTTATAATAGAGATGTTAGCCACGTCCTATGCTATTCATATGAACCCTTCCTCTAATTGTTCTCTATGCTTATGTACTCTTGGAATGTGGCCAGCCCAAAGCTGAGTTTAATGCATACACATTAGTAGCATCAGTACATTACAAATAGTGCGGAAACAAAGATGCAGGTTGTGGGACACGCTTCTGAAACTTATGCAAACCAATTTGCATGTCTTAATTATGGAGGAACAAACTTGAATGCACAGGGGAAAGAGTCATGCTTGAGCTTAAGCCCTGTCTCCTTAACTGCTTCAGTTATTCTGAATGGCAATGTGACTTTCCATCTCTGTTGTTCACCCCTTAATGTAAAAGTGCTTGCCAAAAAGTGGATATCCCATGCAAGATAGAAATGGCTCTAACCAATGAAGGGGCTGTATAGCTCAATGACTGAGTACATGTTTTGCATGCAGAGGGCATTGAGTTGAATTCCTGGCATTTCCAGTTAGGAGAACCTAAAGCAGCAGGACTGGCAAAATCCAGTCAGTGTGGTGTCAGAGCCAGTGTAGTGTGGTGGTTAAGAGCAGTAGACTCATAATCTGGTTCACGTCTCCGCTCCTCCACATGCAGCTGCTGGGTGACCTTGGGCTAGTCACACTTCTCTGAAGTCTCTCAGCCCCACTCACCTCACAGAGTGTTTGTTGTGGGGGAGGAAGGGAAAGGAGAATGTTAGCCACTTTGAGACTCCTTCGGGTACTGATAAAGCGGGATATCAAATCCAAACTCCTCCTCCCTGTTCCTTTTATATAGTGGAGGCTGGTATATTAGGAAGAATGGGACACTTTCCCACAAAACTCAGTCTGCCCTCAACTCACACCCAACTACCTGTTGTTTTACTAACCAGCCCAGGAAGCTATGCTGACTGTCAGCTCCATCCTCAACAGTCTCAGTGTTGCACATATATAACACAGCAGGGCAGGGCAAAACTAGAATTAGTTGTCTGTCTGTCCTTGACTCCATCTACCATTGGCCTCCTTGCTTTCTGCATCCCAAAGGACACCAGCCACTACTGCTTACTGAACTGCTGGACAGAGGAAGCAGACAAAACTTGACTAGATGGATTGAGGATCTGACCATCAAAAACTGTATCCTATGCTGCTCATTAGTTAAAACAGAGATGAGGAATGTATTCTTCATCTACAACTCACTCCACATCATTGGCCATATTGACTGGCACTGGTGGGAGTTGGTCCATTGACTTCTGGAGAGCCACAGAGTTTTCCATTCATGACTGTCAGAGCTGCTCGAAGATCCTAGCTCACAGAGGATCACGCTAGCCAGCGATCATTAAGTAAAAGTCTTTATTGAGTTACAGTTTCCATTCTCCAGCTGCTGCGTGCAACTCTACGTCTAGTAGCTAGATCGGCGAAGCTCCGTCTGATTCTCCGCCCCTTGTGCACCAACTTAATATCCTAGCCCTGCTCCACCTTTTCCGCCTGACTGTTCTCCTCTGGGTCCCTCTGCCCCCCGGGGTTTCTTCCTTCCGGGATTCTTCTGACGCTGACCCGGACCCTCCTGCCTCCTTGCGCCGGGCTTTAGGACCTGGCTCCCTTTCCGGGCTGCTTACTGCGCCGCCTTCCTCTGCATTTGAACTTGGCGCGCGCGCCCAACCTTCCACTTTCCGCTTAACCGTTTCTTCGCTCCCCGATGGAGGTGTGGCCACTCCTGACTCATGCCCTCCCTCCTGTGGTGAGCTGCCAGCGCTTGCCCCCTGGCTCCCTTCCTCCTCCCTGCTCCCTAGCAGTGACGCTGGTCCCGATTTCCAACTGCTCTCCTCTGAGTCCCCTCTGGCTCTATCTTCCTGGGGTGCCCCCCTAAACTCCCCCCTTGCCCTGGCCACTGGTGCTCCTTTCTGTGAATCCTCTGATTCACTGGAAAGACTCGGAGATCTCGGGTCGTCGTCATCACTCAACTTTTCTTCTGCCTCCTCCCCTTCGCTCTCTGTTTCCTCCCTTGCCCTTGCCTCTGCTCCTAAACCCCTGACAATGACTTTAAAAATAATATGATTAAACGAGCAATACAGCTGTATAGGAAGGCTTACACCCTCATTGCATCTCTTGGAAAAGCATTCCAGGACAGGAGACTCTCTGAAGTGTTCTTGAATGCCACACTGGAGCAGAATTTTTAAAAATTTACTTAACTTGAATCAGATCATTGGACCTGTCCAACCAGAGCTTGTCTTGATTGGCAGAAGGCAACTCTCAGACAGAGGGAGCTTGCAAGAGATTGGATCCATAGTTTTCTGCCTCCAGAGCATGTGAAATATGACTGAGCTATGGGCCAACCCCTTGCTCCCTTATTTGTTTAAATATTTATAAGCCACAGTTTTGTGAAAGAAAATGTGGAAAGGCATTATACACCATGCTAAATTGCAACAAAAACAATAAAAATATCAATTAAAACATCTATGAATACTAGCTGGTCAAAAAAAAAAATCATATTACAAAGGTCTGCCTGGAAAATGCAGTTTTTTAGGAGATGTCTAAAAGAAGGCAAGGATGATTTATGCCTAAGCTCCCTGGGAAGGTGCTCCCGCAAAGTGGAGCCTGCCACATGAAACACTTGTTCCCTAACGAAGATCAACCAACCCTCGGGGGCATAAGGAACCACAATAAGTGCCACAGCAGAGGATCTCAATGACTAAGATGAAACATAAGGAATCAGATAGTCCTTAAGGCAATTTGTTCTGTAGTTTGTGAATTAACACAAAAAGCTTGAACTGGACCCACTAGCAGAGAAAGCCTTAATGTGCAACTGGAAGCGTTTGTGATTTCAAATAGAGCTTTCAAGACCTTGCCCAATTTGTTTCAGCATGATCTTAATGTATGACATTATAGCATTTAAAAATGTACAGCAACTGCTCCCCACAAAACAAGACTCCTACCACTGATTGTTTACAAACCTAATATGCCAAATTCACTTCAGTTTGCATTTGGGAAACTGAGGTTGAGAGACTATGTGTCAAGAAAACCTATATAATGAATCCCTGGCAAAAGTTCTACTTGAATCCATGTTTCCCAGATCGTAATCTAATCTTTTACATAGTTGTCATATCAAACAGCAATGTCCCTCCATAGTATGTTAGGGGAAGATCTAGTTGTGTCCAAAGTAGCCTCTTTCAGCATTTGTCTGAAGATTAATGACAACCCCTTACTCACAACTCCCAGGGCTTTCAAGTCAATGCTATATATCTAACAAATGATGTTTGTATGGCCTCATGAACGTTTGGCATTTGAAAATGAGAACAGCTTGTAAGAGAGAAATGCTCACTGGACACCCATCCCTGGATGATCTCACTTGCATGGTTCACATCACATAATATAGCAGATCAAGGCAACAACACAGCTCACCAATTCCTCTGGACAAGAAATATCAAGGTGGTGGGTGTAGATATTAGTCAGAGAGGATGAAGGGATTCAACTCATTGTTAAGTAAGCAAATTTCACTCTACAATGCTCTTTTTTGTTGCATTATCAACTGATGAGTTTTAAGTTTACAAAGCAAGAGTTGTGCTCCTCTGCAGGGCTTGCGGGCTTTTAAAAACTTTTTTCTTTCTTATTAAATAAATATAGTTTTATTGATTTCCAATAAATAAATCCAGAAAAAGAGAGGATACAAAAACAAAACCCCTCTTGTCCCCCTCTGCCCCTCCAGGACAAAGCAGTTGAGTTAAGTTTGCCATTCTTTAGGATTATCAGTAAAGTATTTTTTTATAAAATGATGTCATATTTTCAACATCATTTATATTATTCAATGCAAGCAATCTCTTGATTAATTTTTCTGATATAGTAACAGAGCATACATTCTGTTTCCAACGTGAGATACACGGGTGTTCCAATCATTTCCAATTCCATGAGTAGGCATGCCACTACTAAAAGAAGAGTAATTAGTTCTTTATAGCAAAGATCAGATTGCCTATCTCTAAAAATAGTCACAGTCCTAATCTTGGGGTGCATTCCACATGTTGACCCATAATATAGCCTGTTTCTGTGGTAAGGAGAAGTGAGGAGCCCAGTTCAGGGTGCACAGTACCATCAGCATCTGACAAAAACATAAACCATGACAGGCCTGAGAGGTACTGGGGCAATTCCTCTCCCACCTTCCTTGGGACTGCCTTGAGGGAAGGCAGAAGTGGGGGAGCCCAAGTCAGGGAACATACATACCACTGAGTTTTATTTGTCCTGAGAGCACACCATCCCTTTAAACTGTATATAATGTATTTAAAAACTGGGTGCCTTGGGAAAAAAGATGGCATATAAATCCAATAAATGATAAATAAATCTGAAGCACTTGAAAGCACTCTACAAATACAAAGTATTTTATATAAGTATAGCAATGTTTCAGCTATGCATTGGAGGAATTTGTCAGACTTTACACTTGGCAGAGTTTGAGTTCCAACAAATATTGGGGAAGTTGAAGTCCCCCGTGATTACTATTTCTTTCCTTTATCACAATCTGCTTTTGAAACTCTTCCACATTTCCAAAGTTTGTCACACATTATTGGGGAGATGGGCATCAAGTAAAAAACCACAAATCAGAATCCGCCTTGGACTCACAATATTATTTGCTTCTGATAGTTGCAGTTGTTAGGATGTTGCTTCATCCTCATTTAAGCCTTGTTAGCACTTACTTAAGATTGCCTAAAGAAATATCAACAACCTCAGATATGCAGATGACACAACCTTGATGGCAGAAAGTGAGGAGGAATTAAAAAACCTTTTAATGAGGGTGAAAGAGGAGAGCGCAAAATATGGTCTGAAGCTCAACATCAAAAAACGAAGATCATGGCCACTGGGCCCATCACCTCCTGGCAAATAGAAGGGGAAGAAATGGAGGCAGTGAGAGATTTTACTTTCTTGGGCTCCATGATCACTGCAGATGATGACAGCAGTCACAAAATTAAAAGACGCTTGCTCCTTGGGAGAAAGGCGATGGCAAACCTAGACAGCATCTTAAAAAGCAGAGACATCACCTTGCCAACAAAGGTCCATATAGTTAAAGCCATGGTTTTCCCAGTAGTGATGTATGGAAGTGAGAGCTGGACCATAAAGAAGGCTGATCGCCGAAGAATTGATGCTTTTGAATTATGGTGCTGGAGGAGACTCTTGAGAGTCCCATGGACTGCAAGAAGATCAAACCTATCCATTCTGAAGGAAATCAGCCCTGAGTGCTCACTGGAAGGACAGATCGTGAAGCTGAGGCTCCAATACTTTGGCCACCTCATGAGAAGAGAAAACTCCCTGGAAAAGACCCTGATGTTGGGAAAGATGGAGGGCACAAGAAGAAGGGGATGACAGAGGATGAGATGGTTGGACAGTGTTCTCGAAGCTACAAACATGAGTCTGACCAAACTGCAGGAGGCAGTGGAAGACAGGAGTGCCTGGCGTGGTCTGGTCCATGGGGTCACGAAGAGTCGGACACGACTAAACAACAACAACAAAAGCACTTACTCACTCGCAAGGTCTGGAGCAAGCATCAGCTCCCCATAGGCTATGCAAAAAGTTACACTGAATCTGTATACTAGAACATGACACCAGCTTTCCCAGATATTACCTGCTCAAGTTGGCATATCAACCTGCTCTTAATTACCTGAGGCAAAATCATGTTGCTGTTTAATGTTAACTAAAGTTTAGAACTATCACATGAAATGGTTGAAATGCTAAGACCATTGATGAAAGGCAATTATGAGGGGCTAGGGAAAAGGGATTGAGTCTGCCAGGGAAGAAAAGGATTAATCTCTCATCTCCATCTGTCAGACTTAACTGACCATAAATCCATAAGGCTTATTTCTCCAACATCTGCTACTGGCTGTTTGAACAGTCCTTTCTAGTACTTTTTTTTTGTCATTATGGTTTATGATGTTGCTCATCAGAGTGGCATTATTTCTCTGTGGATTTTGCACATGTAAGGGAGAGTGAAGCCTTGCAGTTCTGTTCTCAAAAACTGAGGCCTTGGGCACTTATTACAACCAGGGAGAGGATGCTAGTGTAAGGATACGAGGCAATGAATCACCATCCTGCCCATATTCTTAAAGCCTTTTAAAGTTGAGGAACATATGTGAGTTTATGCATAATTTTATGATACAATCATGTGAGAAGCATCATTAGATTTGTGGTGTTTTGCTGAATTATAATTTCAGCAGTGCTGTGCTTGAAAATGGGGTCTCTGGCCAGATTTAAGGGGAGTCTGTCAACGTGCTTTTCCTGAGGTGCAGGGCTTGAGGACTGTGCAAGGACTGATGTATATATAACATTGATTATATATTGAATCCCAGCCCAGGACAGGGTGTGCACACATGCACAAACATGTGTCTGCATGCTCATACACACACCACAGATCCCCTGTACAAAACCTGTTTGCACTGGCAGTTGAATCCTACTTCAGCACTGGTAATAAGACAGCACCCTCCACTGAACCTGAATGTAGCAGGCAAATTCTGGGGGCCCAGAGCAGGTCACATGTTCCATAAAGCTCTGTCTTTCAGCACTGTGCTGTCACTACCATCCCAGAATTTCCTGACTGAGGTATTTGTCTCACTTTATCTAATGGTAGGGCCAGTCCTTCCAACAAGGAATTGAAGGGGAAACAGACTTGCTCCAGTCTTTATGCGCTGAAAAATTGTAACCACAATCCAACACATGGAAATCAATGTACTTCAGCGTGACCAGGTGTTAGATGGATAGCTGTCATTCTGTGAAAAGGCCACTATGTGTTGGACTAGGATCTGGGAGACCAAGGTTCAAAATCCCATTCAATGGGTGGCCTTGGACCAGTCCCTGACTCTCAGCCTTACCTAGCTGAATTTTACACTGCATTTTATTCAATGTATGTTCTGAGGAAGTGAAGTACCATGGTTTGGAAAAGACAAATAAGCCCAGGATGCATGAAGGAATCGGTTGATCATCTTGCTACATTATAAGCAGGGAGGCTCTGATTTATGGTGTCTGGGAAATAAAGCCATTTCATTTGCCTCTTTCTTTCACCTCTTGAGCTTTTGGTTTTCTTACTGTCATTTTAATTCACTTATCAGAGAGAGAGAGAAAGAGAGCAAGGGGGGGGGATAAATTCAAACAAGTTGCTTAGACTGAAAGCTCGGGCAAAAGAATTTGTGGAGAAACAAGATATAGCAGAGATATGGAACAGGGAAGAAAATTACATTTGTCAAACACTTCTGTAGAAGAAAGAGTATCAAGCTATAGTAATTTATATATAAGATCATGACGCACCACATCTCAGAAACAAATGGGCATGGAATACAAATTTAGGGATGGGGAAGCAATTTGGTACAGTTCATATTCAAATGAGAGCCTGCCTGCCTAATTCACACTTCCCAAAACACTGTGTTAACCAAAACAGAGCTATCCTCCTAAATTCACCTTTCTGCAAATGTGACTATACAGTACTCCAACCAAATACACATATCTATAAAAATGCACATATTAGGGGAAAGTGTGCATTAAATGCATTTGCATAGCTCAGTGTTTCCCAACCTTTTTTGGGCAAAGGCACACTTGTTTGATGAAAAAAATCTCAATGCACACCACCATTACAGCCCCGTGACGTCAGCGCGCAGCGTCACGCCAGGAGGGACGCACGAAAGTGTAAGTTTCAATTTTTTTTCCTCCCCCTTGCCGGGGAACCTCCAAGCTTTGGGGGTGGGGGGGGAGGAGGCAGCAAAGTGAGGCAGGAAGGAGAGCGCGGCTTGGCTGGGTGAGCTTTGGCAGGGGCAGGGAATGAGAGACGCGAGGCGGGCGCTGCGGACGGAGGCGCTGCCCGCCGAGCTCGCAGGCAGCCAGGCAGGCAGATGGCGAGAGCCCCGCGCTGGGCGGCCTCTCCTCGCCGCCGCCGCCCCGCCTCTCGCCGCCCGACTCACCCGCCTCCCTCCAGGCAACATCTCGCGGCACACCAGGTGTGCTGGTCCCGGGGGTAAGGTACCGTGAGTGTAGCAGAGTCCACACGAAGAGGAGCGAGGTCTGATGCAGAGAGCCGGGCGGGGAACAGGAACACTGGAACAGGAGGCTTAGCAGGCAACAGGAACACCGGATGGTCGGGAACAGGAGGCCGAGCAGGGAACAGGAGTACTGGATAGTCAGGAACAGGAAGCCGAGCAGGGAACAGGAGTACCGGTTAGTCAGGAACAGGAGGCCGAGCAGGGATCAGGATCACAGGAAGGTCCGAAGCCAACAACGACGTTGCTCCCGCAACCTGGGGCCGGGATGACTGGGCTTTTATCCTCTTCTAAGGTCAGGGGCGGTCCCGACCCCCAGGAGCCCCGCCTACTCTGGCCTTAAGGCGAGCACTCCTCCTGGGGGCAACTAGTTCCCTTCGCCTCTCTGCCCTAAGCCTCTGCAGATCAGGAGAGGCCGAAGGGTTACTGGGCCCTGGAGGAGGCTCACCTGTGGCCACTGAGTCATCAGGCCCCTCTGGGGCCAGGAGGACTTCACCTGGGACCAGCTCCTGCTGCACTGCCACAGGTGCAGGCTCTTCAGCCTCTAGGCCTTGCCCCAGTTCAGCCGGCCCTGGAGGCGGGGACTCCTGTGCAGGCTGGGATTCCTCTGTTTCATCCTCCGAATCGGAATCCCAGGCCATCACACCAGGCAACATCTCGCGGCACACTAGTGTGCCGCGGAACAGTGGTTGGGAAACACTGGCATAGCTGATACCACAGTAGTTATTTTGGTAAGGTTGTACTGCTCACCTGATTTCTGTTTACCTTAGTCATGGCAATGTATCAGGAAGAATAGAGGGAGCGGAGGGGCAGTGGTGAGGTCTACACACTTGTACCTTGCTGGGAGAGCCAATCTAATGAGGAGGATGGCACATTTGCACCACGTCCCTCACCTCTCCCTCTCTATCCTGAGAAGTGGCAGTTACTCATAGCATCTGGGGTGATGCCCCCACCACACTATTCATTCCTCTTCCAGAAATGTCTGGGAGGTGTGAGATTCCAGGGGTTCCAGGTGCTTACTCAGTTTCCTTGGAATGAGGGACAACAGAGACTGTAATGCCTTTATGATATCAGGTTTACACATACATACAACCTGAGCCTACGGTGGAGGGGTTCACACCAGAAGGTCTTGCTTCCTTGGGGTTTGAAAAGAAATCATGCATGTCTCTCTTTCTCAGGTTTCTAACTGCTTCTAGCCAGCTCTTTCTCACTATTCTGGCCTTTGTCTTTCTCACTACCAACCAGGTGAGGGAGGGTCCCCCACCAATTTGCCCTTTGGCATAGGGCAGCTTTACATCAGAGGGCAGCAAATGGGAAAGAAGGGGGGGGACCTGAAGCTAAAATTCAGAGATTTCCCCCCTGTCCTTATACAAATGCATCTGGATCGGTCCAAAGAATTGATTTAGTTCAGAATAAGATTGCTAATGATGATTACAAACCCCTCCTCTTTCTAATTCTTACATCCATGGTGGGGAGTCAGCAGCAGGTAGTGGTGATGGAGTCTTCATTCTTATGCCCTAGACACTTCTGTATATTATCACTGGTAAGGAATGGCAGAGAAGAGGAGGAAAGAACAGGTCACTCCCCCACAAGACTAAAAATATCAAAAGGAAAGCAACAGAGGAAGAAGGAACAGTGTAAACATATTCAGTTATTTCAGCTATGTGGATTTAGAATTAAATACAGGTAGGGAGCCTTTGCTCACCAGTGCCCTCCAGATGCTTCTGGATTTGGTTTCCCATCAATCCCAATGATAGGCCATGGTGGCTGGAACGGATGGGATTGTGACTCAAAACCTCTGAAGGTTGGTCGGGGAAGGTTGCAGTATGGCTGTGGGGGTGAGTGAGCAATTCAAAAGGCTTTACTCTAAACTGCCCTGTGATACACATATGAAAGTTGGTATGTATAAATTTAACAAATAAAATCATGGAAAGGGTGAATTTTCAGGAGGGGTTGGAAGGAAGGCTGGAAGGAGGGAAGGAGATGGTCTCATGAAGTATCCTGAGAGGCACAAGACGCAGCAAGTCTGGTTGGAGGCTTTGATGCTTCTGAGTACCAGTTGTTGGAGAGTGCTTTTGTGCTCCTGTTCTACTTGTAGATTTCCACAGGCATCTGGCTGGCCACTTCTGTGCAGGATACTGGATTAGATGGGCCATTGCCTTGATTTATTTATTTATGTTTGTTTTTTCTGAAGAAGCATGGAATGCTGGTGACTATCGAATATGTATAAAAAAAATAAAATATTGTCCAGTAGCACCTTATAGACCAACTTATAGACAAACATATCTACATGCTTTTAGCTACCATCCCAAACATACCAAACAATCAATTGTATATATAGCCAGGCTCTACATTACAGCTGCATCTGTTCCAACTCTACAGACAGAGATTGTCACCTAAGAGATCTACAGCAAACCTTTTTGGAACTAAAATATCCACCTGATGAAGTTAAACAACAGATCAACAAAGCCAAGCTGATACCCAGAGATCTTGCTACAAGACAGCCCCCAAAGAGAAAATAACAGAACACCACTAGTAATAACATACAGCACCCAAGTTAAAACAGTTCAATGCATCATCAGAGATTTACAACCTCTCCTAGACAATGACAGTTTTCTTTCTTTCTCTTTCTCAAGCTCTGGGAGGAAGACCTTTCATTGCCTACAGACAGCCACCCACCCAATCTTAAACAATTCCTCAGCCATACCCATTGAGTCAATCACCCATCTCCTCTGTAGGCAGTGTAAGCAATAAGGTTCAGAGTGAATGACACTGTACAAAACAATAAAATTCATTAATTTTTATCATTAATCATCATAATAGTATCAAGGTCCAATAATGGAAGGTTTAAAGTATTCCAAACTCCAACTGTACACTATTTTCCATTCATCTTTCCAATAATCCGGTAAGGTGATCATAATTCTCAAACTCAGAATGCAGTCAGAGAAATAAGTGTCAGCTGACTTTGGTGTTTGAGATAAGATCCTATGCTGATTGCTAGCAACAGCTGCATCTGCAGAGCTCAAAAGCAGAAGGCCCTCCGGAAGTTGTATGGGTCTTTGTTGTTGTTGTTTAGTCGTTTAGTTGTGTCCGACTCTTCGTGACCCCATGGACCAGAGCATGCCAGGCACTTCTGTCCTCCACTGCCTCCTGCAGTTTGATCAGACTCATGTTTGTAGCTTCGAGAACACCATCCAACCATCTCATCCTCTGTCGTCCCCTTCTCCTTGTGCCCTCCATCTTTCCCAACACCAGGGTCTTTTCCAGGGAGTCTTCTCTTCTCATGAGGTGGCCAAAGTACTGGAGCCTCAGCTTCACGATCTGTCCTTCCAGTGAGTCTACTTAGGGTCTACTTATGGGTCTACTTAGGGTAAAATGTTTTATCAGTTGATTGTTAATGAAGCTGCAACAATTGTAGGTCCTTCTGAATGTCTCTCTACTCCTGCCATTGCATCAGTTCACAAGAATCTTCACTATTCTGACGTAATAATATTTGGATCTGAGTATCTTTTGATAAATCTGACATGCTTACAATTGATTGTTTGCAGGCAGAAGAAACATTCAACAATCTCTTTTCAAAAAAATCAGAATTAGGAGACAGATGAAGGAAACAAATGATGAAGTGGAACATTGTTTTCTCCACTGCATTATGGATTCACTCTCTGGGAATTTGAACATATATTTTTGGCTTGGTCTGTTTTGAATTGGGTGGTGTATGTTCTTGATTCACAGAGTATGATTCACAGAGTAACTCTTAGGTATGTTGACTCAGAATTAAGTTCTATTCTATTCAATGGAGCTTCTGCCCAGGTCATAGACTGTGACCTCTGTTTTGATTTGTTCTTGTTTTCTAGTATGTTTCCACCTATTTTTATACTAACAGGGTGTTTACTAACAGGTTCCCTGTTGTTATGTTATGTTATAATTTATTTGCATACCACTTTTTGCCCCCAAAGCAGTGAACAGCATATTAATACAAAAGAATATACAGTAAGAGTACAATAAATTAATCAAAGCAAAAATCACAAAAACACAAAACACCCACTAATTACACCAGATACTTGTTTGTCAGCAGCATTCATGCTGTCACTGGAAAGGCAGCTCCTCAGCATTCCACCTCTCACTTGAAAGCCAACTTAACTCATATATACCAATTCATACCACCCACTCACCTAAGAAAGAGCAAGCCCACCCCACCAGGAACCAGTCACCCATGGGAAGTTCACTTTCCTTCACAACACCCCCAAATGATCTTCTCAAAGAGGGTGGCCTGCTGACAATACTCACCCCCAACAAGTGGCAGTGAGTAGGCACAGTTCCTAAGGTGCACTATCCTTGCCTCCAACACTGTTTAAAGTTAGTGTGGCTCTAAGGAGGACATAGGCTCATCCTCAGTAGGCCTACAGGCACCAAATCCAAATTCTGAAGATGTTCTTTTGTCTATGGACTCTTAGGAATGGGCTACTGGCTCCTACAAGAATCAGCTTCTGGTGAAGCAGAACATTTCCTACCAAAGCTTATGCTTTTTTATACTAATAAGCTTTATAAAACAATTGTCCCCAGATGCTACTGAACACATTTTCTTCCTCTCTGTGTAGTGTTCAGTGCTTCAAGGTCTGCTCTGCTAGAACCACTATGGATTAAACTTAGCCCTTCTGTGATTCCCTATACTTAAATATCCATAGTATGGCCTAATTAGCAAAACCTACCTGGCCACAAAACTTGCTTGCTCTTCTTTTAGGTTGGCTGTCAGATGGAATAACGGTAGGTGTGCAATTAAACAGGAAGGGGGAAGTTGCTCTTTTGTGCCTACTGAGGTACAAAATAAAAAGTGACAAATGACTTTATTAGTACATGACAGGAAAACATACTCTTAACTCTATGGGCTAATCACAACTCAGCTGACTGACAAGTTGTACAATGGAACCATCATTTATAGACCCTTATCACCAAATATCCCAACACTTCTGTGGATAAATGCAGGTGTCTGGACATGAAACTCAAGCAGGTTATGTCCATCCAGTTGAGACATTCATTTATACATAATTTATAGAATAGGATTGTTCTGAATGAAGGTACATTAAACAATAGTGCATTCCCAGGAAAGGACAGCTAGCCTGAGTTGTCTGAAATCATGCAGGGCTTTGTAAGAGTGTGCCAAATCATTTTGAAAGGTGTATGCTAGAGTTTCTCTGCTATCTCACATAAAGCAAGCCTTTGAGGCAGACATGGAAGTTTCTATGTAAGAGGTGTGGGATTTCTCAAAATAATTTTGCACATTTTTACCCAGAGACAGGAATGTTGCAAAGTCCTTAACTTGGGGCTCAGGCCTATGACATAAGAGTTCATATGTTGCACACAACTGCTCCCATGTGTAGAAATGTGTGAGGGGCCTGCACAGGCCACGTGAACGTGTGTGTGCACTGGTGCCTGCAGGAAAAATGTCTCCTCACCAATGCATGTTTGGCCAGCATGAAAAGGGGTTTTTTATGTGCTGATGTATATACATAGAGGTCCTCTATGCAAGAAGATGGCATTGATTGGTCTAGGTCCCTCTTTGAATGGTTGCACACACTTTGGTACATGCATACAACTCTTTCACATACTGGAAAAACCATGGATAGTGACTGTGTGAACCTTTCAACGATGTGTTTACATGGGGATAAATAGAACTTATATATTTTGTTTGTTTTAATATTAAGAAGAAGAAGAAGAAGAGTTTGGATTTGATATCCCGCCTTTCACTCCCCTTCAGGAGTCTCAAAGCGGCTAACATTCTCCTTTCCCTTCCTCCCCCACAACAAACACTCTGTGAGGTGAGTGGGGCTGAGAGACTTCACAGAAGTGTGACTAGCCCAAGGTCACCCAGCAGCTGCATGTGGAGGAGCGGAGACTCGAACCCGGTTTCCCGGATTACGTGACTACCGCTCTTAACCACTACACCAAGCTGGCTCTCGCTGTTGTTATCATCATCATCATCACCACCACCATCATTTAGGCAAGGGATTAATAAACCAATTTTGAATGAACTGATATAGTGACTGATAAAACAATAAGGAATTTTTGAGGCATCTTCGGGACTAAAAGATATTGGTATTGTCAAAATCTAACCTTTGTGGACTAGCAGAGTCAATTTCATCACATCCATGATGAGGCTATGAAACCATTTTGAAAAATTCACAAAAGCAGTTCGAAAGACTATCCTTTGATGGTAGGCTTGAGGTGAACATTTAAATAACACTGTCAGTCATGCCCACTGAAACTTAGCGCTACCCTGCAGAAGATATAAACGAGGAGAAAATGCAGTCTGCTCAACTAGGAGAACTACTGTACCTCCACCAGTTTCCTCCTGGCAGCTGCCAGTGCCTGTAAAATCAGACAAAGATCCTTTAAGTCATCAAAACTAGCAGCTATGAGGCCAACAATAGTATAGCCCTTGCCAGCATATATAAAGCCTCAGATGGCCCCAGGTTTTGGCTGAGATCATTCACAGTTCAGCTAGCAGGGCCTATAGGGATCTGTCCATGGTCCTGAACTCCTTAAAAAGCTTTGTCTTGACTTTGCCTCACTTGATTTTGCCAAGACTTTGCCTCACCCAACTTGACCTGCTTGGAAGCAGCTATGCTTGTTCCTCTCGCTTCATCTTCTAGCCCCAAGTCTCAGAAGAAGAGGTTACTCCCCATTTTGCAATGAAGTTTTTTTTATCTTGTGGTGGACTTTTTGATGCAAGTAGGATTTCATCCTACTTGAGGGTCTGCCGAGTAGTTACCTTTCGAGTATTTTAACTAGAGTGAGGTATGTGAATAAAACAGAAGATAAAAATGATTCAGATTGGCCTGACTTTTGAAAAACAAACTAAAGAAACAAGCTAACTTTATCAAAATGATTTCTATCAGTGTACTGGCAAGTGCAGGGTGGGAGTGAAATATTTCCTTTGTAGGCAACATGCCTGAGGACATGTCCAGGTCCTTGTATGCACTAAATCCATCTTTTATAAGCAGAAATTCACTGTACAGCCATAAATATTTAAGTAGTCAAAAAGGTCAGACCCTGTTTCCAACAGTGGCTGCCTCCTGAGCATGGACTGAAAATGTATATTTTCTTTTTAATTAGAACTGTCAACTAATGAAAAATTAATCAGATACAATTGTTTCATCATGAGTTATTCATTTAAATGTAAAACATACACTTGCATGTCACCACAGCACCAATACAAGCACCTTTTTAAGGTACTTGAAAGAAACACATAATCATCCCCAAATATGCACGAATGGGCTATTGGCATGAATTTAACTGGTGAAGCTGGCAATCGGGCTTCCTTGCCTCTAGGGGGATCGTAGGAAAGGCACTGCTCTATAAAAGTTACTTATAATAGTAAACAAGTGGCAATGGGGGGAAATGGGTAAACTTCCAGGCACTGAACCAGAGACAGCTAATTAAATCATAGCCCAGTGTCTTTGAAGTCAAGATTACAAGCCAGTTGTAACTATTTCACTAAGTCCTACTTTTTTTAATGAGACGGAAGCTGAAATTCTATACTCACTTACCTAGAAGTAAACCTAACTGAACTCAAAAGGGCAGACTTCTAAGTAGACACTCATAGGATTGCACTGTGAAGTAGAAGTTACTTCAGTAGCAATCTAACCCACCTTTCAACCCAGCTAACGTTGGATATCCACCACTATGGCATTTCTGATTGCTGGCCATCTGACGTCTGCTTAAAAACTTCCAATAAAGGAAAGTACAACTTACAAGGCATTCTGTTCCACTGTCAAAGTGCTCACCACTTCTTAATTTCAATATTTTTTTCTGGTAATTTGAACCCATTACTTTAGGTCCTATGTTCTGGAGCAACATAAAACAAATCTGCTCAGTCATAAATGCAGACATTCAAATATTAAACAATGACTTAATCATCTCTTCTCCAGGTGAAAAATGCACAACTCCTTCACTCTTCAGAACTCTTGATCTGTAGAGCCCTCACTGTTTCTGTCACCCTTTCCAGAAATGTCCCAGTTTGTTCACACCCATCTTAATCTGTGGTGCCCAAAACTGGACACAGTACTCCATGGAACTCAGGGTTGGTTAATATATGTGTGAATGCTTACTGCAACATCAGCTAAACATCATAGATACAAGTTGTCCAGTAGCACCTTAGAGACCAACTAAGTATGTTCTGGGTATAAGCTTTTGTGTGCATGCACACTTCTTCAGATACACTAAAAGAGAATTTACCAGGCCTTTATATATAGTGGGAGGGTGGGGTGGGGGTTTTCTCAGGAGAGTAATAGGAGATGGGTGATTGACTCAATGGGCATGGTAAACCTGTGGACGACTGTTAATGACTGCAATTAGTCCTACAGGAAAAAGCATGGGATAGTATTTATATATTTCTACTGCGTCAGACCAACATGGCTACCTACCTGAATTATAGATATAGTGGTACCTCTGGTTATGAACTTAATTCGTTCCGGAGGTCTGTTCTTAACCTGAAACCATTCTTAACCTGAGGTACCACTTTAGCTAATGGGGCCTCCTGCTGCCGCCACATGATTTCTGTTCTCATCCTGAGGTAAAGTTCTTAACCCAAGGTACTACTTCCGGTTTAGCGGAGTCTGTAACCCGAAGTGTTTGTAACCCGAGGTACCACTGTACAACTTCCATATAATCTCAGACTAATTGAAATAATGGGACTAAAGTATGATTAATATAGTTTGCAATTCTAACTCCATTTACCAAGGAGTACACTCCATTGCATTCAATAGGACTTCTTTTGTGTAGGCATAGTTAGCATTGTTCTGCAGGTCTGGATCCAACTCGTCGTCCCCCCCCCCCAGTGGAGTCTTTTCACAAATTTGGTCTGAAGCTATTGAGGGCATGCATGTTTGACAGAGCCCAACATCTCATAAAGGCATCAAACATACATGTGGTCCCCCAGTTAGGAATGGAACAGTTAAGTTCTCTGTCTTTTACATGATGCTTTTATTAGCTTAACTAAATCTATACTCCACAATTTCTGGTATTGTATATAAATCCTGAGAGACCTAATGAATACATACATTAAATTTTCTGTTATGTGTTATGGCACTTGACAACTTGCTGTCAAATGATTGCATAATCAGTTGGTTCTCCCACCTCAATCTAAATTTGTCAATCTGCATTTCTCTCATTTTCTCATTTCTCCAATCTTAAATTCTGTGCTCCACATTTTCACACCAGTTTACACCCTTTTAAAAAGAAATCTTTAGAAATTCATCAACATTTTGGTGTAGATTTATTCTTAAAAACACATGTATTTTCTCACAATGCACACATTTTGGTAAACCCATTTTCATTAATATAATAATGTATCTTTGTATGTTAGTTTAGCTAAAATATGCATTTATATGCATTTTTGTACACATTGCTTGACCAGATAATGGCACTGCAAAATTCAGATAAGTGTTAATTATTATTATTATTATTAAATATTGTTTTTAATTTTTAATAAAACAAGTAAACATAATACGGGCACTGCAGGAACAGCAGTTCATAAACATACAAGCACAACACAGTATTAAAGCAACCAAGAGGAGAAAAGCTGATTCCCAGTCATGACTTAAGAAAATCTCTCCAGTGTGAAGTCCGAGTCCCTGGAGGGCAACAGTTTATATTATGTTTGCTTACAAAGCGGATAAAAGGAAATCAGATTTTGTCAATGCTGTCATGTTTTGCCATTCTCTTAAACAGTGGTGGGTTAAGTGTTTTGAAAGTGCTGTGTCCCATACACAATACCACTATTTGGCCCTATAAGACACGTCCAACACTCTCTCAATATTCAGAATGAGGTGAGTTCTGGGATTAATGTTACTAAGAAAGCATTCCTCTCCCCCTGCATCTGACAGAACACACACACACACACACACACACACAGCTGTGCACGCCAAACCCAAAGTGTTTGAGGCACTCACAGTTGATTTGATCTTCAAGCATGAGCTCTAGATCCTGCACTGTCATTTTGAGAATCTCCATTTCAGACTGTGTCTCCAGATCCATTAGCTTTCTTAGTTACATCCAGCATTTTAGCTGAAGGGGTTTCTATTTTAGTTTCAAGATGCTGAAGAGCCTCTGTCCAGGCTGCTTTAGGAGCATGCCTAACCTATGAAATATATTCACTGGGTCATCTGACATGTAAGTCATTTTCAAGCCCTGCCTTTCCCCTTGAGCCACCTTACACCATTTTGGCCAGGCCTTCCTTGTCTGAAGTGTCAGTGGTTCGCTGCTCTATTACGTTGTCTGAGTGAAGTTTCTGCAACTTCGCTTGCAGGGCTCTCGTGCTCTTCTGCATCCCCTTTCCAATCCTGTGGGTTCTTTTTAATCGAGGTCTGTTCTTTTTGATCATTCACAGAAGACTTTGAATTCCTGTGGTTATTGGAGCTGAACAACTAGGCAGCCATTAGGCTTGCATGCTAACCCCAGTAAGTGTGAATTGTGAAGGGTAGCTGTGTTTTGGTTTGCATATTGTTTCAGAAAAATACTTTTCCTTTAAATGTGAACTGAATTTCTTCCTCATTCATTGTGAATTAGTTTAATCACTTGTGTTGATCTTTGAGTTTAGCTTATTTGAAAATAAGCTGCATCATTACATGGGACATTCTTTGCTGCAAACCAAGTTCTTATTAATGCAGTATGAGGACCTTGTGGTGATCTCATAATAAAAACACAACTATTTTTCCATCACTTTATATTTAAGATACCATGCTTCATTTTTTCTATAAATGTTTATGTGTCATGGAAATATGCATGGAACTCTGTGTCCTCTTTTTTTTAAAGGCATCATTATTAATCCACATTGATCAGACCACCCTGCTATGCCTATTTATCAAACTTTAAAAGATCGAAGCTTTCACTGTCCATAAAATCTGGCTTATTTTCCCTCATTATTTCCTGATATTCATCCTTCAACTCTCATTTAATGAGAAAAGGTCTTCCTTCTCTCTCTGACCTCTCCTTTAAATCTGACATCAATCTTTAGAATTTTTTTTTCTGGTATCACATCTCTGCCATTAATCTTAAAGGTGTGTGGATTGTTAAATGCATTTTTGAACATGATTGCCACAAAAGAGTAATTGCTGTAGTGTGTGAAATTGTTACCTGGACTTACATCTTCATTGGAAGAGATTGTGGCTGTTCAGAATGTTTTTAAACAATGTGGGGCGGGTGAGGGGTAAAAGGGTGGGGAATTCCTTAAGTTAATATCTTGCAATTTGGTTGATCTTGCAGTTTGAGTGCTCTTGCAAAGTCCAGTTTGGGGTCACACACAAATGCAGCTCAGAATCTCACTGTACTGCAATCCAGATAGGTTTCTTGGTACACAAAAGGTACAGCAGAGAGGAGAGGGTGGGACTTTGCTGTGACTGGGTGGAATAGAAGCCTAGACTTCTCTTTCTTTCTTTCTTTCTTTCTTTCTTTCTTTCTTTCTTTCTTTCTTTCTTTCTACCAATCATTGGTTCTTAAATGCATGTTCTCCTATAATCTGATATCTTGTAAAGCATAGGAAAACAAGCAAGCAAAATATAATGGCACCTTTTATCTTCCTTCCTTCTCATTAGTGGGGAATTTCTGGCCCATGGGCATGATTAAGATTGCCCAATTAGATGTTTTCCCTGAGTCATACCCACCTCTTCTTTCTTCTTCTTCTTTGGTGATCACTCGTAGCTGAGTAAGATTGTCTTCCATGAACACGGTCTTAACAGGGAGTCGGTAAGTGACTGTGGAGGCCAATTCTGGATCCACACATCCTTCCACAGTGGGGACATAGGTTTACGGGCAGGAGTTGTTCATAGTGAGGGTTTGTCAAGCAAGCCTTCTTCTTAGCACGTTTCTCCCTTGTGTCCTCAGTTCAAGCATCTTCAAAGCCCATGACACCTTTGGTAAAGGCTGTTCTCCAATTGGAGCACTCTCAGAACAGTGTTTCCCAACCTTACACTGGACCAGAGGTGTGGTGTGGGGGAGGGTCATACTGGGACGATTGCCCTGAGCACAAAGAAATTTATGGGTGCACCTCTGTGGCTGCCATTCTGATGAGAGGCGCTCTGTATCCTGGCTGCCTGATTCACTTCAGGAGCTGAGAAAGCCCTTGTATTCCTTGGCCATGTGGCATCCCCTGTTTGCTGGGGAGGCAGGCGCGACAGCAAGAATTGTGGCAGTGGTGGTGGTGGCGGCACACCAGCCCAAGAATGCGTACACACATGTCCCAACGCTGCTCCAAAGCTCCATCCGGCAGCACTGCATGGAGGCACCGGTTAGGGGCCACATTACTTGTCTTCCCTAGCTCTTGGCACTGGCAACCCACACTATGCCACTGCACTGGATGTCATCTGTACAGCCAATCCCTGCTGAAAATGAAGCATGTAGTCTGTATGACTCTCAGGCTCAAGCATTACCTGAATTACAAGCAAACTCAGGCTGGGTCCTTAAACAGAGCTGCAGCTCCATCTGTGTGGCAGTTTCAGTAACTGAAACCTCTTTAGATTAAGGACCCTAGTTTCTTTCAGTCCCTATTGTCCTCCAGTGGTGCTGGGAGGCCATAGAAACAATATGATTTGAGTCTAGTGGAGCTCACTCATTATTACTTTAACCAATTCAACAATAATTCAATTTGTCATGGTGATGTGTTAATATTATATGAAAAAAACAAAATCATATTGCGAATTCAGTATGAAAAATCCCAAATCATATAAAACTGCATGGTTTTACACAATGCAGAGCTACTTAAACATGGTATTTGGAACATTTTATTATATTTTTTTTGTTTTTTAAAAATTTTTATTAAAGATTTTCTTGTTTTACAGAAGTAAGTGTAATGTCTCTCATATTATTTCATATTTTTTCCATGTAACATTTTTACAAATCCATTTCATTTGTTGAGACATTAGGGGGAGAGAGAAAAAGAAGGGGTAGAGGGAGGGAAGATGGGTGGGAGTAGACCAGATGACCCTCAGGCAGAAGCACCAAGTTCTGCTTGACATTGGGGAGGGGGGCTTGTCATGTTTGTGTAAGGTCACACGAGCGACACACACACACACACCATCATGAGCATCGAGAGGAGGCTGCATGACCCAGTGAGGCCCACCTTCACCATGGGGAAGTCCAGCAAGAACCGTATTACTCATTCTGCCTTGCTGTCATGACAAGGAAATAAAATTACATCTACAAATTGCACCTTCCACATTTTCAAAAGCAGAATCTTAATCACTGAGACTCTAACCCTAGCATCAGTCTTACAAAAAGCTCTAACCAGCCAACACACACACATACTTTTAAGTTTCAGCTATGTACTACAAAACATAATTGGTCCCTACATTACTTTAATGTGAGAGATAATAAATAAAACATATTTTAATCTTCCACATTCTGATGCCCAGGACTTTGCGGGAATTATACTCTGGGATGGGTGGTTGTGCGATGCTTTATTATAATTATTTTAGTTTCCTTTTTGCTTCCTTTAATGAAAAATGATCAAAACATGTCTCATTAGCTATAATAAATATCACTACGCTGATTATAGTCTTCAGTGTTTTAGGATTTACAACATATTCACAATGTTCTCGGATTTATATTATTTGTTTTATTATTAACATATTGATCAGAATCATAGAATCATAGAAGAGTTGGAAGAGACCACAAGGGCCATCGAGTCCAACCCCCTGCCAGGCAGGAAACACCATCAGAGCACTCCTGACATATGGTTGTCAAGCCTCTGCTTAAAGACCTCCAAAGAAGGAGACTCCACCACACTCCTTGGCAGCAAATTCCACTGTCGAACAGCTCTTACTGTCAGGAAGTTCTTCCTAATGTTTAGGTGGAATCTTCTTTCTTGTAGTTTGGATCCATTGCTCCGTGTCCGCTTCTCTGGAGCAGCAGAAAACAACCTTTCTCCCTCCTCTATATGACATCCTTTTATATATTTGAACATGGCTATCATATCAGGATGGCCTCAACATTGTAATCTTGCACTGGCAACTCTGAGGCTAGATAACTGCAATGTGCTCAGTGTGGATCTGCCCAAGGGTCTTGTTCAGAAGCTACACTTGGTGGAGAATGCAGTGGGCAGACTGTCAACAGGGACATCTGGCCAACAACATGTGCCACCATTGTTTAAACTTCTACACTGGCTGCAGTGGTATAGCACACACACCCCAGCACCCATAACAGACAAGCATGAGCATCCTCTCCCATGGGGATGGAGGCTACTGCCACACGCCCCACTGTCAAGGGACGAAGGCTGCTGCCGCTGCCAAATGGTGGCAGAGTTTCCTCCGCACCTGTTCCCATCCCCGGTGTGTGAGCGACTGTCCATCAGCAGCAGTGTTAGAAACTGAGATGTGAAAGCTAGGAGCTAAATGGCACCTTAAACCTAGGTTGTGAATGCCCCAACATAGTACCTGGGTGCACTTTTTTATAACAAGAATACAAGCTGAAAATGAATGAACTTCGGCTGAAATTTTATGTTCATTTTTCACATGGTCTAGTCCTCATCTGAAGACTGGGGAAAAACAAAGCCTTACTTCCTCTGCCTACTCCCCTAATAGTCTTAATAATAATAATACTAGTAATAAATTTTATTTATATCCCGCCCTCCCCAGCCGAAGCCGGGCTCAGGGCGGCTAACAACAATGAAACAATACAACAGTACTGTTAAGAGGGTCCCTTCTCCAATCTTCAGAGAGTGACTGAAAATGGGGAGGCAGAAAAAGGTGCTCCTTTCCTTCTAGCAGTGGCAGTTCTAATCCTAAATCTTAGGCATGGTATTGTGCGCAGAGCTCAGAAATTGCTCGCATTAATGAAATTCCCTAGAACAATGGGATTTTCAAATGTTGATCAGCAACGGGGACTGGGTAAGCACGGAGGGCTCCCTTTGCATGCTCCCTTAGCCCTGGCACTAATGGGCTGGCACTCACATGCTGGGTGGGGGCAGGGGGCAGAGGGCAGAGTTTGACGAGCACCCTCCATGCCCTCCCAGCGCTAAGGTGGGGACAGAATGCAGAGGGTGCTCATGTGCCAGGCAGGGGCTGGGTGAACACATGGAGCAAGTCCTCTGCACTCACCCAGTTTCCACCGCTGACAGGGGGCACTTGTGCAGAATGCAGAGTGTGCTGGGCGCATACAGGGGAAGTGCCTAGTTCCCACACCCCAAGATCCTGTGCCAGAGGCCATGGCTCCCTGATCCCCCTCCCATGCTATGCCCCTGACTGACTGTTCGTTGTTCACTGAGCCATGTTCAAGGTCCTTGTATTAATTTGCATAGCTCCAGATTTCTTAGCTCCAAGACCACCTGAACCCTTATATCCCAGCTCAGTCACTGATATCATTGGCAGAAGCATTTGCTTAATATTCCCTGAGTTTGTGAGGCTTATTTAACAACAAGAGACTGAGCCTTTAATGTCATTGGCCCAGTACTGAGGAATACTCTGCCAATGGAGATTCAGCAGGCACCTTCCATGCCAACTTATAAATGCCTTCTGAAACCTTTTCTATTCAGGCAATTAAAAATACATCTTTCCACAAGAGTTAGACAATTTCTGACTTGAACTACTTTATGTGGTTTTTGCTGTATGGTTTTATGCATTACGGTTGTAAACTAGTCTGGGTTTTTTTATGACTAGCAGCATATAAATATTTTTCGACTAAATAAATAAATATTTCAGAAAGGGATGTATGGAGGCTGAGAGAATCTTGACCAGCCAGCTTTTTTTCCTTTTTTTTTAAGTCTCAGAAATTATGTTGGATCAGCTTTTTTGTAGCAACATGGACCTGCTGTGAATATGTGGTTTTCTAATTGATATAGTAGCTTAGGAAAGGCAGATGCACAAGGGCTAAGTTCAGATCCTCATATTGGTAGCATGGGATTCACATTATTTCAGCTTAAACTGCCTAACAGGGTTGTTGTGAGGAATAAACAGAAGGAAGCCCTGAGTTATTTTTAAAAAAGGGTGAGATTTCTATATGCCATGAATAAACAATAACTTTAAATAAATTTGAACAAATGTTGTTTTTGAAGAGAATGGACTTCAGGCTGTTGTTGTTTTTTCAGTGAACATGACCTAAGTCATGTTCCCTTCTTCACAACCTTCTAGGGGCAGCATGCCAGAGGCAAAAGTGTATGGAGCAACGAATGATTTTAATTTTTTTTACCTTTGTACAGTAGTCTAGTTTCTACACACCCACACCCCTCTCTGTCGACCAAACAAGAGTTCAAGGACATGTTCCAGCCAACTAGAAACACTCAAGAAGAGCATGGTGTCAGGTGGATGAGGGTCATGGCCTAGAATGAAGAGGCATGGCTAGGGCGAATGTATTGCCTGGTGAGATTCCTGAGGGGCAAATAGAGAAACATGGAGGACCACATTCCCCACCACACCCCTGCTCTAAAATCTTTGGGGACAATTAAATATGTGTCTGACTGTGTCTCTGGCCATATTCATGCCATACATTCCAAGCACTGTGATACCACTTTGAATTGGCATGCCCCCCACCCCAAGAATTCTGGGAGCAGACTTTGGTAAGGCTGCTCAGAGTTGTTAGGAGACCCCTATCCCACTCACAGAGCTACAGTTTGTGGAGTTCCCTGTTTAACCATTCTGGGTATTATAACTCTGTGAGGGGAATAGGAGCTTTCTGTTAATTCTGAGCACTCAACACAAGCTACAGCTCCCAGAATTCTTGGGAGACTCTTTAAAGTTGTGCCATAGTGCTTTAAACACATGGTGTGAATGGCCTAAGTCTGCCTCTCTTACAAACCTTACACAATGCTGCTTAAACACATACATGGAAGTTTGCACAGTAAATTTCCCTTGAAGCAAAGAAGGAAGCCCACTGGGAATTCTAGGTGTCATTCCTCATGCTTGTGCACACACACACACACACACAAATGTGGAGCAGAGTGACTTGCAAGACAAAATGTAAAATAAAGCTACTTTGCAGACAACCATAGGCAGGTTTCAAGGAGAGGGGGAGAGGCATACAGAAGAGCCAGCAAAGCTTTTGAGCACAGGAAAAATCCTGACTGGGTCAGCATAAAGCACCTAAGACAATACATATTTAAGCAGTGCAATCCAGGTAGAAAAATTGCTTGACAGTTGCGTAGAAGCCTTATTCTTTCAGCAATAAATTGTCAAGCATTGTCAAAGCAGTAAAGGTTACCAGTGAAATATTTGCTGGAGCATTATCCAAGATTTCAATACATACAGTTTAGAAAGAGCAATTTCCACCCAGTTCCATTCCTTTGTTGTCTCCTGAGTTTATTCTGCCCCCTGGCATTCCAACTCCCCTTGAATTTCCTAGGAAAGCCTTCTAACAGCAACCACAATTTGCTGAAGGCTGGTCCTGATAGCTTGGGGGTGTTATTGGGTTGTTGTTTTTATTTTGTGGTTTTCTATTTCGATTTTATTCTGTGAACTGCCAAGACCTCCAGGTGTAGAGTGGTATATAAATTCTATTATTATTATTATTATTATTATTATTATTATTATTATTATTATTAGACAGCAACAGCCATCCATAAGACCTGAGGACAAGGGGCATGGGGTTCAAGGGAGTCACAATATTTTGCGGAAAGGCAAAATATTTTTATTTCAAAGAAAGCTAAGGGAAAAGATGGAATTCCTGCAACAGCCTAATGAGGAGTGAGCATGCTCAGTGGGCCTAGATTACCAGCAGGCCATTTGCTGATGGTGAGGAACCAAAGATCAGGTGAGAGGAGAAAGAGAATGGTGTATCCTAGAAAGGAGCATAGTTGATTGACTGGAACCCTGAAGCACACTGCACTGTTATATTTCTTGCATGCCTCATTTGTTACCACAATGAATTATGGAATTTGAACATGAATTTGATGCAGATTTTAGTTCCACCATCTCCCTTGCCCCACAAGTTACTGAAGCACACATATTGATAAAACAGTGCATCATCATCATCATCTCAGTGTGATTCAAGGCCAGTCTTAACATTTGGTAGAGTAAGACATCAGCAGAGAGGACAGGCCTGTCTGCGCCACACCCTGCCCTGTATGTCCTCAGTTATTGAAGAAAGAATTGCCTGCTGGTCTAGCCAGCTCCTGTATATCCCGTCCTTTGCCTGAGGCAGCATAATGACTTTGGCTGGTCCTGTTGTGACTGAGCATAGCATTGCACCAATATTATTTTTGTGCAGTGTTACACTGGCATCTGAATGAAGTCAAGTACGTTGGTAAAACACCACACATAATCACATGGAACACAGACAAACATACAGCCACATCAAGAGTGCATAATGTGTTGTGCTTCCCTGATTTTGAAAAGGGGAAAACATGAATTAACTGAAAGTTTGTATTCTTTACAAAATTCTCTCCCTCCTGAGTGAATAATTATTTTCCTCATATGACTACCTCAGTGTACAGAAATGGCAAGGTTACCGGTGCTCACAATACTTGCTCCATATTACATCAAAATCAGTCTTCAGAAGAAGTCCTTGCCTGTTGACACCAGGCAGCACCTTTTCAGCACATGCTTCAGTGTAATATGTGAACAAACTTACTATTGAATGGAGTTCATAAAAGAGTCCAATAAATCAAGAAAGAGCTCACGCATTTGCCTGCTTTAAGAAGGAAAGAATGATAGTTTACATTTAACCCATCCCACAAGGAGCAGCGTAACAGTGGGATACAAAAGGTCTCTGAGCAGTCTTTCGCTTTAGGATGTATTTCTATAGATCTTGAAAGATTTGTGAAGAACATTTAAATTCTAAGCAGTTGCTACAGCTCATATGTATCCTATGCACATAAAGCTTTGCACTGTTCCAAGACTATGTACGTGAGAGAGACAAGGGAAGCCACAAATAATACAGAGAAGTGGGCATTTCTATGAGTCAAATTGTATGCTAACCGCACCATGAACCCAACCAAAACATTTGCCTTCTGGTTTGAGAGTTTATGCTTCCTTTGGGTAATAAAAGGAAGAAAATTCAAAGCACTAGTGACACGTCCTTTTGGGTCCGGGTGACCTTAAGCTGCAGTCAGCTTTTCTGCTCACATTTGTTCTTAGACACGGAGAACAGAGCTGATCTAGGCAGAAAACACCAGAACATAAAATGAGTTCTGCTAGATCAGACCAAAGGTTGATCTACTCTAGTCCAGCATCCTACTTAGTCCAGCATCCTTGTCCCCACAGTATTGAACCAGATGCCTATGACAAAGTAGAGGCCTCACTGATATTGGATGACTCTGCCTCATCACTCTAAAGCCAAGAAAAAACTGGCCAGTGAGACTTGCAGAGAGTCTCAATGGAGAGCCTGACTCCAAGGGGTTTTACTGGGAAGGCTCTGAACCATGGCTTCTTCCTCTGCTACAATTCCCAGAGTTCAATGCAAAGAGGGATTGCCTGTTAAGCCACACATTGCAACTCTGGGAATGTAATAGGGGTCTCTTAAGAACTCTCAACACCCTTAACAAACTACAGCTCCCAGAAATCTTTGGGGAAAGCCGTGACTTTTAATAGCAGTATGATAGTGCTTTAAATGTATGGTGTGAAGGTAGCCTTAGTCACAGAGGGACATTTTGCATGAGCCCTGCTGAAACTCTCAACCCTACAAGGATGTCCTTAGCTCATAGCTAAAAACATTTTAAAAACAGTATTCTGTACAATTTATATAAGGAAATCCCACATGGAATACAGGACAGGTTTCTTGTTCTGCTACCTCCACGTGCCTTGCCATTTATGTCAAACAGTTGGTGTATTTAACTGTCAGACAATGAAGTCTATCAAAGCATATTGCATTCTTCATATCCCCATATGTCATATGTCTTCATTTTCTCCTCAGCCTGTCACAATTGTTTCAGCATGTTGTAAAGCATTTCTTCCTTTCTTTCCCCAAAGTTAAGCATCCTTTGTGATAATTACTTGCCATTGTGGAGAAAAATAAAGATGAAGGGGGGGGGGAATCCCATTGCCTGTCAAGCTTCCCAAGGAGTCTTTGTGACATCTGACTCTTTCTGTTCACCTCCTCTTTCTTACAATTTGGTACATGCAACAATTTTTAATTGCAGGAACTTAGCACAACACAATTGCCTCTGTATATTTGCATGTACCCCAATGTCTGTGCAGTGAGAGTTTTCGGGGGTTCCAGCACTTACCCAGGGTTATTGACTATTGGTCTTGTGCCCATATTTAGCCTTAGATGGAGTTTACCACCAGCTTTGGGCTGCATTCCCAAGCAACCCGATTCTGAGAAGACGCAGTCCTGGCATGCCAGGGGCCTCTACCAGCCTCACACCGTCCATGGGCTGTGCTTCGAGCTTCAATCAGAAGGACTTGGGACCCCCTCCAGAGCGGTGTCCGGGAGTGGGTCTTCTGTACACCACATTTCCTGTGTCCCTTTGAACTCTCTTCAAAGTTCTTTTTGACTTTCCCTTACAGTACTACTTACCTAGGGTTTGTTTTTCTTAGTATGAGGGTCAATGGAGACTGTGGTGTCTTTACAATGTATGTTTTTATTTACACACACATATATGACCTGAAATGGGGTGTGGGTGGCGCTGTGGGTTAAACTGCAGAGCCTAGGACTTGCCAATCAGAAGATTGGCGGTTCGAATCCCTGTGAAAGGGTGAGCTCCCGTTGCTCGGTCCCTGCTCCTGCCAACCTATCAGTTCGAAAGCATGCCAGTGCAAGTAGATAAATAGGTACCACTCCGGTGGGAAGGTAAACGGCGTTTCCGTGCACTGCTCTGGTTTGCCAGAAGCTGCTTAGTCATGCTGGCTACATGACCCGGAAGCTGTACACCAGCTCCCTTGGCCAATAAAGTGAGATGAGCGACGCAACCCCAGAGTCAGCCACGACTGGACCTAATGGTCAGGGGTCCCATTACCTTTACCTGTATGACCTGAACATATGATGGAAGGTCTCATAGCATTAACACAACAGATATTGCCTTCCCATTAACTTCCTCAAGCCATAGTTGTGGGTCCAGTACAGAGCAAGACAAGCCTCTGTTTCTCCATCTTGCAGAACCTGTCAAAACTCTCTCTCCCTTTGCCCTGTTCTTCCTTCCAGAATGATGTAGCACCCAGCCCCAGCCCCTTTTCTCCTTGATGTGGCATCCAGGCTGCTCACTTGGGCCTTTGGGCTCACTGCTTGTGGAACACTCTCACCAGGGAGGTTTTGCCTTGAGCCTTCATTACATATCTTTAGGTGCAAGGCAAAAACATTCCTTTTCACCCAGGCCTTTGGCTAATTAAACAATCTATGGCCATTTAAACTGTGTTATGGTAAGATTTTTGTGTTTTTATACTGCAAACCACCCTGTGATCCTCAGATGAAGGGCAGTATAGAAATAATAATAATAATAATAATAATAATAATAATAATAATAATAATAATAATAATACATTCCTATAACAAAGTGTTCAACTTGTCTCTCTGTGCTTTTTAATGTCACCCATATCAAAATGTTACTACAGTGGTGCCTCACAAGACGAAAAGAATCCGTTCTGTGATTCTCTTCGTCTAGCGGTTTTTTCGTCTTGCGAAGCAAGCCCATTGACGGATTAGCGGATTAGCGGCTTTTAGTGGCTTATCTGCTGATCGGATCAGCTGATAAGCGGCTTAGCAGCTTAGAAAAAGGGGGGGAGGAAAAAAAACCAGCAGGAACTCGCAAGACATTGTCGTCTTCTGAAGCAAGCCCATAGGAAATTCGTTTTGCGAAGCACCTCCAAAACAGAAAACTCTTTCGTCTAGCGAGTTTTCCGTCTTGCGAGGCATTCGTCTTGCGGGGCACCACTGTATATTTTGAGGTTAGCATCCAAGGGCAAAAGCCATGATTTGGGTGAGGAAGGTAAGGCTGAGAGGGCGTGACTTGCCCAACCTCGCCCAGTGGCCGAGAGAGGACCCAGGGCCTCCCTGCTCCCCTTGTGCCAGATTACAACTGCATCCTAGGACACTTCCTGTTCTGAAAGCGTATGAAGCATTCACTCATTCCTCTGCCTTTTCACCAACATGTACTAGAGTGAAAAGAAACAGCGTCTCTTAATGGAATCCGTAGGCAAAAAGGTGCAGTCTGTACAAAGACCCTGAGATAAGGAGCTTAAACGGATGAAAGTGTCAACAATCTATTTTTCTTAAATGATATAGAAAGAGGGGAGGGCTCCAGCAGATAAAATCCAATTGAGCTGGGAGAAGAACTTAGCAAATAAAGGCAACACAGTAAGAAGTAAAGTAAATTGGTGCCAAAATCTTTACTTCAGATGAGTAATTTCTATCTGGAAGATTCAGAGTTGCTTAAGACATGAGGAAACAGTGTAAGATTGGACATAAGTTCATGGGAGAGTTCTCTCCCCCACCCTACAAGTTTTATTATCTGTTTTAGGTCTCCAATCATTTCTTCAGCTACATACACCCACACAGTAACCTCTTTCGAGATAGGTCACCTCAGGAATGTATAGGATTCATTAGATTGAAACCAAGGTTGATTAGATGAGACCTAGGGCAACCAAGACTAATTCTCCCACATTCCTTGTTGGCCTTCAGTGTGCGGGTTCTATTTTAAAATAAAAGGCGGAAAGATACAGACATCCATATTAAATCCTAAATGGGTTTCTGCTGCTGCATTTTCATTTGATAACATTTTCATTTTCATTATTATTATTATTTGCATTAACAAACACTGACATCAGTAAAGTCTGTTCTGGTGAGATTCATGTTAGAGATGGGTATTAATAGAAAACATACCTATCTTAAAGGAGAACTGGGGCAACAGAGCAGCCAAGAGTTTTGTGGTGGGGGGTTGGAGGGGGTTTGCAATGATCCCCCCCCCATTTCGGAATTACATTAATGCTTGCTACATAGAACCTTATGAAAGCCGCAGTCCTGTGCATACTTCCCTGGGACGAATTCCCACTGAACATACTAGAACCCATTGTTTCATGAATATGTGGTTTGTTCTGTGTTTCATTAATGAATGACTATTTTGTAAAGGAACACACTATCATCTATGAGTCATCACCCCACCCTGGTTTTTTTTTAATTCTTACAATAATTCTTCCTGCTGGTGAAAGTGGAGGAAAAGCATTGACTCTGCAGCTGCTCCTAGAAGTAGCCATTTCGGGGTTTTCCCAGAATGCCCTTGGAAGTGAGAATAGAGTAATGGCTGAATGAGCCATAGGGCTGGTCCAGTGATCTGTCTCTTCTTGGGTTCTTAAATGGAACCTACTACAAAAATGGAAGCCTGCACTGGGGCGACGGGGACTTTCAAAAGAAACTGCAGCCCATCATGCTAACTACAGGTAGACACAGGTTTTATGTGGGGGGACGGGACAGGAGGGGTGAAGTAGAAAAAGTGAGTTCACAGGGGCTATCCCCTAGTAAGGGGAGGGGGGAAGGCAATGGAAATATATTAGCTTCCCACATTGAGTCCCTTAGATCTAAGGACTGTATGGTTTAGCCCTACACAATTGCTTTAATAAATCCAAAAGAAGTGGGACTTTCTTCCTTTTTGTTCATTGCAGAGAGCTCTGGGGGCTTTCATATTTGCTGCTGCAGCAGTACAATCCAGTTTGTCTTCTGATAAGGAGTTAATGAGCTCTTTCCAAAGGAGCCTTTGAAGGCGTTTGAAATGGTTCAGTTACATGAAATGGGATATCATTTTGGAGATTTGCTCCAGGAAGCGCCATGCCGTTCCATGAATAATTAATGTTCATTATAATGTGAGGCTTTCTTTTGTTGGAAATTGTACTCTGTTCCCTACCTGTGAAGTGCAATTTTCAATCCAATAAAACAGCACCGGACAAAGGTATTATTCTGTCTTATCTAGGTAGGCATCTTTTTTCCACCTTCATGTTCCATTACATAACAGGGGCAAAGCTGGACATACATGCTGTAGTGTTCGAGGAGGGGGGATCCCTTTGAAAGACTATAAGCCAACCTTCTCCAACATGTTGATGAACTATAATTCCTTTCCATGCAGGCTATGTTAGCCAGGGTTGACAGGAGTCAGAGTTGGCTTCTGTAATTGTTTTTATATGCTGAAAACCTCATGAAGCAAGATGGAAACATGCAAGGACCAACACAGGCACCCTGTAGTGATGCATTTCACAATTTAGTGTATAGTTAGACCTTGTAAGTCCTGGTCAAACAACCAATTCACCATGGGCTAAAAGCTAAAGGTCGCCACATGCAAATTCCTTGTGTACTTATGCATCCTGCTGGTTGTGTGAATGACTCCTCACTAGACCTACAGGTTTGCTTGTGGGAAGATATTTGGAATAGTAATTCATCTTCCTTTTTTATAATCCATCTTCACAAGCATTTTTAATGGTTCTTTAAAAAGAAAAACCCTTGCACACTCACCCAGAACCTCTGATTTACGCTTGGAATGAGACTACAAAAGCTGTCTTCTCCACTTAAAATTAATAAGTACTCTATTTACATGTTCATTGTCGTAACTGAAAGCCCCGCTTCCAGTAAGTGACTCCACTGCTTTTCCCCATAAAGATGAAAAGAAATACATAAAACCTAGCTGAGAGAAATCTGGACAGCTGGTGAGGGAAGGGTCACATCCCTTGGAAGCTGCAACACAAAGGTTTCAGCTAGGAATGAGGGAGAAATCTGATTCAATTCCCATTTAAAGTCAAACCTACCTAATTCACACCTTCGTACACAACACAAGGACCAAACCACAGCCGCCCTTCAAATTCCACACTTGGGCAAATATTGCAATGCAGTTCTCCCACCACGGTGTAAAATGAAAAAATAAAAAATGCATAGATAAGTGGTAAGTGAGCAAAAATGTGTGATGCAGCAGCAAAACCAGCTAATATTATTTTAGGCAGGATCAAGAGGAGTCTAGTGACCCTGTCAAGGGAAATAATAGTACCACCATATTCCTACTTGGTCAGTCCACACCTAGAGTACTATGTTCAGTTCTGGGAGACCACAATTTTAGAAGGATATTGACAAGCTGGAAAGTGTGTGGAGGAGGGCAACCGAGATGATGATGGTGATGATAATGATGATGATGATGATGATGTTATTATTCGTATCCCACTCATTTGGCTGGGTTGCCCTAGCCACTCTGGGCGGCTTCCAACATACAGTATATAAAAAACCTAATAAAGCATTACACATTAAAAAGCTTCCCTATATAAGGCTGCCTTCAGACGTCTTCTAAAGGTTAAACAATCTCCTGACATCTGATGGGAGGGCATTCAGCAGGGTGGGTGCTACTACTCAGAAGCCCCTCTGCCTAATCAAAGGTCTGAAAAACCAAGCCTCATGGGGGACAGTTGAAGGAATTTGGTATGTTTAGTCTGAAAAAGAGGAGTCGGAAAGGAGATATGATAGCCACCTTCAAAAATCTAAAGGGCTATCATATGGAAAATAGAGCAAGCATCATTTCTGCTGTTCCAGAGGGTAGGACAAGAACCTACAGATTCAAATTACAAGAAAGGAGATTCCAACTAAACATTAGGAAGAACTTCACAGTAAGAGTTGTTTGGCAATGGAATGATCTCCCTCAGGAGGAGATTTTAAAGCAGAAATTGGCTGGCCATCTGTCATGTATGCTCTACTTGAGATTCCTGCATTGCAGGGGGCTGGACGAGATGCCCCCAAGGGTGGGATATAAATTAGGAATAAATAAATAATTGAAAATAACAAACAAAATATATATTAGGGGAAATTGTTTTGCAGAAATGGGAGAAAATTGTGATATAATGCTAGTGGGTTTTCATGAAGACTTAAAAAATAATAATCACAAATTGATGTGGGAATTTAAAACTGGAAAAATAAGAAACTGGAAGAAACCAAACTTGACAGATTTGCACATCCCTAGCTCCAGACCAAGTGAGCTATGGATCCTTTCAGGGATGCGCAGGATCCAAAAATTGGTGGCAAAACCAGAGTACAATTCTGTCTGAGGCAGCAGGACTATTCTTATGTATTACTTTAGCTTGTGAGTGGTGGGTGCCATTTTGGAAAAATATTCATAGAAGCTCCTTCCTGTAAGTGGTGGTGATGTTGTTGTTCTTGTTGTTGTTGTTGTTGTTGTTGTTTTTAAGTTGTTCATCAGAAAGGAAAGATTCTAAAGCAGACAGCTTTCTACTGTCTTTGTTGATGGTGGTGGGTTTCTGTTTGGTGTTGGGGTTTTTTGCTGTTTTTATTTTCTGTAGTGAAGTGTTCAGAAATGTAACATCCCACCTGTAGACTGCAATTGTATACAGTCCAGTCTACCCCCTCTTTACCATCATGTTCTGCTGCACATGTAGACCGAGCTGAAATAATAAAGGATAGAGTGATATTCTCTTGTCAGTTTTTGCTTCGATGCCCACTGCTAACAGTCTAGCTATCAACCCACAAGCATCTCATAACCTACTTGTGGGAATCAAATACCATTTTGGAAGTTGGTGGGCTAGATAATGTCTAAAGTCCTCCCAACCATGCTATTATAAAAAGTAGCTTGAAATACAATTTCATATATGAATGTTTTACTGCAGAACCTTCATGGTACAATGATGATAGGGTGATAATCTTCTTTTTCTCCCTATTCCATGCGCCATTACATGAAAATTCAGAATTTCCAGGAAAATGATATTCATTAAGACAGTTGATTACCAGTTCCCAGAAACAATTTTTGTTCTTAGCAAAAATAGCATTTGAAGCAAGTTGTAAATTATTCTAAATGGCATTGATTATAGTGTTGGAAGGCACCATGGTGGTCATCTAGTCACACTCCTGCGCAATGCAGACAGCAGCTCATACATGTGTATATGGGCTACAGGTTTCAACTTGTATCTGTTTGCAAAACAGCCCAAGCTGGCTTTGAGCCATTTTGTGCCTTTCCAATTCAGCTTGTCATTTGTGACCTAGTCAGATTTGTTAAATACAAATATCATTTCCCCTCATTCAATGCAATGCGGTGGGAAATGTATAGCAGCTATAACTTTATTCACAGAAGTGGATGAAATTTGCAAGCATCAAATGTGCATGTGGATAAAATTTGCGAACTATAAGGTGGACTAAATCCGCCAAATTGTGCATAGATATATTTTGTTGGCAGGTTAGTGGGGTGTTGGTGTGTAAGGCACCTCCCCCCCCCTTTTCTCTTCCTCTTCCTTTTCAATGCACTCAAGAAATTGAGAGCTGAGGAAAATGATATGGGCATGATCACAGGTGGGGACCTTTTTCAACCTGAGGACCCCATTCCCTTATAAATACGGTTCTGTGGGCCATATTTCAGTGGTAGGCAGAAAGAGAGTCAAAAGGAAAAGAGGAAGTTGAGGGAAGTCGGGGGGGGAGGGGAAATTGGGGGATTGTCTTATTTGCCTAATGTTTTGTGTTTTGCTGGTTCGTGGCAGCCATTTTGCCAGAAAACGGGATGGGGGGAGAAATAAGAGGCCTCCTCCCCTTTTCCTTCCTTGTTTGCCTTTCACAAGGTTTCAGATGTTTTCCCTGGGTCTTACCAGGTCTTTTCATCATTTGGGGGGGGGGGTCAAAATTCAGTGGTCAGGGACACATTAGAATTTTCCCCATAGGACTCAGTTGAAATACTCACCTAACAATTTCCTGAGAATGCATTATATTTGGATTGTAGACCGGCAGGTACAGGGATGCATTTGGTGCAGGCAAAAATACTCAAGGAAGATCAAAGCATAGTTGCGACTTGAAGAGAAGGAGTGTGGCCTCAGAGAGTTTTGAGGGCCAGATAGAGGGATGGGGGAGGCTCCATTCAGGCACTGAGCCAGAGGTTCTCCATATCTGCTCTGTATAAAATATGCAAAGTGAAGATACAGGGGATTGATTCATAATATTTTTGCTCACAGGACCCACAAGAAACCCAACAGGCAGCTTCAGTAAAATGAAAGAGCCTGCTGAACCAAGCCAGTGCATAGCTATCATGGTGAGTAGCCCTTGAAAACCGTGCTCCCCCCCCCATGAATTTGTCTAGTCCTCTTTTAAAGCCATCTAAGTTGGTGGCCATCACTGCCTCCTGTGAAAGCAAGTGCCATAGTTTAACCATGTCCTGCATGAAGAAGGACTTTCTTTTATCTGCCTTGCATCTTCCAACAGTCAATAGATGTTTATGAGTTCTAGGGTGAAAGCTCACAAAGTATCTTGAACTGGCAAGCAGAGGAATTTAAGACCAGAATTCTATCCCCCACCCCCACCCCAGGCTAGACATCAAAATCACAAGCAATGTTAAGTGTAAATAAATATAAAGTGGTATACATTGGAGCAATAAAAGTAAAACACATTTCAATTTCACATGCATTGTTTAGCCTACTTTTTAGTTGTTGTAATTTATTTGATTCAGCTATTTTATACTGCTTAATTACCAAAGTTCCTAAGTGGTGTATGTAGCAATTACAAAACACACACACACTGGGAAAAAATCAATTACAATTCATCATAAAATATAAGTATTGCACATAAGTAAGATTAATATTCTTTTATAGATTATAATTACTTTTAATTGTTTTATTATTTGTTAATGGGATTATATGACTTGGGAGGGCCAGTTTGCTCTGGCCCAGGTATTGTGATTTTGATGTTTTATGCTAAAGCTGTGATACTTGATTACATTTATTGCTGCTGTTGCTGCTTATTGCTTGTAAACTGTTTTGGGATTCGCTGGAACGGAAAGCAGCACAGAAATATAATAAATCAAATCCAAACTAGGTATGCCAATAAGGGGTTCATATTGAAGGTGATTAGTCAAAGAGAGGATTTTGGACAGTGGTGGCTAGCTGATTGAAAATATCAACTTTGTGAACGACAGCTGAGAAAAAGGCAACCACCATACTACGGATTGTCAGGAAAGGGATTGAAAATAAACCGCCCAGTTTTGTCATGTGTTAATCAAGACCCTTTTCTGAAAAAATGCTTTCTCCTGATAAGAATAATGTTTCTGCTGCTAATTCATCAGGTGCCAGTTGTTCTGTTTGTTTTAATGATATTGTGCTGAGTTGAATACTGTTGTTTATTATTGTTGTTTTGCTGCTGTTTTATCGCCACTGCTCTTTAATTGTGGCATTTACCTGCTTTTTTTTGTTCTGTGGCAGTTTTGCTTCTATTGTGATTTGCATTACTGTATGCACTACTATAAGATGGGACCCATCTTATGAGATCTTGGCTGAAATGTGGTGTGTGTGTGTGTGTGTGTGTGTGTGTGTGTGTGTGTGCCTTTGTGTGTAAGCATAGCAGGATCAGTCAGGGGTGTAGCTGCAGGGTAGGACTGAGGGCCACATGGAAAAGCATTTGCCCTCCAGACCTGATGTTCCTTGTCATATATGAAAGAGGCAGGAGGAGAAAGAGACCATTTGGAATACTGTGTGCATATTTTCTCGCCACGTTTCAAAACAAATCTGCAGAGACTGAAAAGGTGCACAAAGAGACAGGAATTTGAAGGGCTTCCGCTCTGAAGAAAGGCTTGAGTGTTTGGGGCTTTGGCTTATGAAAAAAGGAACCTGATAAATCAAATGGTCAAATGTGAAATCTGGCACCCTCTAGATCTTCGAGGACTAGAGCTCCCACTGTACCGACCACTGGTCCTGCAGGATGAGGCTGATGAGAGGGCATCTAGGGGGTGAGACACCATGCAGGATACCCTAAAAGTAAAAGACATATCAATCTGAATATTACAACCTACCATTTGGACTACTGCAATGTGCTCTACGTGGGGCTACATTTGAAGGTGACCCAGAAACTACAGCTAATCCAGAATGCGGCAGCTAGACTAGTGACTGGGAGTGGCCGCCAAGACCACATAACACCAGTCTTCAAAGACCTACATTTGCTCCCAGTACGTTTCTGAGCACAATTCAAAGTTTTGGTGCTGACCTTGAAAACCCTAAATGGCCTCGGCCCAGTATACCTGAAGGAGCATCTCCACTCCCATCATTCTGCCCGGACACTGAGATCCAGCACCGAGGGCCTTCTGGCAGTTCCCTCATTGCGAGAAGTGAGGCTACAGGGAACCAGGCAGAGGGCCTACTCGGTAGTGGCGCCTGTCCTGTGGAACGCCCTCCCATCAGATGTCAAAGAGATAAACAACTACCTAACATTTAGAAGACACCTGAAGGCTGTTTTTCAGGGAAGTTTTTAATGTGTGACATTTTAATGTATTTTTAATCTTTGTTGGAAGCCACCCAGAGTGGCTGGGGAAACCCAGCCAGATAGGCGGGGTACAAATAATAAATAATTGTTGTTGTTGTTGTTGTTGTTGTTGTTGTTGTTGTTGTTGTTGTTATTATTATTATTATTATTATTATTATTATTATTATTATTATTATTATTTCTTTTCATTCTCCAGTGGCATTGGGTCTTGATTATATTACCCCTCACACTTGTATTGCCCTGTTTCCCATGTGCAGGATTTACACTGTCTGCATCATTAAAATGCATCCCTCAAATTGTTTAAAAGAAAATGCAAATGTGGGGGGGGGGTTGCAATCAGCGTGGCATGGTGGCAGAGTACCAGCATTCTAATTAATTAGCTCCCTCCTCTCATTTTCATAATACATTTTCACATTAACCCATACATTTGTTTTTAATCTCCTTTTGTTTTATATAATATAAATATTTTATGGAAGCAATCTAGAATTTCTGAAAACAATGTGCACCATAGCCAGTTGTGATGCTTTCATTGCCATCACTTTGTATATGTCTGAATCTTAATGAGAAAGTTTTGGCTTTTATCTCAAGAGGTGACAAACGAAATTTGCCTTCATCTTTGCCACAAACTGAACCCCCTTTCCCTGGCTTGCTGCACTTTTTGAGGGTTTTGGCATATTGGTTGATTTAAATATCTCTCAGCAGGAGGCAGAAAATGGGAACAAAGCCGGTGCTGCATCCAGCAGGTGGTGAAGATAAAAAATGAAGTATATCAAAGCGGATGTAGAACAGTTGCAGGCATTATTCTTCCATTCCACATCTGATACTTTAATTAAAGATGGACCATTGTTTTCATTAGGCACAGAGACTTGTTACCTGCTTGACTTTGAAGTCAAAATTCCACCGATGTCGGCAACACATGGAGAAATATCCCTACACAGAAACCTTCCCTCCATTGAAGCCTATTCAGTCCTACTCAGAAGAGACCCATTGAAATCAATGAACATGTCTACCTTTGATCCATTCATTTTAGTGTGTCTCCTCTGTATACTCAGAACTGACCCATGGAAATGAATTCTGTCTATCAATCAGTAATAGTGTATAATAATTTCAGTGGGTCTATTCTGATTGTTATGAGTATTGAGGAATCTCCCCCTTCCAACACACACACATTTGACAGAAATGTTTTCATGTAAAGAATGATAGCTATAAGTGGGACCTGCAACAAAACATTGCACTGTTGAGCGTTTCGATTGATAGTTTCAACCAATCAGCCATACTTTCTTCTAAGATATTCCAATCCATTCCTCCTCCCCCTTGTTTTTCTCCTGTCATTCAGCATTCCATGACTACTGAGCATGCTCATTGTCAATTTATGCCTCCACCTTAGAGTTTTTTTCTAAGCCCCCCCCCCCCCGTATTTCCCCAGGTCATTCCTGTGCAGGAACCTCTCTCTATCTTACTATAGAAGGATCCACATAGAGAACAAGTTCACTATTAGCACATGATGATGGTTGTGATATAGACTCACAATGAAGAGGCTGCTTCTAACCATAGAATTTCAGGAATAGATAAAGCCAATAATTATTATCATTAATATTTATTAATTTATAGCCTGTCCTTCATCTTGAAGGAGTCCAGAGCATCAAACAGATATACAGTGGTACCTCGGGTTACAAACACCTCGGGTTACGAACACTTCAGGTTACAGACTTCGCTAACCCGGAAGTAGTACTTCAGGTTAAGAACTTTACCTCAGGATGAGAACAGAAATCGTGCGGTGGCGGCACAGTGGCAGTGGGAGGCCTCATGAGCTAAAGTGGTACCTCAGGTTAAGAACAGTTTCAGGTCAAGAATGGACCTCCGGAATGAATTAAGCTCGTAAACAGAGGTACCACCGTACAAAAAAGAAACATTCTAAAAGAGTTCAAGAAACTTAAAATCACCTGCAGTTAATGCAGCCTAGAATTGCTAGAATTTCTTCTTTCTGCATCCCACTGTTGACTCATGTTAAGTTTGTGGTGTAGTAAGACCCCTAGATGGTTTTCATATGTCCTTCTTTCAAGCTAGGTGTCCCACATCCTATATTTTGCATTTACTTGTGTATCCTATATTTCCGCACCTCCAACGTGCTGGGTTCGTTTATCATGCAATTGTTTGTCTTGTTTACCCTACAATGCATTATCAGAAGCTGATAACTGAGTTTCTAAAGTATGTGAAAAGACAAGCTGTGCCTTAGAGTTCATGCATATCATGCATATGGATAAGAGACAGAATATAATGACCCACCATCTCCCCTGAACATAGGGACAGGCCAGTAGCCCATCTGGTCCAGCTTACCGTTCTCACATTGGCCAACAAATGCCCATGAAAAACCTGCAAGCAGGGCCTGAGCGCAAGAGCTCTTTCCCCTCCCATGGTTTCCAGCAACTGGTATTCAGAAGCATGACTGCTTCTAAATCTGTAAACAGAGCAGTAGCCATGGATCATATTGTCCTCAATGGATTTGTCTAATCCCCTTTTAAAGCCATCCAAGTTGGTGCCTCCTGTGGGACTGCATTCCATTGTTTAATTCTACATTGCATGAAGAAGTACTTCCTTTTTTATGTGTCCTGAATCTTCTAACATCCAGCTTTATTGGAGCCCTAGCTGGGCAGTTATCTTTCCACAAGGGCCAACATCGATGCCGAATTGCAGCATCACATGAGTTCTACAAGCACAGTTTTCTCCCAATTGAAGCACAGAGTGTTTGAGGATCGGGACATTCACAAGGAAACCAAAATGCTCATTTACAAAGCTATTGTACTACCAACTTTACTGTATGTTTGTGAAACATGGACCACTTATAAGTGCCATCTCCAACTCCTCTAAAGATTCCATCAACGGTGTCTACAAATATTTTTTACATATCACTTGGAAAGACAGGCAAACTAATTCAGCGTACTGGAAGAAGCAAAGATCACCAGTGTCGAAGCAATGATTCTTCAACTTCAACTTTGTTGGACTGGTCATGTTGTTCAGATGCCTACTTATTGTCTTCCAAAGCAACTACTCTATTCTCAATTTAAGAATGGAAAGCAAAATACTGGTGGACAACAAAAGAGGTTTAAAGATGCTCTGAATGCAAATATATTTTTAAAATGTAGTATAAGCACTGATAACTAGGAAATACTGGCCTGCGAGCACTCCAGTTGGAAAATAGCCTTTACCAAAGGTGGACTTTGAAGAAGCATGAACTCAAGGCAAAATGGAGAAATGAGCAAAGAGGAAGGCACGTTTGGCAAATATGCACCATGATCAACTCCCGCCCAGAATGTCCCTACTATGGAAGGTTGTGTGGATCCAGAATTAGCCTCCACAGTCACAGCCTCACTGTTAAGACAATGTTCATGAAAGACAATCTTACTCGGCTACGAGTGATCAAGAAAGAAAGAAAGAAAGAAAGAAAGAAAGAAAGAAAGAAAGAAAGAAAGAAAGAAGTGTTATGTTATGAGAGAGGGGTGGTAGCTTTTTCTTTATGCCCCTTTTCCATGCTATGCATCATTTTATAAGCTACTATCATGTTGCCTCTTCCTTGCCTTTTCTTTAAACTAAAATGTCCCAAATACTGCAACTGTTACTCATAGGGAACTTGTTCTACCCCCTCATCATTTTGGTTGCTTTTTTCTAAACCTTTTCCCAATCTTACAAGAACCTTTCTGAGGTGAGGTGACCAGGACTTTACACGGCATTCCAAGTGGAACTCAGGGGCAGTGACATCTATTCCTGGCCTCTTGTGGAGTTCAGAGTTGGTCCAACTAGGAAAGTGGCAGAGACACACTTATGCCACAAATCCCACAAAAAGTTCTAAATTCCATTATCCCCATCTCATCATACATACCTTTTTTAAAAATAAAAAAAAATAGTGACCAATATTTTGTTCCCTGAAAATGCTTACTTACAAACATATAGCTGGGCACAATAGATAACAAGTGTCAAAAGTGAATGGCAATATGGTGGAAAGATCAAACTCATCTGTTGGTAGAAGTTCGGGTAATATTCTAGCAGCCAGCTAGATTCACTTATAAACCTATTGATTTGTGCCTGTGAGAGTAAACGAATAGGACTGCAGCGACAAATTGCATGCAGTATATTCTGTTCCCTTCCCATGGTTGTCATCTCTGTTGTCTGTCAGTTGTGGAAAAAACAGTGAAGTTTGACCAAAGTGAAGACCTCTTAATCAACATAGCACAGAAAACAAATAAAATCTCCAGCCTGACAAAGAATGTGGCTCAACTGTCAAGTGAAATGAGATCTTAATTAGTGTTTTGGAGGACTTTTCTGGTTGTAGATGTTTTTAGTGAGATGAATTGGGTCTTTTATTCCCAGGAATCTTAAACATTTCAAGATTGCCGTTTCATATCAATACACTCGAAAACATGGCAGTGAAGATAGGGCTCTGTGACAAAAAAGGCAAAACAAAAAGAATGGCTCTGAGAAGCAACTAGGGACTTCAATTCAGTTTACATGGAAATGTAAATCTATTAGTTCATACTTTCTGAAAAAGAACATGAAACAAAACATTGCAATCCTTCAAAATTCACACCACTCTGAGTTTTGCAATGCAGTGCACCTAAGTCATATGTACAAAAATGCATGTACTGGTATAAAGTGTGCATAAGAATGAATATCAGTGAAAATAACATATAGAAATGAACTATGCTGGGGGAAATTGATTTGCAAAAGCATCTATTCAGCAAAATGGCATATAAGCATGTGTATATTAAGAAAAACTTGCATTAAAATGTGCAGTAGAATGCTGCTGAATAGACTTGATTACATTTTTAAAAGTGATAATGTGAAGAACTGAATTTACAACTGGAAACAGGCTGGGCAAGGGTTAAGACAAAAAGAAGTCACTACATCATCGCAAGAGTCCTGCCCATATAATCAAGACAACTAAACTGAAAACGATCCACAAGATGCATCAACGGTCCCAGGACATCCCATTTTTTTCATGCATGAGCACACCATGATCTCACACCCAAAATGCACTGGGGGGGGGCTGTGATCTTGCACGAATCACATAACTCACACTGGAGCACGGCCCCAGAGGACAGAGTCTAGATTTTTCACTTTGACATCCAATCCTTGGCATCTCCAGACAGGGCTGGGAAACGCCCCTTTCAAAAACCCAACATAATCTCTGCTTGCCAGTCTAAATGAGGGATGTGGCATCTGTAGCCTTCCAGGTGTATTTTGGACATCTCATCATCCCTGACAACTGACCATGCAACCATGCAGGCTGATGGCATTTGGTCTTGAACAACATAGGGAGAACCTCAGGGTTACTACCCCTGTCTAGACTAAATTGACCTAGAGTAAACCAATGCTCTAATTTCATTGCATTCATCAATGTGTAAGGCATAAACCCCTGTCCATTGTCTGGTGGTCATCACCTGTCTCCCCACAACCTTTTCCCTCCAGGCGCAAACCCCAGAGTCATATCTGCAGAGGAAGAGGGGCTGAGGGCAAACTCGCCCCCTACTGGCAGCACCAGATTTTCTAACCTTCCTAGACTGGAATCTCTCTCACTTTTAAACCTCTCTCCCCTCACTCCTTCAAAGTTAGCATTTTGTAGCCTCCAAGGATATCTGTCTCTCACAGCAGAGGAAGCAACCTTATCACAATGGTTTAAATTGTGATTGCCTTATCACAACGGTTTAGATTACTGCAACGTGCATGGGGATCATTCAGTTCTGATTTGCCTTTAAAAATACGTGCACACAACGTCTTCTTAAGCAACATTTGCATCCTGTGGGGCCCAACAGAGCCATTGCACATCATGCAAAATGCATTTCAAGCAGCCAAATAGTGTGGCATACTGTCTGCAGTGTGCTGCATTTCTTTATAGCAGGAGTGTTACTTTTTAATATCTATTTCCACAGACCCACTCGAAAGAGATTATTTTTTTACCAAGGTGTACAGGAGATACTGCAGTGTGCTGCCTCCCCCTCCCCCCACTGTCAGAAATGTAAGTAGCCATGAATAATTATGAAAGGAATCCACCTTGCTGCTTTCCTCCTGGGAGAGATTCCTCCTTCTACATGTTAGGGAAATAGTATCTTTCATGCAACACGTTAGCCTTTCAGAGTTCAAAAGTCTGGCTTCCCCAATTAAAGGTGATTGCATTAGGTTGACATGAATCACATTTCAGGAGAGGGAGAAATGATGAGGTTCCCCCTGAATTTAGAATGCCTCTGGGTTTAAGTCAGACTCTCTCCAAAATGTAACTGTCTGACATCGAGGCCCAAAGTACAGTACCTTTGGAGCAGAGAGGAACTCGGCAGAGAGGTGGAAGGCCAGCTTTCTGACAGCACAGACAGTTAGCTTTGCAGCTGAGGAGCAGGGGAGCAGTTCTCAGCACATCTTCCTGCAAACTGAACAGTGCACCAGAGCTTAAAACCTTGTCTTTACATCTAGGGATGAGGGGAGAAATTCAGTTCAGTTCCAACTTTAATACAGTGGTACCTCGAGTTACAAACTTAATTTGTTCCAGAGGTCCGTTCTTAAACTGAAACTGTTCTTAACAAGAGGCATGCTTTCACTAATGGGGCCTTTTGCTGCCACTGCACCACCGGCACATGATTTCCATTCTCATCCTGGGGCAAAGTTCTCAACTCAAGGTATCTCTTCCAGGTTAGCGGAGTTTCTAATCTGAGGTGTTTGTAACTCGAGGTACTACTGTACAAACCTACCTTATATGCACTGCCCTGGGGGGGGGGGAGGAGGGAATGCACAAAACTTATTTGCATTTCTCCAAATTGAGTGGTGTAGTGATCCATACAAATATATGTTTACAAAAGTGCACAAAAAAGTAGAAAATGGTGAAAATAACATGCCTATTCCACACTGTACTGTTGGGAAGGAACAGTTAGCTGTGGGTGCTGGATAATTAGACTGATTAGTTTAATAGTCTTTGTCACTTGGAAGGTGTATGCGGTAAAGGGAAGAGATTCAGACAGATGGTGAGTACCTGCAGCATGTTTAAGGTGAATAGTGATGCAATAAACTTGCACATAAGGCTTTGTGACACATGGGGCAGGGTATATATATAACTTCTGAAGTTAACCTGTGTCTCAGACTTGGGGTTTTGCAGCCCCGCAGGATTCTGAATCAGGAAGACCTTCTTCACTTTAAGGGTGTGGCAGATGGGAAGACTTGGAATTTAGGGCCATCTTTACTCATAGCTGTCAACTTACAGATTTGAAAATAAGGGACCAGCAGCCTCGAAAATAAGGGATCAGCAGGGATTTTGCTATTGTAAAGAGTTACATACATTGGTAGGAATGACAGATGCTGTCAATCCGGCATGAGGTGGTTGCTGTGCCGTGGCGGCCGCTGAAGCGCCGCCCTTCTGTGTCCCTCCCCATCCCCTCCTCTTCCTCCTCCCTCAGGCCGCCTCCTCAGCTGCCACCACCGCTGCCGCCTCCGGGCTCATGGGCGGCGTGGGCAAGAGTCTCTCTCCCTCCCCACCCCTTGGGCGGGGAAGGGCCGATGGATCTCCTTGCGCCAGGATGACGGCACCAGCGCTCTCTCTCTCGTGCTGCCTAGGACCCCGAGCCAATGCTTCCCTCCCGAGCCAGGCGAGCATGAAACCCGGGAAATTTAAGGGACATCATCAATTCAGAGGCCTTTCTCTTGGGCATTGTCGGCCAATTGGTGCCAAAGAAAGACAGAACTTTCTTTATGTATGCTACAACAGCAGCAAGAATACTCATCGCAAAGTATTGGAAGACACAAGATCTACCCACTCTGGAAGAATGGCAGATGAAGGTGATAGACTACATGGGACTGGCTGAAATGACTGGCAGAATCCAAGACCAGGGGAAAGAGACGGCGGAAGAAGATTGGACGAAATTTAAAATTTATCTTAAGAAATACTGTAAAATTAATGAATGCTAAAATGTTATGGTTATAAAAAAGTTAGTGGATTACAGCTGTAAATATTAAGTTGAAAGAAAAGAAAAGAATACAATTAGATAAAATTAAGGGTGAGGATTTGCTGAAATAAATTTAGGAATTGGAACGCAGAAAGGGGAGTTATGGGGAGGTCGGTGAAATAAGATTTAAGAAAAAAAGGATATGAAATTATACATGTTTGTTTGTGTGTATGTATGTTTGTATTGTGTATTGTTTGTGTTTATATAAACTGTGAAAAACCAATAAAAAATTTTTATAAGGGACAGCAGCAGGACACGGCGCTGTAATAAGGGAGTTTCCTGCCAAATAAGGGACGTTTGACAGCTATGTCTTTATTCCCTTCAGGGTAGGCTCATCTAGTCAACAGGCTTCAGAGCCTGAAGAGTTCAGGGCTCCTTCTCACACATGGTTTTTATTTACCCCCTATGCATTCATTATGTTCTGATGTTATTCAATGAAGTGGCTCTAGTTTTGCCCCAAAACTTTTGCCTTGCCTCCTTATTTCTGGTCTCCTAATGTTAATAACTATAGAAGAGTCATAGATTGCTTTCCCGCCCTTTCACACAAAGCATCATATTAAGTATTTCACATAGGGAACAGGTTATCTGCTACTTACCTGCAGTTGCAATAGAATTAATTTTATGCTCAGTGGCCTTCAAACTTGGAAGGTGCCCCCTGACTGCTTTGAAGCTCATCAGCCTAATGAAATAGTCCATTCAGTTTGGGCATCTTTTGGAATACATATCAGCTTTCAAAGAGAACACTACGTGAGGTCTGGAGACACTGTTAAGGTGGTGCAGACATAAAATCATTTATTAGCTTGGCATTCAATGTGACCAATTTGGACTTTTAGCCTTGAATTTTAATGGAGAGTTCTAATCAATTACATGTCTCTCTTCGTCCAACTCACTGGGAGGTTTTGCCTCATCTTTGTGATGCCAAAATTCAGCAATGTGTATCAATGTGCTCTCATTCTGGTCCATGTTAAAATCTGCACAATAAGAATTTCCATGGATTTGAACACTCATGGCTCTAGAAGCAGGTCTACCTACCTGGATTTCTGTTTTAGTTTTATTAGGAATTCACTGCATCTTTCCAGTCAAGGTGAACAAGTCCACTGGGACTCAATTAGAGGTGAACTGAAATGATTAGTATTTTTCTCTCTTCATGTGTGTTGAAAAGCACCTCCAGATCTGGGACACTTTCAGCACCCAGGGTGAATACTTTTGTATCATTTCATTGCTGTTTATCTCAATATCATTTTTCCTTCTGCTAATTTGCCCACCCTGCCAAATTGGCTCTGCTGACAAATATTATTGTCACCACAATGATACACCTGACGTGATATGATGGCATTATGGATTCACTGTGTTTTACTGGAAATTAAAACAAAATTCTATCAACAGTAAAACATAACCTCTGGTTGCCATTGTGCAGTGTGCACTATCTTTCAATGAAAGCAACTGCAACCACAAAGAATTTTATTTATCTATTTACTTGTTTATTTTGGAATTTGTTGGAAGGCTTGCCAATATGTAACTGTGTTTTGTCTTTGGAACAACAACAACAAAAATCTAAGTGGGAATCAGTAAAACATAAGAACTTAATACAAAATCATTAAACACAATAACATGAATATCTGAAGGGCTGTCATGTAGAAGATGGCACATGCTTGTTTTCTGCTGTTCCAGAGGGTAGGAGCCAAACCAACGGATTCAAATTACAGTGGTACCTTGGGTTAAGTACTTAATTCGTTCCGGAGGTCCGTTCTTAACCTGAAACTGTTCTTAACCTGAAGCACCACTTTAGCTAATGGGGCCTCCTGCTGCTGCCACGCCGCCAGAGCATGATTTCTGTTCTCATCCTGAAGCAAAGTTCTTAAACTGAAGCACTATTTCTGGGTTAGAGGAGTCTGTAACCTGAAGCGTATGTAACCTGAAGCGTATGTAACCCGAGGTACCACTGTACAAGCAAGGAGATTCCAACTCAACATAAGGAAGAACTTTCTCATGATAAGAGCTGTTCAACAGTGGAATGGACTACATCAGAAAGTGGTAGACTCCCCTTCATTGGAAGCTTTTAAACAGAGTTTCGCTCTGTCAGAGACTCTTTAGCTGAGATTCCTGCTAAATAACTAGATAACCCTTTGGGTCCCTTCCAACTCTACAGTTCTATGTTTCTGTGATAAAGAACACAGTTCTGCATCTTTCCACTCAAACCAGAAGGGCTGAAACTCAGTGGTGCAGAGTATGTTTGCATGCTAGCTCAGCCGTTTTATGCCCCCAAACTGGGGATCCCCCAACCCATCAGCCAAATGGGGGGTTGCTGGTATTGCTCACCAGCTGATTGGCGCTGCCTCCAAAGACCCACGCACAACCAGGTGATTGTCAACACCTACATTGTCATTATAATGTCAGGTGATTGACAGTTGGGTGGCTTTACTCACCTGTCAAATTTGGACTGTGATGGGTGAGGGAGATAAGAATCCAGATCCAGTTTCAAACCCTCACTCTGCCCACTTGCTTTGGAATTAATCCCCACTGACATCAACTAGAACTTGCTTCTTGGTGGACATGTATAGGACTGCACTCAGAGGCTTGTATTTCATGCAGCCTAAATATTTAGGGATTTCTTGGGGTTGGGTGGTAAGAATATGTGTATATTTACAGAAAACAGGGGAAGATAGGCTGTTCAGCTGTACTGTTAAATTGCAGATCCCACTAAGGCAACCATTAGCAAAATCCACAGGCTTTTCCCAGTTCAGATTTGCCTTGCCTTTTTTCCTGTCATCTCTCAAGCTTATCTTATCAATTTACATGCTACATGTGTCATTACTACCTAGTGGTCCCGGGCCCTAAGGAAGTTAGATTGGCTTCAACCAGAGCCAGGGCCTTTTCAGCACTGGCTCCGGCCTGGTGGAACGCTCTGCCTCATGAGACCAGGGCCCTGCAGGATCTGATTTCTTTCCACAGGGCCTGTAAGACAGAGTTGTTCTGCCTGGCCTTTGGCTTGGAGCCAATTTGATTCCCTCCCCCTCTTTCTTTTTTCCTTTCTCCTCCTGTGATGAGGCTGCATTTTAATGTTTTAATGTTGTATTTTAATCTTGTTTTTAAGTTGTATTCATTCAACTTGTTTTTATTATTGCTTGTAAGCCACTCTGAGCCCGGCCTTGGCTGGGGAGGGCGGAGTATAAATAAAAATTATTATTATTATTATTATTATTATTATTATTATTATTATTAATAATAATAATAATAATAATAATAATAAAAACACAGCATTACACAGATGCCACTAAGGACAACCAACAAAGGGAATAAAGGAAGCTGCAAGATGAAGGACACCTGAGTTTTGGTTAGGTGCAAAACATGAACAGAAGAGGGAACAGGAAGATAAACAGATAAAGGGAAGCAAAAGAAATTAAAGCAAAGCATAACATGTGTCTTAGAATGTCAGTTTCACTGTAATTCTGTTTCTGTCTATAGACATAACTGTATTTGCATAGTAGCAACAACAATGTGCGCTCTGAGAGGCTGTCTGCCTTTCTAATGAGATTGTCCATGGAAGCCCCTCACCAGTTAAGTGTATGTCAATGGCTCCTAGGGGAAAGCCATTTTCTGCAGTTGCACCCCAACTGTGACCATGGGCGTAGCCAGGATTTTTGCTGGGAGGAGTGTTTGTGGGGGGCGGGCAGAAACTCAGTTAGTTAAGTATTTTTATTGATTTTATTTATTTATTTAGGGGGGCAGCTACCTCCTGCCCTTCCCTCTTGGCTATGCCCATGCCTCTGACACAGCTTCACAAGAGAGATCCACCTAGCACTACCTCTGCCATCGTTTAGGTGCAATGAAAGCCTGTCATTTACACCAGTGCCTTGCACATATCACTTGCATCATTTGGTTGTTGAGGGTCACTGTGGTTGTCTGAATGATTTGGTAGTGTGGCACGTGACTGCCACAGATTAGAATTCCCCACCTTATGGAGGGAATTCTGTTCAGGAGTAAGCCTCACTGGGCTTGATTGGGTTACTCTCCAATAAGTACACAGGTTTTGGTTTTGATGTTTTGATTTTGGGTATAACAGCTCAGTACAGCTGCTGTTCTGAAATACAAGTGAAAGCAACTCCTTTCTTATTTTAGCGTTTTACACAGAGCAGAGGACACACAGAGAGAAAGCAGAATTCATCAATCTATTCTCAAACAGCTAGGGCGGGGGGAGAGTTGGGGAAAGGAGATGTTTGCTAACATTATTATTTTCTGTTTCTAGAGTGCAGCATACAATGTTCTACCATTTACTTCTGTATGCTCATTGCATTACTTAATTGCCCTGGGCATTAGAAACTTACCTGTGCACAGCATATGTTGTGTAGAATGGCTAGATTGTTGAACTAGAACCTGGAGACCAGGGTACAAATTCCCTCAGCCATGAAGTTCTCTTGGGCTAATCACTGCCTCTCAGCCTAACCTAACTCACAGGATCATCGTGAGGATTAAAGGAGGAAAGGTAAAGGACCCCTGGACAGTTACGTCCAGTCAGAGGTGACTATGGTATTGTGACACTCATTTCGTTTTCAGACCGAGGGAGCCGGCGTTTGCCCACAGACAGCTTTCTGGGGCATGTGTCCAGCAGGACTAAACCACTTCTGGCATAATGGAAACACCGTGCCAGAAGCCAGAGCACACGGAAACGCTGTTTACCTTCTTGCTGCAGTGGTATCTATTTATCTACTTGCACTGGTGTGCTTTACGAACTGCCAGGTTGGCAGGAGCTGGGACAGAGCAATGGGAGCTCACTCCATCATGGGGATTCGAACCGCTGACCTTCCAGTTGGCAAGCCCAAGAGGCTCAGTGGTTTAGACCACAGTGCCACCCATGTCCCTAAAGGAGGAGAGAAAGAACTACAGACACCACTTTGAGAGCCTTGGAGAAAAGACGGGATATAAATGCAATAAATGAAAACAATATTTTTAAAAAATAATAAAATCATTTTTTTAAAAAATGAAATAAAATGTTGGGGTTTCCAATTGTCCTGGAACTAAACATAAAGGGAGGGTCTTTTAAAAACCAGGAAAACAGTGGGAGGAAATGAACAGGGAGGAATAAACTCTGGTGGGATGGTAGAATGGAATAGCTTTCAAAGGCTATGGGGGCCACATTAAATGAGGTTAGGGCCACCACCTGAGCTTTAAATAAATGCATCTTGCTGTGTCACTTGTGTTATTTTCCTTGTCAAGATCATTAATATGACCAAGGCCCATGGCTATTATTAGATGTGATAATAACTGCCTCCCAAGTGCAGCATTTCTCCATGGTTTAATTTTGAAAGCGATCGCTCCCAAATGCTGATATGGAAATAGCTTTAATCAGGGGCAGTCCTCTAGGGCTGTCATGATGTTCCACATCTGAGTCCCTCCGCCCTGCCAACCCAAGTCCTCCATTCTCATCAAGATGAAAGATAATCACTTGCTATTATTGTTACATTAAAGACTTTTTGCTGCATTAAAGCAGCACAGAACATACGTTTGGCCTTTCTGGACCCAAAAACAAAAGCAAACAAACAAGTAATAAAGCGTAGCTTAGCAACAGAGGAGACCCCTGGACATTGATGCCATTAAGATCAGACCTGGGGGCAGTTGCCTGGGGTGTCTCTCAGCAGAATGTGAAGGAGGGTCCCGAAACAGCAGCAGGGCTTACATACCACAAAGTTAATGAAGTAATATTCATTGGGCGGTGTGCTGTCCAATGTCCTTGTTCCATTTGCTCAAGGATTTGCAATTGTGAAATGGAAGTTTCTCCCCTCTCCTTCCCCTGTATATGCTCAGGAGTGGGGGCTCAGGGGGAGGATGGGAAGGGAGCTCCATTGTGCAATCTGTAAATCCTTGCCCTACAGAGTGCTTTGTAGCTGATTGTGTCATTTGATAGATTGGAAGATAGAAGGGGGAAGGACTGTAGCTCAGTGATAGAGCATCTGCCTTGCATTCAGAAGGTCCCTGGTTCAATCCCTCACATCTCCAGGTAGGGCTGGGAGAAAATCATGCCTGAGACCCTGGAGAGTCACTATCAATACTGAGCTAGACAGACCAATGTTTGTTTGTTTGTTTGTTTGTTTGTTTGTTTGTTTGTTTGTTTGTTTTATACTCCGTCTTCCCTGGCCAAGTGGAAGCCCAGATCAAAAACTGTTTGGGTGGAGAAAACGTCAAATCTTCACCAAGGCCAACTATCCAGGCTGGTCCTACGTGGGCCAGAGAAAAGCCAGGGAAGTCCCCAAGTAGGGGTTCCATCACAGAAGGAAAAGGAAAGAGGGGGAGGGGATCTTAATGATTCCAAGCCAAAGGCCAGGTGGAACAACTCTATCTTACAGTCCCTGCGGAAAGAAATCAGATCCCGCAGGGCCCTGGTCTCATGAGACAGAGCGCTCCACCAGGCCAGAGCCAATGTTGAGAAAGCCCTGGCCCTGGTTGAGGCTAATCTGACTTCCTTAGGGCCTGGGACCTCTAGAGTATTGCTATTTATGGACCTTATGGTCCTCCGCGGGGCATACTGGGAGAGGCAGTCCCGTAGGTACGAGGGTCCTAGGCCACAAAGGGCTTTAAAGGTCTAAACCAATACCTTAAACCAGCGGGAGCCAGTGCAGCTGGAAAAGCACTGGGTGAATGTGGTCCTGTGGCGAGGACCCCGTAAGGAGCCTCACCACAATATTCTGCACCCGCTGGAGTTTCTGGGACAACTTCAAGGGCAGCCCCACGTAGAGCAAATTACAGTAGTCAAGCCTGGAGGTGACCGTCACATGGATCACTGTGGCCAGATCAGGGTGGGAAAGGTAAGGGACCAACTGTTTGATACAGCGGAGATGTTCTGATTTTGTATAAGGCAGCTTCCTCCATATTCAAAGAGTGGCCTTTGGGGTATGATTCTAGATATGACTAAAACTGCACAATATATATTTCATGCAGGAAAAGCAACACTGATGGTAACTAAGTGCTGTTTGACCCGAACACTTTTATTCAGGTGCATGTCTAAGGAAATATGTATCACATGGAGGTGGGAGACACTTCCCGGTAATGTATTTATAATTTTAAAATAAAACAAAACAATAAAGCAAGCTATCTAGGAGCCAGAACTGATTTCCAACTCCAACTCATTTCCCACCAAGTCCCTGGGATTAATCATGACTCTTGCACCCAGCTAATTAATACAGAGTCTCTCTCGCTCCGTCAACTCCTCACCTTCCGCATTGAGCCTGAATGTACTGTATTCTTATGCATTGGAAGAGAACACTGTAGGAATAAATCTATAGGTCAGCAAGTGTAGTCTGCATAATGCTATTAAGCAAAAGAAAAAAGGAAAAGGAAAGAAAGAACGCACAGAAGCCCGTAAGGATTTCTCCCAAGGATTTGGAACAAGCAGTGCTGATCCCACACAAGAATTCACAGTGCTTTCAAAATCCTCCCCTCGCTATTCCTCAAGAGATGCACAAGGGCAGAAGCAGCTGGGTTGATATTAATTATGGGCCAGTTTGCAATCTCTCTTTGGTTTTAATGATAGAAGCCCCACCACCTCCACTTTCCCTATAGGAAACCTCAGTTTATTCAAAGGCAAACCAAGTTAGTTGGACCACATGTGACAAGGAACACAACGGGGGCTGATGCCTTCCTCACCCCCATGAGTCTTCAACCTGACCTTCTCCTCATTCAGGTCACAACCAGGGTTGGCCCTACCATTAGGGCAGAGTGAGGCAGGTGTTTCAGGCAATAGAGGCTAAGACAGGGGTCAGCAACCTGGGGAATGAATACGGGCCCACAGCACTTTCTCCAGACGGGTTCCACACCCTATGTGTTTTTGCCTGGCTGGAGCAAGTCCTTGTATTCCGATAATGCTCCTTGCTTGCCTGGAGAGAGGAAAGAGTAAGTCTCTGTGTGCTGAGAGTAACATACTGTACAAAGGTAAAATTTACACTCATTGCTCTGCCCTTTTTTTGCCTCTTGCTCCTTCCACCACTGGCATGCAACCCTCAAGGGGCAGTTTGAAAGGAAATGTGGCCTTTGGCTGAAAATGACTTCATGTTTCTTTGCTTGGCAGTAGAAGGCAGTGACGTAATCTCCTTCATCATTGCTCCTGATCCCCTTTCAGCCATTTTCCAGAGCTGTGTGTGCCACACCACCAAACCTGCACCCCCTACGCTATTCAGCTGCTCTCAAGTGCAGGGGTGAAGTCCTATCACAATCAGTAAAGTAAAATTCAACTCCCAGTCCAACTTGGAATAGGTGGCACCATCAGAGGTGGACTTTGGCCTTCCAAATTTCAGCAGAGCCCTGTGCAAGGCCAAAATTTCATGCCCCTGCCTTTGCCTTCTGTTTTGTGTGTGTACTATGTCATAACTGCAATGTCCTGCTTGACGCCCAGTGCAGGGGGACCAGTTGTATTGACCCAAATCCACTTCTGGCAGCATCCTGTGCTTTGCCTCAGGTTCTAAAATGTCTTTGGTCACCCCTAGGCAGCATTCAGACATGGGGTTTATTGCAGTGCTTTTAATGCCATAGTGGTTATAATGTCCCACTACCAGCAATGAAGTAAAGGTCCAGCTGCCTTTGTCCAATCTACTCCAGTACTCAGAATGGTGGAATGTGCTGTCGATGGTCTTAGAGTAGACATGAATCCTATATATATTGACCAGGGAGCAGGGCTATTGGATGATTTCAACAAAAACAGAAATAGGAGCAAAAATGGATGACATTCACTTATTCAGCCCATGTCTGAAATGGAAATCTATCTGGCAAATACAATTGTTTTGTGTTGCTGCTTTCAGTATGCAAATAATGCATAATTGATTACTCCCCCAGCCCATTTGCATTGTGTTTCCATTGGATTGGAATAAAGGGGTGGAATAATATAGTGGCAATTTTATTTTTTACATAATTATGTAAATTATAATAGTTACATGATTTCACCACAATGGGCAGTGAGGTGGAAAATGTCGTTTGGGTCAGAAGGCGAACTCCAGTGGAAATGAAACAGTGCTGCAAGTGACAAAAACAGGGCAGAATTGTAAATGGGGCATTCTTAAATCAAGCAAAGGCAGCCTTATCTCTGAGCAAGCATGCATAGATTTGGGTGGATAAAAGCAATCCAAGTAACTTGAGGCTTTATAAAATGTCTCTCTCCCAGAGTTCATGTTGTACAATGAGAAACAGCTCATAGCTCATAAAGTTAAGAGTGGTATTGGAATCCACTCCTCTTATAACCTTCCTATGGCATTGCATCTGGCAAAGCAGTGCATAAGTGACTGTACCAGAATGCTTGCTGATGGGCTGGACAATGAATGCAACTTTATATTGTACTGTACGTTGTACACGGCAAAAAGAAACAGAGAAAATGTTGATGCATCAATAACCTCATTGCTTTAGTTGTCCATTGCAGAGAAGCACTTCTAAATTATTCTTATACCAGTTGCCAATGCCCCTTTAATAGTAATCATAATAAAAAACACAGCTTTATTTTTGTGAAGGAAGATCAATGGCTCAATAGTCAAGAATCCATTGTCCATTCAGAAGGTCCCAGATTCAACCCCCAGCAGCGTCTGCAGGTAGGGCTGCGGATGTCACCTGCCTGAACCTCTGGAGAATCGCTTCTGTCTGTTTAGACAGTGTTGAACAGGTACTGGCTGGAATCCAATATTTGCATACCATGCACAAACCCCAAAAACATGAGGTATAATAGTTCAGTGGTAGAGCATCTGGTGTGCAGGCAGAAGGGCCCTGGCTCGATCCCGGATATCCCCAGGTAATATCCCTGTCTGAAACCCTGGAAAGCTGCTGCCAGTGAGTATAGACCACACACACCTGGCTTGAATATCTCTTTGAACTAGGCTAATGCTTCTTGCTTGCCTGGATGGAGGAAGGATGCATATTTCTCTGATTTTCATCTGGCTGAAAAGTAGACCAGTGCACAAAGGTAAGAGTGACATTCACTGGTGCACTCAGTTATGTTTCTGACCCTATCAGTAGATGGTATGTGGTCCCCGAAACATTCTTCCCCACAAGAGAATGTGGCCCTTGATCTGGAAAAGTCTCCCTGCCCCTTGTGTAAACAATGCTGAGCTAGATGACATAAGACTCTGACCTGGTGTGATACCGTTTTCGTTGTTTTTACAACCATTTACTTAAAGTGTGTAAAATATCACTGAGGTCTTAACACAGAGGGACCAAACCAGCCTCATCTGAGATTAAAACGCCCACCAAGGTGAGCTGCACAAGAAAGGTTGCTGTAATAGTTTCCTAATTATGCCTTGCAAAAAAAAAGCAAAAACTTGTTTAAGTAGTTCCTAGCTGATTGTACCTGAAACAATTTCAGATTACAAACAATGTATTTAACTTATTAGAGGCAGGAAGAAGAAGAAGAAACATTAAAAGCTTATGTTCAATCTCCTGCCTGGTATAATGAGAATTTTTTTTCACTAAAAAGGCATTCAATTACATTTCCAAAATAAATGGTGTTTATTTTCTTTCACTTAATGAAGTAGGAATGACAGTCACCTACTGCTGTTGCCTGTGGGCCTTTAAAAATGATTACTATAGGGAGGAAATTATACTGGCAATGTAATGGTTTAGGCTTTTTTGTATCTTTAAATTACACACATGAAACTCATGTGAAATGCAAAAAAAGAAATAAAAATAGGCCACTCATTTAATAAATAAAAGCCATTTGAGTATTGGGTAAGCAATGCTACTGCTTTTGAGCAGGAACAAAGATCATCTCCCATCTGCAGTGGCCAGGAGCCTTTCTACCCAAAATGAATGCTACAGCCCATAGTTCTATGGATTTCACACACCTGTTGTCCTGGAGAACCAGGGTGGTGTTGTGGTTAGAGTGTTGAACAAGGACCTAGGAGACTGGGGATCAAATCTCGACTTGCACATGAAGTTCACTGGGTGAAATTGGACCAATCACTGCCCCTCAGCCAACCTCACAGAGTTGTTGTGGGGATTAAATAAGGAGGAGGAGAGCCATGTAGGCCACCTTGAGCTCTTTAGAGAAAAGAATTGAGCTATTAATGCATAAACAATAATTAAGCACCCACATGGGGGGTGGGTTGGATGCCAAGCATCCCTTGGTCTGGCATTGCAGCTGCACATCTCCAGCATCTACTGCCAGAGCTGACTGATATGCTTTGCACAATGGTAGGGCTGGTCATGTTTGGATTGCAACTTTTTGGTAAATGGCACTAATAAAAGGTCAAAGGTCTGACTCAATGTAAATTAGTTTCAGTATTTCTGTGGAGGCAGTTGTTGCCTTGGTAGCTTAGTGGAGGAAATCAATGTAATGGGCCTAAGAGCTTTGAGACACAAAACAAGTGGTCTACTACTTGTAGCTTTGATGGACCCTTTTGGTTTTTGTAGAAATAAGGGAGGACGACATGGGAGTTGAATGCATGTGAGCTGTGCAGGAGCAAGTAAACAAGCTGCTGGCTAGCTTTGCAGAGCCTCTTTTTATTAGCAGAAATAAACAGTTGGAAACAGTAGTGAAACCACCCTGAACTTAACGTATTTCCAGCAAGGGCACATTTCTAGCATGAGCGATACACGCTTCAAACCAGGTGCTTCCCCCAAATGTTCCCCTGATATTCGAAAGTCTGCCTCACTCATCACGCTCCAGCCAAGTGAAACATTAAGCAAAGCTTTCTGCGAGGGAGGCAAAGGTCAGAGAGTGGGCATGGCAGCTAGACACACTGTGGCGTGTCTTATGCTGAGGTGGGGGTGTGCCCCCACGCTGCATCCGCCATCCCCACAGTTTTATGGCGGAAGAGCTTCATGGGGTAGCCCTCCCATGTGGAGACTTTCTTTATATATCTTTATTCAAGCATGTTTGCAAGCCACTGCAAGGGCACAAATGGTGGGAAAGATGGATACAAGCCTGTTAAGCAAGCAAATGATGTTATCCAATCTACCCCTCTCCTTGATGTTTCCAAGCTTCAAGCAATATCCTTTGTGTTACTGTTCTCTCCCCCCCCCCAATATGTTGAAAGCGTATGAGAATTCACAAATACTGCTGTATAAAAGAAGCAAAGGTGCAGCATAGAATGAGGTGACTTCCTTAGCCAGATGACAACATTGGCCTATAGGTTACCACTGATGGGCAAACCCAGAGGAAAAATTGATGAACAGACTGGTGTGAATTTTAAAATTTGCAAACTAGACTACATTCTGGCCAGAGCTTTCTACACCCATGCATACACACATCCAAGGGAGCAAGAGACACCATCACAATTAAAGAACACATTCCAATGAGCCAAAAATATGTGCAGAGAAGGCTTTGATATGGTGTGTCCTAGGGAGATTCTTGAGGACCATGCAGAGAGACCTGACTCAGCTCCCAGGTTTGAGTTCTTCCACCCTGGTCACAGAATATATATGTGCCTTGCCAATGCTATTTAACACAATCCAGTAACTGAAAGTGCAGGTGAGCCAGATAATGGAAGACCCTAAGAATTGTTCTACAAACCAGGACTTTCAGTTGGTGCTTTCCAGCTGTACTCCCAATACATGATGAACTAAATGGTACTTACTTCTGAGTAGAGATGTGTGAGATTACATACATGTTCTCTCATTAACTTAAAACCATCTTTTTACTTTTTTTAAAAGAGAGAGAGAGAGAGAGAGAGAGAGAGAGAGAGAGAGAGAGCAGGCGATAAGATAAAAAAACTTTTAAAAAACCTAAAATGGCTTTGGAAATATGGAGAAAGTGTTTCAGGAATGAAATGCTACCATGGAAAATGCTTCTGACAGGCAAATTAATCATAATATTCAACAAGCGCACTTCACAGGTAAGTTTTCAAAGTGTCCTTATAAGAAATAGAATTATATGTTGTGTAATTGTTGACAATGTTGTCAAGGCTTACTAAGGAATCAAAAGAAAAATAGACATGAATGTGTTGTATAAAATGTTGATTTTTCCAAACTGTGCCCCCCCTCCCCACACCTAAAACTACCCACACTGGATGTGAAAGAGGATAACTGAGACATAAAATGCAAAACAACTGTCAAGCGTGACAAGCAAGGAGAACTGATGTATTTCAGACATCTGAGCCAAAACATTTAAAACAAATTACAAAGAATCCAAAGTGCCTACATTTTGCCCTTCAGAGTGTGTGTGTGTGTGTGTGTGTGTGTGTGTGTAAATTATTGTGTTTTCAGGGCTAAATTTATAGGGAAAATGTTAATGTGATCAAATGGCATTGATGATGTTCGAATGACGCACATAGGAAACTAACTACCTTACATCGAGTTGATCCATTGGTCCATCCAGCTCAATACTGTCTCCTCTGATTGGCAGCTGCTCTTCAGGGTTTCACAGGGGGTACATTCCCAGCACCAAATGGAAATGCCAGGCATAAAACCTTCTGCATGCAATACAGTTGCCCAAAAACAATGTTTACAGAAATACATATATTCGGGAAAAGTGTGCATAGAAAACATTGTATTTGTGAAAACACCATACAAAAATGCTGTCAGGGCTGCCTCAGGTCTCAGCTCACCAAAGACCAACGCCAAGTTCTTCTTATATACAAGGATGTTTATTGCAGTTCATAGTAAGTTCCACAAGCGAGGCGCGCAGCCCCCACGTCTGTTAACCTTAGACGGTAGAAGTCCCCTCTGAATCAGTCCCTCCCCTACACCAGTTTAAGAGGCTTACGCTGCTCCACCTCTTTCTCTCTTTCCTTTTCCGCAGGGTCCTTCTGCCCGCTGGGGTTCCGCTCCTCCTGGATTCCCCTGACGCTGAATCCTCCGACTGCTCTTCCCCCCTCCTGCGTGCTTTGGGACCTGGCTCCTCCTCCGGGCTCCCTGTACTTCTGTGCGCCTCCACATTTGAACTTGGCGCGCGCGCCCAACCTCTAACCTTCCTTTTGACAGTTATGCTACTCCCCTCACTGCCCTCCTCCCTTTCCGGGAGAATGGCTTGCTCTGACCCCTCCTCCTTCTCTGCTGCTGGAGCTGTTTCTCCTGATACACTGGAACCTCCCCCCCCCCTTCGCTGCGCTCTGGTGGGGAAGCTGGCCCTGATTCCCAGCTGCCGCTTTGGGGTCCCCTGCTGGCCCCCCGCTCCTGACACTTTCCCCCTGGGGCTCCCCTTGCCCTGACCGCAGGCGCCCCTTTCTGGGAATCCTCTGATTCGCTGGAGAGACTCATGGAATCCCTTGCGTCATTGTCATCCTCTTCCTCGCTGTCCTGGGATTCCTCTCCATTGCTCTCCATTTCCTGCCTTCCCTGTGCCTCTGTTCCTGTACCCCTGACATCCATCCCCCCCCAAAGCCCCCCCTTCCCCCCTCCCGCTGCTCGGGTGCAGGTTCCGGGAGCTCCTCAGTTGCCGGGGTAGATGTTGGATACAGTTCGTCGACGTCGATCTCCTCTGCTTCCAGTTCAGTGTATGTGTGCTCGAAACCGAGGTCCTCTCCCAACACATCCATGTCCTCCCCTCCCCCTGTTACTTCGGACGGTGCTGTTTGCCAAGGCCCTCTCAGCCATCTCCTGCGCCACTCCTCCACCAGTAAGAGCGATCCGTGTCCACCCCCGAGCACGATCCCCTTGGAGGGCTCGATTCTGGCGTGGTCTCCTCTGCGGAGGAGAACCCCCGGAAAGTGCTGTCTGAACGTGTGGGCGTAAAAAGCCAGTCGTCGAAATACTCCGCTGGCATGGGCCTGTGTGGGAAGAGTGCATGGAACTCGTCCTTAAGAAGAGGTTCCTCCAGAGCATAGTCCGGCACCCAAATATTGGCACTGGCCGGGGTACCCTCTCTGGTGAGGAGGTACTCCACTCCCTCCTCCCCCCATCTCGAGTCCAGAATTTCCGTGACCTCGTTGAGTGTCGCGGCCCTCGGTGACTCCCCCCCCCCTTGGTGACTCCCTGCGTGGGTCTGGTGCCGTCCCTGGCTCCTGAAACCTGTGTGGGGCTTTGTAGGGTGTAAGCACCGACCTATGAAAGACCAGGTGCATTCTGGAACCTTCTGGGAGGGTCAACCGAAAAGCTACGGGATTGATTTTGGCCTCAACTTGGTATGGCCCCAGCTGTTTGTGTCCTAGCTTCTTCTTAGCTAATGACTTAGCCGGCACCGCCTGGGCTGCTAACCATACCCAGTCCCCCACCTGTATGTCTTCTCCTGGCCTCCTGTTCCTGTCTGCCTGCACTTTGTAGGCGTGTTTAGCTAGCTCTAAGTGCCGTCGGAGTTCCTCGTGGATCTCCTGCAATTCTGCCGCCAAATGCTCAGCTCCCTGCGTCTCTCCCTGCGCCGTCGTCTCCAATCCCGGAAAGGTTCTGGGATGCCGCCCATTGTTGGCGAAGAACGGTGTCACCGTGCTTCGTGTTGTTGTATGCAAACTCGGCCATCGGTAAGTAGTCCACCCAAGTTGCAGGCTGCTGATTGGCGTAACATCGCAGGTACTGCTGCATGATGGCGTTGACCCTCTCCGCTTGGCCGTTGGTCTGCGGGTGTCTCGCCGACGCTAAGTTGATCTTGACGTTCAGGATACCCAGGAGCTTCTGCCAGAAACTGGAAACGAACTGGCGACCGCGGTCGGACAGGATGGACCGTGGCAATCCGTGCACTCTGAACACGTGGTCTATGAACAGCTTGGCGGTCTGTTCCGCTGTAGCCACCTTCGCGCAAGGAATGAAATGCGCCATTTTGGTGAACAGGTCTACAACCACAAGCACCGCCGGCTTGCCTCACGAACTGGGCAGATCAGTTACAAAGTCCAGCGCCACCCTCTCCCACGGTTGTAGTGGCGTCTCCAACGGTTCCAGCAGTCCCGCTGGCTTCTTGTGCACTGGCTTGGACCTCTGGCAAGTGTCACACCTGGCGACGTAATCCGCGACCTCTCCTTGCATCTGGGGCCACCAAAAGTCTCTGGCTACTAATTCTGCCATCTTTTCCTTGCCGAAGTGACCCGCGCTGGGTGCGTCGTGCAACTGCTGCAGAACCTTCGCGCGGAGATCGTCCCCCGGAACGTAGAAAGCCCCTTTACGGGTTAGCAGGCCGTCGCGTATCTGGAACTCGCCGTCCTTCGCCGTGCCTCTTCACGCCTCCTCCATCCTGGACTGTGCGAACGGATCCGTCTGCAGCGCACGACGCACCGCCTCCAGGTCCACAGCTGCTGAAGCGCATGCCCACGCCTGCGGTGCGAAAATGTGCTTGGCTGCCACAGGTGCCGCTTCCTCGAGATACTGCGGTTTCCTGGAGAGCGCATCTGCTATGACATTGTTGTCGCCTGGGATGTACTCTATCCTGAAATCGAAATCCGCAAAGAACTCCGCCCAGCGTATGTGCCTCTGGCTCTGGAGCTTCGCCGTGCGCCAATACTCTAGGTTCTTGTGGTCCGTGCGGACCTGCACGGTGTGCTTGGCTCCGATGAGGAAGTGCCTCCACGCCTTGAAAGCTGCGTGGATGGCCAACAACTCCCTGTCCCAGATGGTGTAGTTCTGTTCCGACGTGCTGAGCTTCCGGGAGTAGAAAGTGCAGGGCCTCCAGTTCCCCTGCGGGTCTTCCTGTAAAAGGACGGCCCCCACCGCTCTGTCAGATGCGTCAGTCTCAACCCTCATGGGCCTGCCGGGATTCACGTGAAGCAGCTGTTCTTCGGACGCGAAAAGGCTCTTAAGCCTCCTGAAGGACTGCTCCGCCTGGTCTGTCCAGGTGAACTTCTTCTTCTTGGAACTGAGGGTGTCCGTGATAGCTGCCGTCTCCTTGGCGAAGCCCCTGATGAACTTGCGGTAAAAGTTGGCGAAGCCGACGAACCTCTGTACCTCCTTCCGATTTCGCGGGCTCTTCCAGTCCAACACCGCACGGACCTTGGCGCTGTCCATGGCTAGTCCCTTGTCGGACAGCCTATAGCCCAGGAAATCCACCTCCGTCACGTCAAATTGGCACTTCTCCAGCTTGGCGTAGAGCCTGTGCTCCCGTAGCCTCTGCAGGACTTCCTTAACGTCACTCTCGTGAGCCTCCTGCGATTCCGAGAAGATCAGGATGTCGTCGAGGAAGCATACGCACTTCTTGTAGAGGAGTCCCGCTAGCACGTGGTGCATGAATGCTTGGAAACAGTGGGAGCCATTTTGGAGACCAAACGGCATAACTCTGTTTGGTGCCCAACGGTGTGAACATGGCCAACGGTGTGAACATGGCCGTCTTCCACTCATCACCCTCTCGCATGCGTATGAGATTGTATGCTCCGCGCAGATCCAACTTGGTGAAGATCCTCCCCTTCCTCACCGTCGCGAGCAGGTCGTCAATCTTGGGCATGGGAAAGGCCGTGGGCTTTGTCTTCGAGTTTATGAACCTATAGTCTATGATCAGTCTTTTTGGGGGCGTGTCCTTCTTCTTCACGAAAAACACAGGACTGCCCCCTACTGCCTTGGATTCCCGGATGAATCCCCGCTGCAGGTTGTGATCTATGAACTCCCTGAGCTCCTGCATCTCATCCTCGGACATGGAATACAGCTTCGCAGTCGGCAGCGTTGTCCCTGGCAAAAGGTCATTGCGCAGTTGTAAGGCCGGTGAGGTGGCAACTGGTCAGCCTCCTTTTCTCAAAAGACCTCCAAAAACCCCTTATACTTGAGGGGTACTGCTTGCGCCATGCTGAGATGTAGCTGCTGCCCCTCCTCTTGGCCTTCCTCCTCCTGACCGGTCTGGATGCAATGCTGCGCGCAGTAGGACGAGCAAAAGGTGAGCTGCCGCTGGTACCACGCCATGGCCGGGCTGTGCCTATCCAGCCAACTCATGCCTAACACTATAGGCGTGTCTGACAGGCGGGTGACGTTAAAACTGATGACTTCACAATGATTCCCAATCTGCATCATCATGGGCAGCGTCTGCTGTACCACTTGCCCGCCCAGCAACTTCCTGCCATCTACCGTGACGACGTTCAGGGGCAGCGTGGCTGGTAGAAGCTGTATGCGATGCTGCTTGACAAACTGCACCCCCACGAAGTCTGCGTTGCTCCCAGAGTCAATTGAAATGGGGACTTCCAGGGTGCGTCCATTGGGTAGCCGGAGAGTTGCAGTAAGCTGCACCACTGGCTTGGGTGGTAAAGGATCTGTAGCCTGCAAAAGCGCTGGGGACTGCTCTACTGATTCGCCTGGCGGAACCCCAGCATCTCTGCTTCCAGCCAGGCATTGTCGTTTCCCTGAAACTGCTCTTCGTGGAGCGCTGTTCCTGTTACTGTTGCTAAGGCTGCAGTGTGCTTCTGGAGCCTCTGGGGACACTCTCTGGCCATGTGCTTTGCACTGTCACAGATGTAACACTTCCTGCTCCCTCTAGGAGGCTTCGCCTTGACTGCTCCGGACGCTGGGGCTCCGGCAGCTGCCTGAGCCTTTGCACCACCAAGTTCCATTGGTTCCTCCCCCTCTTTCAGCTGAGGTGAGGGATGCGTACGTCCCAGGTCCCGGGGAATAAAAAGAGGCACTCTAGCTGGTGCGCGGACCTGGCGACCCTCCTCACTGTGCCAAGGGCGTTCTTCGTGGCGCACTCCTATTGTGAGCACTCGCTGCACGACGTCTGCTAGGGTTTGAGGTCTTTCCCCCCTAGCCAATTCATCTTTTACAGAGCCAGAGAGCCCCTCCCAGAACAAATCCCTTATTGCCAGGGAGTCTTTCTCCCACCCCAGCACATTTAGCAATGAGAAAAAGCGAGAATGGTACTGACGCACTGTAGCCTTGCCCTGCCGTAATCCATGCATCTCCTTGCGTGCCACATCCACATCCACGGTAGATTGGAAGCAAGCGTCCATGGCTTTGATAAATTCATCAGAGTCCCTGCGAGCAGGACCATCTTCGCGCCACAAATTGCGCAACCAAGCTCTCGCTTCCCCATGCAAGTGGGACACAATGAAACCCACTTTCTCCTCCTCATCTTTAAAGTCCTTGCGAAGCAAATGCAGCGCATATACGACGTCTGCTCGAAAACTGGGGTACTGCTTCTGGTTCCCATCAAAGTTGGCTACTAAACTGCCCCCCCTGTCGGCCCAGTCCTATTCCTTCTGATCTGGCCCCCGGGAACCCCACTTTGCATGCATGATCCCACCTGGCTTGCAGATCCTGGCATCGCTTTTCTGCTTCTTCCCCCTTCTGCTGGGAGACCACTACCGCAGTGGAAAGCTAGGAGACTGCGTTGCGCAGGGCTGTTATTTGCTCCTCCATATTCATGGCCGCCAAACTTCGTGAGCTTTGCAAAAAAAAAAAATTGTGTTCTTTTGGGAGGGGAATTACTGTCAGGGCTGCCTCAGGTCTCAGCTCACCAAAGACCAACGCCAAGTTCTTCTTATATACAAGGATGTTTATTGCAGTTCATAGTAAGTTCCACAAGCGAGGCGCGCAGCCCCCACGTCTGTTAACCTTAGACGGTAGAAGTCCCCTCTGAATCAGTCCCTCCCCTACACCAGTTTAAGAGGCTTACGCTGCTCCACCTCTTTCTCTCTTTCCTTTTCCGCAGGGTCCTTCTGCCCGCTGGGGTTCCGCTCCTCCTGGATTCCCCTGACACTGAATCCTCCGACTGCTCTTCCCCCCTCCTGCGTGCTTTGGGACCTGGCTCCTCCTCCGGGCTCCCTGTACTTCCGCGCGCCTCCACATTTGAACTTGGCGCGCGTGCCCAACCTTTAACCTTCCTTTTGACAGTTATGCTACTCCCCTCACTGCCCTCCTCCCTTTCCGGGAGAATGACTTGCTCTGACCCCTCCTCCTTCTCTGCTGCCGGAGCTGTTTCTCCTGATACACTGGAACCTCCCCCCCCTTCGCTGCGCTCTGGTGGGGAAGCTGGCCCTGATTCCCAGCTGCCGCTTTGGGGTCCCCTGCTGGCCCCCCGCTCCTGACACTTTCCCCCTGGCGCTCCCCTTGCCCTGACCGCAGGCGCCCCTTTCTGGGAATCCTCTGATTCGCTGGAGAGACTCATGGAATCCCTTGCGTCATTGTCATCCTCTTCCTCGCTGTCCTGGGATTCCTCTCCATCGCTCTCCATTTCCTGCCTTCCCTGTGCCTCTGTTCCTGTACCCCTGACAAATGCATTACATTAAATAATGGAGGGTGTTTTTGTTTCTTGCAGAAAAACTGACAAAAAAGGGGTTTATGCCTTGAACAACATATGTGATGCAGGTGACTTTATTGAAATATAGTACTCCTTTGCCAGAAATTCTAATGAATACACTGATGACTGGAACCCACTTAATTCGAAAACAGATTATGGCAAAAACTGATAAATTAATCTGCTACTTTGGTGGGGGGTGGGGAATGTCAGAACATGCCTGGGGGCACACGCAGCCCTCAGGATGAGACAGACCTCTCTGGTTATCTTCCTGATTAAGCGCAGCCCCGGGACATTCTCCAGTCTGCAGTCCCGGTGCACTGTAGTGACACATATCAAAAGATATGTGCAAACACTATCAGCAGTGTATAGCAGAAACGACATGGAGCATAGGTGTGTTTATTCTAAGTATTTATTAAGTAATATATACAGGACAAAGCAGTCATGGCATCCTTTCACTTCTTCTCCAAGAGAGAGAGAGAAAAGAAGTACAAAAGTACAGTACAAGTACAAGTAAACACAGACATATGATGTAGCAATCACACATCCAGCAACAGAGGAGTGAAATGCTGACAGGGAAAACCTTGTGTTTTGTTCATACCTTGTTGAAAAGTAAACGATTTTCCCTCCTCTAAAACTGTATATTAACCAAAACAGCATATAAAAAGTATTTATTGGGAGAAATTCATACCAAAATGCTGATGAATATTCACAAGGATTTTCATCCAAATTCTACAGTTCTCTCCCCAAGTTTGGATTCCACAGTTGGAAAGGACCAAAAGGCTGTTAGTCCAATCCAAAGGCATCAGCCAGACAGTCAACGATACAGCAGTTACCCTGCGATAATTACTCAATGGAAAAGTAATGTTCTCTCAGGTCCACCATGTGTGTTCTGCATTATAGTGAGCACTATTGCTATTCATTATAACAGAGGGATTATTACTTGTAACACAAGGTAAAGGTCATTAAATTCAGCGCTGTGGATTTTGGGGCTATGAAAAAGTACTACTGCACCAGAACTTTAAGGGTCTGTATTTGGATGAGCTGTACACCCTCTACTCCCAGAGGAATAGGATTTTCTGTTTCTTGCTGTTTCCCTTTCCCTCTAATTAAGCTTGTTAGGTCAAATTCATTTGGGATATTAAATCTGACAGACCAATGGAGCTATTCCAAAAGTGAACTGGACTCTTTCACACTCTCATTCCTTTTCCTCCATCCCTTTCTGTAGCGATTCCCTGAAACTCATAATAGATAGGATTGATCCCAAATTTTTGAGGCTTCCATCAGCAGAGCTAAATGTTGACACATGCAAGGACTAATCCCTATTCAGACGATACACTTATATGTCCTTATCAATGTGTGAGAAGGCTGTGGAACCATATCAAACTGTCCCACCTCTGCATTGTATGTACCTAATGAGGTTCACCTCTGGGATCTGTGTATACAGTGCAAAAGTATTCAGCAGAGACAGTGAATGTGCTGTCCTCTATACATTATTGGGCTGCATTTCTCATCATCCCTGCTCATTGGCCCATGCTGGTTGGGGTTTGTCACGGCTAAAAATTGGCCGCTGTTTCTTTAATGCTAAAAGAACTAAGTCAGCATGAGTCAGTGGCCTACAATGACTCATGCAACCTTTCACCTAATTGTACCTGTATATATGGTCAATGTTGGTGTGGGTTGTTTGTTTGTTTGTTTGTTTGGTTGGTTAGTGAAAAAAAGAAAGAAAGAAAGAAAGAAAGAAAGAAAGAAAGAAAGAAAGAAAGAAAGAAAGAAAGAAAGAAAGCTGGTAGTGTTGAGGTGTGTACAGTTGGTTGGTCGTTTTGCAGATAAAGACTTTTAAGAATAAAAGCAGGAAATACTCTGCAAGGACACTCTTCTCGTGGACTCCTTTATGCCGACAATGGTCCGAGGACCAGGCTGAGGAGACAGAGGAAGTCAGGACCTTTTCCTTTTCAAACACTGATGAGAGTTGAAGTCCAACAATAAGTGAAGGGCACCTTGTTGGCTACTCCTGGTCTACAGGGAGAAAATCTTTGTGTATATGTGCAAAAGCTTAGATGCCAGGGAAGAGGGGTAGTCAATATGCAATGTGTTGGAGGAATGGCTACTTAGCAGTGACCTGCTCCCTATTCATGCACATATAACACTTAATTTCCGAATAGGGCTCAACACAGAAGCAGAATGATATTGGCACTCAGGACCTGTGTATGCATTCTCCCCCTCCTTCCCATTTTCCCTTTTATTCTGGAGACCCAAAATGCCTCTCCTGTCATAGCACTCTTCACCACTGCACACAACTGGAAAAAAACTCAGCCATTTCTACCCATTGTCATTCCCAGCCTCTTTCCTCTTTACACTGAGGCACATATTAAAATTATGGAAACAAATCCCCCAAAAGAGGGTTCACAACCTCTTTGGGGTTCTATGGGGTTTGGAGGTCAGGTGCCAACGAACCAAAACAAAAGACCTTCAATGGGGTCTTCGAGGGTTACTCCCTGCAATTTTCAGCCCAAGGGCTACACTTTATAAAATTGTAGAGATGGAAGGGACAACAAGGGTCATCTGGTCCAGCCTCCTGCAATACATGAATCTCAACTAAAGCATCAATGACAGATGTCCAACTAATGTCTGTTAAAAATCTCCAAGGAAGGTGCATCCACCCCTTACTTCCAGGCTACTTTCCAGGGGCCATATGCCGGTTATGGGTATTCAGAGCAATTAATGTAATATTGTATGTGTGTACAGCAGGGTACATACTCACACACCCCTCACTATCCTCCATCAAGCAAGGAAGAGGCAATATCAGCATTCAAAGACACATTCCAGTCAGGCAAAAACACCCATGGAGGGTGTGAAACAAAGCCAGTGAGAGGGCTGTTTTAGGGAAGTGTCATAGCCTGCAGAGAGTCCTGAGGATCAGACAGAGGGGCTCAGATGGCACCATTTGGGCTCTAAGTTGATGGCACATGGGCTTTTTGCAAGCGTTCTAATTTCCACAGTCAACTAGAAAAAGGGGGCTTTCAAAGGCAGCTGAAAACAGGCGTTGCCTTGCTTCCAGGTGGATTTCAGCATGAAGGGCATTTAAATTTGCAAACCATAATTTCCCCCACATTTGCTCACATTCCCTTTACTTTCTTTTTAAAAAAGTATTTTAGCTTCCAAGTGCAAAACTCGGTCGTTGTCATTGATGAGCTACATAAAGGTGAGAGACATGCCAAATAGTTTATGGGTATTTGGAGACTTCCGTGAAGTGCAAAGACAATCGTCCTACTCCCAATGTTCTTCTTTGTCATTTATTTGTCCATCCTTATCTGAATAGATAAAATCTTTGTGAGCGGGAGAGCAAATAGGATCACTTCACATCTACTTTAGAATCCCTGGGGGTTTCTCCCTCCCCCATTTAATGCCATCTTAAATTTTGATGCCAGTAGCCAATGATGTGACCTGTGAAACAATTAAATTTTAAAGTGCTCTTTATTTCTGACTTGGAAAAGATCCCAAGCTTTCAAAGTGTATGTTGAGGGCATTTGCCCACATTCTTCCCTCCCTGCCCTTGTCTCCTGATGATCCCCTCCCCCCCCCAAAAAAATGTTCTTGCATTGTCTAGTTTAGATTGTGCAGCAATTTCACCTCCGGAATTACAAATATCGGTCACCAAAAATATTTTTTATCAAATATAAGAGAGGTATTGTAGTCCCAAAAAACTATTTCTCAGCTCAGATATTAATCCAAGCTATAGAAACAGCCAAGCTCTTTTTCCAACAAACCCACCTTCCCAACTATCTGTCCCATACTTTCCCCATCTCAGCACCAGTCAAACTCCTATGGTTTGAGGGAAAACAGCTCAATTTTCCTGAGCCAGGTTCTGACCCTAACAAAGGCAGTTCACCCATCAGTAATTGTATGTTACCTGAGCTCAAAAACTGTCTATTTGATCAGGTAGCCCATATCATACCCTCTGTGTCCAATTTTCCAAGAACAGCCCCTGAATTACAAAAGCCATACCATCTTTGGATTTGATCCCAGAATGTCCTTATTTTCCCTACCAGTGCCACTGCCAAGTTCAGAAAGATGGAAGAAATAGTGCTTGTGGTGATGGCAAGGGAGAATCCCATTGTCTCTCCATGGCCTTTCCATGGCTGCTGCTGGCATCTTCCCTTGACTGCTGGAGAAAGGGTGAGGAGGAGGAGGAGAGTTTACAGCTCAGAGGGGCAGGCAGAGGCCAATGGCACCTTGGGAGGGAAGAAAGGGAGAGCGGAGTGGAGTGAAAGGAGTTGTTGTTGTTAGGGGGAAAAACCTTGTGCTTCCACATCTAATCTTGTCCCTTTCTAAATTTTATTTATTGGTATGTGTGTTTCTTTTTTGTAAATCTAAAATTTTGTAAATTTTTAATTATGTCTAAAAATTATGGGAAAGATATTTAACTCTTGGTGAGATGTTTTCCCACTGAGCTGTCCCCTGTCTAAACTATCACAGTTTGAATCTGAGCTGAAATTTCCAATAGTTTGTACACTGTTCGTCCAATACAGAAAACTAAGTTATAGGCCTTGCTTTGAGCAATGCTGAGGACTGTTGTCTAAGAGAATGAAAGAGATTTCCTTGTAGAACCTTTTAGCTTCTTCTCATACTATCACCTATGAGATGACAATACTTACTGATAAGTCTTACGAAAAGTCTTACTTTCTTTCTTTTTTTAAATATTTTTTATTGCATTTTCCAGATACAACTAGATCAGATATACAAAGAAATTACAGAAAAGAAAAAAGAAGAAGAGAAAGAAATAATCTTTTCAAAACATTTTTCCATAACCAACCGGACTTCCCCGCATCTCCCTCACCATGCATTCTTAACAATAAAGATATCAGCAAATTATGACCTTGTTTCATGTATTCTTTTGTTCTTTCAGATGGTTATATTTTGGGTTTAAAATACTTATTATCAATTTATTCTAAAAGGCAAATGTAGTAATACTTTAAACATTAGTCCTTTCCTTAATATAACTTAGATTCCCATAACAGCGTATCTTATTGCTGAAGCTTAATTTTCCAAATTGTGCAAATTCTTAACATTCATATAACTTGTAAAATTTTTGTAGATAGTCCTTAAATTTTTTCCAATCCTCCTCAATTGTTTCTTCCCCCAAGTCTCGGATTCTGCCAGTCATTTCGGCCAGTTCCATGTAGTCCATCAATTGCGTCTGCCATTCTTCCAGTGTGGGTAGATCTTGTGTCTTCCAATATTTTGCGATGAGAATCCTTGCTGCTGTAGTTGCATACATAAAAAAAGTTCTGTCCTTCTTTAACACCTTCTGGTCGACAATGCCCAGGAGAAAGGCCTCTGGTTTCTTGGGGAAGGTGTACTTAAACACCTTTTTTAGCTCATTGTAAATCATTTCCCAGAAGGCCTTCACTTTTGGGCAAGTCCACCAGAGGTGAAAGAATGTCCCTTCAGCCTCCTTACATTTCCAACATTTATTATCCGACAAATGGTATATCTTAGCAAGTTTGACTGGGGTCATGTACCACCTATATATCATTTTCATAATGTTCTCTTTCAAGGCATTACATACCGTGAATTTCATACCGGTGGTCCATAACCTTTCCCAGTCTTCAAACATAATGTTGTACCCAATATCCTGAGCCCATTTAATCATAGCTGATTTGACTGTTTCATCCTGAGTGTTCCATTTAAGCAGCAAGTTATACATTCTCGAGAGTACCTTAGTCTTTGGTTCTAACAGTTCTGTCTCTAGTTTCGATTCCCCCCCCCCCGGAAGCCTATTTTCTTGTCCAGCTTAAAAACCTCTTGGATTTGAGCATAATGAAACCAGTCCTGCACCTTATTCTTTAATTTTTCGTAGCTCTGCAGCCTCCAATTGTCTCCAATTCTTTCTAATATTTCCCCATATTTCGGCCAGCCGGCCTCCATATTGGGTTTTTTTTCGAGCCTTGGCCTCCGCTGGTGATAACCACCTCGGGGTCTTTCCTTCTAATAAGTCTTTGTATTTTGTCCAGACCATAAATATTGCTTTTCTGACAATATGGGTTTTAAACATTTTATGAGTTTTCACCTTGTCGTACCACAAATATGCATGCCATCCTAAAGAATTATTAAACCCTTCCAAATCGAGGACATCAGTGTTCTCTAAAAGTAACCAATCCTTCATCCAGCAGAAGGCTGCAGCTTCATAATATAACCTTAAGTCTGGCAGGGCAAACCCCCCTCTTTCCTTAGCATCAGTTAATATTTTAAATTTTATTCGGGGCTTTTTGCCCTGCCAAACAAACTTAGAAATATCCTTCTGCCATTTACCAAAACATTCCACTCTGTCCACAATCTGTAGGGTTTGAAACAAAAACAACATCTTTGGCAACACATTCATCTTTATAGCTGCAATTCGGCCCAACAAGGAAAGTTTTAGTCTTGACCAAGTTTCTAAATCCTTTTTAACTTCTGACCAACATTTTTCATAGTTGTCTTTAAATAAGTTCAAGTTTTTGGAGGACAAATTAATCCCCAGGTATTTCACTTTTTTAGCCACGTTTAGTTCTGTTTCCTTCTGGAAAAAAGTCTTACTTTCTCATAGTTTCAGTTCTCACATTCAGCTGCCAATCATTACAGTGTACCACAGTGAATCACAGAGAAATCAACTGATGCATGAAGCTGGACTCTATGACCCTAGAGTCACTGGGTGCACATGAAGAAACATCATTAAGCATATAAACAAATTCATATCACATGTGTTTTGCACATGAGCTGGAGGAAAATATACTAGCCCTTAAAAAGCATCTGCAGCAGGAACATAAAAGGGGGGGTTCAATTGGAGGTCCAGATCCAGGTCAGGTTGGCCCAGCCCCCAAAAGGCCCCTGCCTGCTGCTCACCAAGGAGAATTTGTGAGTCACCAACAGTGTATGGGTTAATGGCTAATGCTCATTAGATTTCAACTCTTTAAACATTTGTCAGGTTTTCCATATTAGCACCATGCAAATGTTTCTTTACAAGCAAATTTATATGATGTTGGGGGTGGGATGAAATGTGGAAAACCACTTTGCCAGTCTTTCAGGCCAATGAAGGAGGCATTGCAGTAATCACAATGTACGGGTGACTTATGTATTTGGATGCATTTCCCAATAAAAATACAATGAATCACTAAAGTGAGGCTCCTAGGGCTCAAGGGTACATAAAGGGGGAAAGCTACTTGACAAATGAGATTGCCCTTGTATCCAAAATGAGGGGACATAAATTAGCACTGCGTCATACCAAAGCATTGTCTGAATACAATCTCTAGTTGTGGCATCCAGTTCTTATTGGCAGGCACACAATAGTCCATTAGAAAATGTCACCATTGGGGAATGGGTCATGGCTTAAGCTCTCACTTCGTGAATTCAAATGTTGACAAATAATTGTACTTTTTCACTCACTGATTTAGGGCTTTAGGAAGTACAAAGGTCAATGTTCATATTTAGTTGTGCAATTATCCAAGATTGTTTTAGGACTATAGAGATGATTAAAAACAAGCAGAGCCTGGCTCTGTAATCACTTGACTCCATTTTCAAGACATGCAGTCTCCAAAAGACACCCCCACCCCCACCTCCAAAAAAGTGATGCTGATAAAGTCACATTTTTAAATCTTGCAAATCAAGGATGGGGAACATCCATCCTTGGTGTCAAGTTCCAGCTTCCATCATCCTCACCCAGCATGTCTAATAGTCAAGAATGGTAGATGTTGTAGTGCAACAACATCTGGAGGATCACAAGTTCCTCATCTCTGGCATGAATGAACCTGTTTTATGGTACCAGGGATCTTGAACTCCAGGTGTCATTGAATCATGGCCCTAGGCCATTCATTCTGTTGCACTGTAGTGACTTTTTGGTGAGAAAGCTTTTCACCTGCTATCTGCTATGCTTCAGTGACACCACCATGGATGGTCAATGGGTGGTCCATCAGTTGCCAGTTGAGCAGGTACCAAATGAGTAAATGGTCCAACAGTGTTCTGCCCCATCTTCTAAAGAGGCTGGTTGTGGTTGGGCTCCTCTATCTGTGCAAATGCAGGTGCAGACACAGCTGCAGACTGAGATATGCTAGGGTTGTGTGTCTTGTGCCTACTTTCTGGCCTGCTGGCTTTCCTCTGGACCTGATACCATCTTTTTTCAGACCTATTAAGAAACATAGATACATAGATCATGTTTTTTCAAATGGAAGACTGGGAGCCACTGGAGGCTTCAGTCCACTTTCAGGAAGACCTCAGTGCTGTAACCCACCCAAGAACTCTTCATTGACCTTCTCCACCCTCTGGTCATACTTGTAACCTTTTGGCTGGACCCAAACCACCACCACCAACCCACCAAATGCTGAGTAAAGATGGGTAAATACAAAGAAACTTAAGAAGGAGGGAGTTCTCCCTTCTCTGAGGGGAAAGGACCAGAGAAGGCATTGAAAGAAAATAGCTAAAAGGGGTGAATACACACACACACACACACACACACACACACACTGAACTGCGATGGAAGAGAAGACTATAAGAGATGGAAACCGTTGTAACAGGGATAAGTGAATGTTAAAGGTGGTGGGAGGAAGGATTAAAGGAACAGACAATTTAGCCAAATAAGGAGAATATTTAGTGTGAAAGAAGAAGGGGAGAATAAATTAGGAGATGAGTAAAAATTACTTTGAGAGGTGTAGGAGAAGAAGCTACCTAAAAGAAAATAAAAAGTCTTATTGGCTCATAGCAGGGCTGGGAAACTGGACCCACCCACCTGTCAAAGGTGGCCTGGAGAGTCAATTAGGCCCTGGGAATAGAAAATTTGAGAATTTCTATTAGGGCAGAATATAATCTATTCCACAGAGATCTCTCCCATCCCCAGCTTTAAGTGGCTACTGTTTCAGAGGGCTATTAAATACTGCCAACATTTCTTGCCTCCTTTACCATGTGTTGAGAAGTTGGAAAGGGGGAGAATAGATGGGAAACCAGATCACCCCTCTCCACAGATGAAGACAAATGCAAGAAGTCCCCACAAATGAAGTGCATTGAAGGGGTTAGGCAGAAGGTGGAGGGGAGAAGATGAAATGCGGTCTACAGAGGCATGAAAGTGAATTGCTATGCAGCCAGTCCACCCATTTCTGCTTGAAGTGAGTGAGTAATAAAGGTGTTAGAAATTCCTGACCTTTCCTCTTCATAATTCCACTCAACTACTTTGAAAGCTATAAAAATTTGCAGACTTCTCCCAGCCTGGGCTTTTAAACATGAGACAGGTTAATAAATGTGAAAGCCCCCTCAGCTTAGACTCTTTGCACAGATACTTATAAAATCTTACTGCTTTTACAATCTCTCTTTTTTTGCACACACATGCACAGTTTCCGCCACTCCAATTTCGTTTATATGCCTAGTTAAATTTGTGTGCTTTGTTAGCTTGGAGACCAGCTCTTGCACTTCCCAATTGAGCAAGTAACCTTTCTGGTCAAGTCCCTTGCTGTGCAGAAAGGGCTGTTACTCAGTGGTAGGAAATCTGCTTTGTATGCAGGCAGAAGGCCCCAAGTCTCATTCCCCAGCATCTCCAGGTAGACTGGGAGAGATCCATCTAAAATCCCAAAGAGCCTCTGCCAATTAGTAGATAATACTGAGCTTGTTGGAACAATTGTTTGACTGTATAAGGCAGCTTCCTTTAAACTGGCAACTATGTGTTGGAGGAGGGAATAAGTGTGAGTTGGATCATTAACAACATCAGCTCAGCCAAGAAACATGATGTGCCAGTCCTGTGTAGCTAAAATATCCCAATCTGGGCAAATCATCACTAGCTGGGGGGTCCATTAGGTTATCCCCCTGAACTGCCATACTCACTTACCACCTTGCCTGCTTACTATTAGCCAACTGACCTTACTGCTGTCACCCCTGAACATTTGAGATTCAGTAAATATTATTCCCCGCCAAGAGGTAACTGAGGATAGCCCCGACTTCTGTGTCTCGATAATAGCTATTCAGTCTGATTTAAACAGATATTTCCAAGAGACCAATCCAATCTGATGCCCCTGAACTTGTGGACTGGAGCACAACTCATGGTCAGATTGCACACTTCTCTGCATTTTGCAATTCATTTTCAGTGTGCAAAAAGGTGGGGCAAATTTGTGTTAAGTAAAATTTGTTTAATTGACACTGACATGGGAATGCCTGTGTATTGGTGAAAAGGTTTAACATGGGGAGATTCCATTGAAGCTAAATTAAGAGCAAGAAATGGTCTGTGAGTTCCTAAATAGGTTGATAATTAACTTTTGTTGTTTTCTGCTAGATAACATATGAGTGTTTAACCTTAGATCACATGGGAGGCTATTGAATTGCAAATAACCATTCAAACTATAGTTGCCTTTATTTTCTTTGTTCCTAGGCTCCGTGCAGTAAGGATGTGTAAATGGCTCTCAAGGAGCGCACAGCTTTGGGGCTGTAATGCAGGAAAATTGGAGAGAGTGAGAGAGCTATGTTTCTCAGCTCTGATTATGACTTACTTTATTTCTAAGAAGATGCTAAGCCTATGCTTGGATAAGCATATGTTTTATGGAATTGCTTGGCTGTATCTTTGATATTTTTGTTATGTTTTGAAGAAAGTTCTGTAAGTAAAGATCTGAATAATATCTAATGAGTCTGGAAAATACTTCATTTCCAAAAGGAGTCAGTTTTCTTGCATCCAGTTGTTTCAAGCAGTGCAATATTAATATCTGCAATAATTTGTGCACTCTTCACCCCTGGAACTCCTTGCTCTCATCAGTAATGTCTGAACCAGGGTTACCAGATGTCCCCGTATCCCGGGGACAGTCCCTGGATTTGCAGATCTGTCCCCTGACAAATTGTGTCCCCAGAATGTCCCCGGATTTCATTAAATGACTCCGGGGAAATGTGGCAGCAGCGCACTGCACTTGGCATCCCAATGCTCATGCTCATTCTTTATGCCCCTTTTCTCTTTGGGGCACACCAGCCGTGCTCGGATTCTTTCACCGAAGGTGTTATTTTTTTTGGGGGGGGGGCTCCTCCAGCTCTGGCTCCCGCCTGCTTCACCATGCCCAGTCCATGATGGAGAACCTATTGCTGCTGTGCTCTCCACTGTCAGCAGCCGGATTGCCGCCGCAGAGCTTCTATCTCTCTCACACTCTCTCTCCGCCTCGCCCCCCAGCAGCCCATTCTCTTACATTCCCTACTGTTGCTTTTAATTGCAGCTGACTTCGTGTCAGCATCCCCACCTCTCTTTCCCCTACTGTTTCGAGCCTTTCCGTTGCTCATATTTATGGAGTGCTAAGGGGGCTTTCCCCCATGTGTTTTGTTCTTTGCCTCCCTCCCTTCTTATTTCTTTTTTTGTGTTTGAACTAGCGGGGCGAGCAGGCAAGGAGCTTTTCGTCCATCCGTCCCCCGTTTGTCAAACATGCAGGCAACGCAGAGCTGGCGGCAAGGAAGGAAGGCAAGCCGGCTTCAGAAGGAGGTTTAGCTGGAGGAGGAGGAGGAGCTCAGGTTTGTAGGACACTGGTGGCAGCAGACCGCTGCTGCGTCTGAGGCTGCAGAGAAAGGCTTTCCTTTCTCAGCCTGCTGAACTCCAGGATACCTCATGAAGCTCCATGCACCAGGCTCACTCACGGCTGAGGGGGAAAGAGTGGCTCTGAGAAGCAAAGTGCTTCTCTTTCCCCCCCTGTGTCGCCTGACACAACAGCCGGGCTTTCCGGCTCTTTCATTTCTCCTTTTAAAACTAGCATGAACCCGCTGTATTGTCAAGGCTGAGGGGATTTATTCCCCCTCCGAAAAATATTTCTAGCTATTTGAGATAGGGTTCAGCCCTGAAACCTGAAGAATTATAATTATTAGAGAATTAATTTATTTGTACAGGCAGTGGCGTAGCGTGGGGGGTGCAGGGGGGGCCGGCCGCACCAGGCGCAACATCTGGGGGTTAGGGTTAGGGGGCGCAAATCCACGGGTTAGGGGGCGCAAATTACTTGCCTTGCCCCGGGTGCTGGCAACCCACGCTACGCCACTGTGTACAGGTATTTATTTTCCTCCAAAGTATAAACTTTCAGCTTTTTACTTTTTATCTTGTCTAGGGCTTTGATTTTTTGCCAGGAGCACAGGAGTGTACAGCCTGAAAACCATGTAATTATGGATAATAAAGCATATATATATATATATATATATAAAGCAAATATATATATATATAACTACCAAGCAAAACTATCAAATCTACTCCAAGACCCTACCTACCAACCTATAAAAACAGATCCCACCACCTACCTGGAAAAAACCACCAAATCCAAAATAAAAGCCTCTCCTATCAGTGAAGAAATCCAGCTAAGAATCATCCCCAGAGAAAAATCATCCAGATGCCCCAAACTCTACGGTCTCCCCAAGATACACAAAGAAGGAACACCACTCAGACCAATAGTCAGCTCCATAGGCTCACCTCTACAAAATCTCGCTAAATTTCTCGCTAAGCAACTTCAGCCCTATGCAGAATCTATCGCTTCACACGTTACAAACTCCTTCCAGTTCATAGAAACAATAAAGAAGCAAAACCTACATCCCGATGACCTACTTGTGAGCTTCGATGTTGTATCTCTCTTCACACAAGTGCCCATTAATGAAGCCTTGACAGCCATTCAAAACAAATACAATCCCCCCCGAATACATCCTGGACCTGACCAACCACTGCCTAACCAACACGTACTTCATCCACAATGGACAAAGATACAAACAGATAGAAGGAGCACCTATGGGATCACCCCTCTCACCGGTCATCGCAAATCTGTACATGGAACACTTTGAAACCAATGCTTTAGACAAGTCAGAACACAAACCCAAACTTTGGCTCAGATATGTTGACGACACCTTTGTAATTTGGCCACACGGGAAAGAAAAACTAGATAGCTTCCTCACACATCTCAACAACCTACACCCCAAAATACAATTCACTATGGAAATAGAAGCCAACAACCAACTTCCCTTCCTTGACGTCCTAATCTACAAAAAACCTGATGGCTCCCTAGGACACACTATCTACCGGAAAAAAACACACACCAACCGCTACTTACATGCACAATCACACCACCACCCTGCACAAATAAACTCCGTAGCCAAGACTCTCATCTCCAGAACCAAACGCCTGGCTGACAAAGACCACTTGACAACTGAGTTACAGAATCTCTCAAATGTGTTAATCGCCAACGGATACCAGCAAAACAGGGTTACGAAACTAATCCAAAAAGAAACACCCCCCAAAAACCAAGACACAGAAGAAAACAATGGCATGGCCCTCCTTCCTTATATCAAGGGCACTACAGATAAAATTAGCAAAATCCTCCATAAACACAATATCAAAACAGCCTTTTGCACCAACCAAAAAATAGCCAATATCCTCAGAAACCCCAAAGATAAAATCCAGTTAGAAAACCAAGGGGTCTATGAAATACCCTGCAAAGTCTGCCCAGCCACGTACATTGGACAAACAAACAGACGAATAAATGCACGTATCGCAGAACACAAGAATGCCGTCAAAAAAGAAGAAAAAACTTCCTCTCTTTACCAACACATGAAAGAAACAGGACACGAAATTAATTTTGCAGATTCCAAATTGCTCTTTAACATGGAACACCACCACAAGAGAATAATCATGGAAGCCATCGAGATAGAGAAACACCCTCACAACATGAACAAGCGTGACGACACGTCCCGCCTGCCAGACATCTGGAAATTAGCCCTCCCCACAAAAACCGACACCAGAACCAGAGGCACACAGAACGCCATCTCCAATCAACCTCACCAGACCCAAACCCAGACCCTCTCCACAGATAAATTACAGACACCATCCAGTAGCCAAACCACAGTGGCACCTCCGGATGCTGCACCCCCCTGCAATCCCTACACAGATCTGGCTGGCACAGGGCACAAAACCACAGCTCGCCCCTATACACGAAGCCAAGCCAGAGCACAACTAAGTGCAGTACAGCCATCTTCTCAGGAAAAAAAAACTCTTCACAAGCTCAAGAGGTCAAGACACGAAAGCTTTAGCAACTAATCCACTCCTAATGACCCTCCTAAATGGTACTCATAATATCACTCAAGAAATCTCTCAGGATATCCCTCAAGTAATTAATGAACAAAAGAAGAAAAGGCACACTAACCTGGGAACTTCCTCTCTGCCCAGAACGTTGGAGGCTATACACCACACCCCCTCAACAGTATTTATAGGAACTCAAACACTGAGATCCTGCTCTGTTCCAGTAACAAGAAGCCGAAAGCACCAGCCTGAAGATGACGAGTGAGACCTCGTCGAAACGTCGCCTAGACACCCCAACTCTTACACGGGAAGACACCCGAAGACAACAAAACCTGCATTCCTGTACCCGTGAAAATCTACGAAAGCATATATATATATATATATATATATATATATATATATATATATATATATATATATATCCCCGGATTCATTGAAAAAAATCTGGTAACCATAGTCTAAACAGTATGTAACCACTCTCAAGGCTGAGCTGCAGGCAACTGTCAGGTGTGAGTCAGAAATTAAACCTGGGTTTCAGAGCTGAGAAGATTTTGTTGCTCTGGTGATATGTCATGTGCTCAGACAGGAAGTCTGTTCAGGAAGGCCCAATGTCATTGGCCAGTCATGGTGTACAGGGCAAATCTGGCATTACTCCAGTTATGGGAAGTTATTCCAAGCTGCAATTGTGATAGCTCACAGGAAAGAGCAGTTGCACAAACAAGCAAACATTCCTCAGCAATTTCTAAGCAGGGCACTAAAGAACTGCTTCTAGATAATGGTAGATGGAGGTACCAGTGACGTTTCCTAAAACAAAAATGCAAAATGCAAATATGACTCTGAATGCCAGTTGCTGAGAGTGCATGTGCTCTCATGTCCTGCTTATGGTTAGCCACTGTGAAAACAGAATACTGAACTAGAAAACAGACCTTTGGTCTGATCTTGTGATGAAGTTGGAGGTGCCACCTCATGCCAAATATGTTAGGAAAATCAAGGAAAGCTTTTTGAAAAAGGCTGAACATATGCTTATTGGAGGATTGGCGTGGTGTCTGGTGCCCACTGCAACTAGTGGGGTGAAAGATAAGAAGCCCATGCAGTAGCCCCTAAAGCCAGAACCAACGGCAAGCAGAACCAACTAATTCTAGTTTTGCCTCCAACTGGCTGATTTCTACAGAGGCAAAGCTGAGACCAAGGAGGAAGAAGGTGAAAGACAGTGTCATCTCCTAGGACAGGCAGGTTGCTGAAGCAAACTGAGGTTGATGAGACGGTGCTCCATTTGCCCTAATGAAGCAGCCTCCAGCATCTTTGCAACAAGCCTCAAGGAGAGGGATAAGGAATGTGTAGTTCTTCAGATGCCACATCATCCCCATTGTTCTTGATCACTGGGCCATGCTGGCCAGCATTGATAGGAGTTGGCATTCAACACCATCTGGAGAACCACTGGCTAGCCATCCCTGCTCTAAGGTAGGTCAGTGTTAGGATAGCTAAGGCTGAGAAAGACTGGCTTGCTTAAGGCTTCCTAGTAACCTCATGGTAGAGGTAGGATTTGAATCTGGGACCTCCTTATTAATAGCTCAGCCTCTATTACGTATATATTTATTTCATAAAATTTATACACCATTTATTTTTGGAGAAAACCTCTTAGATGTTTACAAAAATAAGGTAAAACAAGGGGAGAATTACAACAGCGCTTTAAAACATAAAAGCTAAAATGCTAATACAGATATAAAATTGCCTCAGCTTCCCAAGTATCTGGGTAGCCTTGTTTAAGCAAGAAAGTTTTTAGAAGGCACCAAAAGGAGTAAAGTGAGGGCACCTACTTCATATCAATAGGCAGAGAGTTCCAAAGTGTGGGTGCTGCCACACTAAATGACTGAATTCTTGCAAATGCAGAGTGGGTAATATGTGGCAGCTGTACTAGTGCCAATTCCACAAACTGAAGTGGACACGTGCAGGGTAAGGCAATCTCATAGGTAAATGCTTCGAGGTGTTAAATACATTTGCACCAAATGTTTGTGAAATGCCAAAGGTAGGAAGAGGTTTGATAAGTATTTCTGGGGGTGCAGAGGGAGGTACTCTGTCCACAGGTTAATTTTTACACTTGCAAGTCAAAAAGTGATCCCCACTCTTGATCTTTAGCAAAGTCTGGTTTCGCCACACACATACACCCTTGATTTTTCCTTAAAGTGCATGGATTCTCACCAACATCCACTCTTGAAAACATTTTGTGACTGTCATGTGCATCACACTATGCAATGTAACACTATCTTGGTTTTTATGACTCATAATCATTGTCATTAAATTAAAAGCTTACAAAGCTACATTACAAGTTTAAGGTATTAATTCATGGAACAGAGCTCAGAAAAAGCCTGAGGCCTCTGATATAATTCCCCCCCCCCCAGTTTTACAGAATCCTACGCTGTAATGAACAATGCATTATAAAACTGGATCTTCCTTGAGTATCATGAGAAGTAAATAATAAAAAGATCTGAATTCTCACCCACTCTCTAGCAAATTACATTTAGATGGCTGAAGCCTTTTCTCATTAGAAATTGACACAATCAATCCTTTTATGTGCTCGGCATACAAATTAAGAATTGTACTGTCAGAAAGCATATGGGCCCAAAAACATCAGGATCTATGGTCTCTTTTTATTAGGACAGGATAGCACATTTGTAGATCAGTAATGAAATACTATGCAAATTTGAAAATTGACAGCAGCAACAAAAACACATTCCAAATGCTATGATTCCCCCGCCCCATTTTCAAAATTTGGAATTTGACTTTGAGGAACAATTGTAGATCTAATAGGCTGTCTCCAACTAAGTTTTCCACAGAGTACAGTCTTTAAAATCAATGAACTTACGTTAGTTACAATCATGAATTTCAATGGGTTTACTCTGAGCAAGACTAGCATTGGCTACAATCCTAACCCTTCTTAATAATAATAATAATAATAATAATAATAATAATAATAATTTATACCCCACACTCCCTGGCCAGAGCTGGGTTTAGGACGGCTAACACCAGTAAAATTACAGTAAAAACATAATTGGGGGGGGGGGGACAATTTAAAATACAGGTTAAAATGCAATTTAAAATGCAGCCTCATTTTAAAAGTAGCCCATAGATCAAAACCATATGGGGAGGGAAACATAAGGGTCAGACTGAATCCAAACCAAAGGCCAGGCGGAACAGCTCTGTCTTGCATGTCGAGTGCCAGCTCGACATCCGAAGAAATCAGTCTCACACCAAGATAGGTTGAAGAAATATGGCTGCTCTGGCTCCTTTAGAGCTACTGCAGCACAGCCTTTATTGTGTGAAATCAGCAAGATACAAAATACAAGCAAAGCAACTTATTCTCAGCCAGCAGATAAGGGCCATCACACTAGACCACGCAAGTGATCAGGCTATGTTAGTTGACCAATCATTTGGAACAGCACGAGCTATTCACGCGCTGTTCATGCTCCAAGGATGCTTTTAGCTATGAAATCACCCTGCAACAATAAGAACTTTGCTCATGCTCTCATGTACAAGCAATCATTTTCCCACATGCCCTCTTTTCTTGTTTATATTATAAGAGGGACCATTAATCAGAATCATATTCCCATTACCTAAGCATTTATATTTTGCAACATAAATTCCCCTTGTAATCCCTGTGGTGGGTCGTGGTCGAAACCACCATGCAATACATTGGGAAATAAAAAAAAAGCAAGCATTGAATACAACACACCATAAGAAACCAACAATACATGCAATTACAATCAATAATAAATTTCTTAACCATAATCCATTAGGTAACCAAAAAAATAACCAATCCCATGGATCAAAACCTTCAGGCGGATTCAAAGGATTATGGGTTATCATTTGTTCCATATAATCAATAATAGCAGAGATATTGGTTGATTGATCAGTTATATACATGCAACAATGAAAATGAATTAAGGCACAAATTCCACCTTTAGAGGCAAAGATTACATTTAAAGCATAAAAAGTTTATAAAACAACTTCTCTTATTTCTGACATTTCTGTGTTAATCATTTTTAAAGCCAAGATAGTAGAATTAAACAAGGCTTCGGTCGAATTTGCCAATCTATGCAAATCACGGTAATTCATCCCTACACCTAAAGAGGGAAAAAGGGATCTAGAGATGGCTGTTCCTGTATAATGAGAAATAGGTGATTATACTTCCCTTCTGTTACGCAAACAAACCTCTGGGAGCTTATCTATTTTATATATCAGGGGTATCAGTATTCCTAGAGTGCAAGTTCCAGAAAAGGCAAAAGGGATTTCTTTGTAGGCCCTTATGCCACAGAGTAACCATAAATCAGATTGAAGCAAACATGTAGATTTGCTGCTCTTTCTCATCCAGTCCAACCAAACATAAAAATCTCTACACGCAGCCTGTTGTTCATAAGTCATGTAGGTTGTGACATTATTAATTGAGACTTTCGGCCTATCACTCATAGTGGTAATATTAAAAAAAAACAAGAAGATCCATTAATGTACTCATATGTCCAATTACAATATGGATAATGACCTAAAAATATACTATTATGATTAAAACGAAAACAATAAGACACTATTTCTAGAAGCGATAAAAACACAGGGAATAAACTTATGCGATTATCCTTCATATTAATGCTAATCTTATATGAAGCATTTACTGGAATGCTAGAATACCACCACCAAAAAAAAGGTTCAAAGCTTTGAGAAGCTTTTTAAAATCATTTTTCTCAGCAGCTAAAAGGCAGTAGCCAAGCATATTCCGCTTCAAGCATATTCCGCTTGCTGTAACTAAAAAGATTGCAACAAGGTCGAGAACAGAGTCCATTGTCTTTGCCGGCCTTGCTAAAGAACCATATTGCAACTTGCTTTCTGTCCGGGAACCATGCCAAAGCACAAAAATGAAACAACTGGAATACACTGAAATCCCCTCACCCCCTCCCTTGCCAAGAGTCCACAATAGTTCCAAGACAGCCCTCTGTACATGCTCAGGGGAACACGTCATAGGGCAGGACTCCTGAGGGAGGAGAAAAAAGGAAGAGATCTGGGGGGGGGGGGTAAAATCCAAGCGATGCCGGTCCGGCGAGGGCATCCCACAAAGAACAAAAATCAGAAAAGGCCTGAGAAATATACGCAGGGCCATTGTCAGTTTTTAAGGTATGGGGTTTTCCCATAACAGCAAAACAGCGCATCAAATGTTGAATAACATGTCGAGTGGTCTCTCCTTTAAGAGGAGTGGCCCAGATAAAGCCAGAGGCAGTGTCCACAGTGAGATGTACCTTAGAAAATGAAGCCAAAGAAGGCGTGTGGGTGACATCCATTTGCCAAATTGCCAGGGGATGCAGGCCTCTAGGGTTGACTGCATCAAAAGGAATGACTGTGGGAGATTTAGCGCATACCGCGCACTGTGACACAATGTCTTGAGCTTGAGAAATGGGCAACGAAAAAGATTTCGCCAGAACTTTAGCATTTTGATGAAATACAGAATGACTTTCAAATGGGTCCGAAAACAATGAAAAAATACCATTCTTCAAAGCATGGTCTGCCCGGGCATTACCTTCTGCCAAATACCCAGGGTGGTCAGTGTGAGATCTGAGATGGGCTACATAAAACTGACAAGTTCTAGCTTGTACCAAGTTCTGCAAAGTGGAAAACAATGTAAACAAATTTTGATCAATAGCAGGAGTGATATAAGACAATGGTAAGACATTCAAAAGATTATATACATACTGAGAATCCACAATGAGATTGAAAGGGATATTAGCAAACTGTTGAAATGCCAAAATTACAGCTGCCAATTCAGCACGTTGTGCTGAGGACTGCTCAGTAGTATACAAACTTTTCCATTCCCCCTCCTCTTCCCACACCACCACCCCTCTGGATTTGGTACCATCAGTGAACACAGTAAGGGCGGAGGGTAAGGGTAGGGGGGACAAAGCAGTTCGCAAGACATAACGTAGCCCTGTAAAGAAAGACAAGCGAGGGTCTCTAGGAGGATTGTGAATGATATTTCCCAAGAAATCAGCAAAAGCTATTTGAGTAGAAACGGCTGTCATCATCAGATGCTTAAATTCTTCCTGGGAGAAGGGCAGGTACACTGACTGTAAGTCCATTCCAGAGAGGGCAAGGGCTCGATGTCGGCCCTTAGCAACAAGGTCCATGACGCTGTTGGGTGTAGCATACACGTTCCGCGGAGGAGTATGAGGCAGGTGAAGCCACTCCACAATAGACACAGTCCCAGGCTTCTGGCCTGTGGTGTACAATATAGCTGTTGGAAGGAGCGGGGTGGCAAATACTGCAAGTGATAATTGTGCCATGGAAAGAGAAGGAATCCTGTCCACCATACATCTGCGGAGATGGTTGTTCACAGTGGTTAGAGCCTCTTCCATTGCAGAGGTGACTGTGATCTTGTCTGCTGGATCCTTATGTCCTTTAAGGGCAGAAAATAGTGGAGACAAAGTGGAGGTGGGCAGGTCCAAATAACTCTTTATCCAATTCAGCTGTCCAAGAATTTGTTGTAAATCCACCAGTTTAAGATGACCAGGAAACTGTAGTTGAGGCGTAACTGGAATGGCTGCAGATGCTGTCAGCTTGTGTCCCAGGTACGTAATGGGTAAAGTCCGCTGGATTTTTTCTTTAGCCACTGTCAAGCCAACAGGTTTTATCCTTTGCAGGATTTTGGGACACGGCGGAGGACAAGGCCGTGGCTAGCAGGCCATGGCTAGCAGTGCCCACTGACTGGCAGGCTTTAAGCATATCAGCAATGGCTATATTTGATGTTGCCATTAGAAGGCGCAGCGCTTGCTTACAGTCCTCATTTGCATTATCAAACACAAGCTGGCGTACAATCAGTTCTTGTGCTGCCAGGTCCTGAACTTGCCGCTTGAAGGTATTATACAAGCGATCAACAAATTGTCCATAGGGCTTTGCAGGGCCCTGTCTGACGCTCCCCCACCGGCCATTGCGCTCAGTCTTGTCATCAGGGACAGAGGCCAGAGCCTCTTGGGTTGAGGCTGTGGTGGCTACCCAATACATAGGATCAAGGGCCAACTGTTGGGCAATAGGAAGAAAATTGCCTCCTCCCGTCAGCCCCTCGAGAACATCGGTTTGAGTCAGCATGACGGGGGCTGGGGGTGCAGGAGCAATCACAGGAAAGAGATTTGGAGTATCAGAATCAAAAGGCAACAACGGAGCGGTGGCACGGAGAGATTTTTGAAGAGGAATGGTAGGAGCGGTGCCAGATGCCTTGGGTGGAGGAGGTGGAAGAGCGGGGGGTGCTGAATGCGAAGATTCTTGGAGAGGAGTAGTAACGGGAGGCGCAGGAAGCGGAGAATGCGGAGAATGCAGGGGAGGGAGGACAGGAGCCTTTGGTGGTGCATATACAGCAGAAGAAGGCAATGCTGGATATATCAAGGGAAAGTCGGCAGGCAAAGGAACAGATGCGGCAGCCAAAAGGAGATTGGCTGGAGTCAAACTTTGCTGTTGAGACTGAAGGTCAGCATCTGAGACGAGAAGGCTGTTGCTGGCCAAAAGAGATTTAAGGTCTTCAGAAAACTTTTTCTGTGGTGCAGATAGAGACGTCCCCATGATTGCAAGAGTAGCAAAAAGAGCAGGGAGCACTTACCGGAGGGATCCACATAGGATGAGTAGGCGCCTTTAACCCTTTCCGGGTGATGTAAGTGCTGATAAGTCCACAACGTAGTCCAGAATCGCACACACGGAGTCCGAAAGAGACTGCAAGGGGGGGAGCAACTCACCAGGGATCCACTAGGTGGATGAACGACGCGTCTGCAGCCCTTGCAGGGCGAGGTGAGAGCTGAACGTTGTAAAACAGCATGAAGTCCCGAGTCCTCACACGGGGCACCAAATGTCGAGTGCCAGCTCGACATCCGAAGAAATCAGTCTCACACCAAGATAGGTTGAAGAAATATGGCTGCTCTGGCTCCTTTAGAGCTACTGCAGCACAGCCTTTATTGTGTGAAATCAGCAAGATACAAAATACAAGCAAAGCAACTTATTCTCAGCCAGCAGATAAGGGCCATCACACTAGACCACGCAAGTGATCAGGCTATGTTAGTTGACCAATCATTTGGAACAGCACGAGCTATTCACGCGCTGTTCATGCTCCAAGGATGCTTTTAGCTATGAAATCACCCTGCAACAATAAGAACTTTGCTCATGCTCTCATGTACAAGCAATCATTTTCCCACACTTGCAGGCCCTGTGGAAAGATGTCAAGTCTCACAGGGCCCTAGTCTCTTGTGACAGAGCGTTCCACCAAGTCGGGGCCAGTACTGAAAAGGCCCTGGCCCTAGTTGAGACCAATCTAACCACCTTGCGACCTGGGACCTCCAAAATGTTGCCATTTGTGGACCTTAAGGTCCTCCGTGGGGCATACCAGGAGAGGCAGTCCTGTAGGTACGTGGGTCCTAGGTCCTATGACCTTTTAAGACAGTATACCATATTTTTCACTCCATAAGACACACCCAACCATAAGACACACCTAGTTTAAGAGGAGATGAACAAGAAAAAAAATATTCTCTCCCTCTCTGCACAGCGCCCCTTCAGCGAAGCGGCAGGAGAAATGGAGCCCCTTCCATTTCTCCTCCCACTTTGCTGAAGGGGCGCTGCACAGAGAGGGAAAGCTGTGCAGCACCTCTCCAGCAAAGCAAAGCTAGGAGAGCAAGAAGGATCGGTGCGCACCGACCCCTCTTGCTCTTCTGGCTTCAGGGATAGTCGCCCAAAGCCTCCGGAGCACAGCGGGAGCTCCCGCTGCACTCCGGAGGCTTCGTGTTGCTTTTGCTGAAGCCATGGAGCCTGCATTCACTCCATAAGACGCACACACATTTCCCCTTACTTTTTAGGTGGGGGAAAGTGTCTTATAGAGCACAAAATGCAGTACGTATCCACTTGCCAACCCTAGAATCCATTGTCTTACTCTCTCTCTCCTTGTTTTTCTCATTATTTTCACACAGCACATGCTTAGACAATAGAACTCACTTCCACAGGAAGCAGTGAGGGCCACCAACTTGGATGGCTTTAAAATAGGATTGGACAAATTACTGGAGAAGGCTATCAGTGGTTGCTAGCCATATTTGCTATGCTCTGCCTCTGTGACTGCAGTGGCGGAGTTTCATGCTCCGGCACCAGGGGCGGAGAGCAGGCTGGGGGGGTGTTCCTGCCCGCAGGGGCGTGGCATGCATCCTGGGGGCATGGTGCACTGCCTCCTGGGGCGGGGCACCCAGTGTGGGCAGGGGACAGCCGCGATGGCACCTTGGAGATCGCGCTGCTGGGGGCAGTGCGCTCGCCCCATACTCCTCTTCCTCCACCAGTGTGAGACTGGAGACAGCACTGAACAACAGTTGCTGGTAACCACAGAAGGGGGCAGGTATCTGGGTGACTACTGCGGGAACAGGATGCTTGAACAGATATTCCAGCAGGCTCTTCTTATTTTATTACACTATTATTCTGCCTAACAAGTAGAACTGCTCTTACTTTGTTGAAAATAGAGAGGTTTCCCCAACAGAATTCTTTCTTTCTTCACTTCCTTTTTAACATGGACAAAACCATGTGCGCAACCCTCAAACTACAGATTTCCTTCCTACCATTTGGTGTTAGGGTATTTCCTTGCCGCAGGCTATTAAAGATTCTCAATTTTATGGCAAATTAATGGGGCAATCTGTTCTTAACAAAGAGAAAAGTGAAGGAATCTGTTCCTATCTGCATGGGGTGACAGCTCATTGCTTCAGACAAATTTTGGGGTTCTGCTGAGTCAGCCAACTGGCTTGTTATGCATAAGGTGCACTTTAAATTTTTAATATAATTTTTGTTATGACTTTGAAGTTCTGAGAGGTTCTGGGAGTCGTTTGGCCAGATATGTCAAACCGTAAGCCATTAACAGCATTCTGCATTTTCAGCAAGTAGGAATTTGTCAGTTTAGCTTTTTCTCTTAACGGTTCCATCAAATTAACTAGAAGTACAAGATGCAAAGTGACATCTGAACAGTAGGTGGATGGAGAAACCTTGCTTGCACTCAAATGGTGTGCATAAATTTTCACGAAGGGGAAGATACATTTTGATGAACAGAAAATACGCACGATGCTGAAGGAAAGTACCTGGCTTATGTAAGCACTATGGGAGAAATAATAAAAGAGTCACCAACATGCAGAAGCGGGCTATGCCATGCTTCTAAGCTTCCCATGGGCAACTGGTTGACCAGTGTGGGAACAGAACACTGAGCTTGAAGGACCCTTGGCCTGATCCAGCAGCCAAGCTCTTCTTGTATATAGGTAGGTACCAATAGTCATCTTCACTGAGGATCAGGCCTGATTAGAGGTGAATATGAACTTGCCCAATTCACACTTCACACTTGTGAAACAAATTCACAATTCACACTTCACACTTGTGAAACAAATTCACAATTCACACTTGTGAAACAAAGTGCAGCCAGCCTTTGAAATTTGCACTTCTCTGAATTTTGCTGTGCAGTTCTCCAGCCAAAAAAGTGGGCAAAAAAGTATCTGTTAAGGGAAAGTGTGCTTACAACTTTGCACCCCAAAATGTGTATATTCCAGAAAATGTGCAATTAAAAGACAGTGAAATGTCGTGGATGCAGAAATGTGGAGAATTGACCTTAAGGTTGGAAAAATGAGAGACTGAGAAAAATCAAAATCGATAGATTCAACTTTCCCTAGACTTGATTCACACATGCATGTTTAGCTCTCAAAGACTTAAACATCAAGTAATGACTTTCATGTGTATGAATGGACCACCTTGGGTGTGAAGAACATTCATTATCACCTCAAATGCAATGCTTTTCATTGTAGTCTTCACTTATACAGCATCTTTGATGTATCATAGTATTTTAATATTCTTTTGGAAGCCGCCCAGAGTTATTATTATTATTATTATTATCATTATTATTATTATTATTATTATTATTATTATTATTATTATTATTATTATTATTATCTAGTTATCAAGTATGCAGGAGCCAATTTATGTACTTGCATATGCAAATAAGCTCTAGATAAACAAGGACATGCAGGCCAAAATCAACCTAATTAATTTATAGAGAGATGGGGGGGGTTGTAATGTTTTGCAATAAATACAATGATGGTGTACAACCAAATGATGTTTTTAATTTATTGCAATGTTATTAGTTAGATTTTTTTTGTTGCTGCTGATGCATTGTTAATTGGGAGAAGGGCAGAATTAATAATTTAAAATGTTCATTAGAAATAATGGGAGAATTCCAAAAGGAATTCCGTCATCCTTTGCTTCATTCTGCCAGTGTAGTGCCAAAAAGAAGCAGCACATATGGATTTTCAACTAGGTTTGACCAACCCATTTATACAGCACCTTCCCTTTCTTAACTGCACAGCTGTGAAAGCTTTAATCAAATCAAGGGCACTGTCTGAAGTTTAAATACATTTATGTGACAATGAGGCACTTAACTCTTACAGCTAGTTTATGATACTTGTTGACTTTACTGCTAATGATGCTATGGAACTGGAGAAGGCCATAAAAGGGGTCAACAGTTAGGATACTGACACTGACACTCTCTCTGAATTACAGTGTCCAGGAGCTGCACTTCTTTGATTTGACTCAGCATTGCAATTAAACTTTTAAAAATCTGAGCCTCTTTGAAGCAGGGATCAAAATGAAAGTGTGTGCCTTACAGTATTTGCTTGGGCTTCTCCACATAGTTTTAGTTTGGGCTGAAAGAAAGTGAAATTCTTTCCTGTAGCAGATTTTCAAAAACTTGAAGAACACCATTCCCATGCTTGCACCTTGTTTTATGTATTTGGTGTTGTCTTCTACATCTGGTCCATTATTGGGATAGGGAAAATATCTGAGAAAATTGGAATTGTTGCCTTACAAATTTACAAATATAAAATATTAGCCAAAAATATCTAATTTGGCAGGTAGAAGCTTTTGCCAAAATTTAATTTTAAATCTCCTGGAGGTAGGAATGTTCACTTGTTTCAGCTCTAGTTGAGCACCAATATTTCTCTCATCCATTTTAAAAAAAATTCTGTAGCATTTCTCTCTGCTTAGTACTTCACATTATTGGACTAGTCACATAAGTGATCTCAACCAATGCAGGATCCACCTGTAATCAATCTGATGTAGGGAGAGGAGAGGAATTCATTGGGCAAGCCTACCTGATGCACACACCCTGGACTGATGTGTGGCTCAGAACGCATCCCACCAGAAAAACTGCAGTCAACTGAATCTTTGATTGGAGGCTGGTGCATAAGGGCACATTGGGTGCTCCCACACCAAGCACATTCTGTCCTCAACCAGTCCCTGCTACCCTCTTTTCTTCTGTCTAGTACAAGAGGTGGCTCTGCCTGACAGCTTCTTCCTCAGTCCTAGTGTTGCCCTTGTAGAACTTAACAAGGGGAAGGATTGAATCAGAACTAGAATGAGTCCACTCCAGTTCACTTTATTCTTTGTCTCCCTGCATTCCACCCTTCCAGTGTCAATGGGCACTAGCTGTCACTAGCAGACTTCATTTAAACAGTTAAGTGCTCCTCGGGGCAGCTAGCAAGCGGGGCTACTGATGTGCTTTAAAATGTATTTCCTGTGTCCCTTAAATAGTCGATAATGGCTTAGAATGCCTAGCAAAGCTCTATACAGCTAATGCAGCAGCCAACTTTCTCTATGCACGGTAGGCATATCAGAACCATCACCCCATTTGTGGCTCCAGTTTTGAAAATGGGTACTTTCAGCCACACTTTCTAGCTGCTATAAGCTCCTTTTAAACCTTTAAGGTACAATGGGGAAAAGGTTTTAAAATGCATAAGCTGTTATCTTTTAAAAAGAAAGAAAGGTAAGTGATAACTTAAAAGGCAGTCCTTGGACCACTTCAAAATCTCAGGGAAGGAGGAGTTTCAGGATTTTATGCAGATTTCTTTTTGAACAACCCCTCCCTCCCAAAATAGGAAGTGAGTTGAATAAACTGGAATTGACCAGATCTTTCCACCTGTAGTCTGATGCCACGGAACAATACCACAAATCAGATTTGGATACACGATATTCCTCAGAACAAATGAGTTCAGTTCAGAATGGGGACAACATGAGGCCATTGCTTCCTGGATTAGTTAGAGTGGTGATCTAGGCAATCAGGAATCATACAGAGAATTAGCTGACAACATGGGACTATAGCTCATTGTATTTGCCTATGGTGATGTCACTGAGGGCAAATGAAGCTTAGCCGAGAGTGAGAACAACTTAAGAAAAAAATATTTTCATATTGAGTGTCAAAAAATAATCATCTTTCAGCAGTGATGAACATGTCCTATTTTGCATGCTGATAGACAAAGCAGAAAGAGAAATTTTTAATCCTGATATTCAGTGAAGAAAGCTCTCTGGTTGCGGTAACAGGAAAGGCAAAGTAATTTCTGATTTCTGATGAGGTTTGCATTGAGGTGAAAGGCAACCTTCCTAATATTGATTTCAGCAAATTGCAAAAACCCATTACATATGCTGAACGGTGCCAAACGGTCTGCATTTACATTAAACAAATATTTGGGGACAGACAAACATCAGAAACCACAAATGTATGTGACAATCTCCTAACAGATTGCTAATGTGCATTAAAAGTCTGGAACAATTACTTTGGATTTCATGCCCACAGCTTGCAAAAATCACAGAAGATTGAGTGCCCCATGCTATCACTATCCTTTTGTGGGTTCTTGGCTATTCCTGTCACATAGTGGTGGTCAATTCCAAGCGCTTCAGTTGCTAGCAACCTCAAGGAAATACAAGGTCAAAAGCAAAGGTTAGGAGTAAATCAGTTCTGTTAAAACGGTGATGAGTCATGCCCTGTTTATTCATAAATCGCAGAGCCCAGACCAGAAGAGCAATGAGCTACTCTGGCTGCAGAATGATGCACCCCTGAAGGACCACATGTAGAAAATCATCTTGGTTGCCTGCATATCTGATATTAATGACAAACATGTGATTATCTGCAAAATAGGGAGGTTTCATCAGGATTAAGCTGGTTTGACTTTTGTGTTCCATTATTTATGGGACCCAACTACTTTAAAACAACAACAACAACAACTATAGCCACAATATGCATTTCGCTGGCATCACAGGAAACAAAAGAGTTTCATACAAAGATGTGCTCTCCTAAGCTGACATTCCCAGCATGTTTGTACTCCTGTCCCAGTGACGTCTATACTGGCTTGGTCATATCCACAGAATGGAAAGTTACAGGATCCCCAAGGATGTGCTCCACAGGGATCTGGCTTCAGGCACTAGACATATTGGCAGACCAAAACTGCATTACAAAGATGTCTGCAAATGTGACATGAAGGCTGGCAACATTAACCCCACTGTGTGGGAATCCCTTGCAGGTGAATGTTGTGCTTTGAAACAGACAGGTCATGTATTTACAGCAGTGACTAGAGGAGGAATGACCACTGGGAGAAGTGCAGAGAGAAGAACACTATGGTACATCTGTAGCAGCACAACCAGACATCTTCATCTGCCCCAGCTGCAACAAAATGTGTTTCTTATCCCTGGACAACCTTACTGCTGGACTGCAACTCCTATAATCCATAATCATTCGCAATGCTGGCTGGGACTGATGGGAGCTACACCCCAACATCTGTAGCTGTGGTGCAACAACATCTGTGGCCACCATGTTGACTACCCTTCTTCTAACATCTATGGTTAAGAACGGATGGGTGACAATATGCCCAATAAAATATTTGTTTTATTGAAATAGCACCCTTGTCTTGCATTGCCAATTATTGTATGTGAGACTGCAGGGTACATCAAGAGAGATCACAGGAGAAATGATTTTTATAAAATAAACTAGTTTGGACCTCTTATAAGAGTGACAGCTTTCACATTTCACTGACAGCCATTTAAAACTACTTTTGAAAACTGCCTTAGAAAGTTTTTCGGAGGAAATATCATAATCCATTTGACTCATAAATTTGATGGAAACGTGCCTCTCTAAGTGCACATTTTATGTCTTGTCTTTTGTAATGGATCAAAACCAGATGCCAGGCTGTTATTACATTTATATATTTGTGTGTCTGGTATGGATTAGTGACAAATAGCACAGATAAATTGTACTCAGAAATGTTTGAAAGGGGTTATGTAGCCTTCAAATTTGGGTGTGTGTTTGCATGTGTTTACCAAGGCTGTACACCTAAACGCTCCTCTGCAAATGCCCTTAAGTATCTTTTGTTATGATGTCTGACAGCTGATATATGCGTATAGCAAAGCTATGTTCCATGTTGAAAATACTCCTAATTATAAAACTCCTTCAGCTGTACAGAATCTGGAGGAAAATGTTTATTTATGATATTTCTATCTGTTCCTTTTTCCAGCAAGTTCAGGCATAACTCTACCCACTGCCAGGTAGGTTAAACTGAGTGTTATTCTGTTTTGAGCAATAGCCTCTGAAGTAGATGGTTCATTTTTGGGCAAATGGAACAAGGTGAAGTGAAGCAGCACCTGACCAGGATTCAATGGCATTTTGGACAGCTCCATGGAAAGCTCAGGTTCGAGACTCCATAACAGCAAAGCTCAAATGTTTCAGCAACAGTTTCAATCTATTGATCAGGGAGGGGGAGATTCACATCCCATTAATGTGGGAATGTTCTGGGGTGCAGGAGAGGATATATTGACTAATTATATCCTTATCCAACTTGTGCTAACAAAATATCAGCAGAGTTTATAGACATTCCCCTTTAAGTTTGCAACGGTAACGTGTGCACAGGTTCGCTAGAACCTCTATAATAATTACTCTGGTAATTTCCCCTTTGTTCCCCCTTAAAATACAAGACACAACACAGTCTTTATAAAAGTATAAAAGAGTTTACTCACGTTCTGTTCATAACATGATCCCAGAAGGCAGACAGGCTTAAAAAGGTTACATATATTTAGAATCTATCTTGTTGCAAGATAGACCTTATCTCCTCTCTTGGCTGGGAGCCAAGAGGGCATCTTCAGATGCTTCCTCATCGAAGGAAAATGGCAGAGAGAGAAAGATGGCTGCCTGCCCTGTGCTTTTGTCATTACCTGCACAGGTGAGGCCTCACCCACCTCTGGTCACATGTGGAGGAAGTCCGTCCCCAGGAAGTTTACCTGCTTGCTGGACAGACATCCCTTCCCATGTTCTAACATGTACACTCTAGGAATGTTGTCATTGACTGCTCCTGTGTTTACATCCCACAATTAAGACAGTGGGCTCTACCAACCCCAAAGCTATGTTTGTTTTGATATATTTATATTTATATTATTTATATTTATATTTATATTTATATTTATATTTATATTTATATTTATATTTATATTTATATTTATATTTATATTTACAGTGGTGCCCCGCAAGACGAAATTAATTCGTTCCGCAAGTTTTGTCGTCTAGCGAATTTTTCGTCTTGCGAATCACGAAATCCCATAGGAATGCATTGAAAATCAATTAATGCGTTCCTATGGTCAAAAAAAAGTCCAAACAAAGCCAAATTTGGTACAACAACAGTTTATTAACTGCTCTTTAAAGTCACACATACTGTAAAGAGCAGTTCAAAAATTGAAGGGAAAATAAATTAACTTTATAAACAAAACATGTCTTCCTTTAGACAAAGGAAACAAAGTCGCCAGACGTTTTTGTCTTGCGAAACAAGCCCATAGGGAAATTCGTCTTGCGAGGCAAATCGAAAACGGAAAAACCTTTCGTCTAGCGAGTTTTTTGTCTTGCGAGGCATTCGTCTTGCGAGGTACCACTGTATATTTATATTTATATTTATATTTATATTTATATTTATATTTATATTTATATTTATATTTATATTTATATTTATAATTTTGCTGTTCCATCAAAATTAGTGGGGGTCTTTATATTCAAATACAGATATACACCTTTCCTATATTTAGCATACCCAAACACACGTCAATCTCAGGACCCTCCCTACAAAAAGGAATAATTAGATATGTGAGCAGGTTTACAATGAGCTCGTCCCCCCCTCCGACGTGTCTTTGTCACCCAGCCCTGATCTATCCATAGTGGCAGCACACAAGTTCTCATTCTACAGCCAGATTTTATATATGGTGCCCAGCCCCACTCGTCCAACCAGGGTGGCTACCCTGCTAAATCATCAGATTTTCTGGGTCCTAGCTTTGCACCTTCTTCCTCTTGCTGCAGACTCTGCCAGCTAATCCATATTGGTTACGAGGACATTTCTCTTCTAGGGCAATGGCTGTGGCTCAGTGGTAGAGTACATGCTTTGCATGCAACAGATCCTGAGCTCAATCCCTGGCATCTCAGGTAGGTCTGTGGAAGATATCTACCTGAAACCCTGGAGACCCATTGCTTGTCAATGTCAGCACTACTGAGCTAGATGGAGTCTTCATTTGGAACACTGGAAAACTTCACCTGGAATACTGTGTACTCTTCTGGTCACCCCACCTCATAAAGGATAGGGGGAAGTGAGGCAGATTGATACAGAAAAAATCAATCTAATATTTTATGTAATGAGTCAAATAATAAAAAATTTTGGCTTGATGCATGGCATAACTAATCAATATTATAATAGCAATCAAAAGAACCATTAAAATTAGAAGATGATGAGAATATAATGACTTCAGTAAAAAAGGGGGGGTTGTATCATTCTGCCCCACCTACGGGGCACTTTGATACATTGGACAGGGCACTTTGATACAAAGCGTAAATTGTATGAGAATGGTAATTATTTGCAAAAAATTAATGATTTTTTTTTTATTGTGAGAGATGATAATCAGCCTTACAATTTGTTACTTAAAATCTAAATTACGTATCAAAACTAACAGTGTTTCACACATATCATAGACTTTATGACAGGTTTTCTTAACAAAACATCAAAACTTATATTAATCTTTCCTCAAACACCTATCCATTTAAAAAAAAAACTTTGGAAAATCTTAAAAAGTATAAGAGCTCACATTAGGTAGTCAAAAAAATTAGTAATTTAAACAAAATGCTTATAAAAAGTAAGATAATTACTTAACGTTTAGCTTCTATTGCACATTATATCCACTTAAGTGAATAGAAAAAGTATAAAGAGATGATGTTCCAGATGTGCTGTTTGGGAAATTTGGTTTTGGTAACGGCAAAACAATATCCTTGAAATCAACGCTTGCCTTATCTTCTACAATGGGGAAGACAAACATACAAGATCCTGGTTTTTTCCTGAGATGTCGATCATATTATATTTAGAAATGACTTTTGCCACGTAGTAAACAACAGTCTTTTTTCTTTTCAAATTTAATGAGTTTAGAGATTTCATGCAAACTTGTATATTGGGGCACTATTGTACACTAGCGGGGCACTTTTATATGTATCAATGTCTTAGTGTATCAAAGTGCCCCAACGGACATTTTCAAAAAAACTAACAATTATGAATAAAACCACTGAACTTATTTAAAAATCATGTGTAATCCTGATTACTGAGTGGAATAACTTACCTTTGGTATTTTTAAATCTTAACTAAACGACATAAAACAGTGTTGGAACACTTTTACATTTCACATAATTTTTTAGTTGGCCATGCTAAAAACACACCTACTCTCGTCAAACACCAACAGCTAACTGGCGGATGGCGCAGTCGCAACTGTTGTACTCACACACGTTTTAGTGATGCCGCGACACGAATAACATTTCTCGATATTTAAATATTGTTGGTGTATCAATGTGCCCCATGCATCAATGTGCCCCGCTTCCCCCCTAAACTGGAGCTGGAAAATGTTCAGAAAAGGGCAACCTGGTCAAGGAGATGGGGCAACTTCTTCATGAGGAAAAGTTTCAGCTCTCAGGGGTTTTTAGCTTAGAGAAAGGTGAGTAAGAGGTGGCAAAATATAAGTGTATAAGTTTATGCGTGTCATAGAGAAACTGGGTAGAGAAAAAATGTTCAAGCAGTCTGCTAGGTCTACTGTCGATGTCTGTCCTGCCCTTTATACAATTATTTCTGGCACTTCAATTGGTGCCAGGTGGCTGAATCTGAAATAGCAGGTTTTAATCCTCCACAATCCCCTTGATGTAGCTCAACTCCTAGGCCACTGTGGGAAACTGCAGATATAACAGACCCGGCTGCCCAGTACAAATCAGAGTGCTTTGGCTCAGTGTTGCTACCATAGCTGGGAAGGGAAATCATTCCTGGGAGCCTCTGGGGTTTTGCCAGGCCACACACTCCACCTGCTTGCAGGTTTGCCACAGGAATCTGTTAGCCACCGTGAGAATAGGAGGTTGAACTTGACCTAGCCCTGAAGACTCTTCTTATGTTCTTACAGAGTGTTTTAATCTTGTGATAGTGCCTCTTTCTTGCTAGATGTTTTTGTCTGGCTGGAATGAAACCTATGTACAAAAGCAAGAGCCACTTTCATTGCTCTGACCACTTTGGTCTCTGACCCCGCCCTATGCATGCTGCCCAATGAGAGAATGTAGCATCTCATATTTAAAAAGGCCAATGCAGAAGGCCCACTGACATAGGAAAGGGCCACCCAAAGAGCACTTTGCCAATGACTCTCTCAAATCAAATTTGACAAGTGGATGCACCTGCAAAGTATGGAGAAGGAAAAACTGCTATCTGTTAGTGGGGTGTCCCTTTTCTCCACATCTCAATGTCTGGAAGAAACATATAAATAAGATTTTGTATCCTCCTGCATTATTACTCTTTTAAATATATATATACTTTCTATTCTCTGAGTAACCCTCTATTAAAATAAGATTTCATGGCTCCCAGTCCTCTCAAATTGCAGAGCTTCTGCTTCCTATCATGCGATTTGCATGTCAATATTCATCTGAGATATCTAGTCTGACATTATTTTACCAGCGGCACAAATCTAATTTTAGTCCACTGTGCATATTAATGCACACACCTGTATATATATACCTCCAAGTGATGTGTACCAGGTAGAATTAGCCATCACCAGGGCAACAAATCTTAGCAACATCCTTCCTAGCAATCGTGTCTTCAGAAAGAGGGCTTATAATGTAATTTACCTGAGTCAACATGTGTATTTATATCTGCTTCTTGCTCTGAAACATGTGCATCTCAAATTCAGTGCTGGAAGGTATCTGGATGTGCTGCTACTGATAAACCATGGTGTTTCTTCTTCTCTCAGTATTATCCCTCCTCTGGTCATTGCTGTGTATACAAACCTGACTGTCTGTCTCCAGACACTGCAATTGTCTGCAATGGATTCCCATAGGGTGGGGTTAATGTTGTCTGCCTTCATGTCATGCTTGTATACATCTTTGTAATGCAGAGTTGATCTGCCAACAGGCCTAGTGCTTGAAGCATGTCCTTGGAGAGTATGCCATATTCCATTCTGCAGATATGACCAAGCCAACCTAGACATCACTGAGACAGAAATGTCGACATGCTTTGAATTGGGAGAGCACATCTTTATTTTAGACTCTGCCTGCCATGTGATGCCCAAAATCTTCCTGACACAGCACATATTTACAGCAACATTATTTCTCTCTTTCTAATCTTTTTTGAAGCCAGTGCAAAAAGAGCCACTTTATGTGTCACAAAGCCATTAGTGTCACTCAAAAGAAATAATATTCTTTCTACCATGGTATTCCTGTTTCCATATGTCAACAAAGGTTTTGGAAATCTCTCTCTTGGATCACTATAAAGCGGACAGATTGGTTGGCATCTGTCTGTTGGAAGACAATGGAAGAATGTGCCTTTGTGGATTGGAAGGTTATAGCGCCTGCTGTGGCTATAGAGACCAAAATGGGAGAGACATGTTTTGTTGCAGCTGGGGCAGATGAAGGTGACCAGTTTTGCTGCTGCAGATGCACCATGGCATTTCTTCTCTCTGTGTTCCTCCCAGTGCTCATTCATCCTCTGGTCACTGCTGTGGATACATGACATGATTGTCTGTCTCCAGGCACTGTGGTTGTCTGCAAGGATTCCCACATGACAGGCTTGATGTTGCCAGCCTTCACAGCACATACACTTCGTTGTAATGCAGAGTTGGTCTGCCAACAGGCCTGGTTCCTGAAGCCAGCTCCCCGTAGAACACATCCTTGTGATCCTGCTATCTTCCATTCTGTGGACATGACCAAGCCAGCCTAGATGTTGCTGAAACAGGAGTGTGAACATGATGGCAATGTGATGCCCAACATCTTCCTGACACAGAGCATGTGAAAGGCATTGAGGTGTTGCTCTTGGCAGGTATAAGTTGCCCATGGCACATTTCCATAAAGCAACATGCTCAACACACAAGCCTGGTAGACCTTCATATTGGTATTAGACATTATTAACAGATAGTAATTTATTCCACCAAATATTTCCCACAAGACTGGGTCTTTATAAGCGACCTTGTTATAGTGACCATCCAGGACTGCAGCTGGCATCTCTGGAAACCACAGCTCAATAAAAGCATTTCTTAGGGAAACAGTCATGAGTTTCATGAAATTACTGGCTCTAAGAGAAAATACTACAGACAAAATTTGGAGTTCCTATTTAGTTTAATGTCCCTTCTGTTGTCTATCCAGAAATGCAAGTCCCTTAATTGTCTCTTGTTCATGACCAAGGCAACATTCAGCTCTGGGAAATAATAACTGTCTAAAAGATTTTGAAGAGTTGATTTCCAGAATTGGTTATTACCCAATTCCACCTAGCACAATTAGGGAAAACAGTCATTTGATGATGTTGCAATTCATCTTATCTTAACTAAGCAAACTCTGCTCTGGCCTTAATTGATGGCCATACAGATTATGTGCATAATACAGTGCAGAATACATCTGGGTGGATGCCAGGTTGTAGTGTTTTAAGAAAGTTCAATAAAGTTATAAAATGTTACCATATTTATACAAAGTTTGGGTTGCTATTCAGAGCTTTCACATGTTTAGTGATATTTTCTATTAGCATCACTATCCTTTGTGCCTCCATAGAAAAAGTTGCAGATGTTTGAGGGTTTTCCAGTTCTGTGCTATAAGTTGTCATGCAGCTATAAAAAGGAACATAATCAATTACTTATACTTTAAATTGATATGTTCATCTTGGAAGATAGTCAACTGTGCTGTGCTTTGAACTGTATGTTGAGTAATAAGGCTTCTTTCATAGAAAACTCTCAACCAAAACATCCATAGTCTTTCACAAATCCACCACGTCTTGAACATCCTCTCCAGCAGAGATGGGAGGGTGATCGGTTAATAAGGTTACATTTCGGAGAAGTCAAGTGCCAATGATGGAGTAATTTAGAAGTTTTTTTTTTGGTTTTTTATGTTATACCAGTTCACCTGCTCCACCCAATCCCCAGGTCTTCTTTCCAGATTTGTTTTAGAGCAGGGTTTCCCAAACTTGGGTCTCCAGCTATTTCTGGACTACAACTCCCATAATCACTGAAGACTGGTCCTGCTGGTCCTGCTAGCTAGGGGTGATGGGAGTCCATACAGTTGGAGACCCAATTTTAGGGAACCCTGATGTAGATAATACTGGTCTACATGGGCCAATGATCTGACTCAGGATAATGCTGAACTACAGTCTATTCCCATTTGAGCCAAGTAGTTTTGGATCTTACTTGCTGGCTGGATGCATGACTTCCTAAGAAACATATATAGGTTGGGTAACAAATTTTCAACAAACAAATATGTGTACAAATGCTCATACCTGGCAGTCACAACTCTGGGACATCCGTTGAAGCTGAATATTGGAACATTAAAGGCAGACAAACAAATTTATCTTTTCACATATGGATTTGCTTCCACAAGAGGTACTGATGGCCATCAACTTTGAAGGTGGATTAGACAAGTCATGGAGGCTATGGCTATCTGTGTCTACTAGCTGCAATGCTTATGTTCCACTTCTGCCACCAGAGGCAGTATGCTTGTGAATGACAGTTGCTGGAAACCACAGAAGGAAAGAGAATCACAGTATCAATACAATAATACAGAAGATAATCAATAAAGTAAGCCAACATCCGTGATCATAGAATTGTAAAACTGGATCATCTAGTCCAACCCCCTGCAATGCAGGAATCTTTTGCCCAATGTGGGATTTGAACCCATGACTCTGAGATCACAAGTCTCATGCTTTACCTATTGATCTACCCCTGAGGGTGCTTTTGTGCTCAGGTCCTGCTTGTGGGCTTCCCATAGGTATCTGGTTGGTCACTGGGAGGGCAGGATGCTGGACTAGATGGGCCTTAGTCCTGCCCCAGCAGAGCTTTGTTAGGTTATTTTCTTTCTTTCTTTCTTTCTTTCTTTCTTTCTTTCTTTCTTTCTTTCTTTCTTTCTTCTTTCTTTCTTTCTTTCTTTCTTTCTTTCTCTCTCTCTCTCTCTCTCTCTCTCTCTCTCTCTCTCTCTCTCTCTCTCTCTCCACAGCTTAAAAGAAAAGTATACTTTCTGTGGGGGACGCGGGTGGTGCTGTGGGTTAAACCACAGAGCCTAGGACATGCCAATCAGAAGGTCGCTGGTTCGAATCCCTGCGACGGGGTGAGCTCCTGTTACTCGGTCCCTGCTCCTGCCAACCTAGCAGTTCGAAAGCACATCAAAGTTCAAGTAGATAAATAGGTACGCTCCGGCGGGAAGGTAAAGGGCATTTCCGTGCGCTGCTCTGGTTCGCCAGAAGCGGCTTAGTCATGCTGGCCACATGACCCGGAAGCTGTGAGCCAGCTCCCTCGGTCAGTAAAGCGAGATGAGCGCCACAACCCCAGAGTTGGCCACAACTGGACCTAATGGTTGGGGGTCCCTTTACCTTTACCTTTTATACTTTCTATATCTGCAAAATGATGAAAACTTTCTCATGTTTAGCAAGCCATTTGATATATTCATCAGCATCCACTCTTCTTTCTCTCCTCTCTCTCTCTCTTTCTGTCTGTCTCTATCCCTGTCCCTGTCTCAATAGCATTTGCATTCTGAATGCCTTTTTAGCATCATTGGTTGGTGGACTGCTCCTTCTCCATTTTTCTCATTTCCTGCAGCCAGGCTCTAATTTATCTTAAATGCTTCTTTTCCTACCTTTTTTGGGTGTGTGTTTTGAACTTGTATATTTATTTCCAGGTCCACTTAGCAACCTGGACTTGGCTGATGCTATGCTTTGCTCTCTGCTGTCCCCTGCTGCCTTTCACTGAAGCATTGGCAAAGAGAGACCAGGAATGCTTTCAAAAGGGTTATTAAAGCTGGAGCAAAACATGGAAAGAGACATGTGGGGCTGTTTCCAAAAGCAGCAGCTAGTAACATCTGGAAGTGTGATCCCTGCTAGCAAAAACAATTTAAAAAGAGCAGAGAAGTCCACAGTCAGGGCCATCCAAAGCCATTATGTTGCCTGAAGCAAAGGGTGTGATTGCACCTCTCCCATTTTGTGTGCAGAAGCCAACAGGACTGGAAGCTGGCTCTTACTTCAACAATGGCTATGAAAGGGGGTCTTCTACTACATCTGAGCTTAGCTGGCCACTAGGGGTTCATGAACAACATGTGGCACACACAGTTCTGATCTCCCTCTGAGGAAGCTGCCTCACTCTGTCTAATAGTAGCACCAGCCAAGCTCCTGGTGCAATGATAGAAAGTCATGCATTTTTATTCCACCACCAGATAGACTAGGGGAAAACCACTGCTTCAAAGGTATGCTGAAAGAGGAAAGTTTTCAACAGGCACCAAAGTTACAATAAAGAAAGTGCCAATGTGAATCTTGTCATAGTTACTCAATAGCAGAGGCAAACATTTTGGCATATGTGTAGAGACACCCTTGTTTCGTACTAACTGTACATGTTCCAGCTGAAAACAGGTTGCGTGGCGAGTCCCCTCCCCCCAAGTGAAATGAAGACACTGGACACATTATTTAAGGTTAATGGGCATAAAAAGGCCACAACTTTATTGATTACAGGAATTGGAAGGTATTGGCCTTAGGCATTGGCTCCTATTGACTACCTGGCATGGGGACCAGGAAGGGTTATCCACCAGCCGTGGGAGTCCTGTTGAAGTACGCCAACTAGGATCCCACAGGTGTCACCGCTCGGGGGCGTGCCGGAGGCCCTCACCTCCTTAGGTTTCGGACAAGGCAATGCCCCCCAAGTCCTCTACCGGACTACCCTTTTCCTTGGGGGAAGGTGATGGCGCTTCCTTCCCCCTTCATTTGCATAACAATTAACCCCTGCCAATGCCTAACCGCCAATACCGAAGAAGTTGTGACATTTGCTACGAGGTAGGCGAAAAAACCAAAAGGCTGGAATTGCGCCAAGTTGGAAAAATTCCTACCAGGCCCCTTGCGGCGACCAACCAGAGTCCATAGCAAGGTCAAAGCTAGCTAAGCCTAAAGGGTGGGTGGGATGGGAAAACCGGCCAACTGGAATGGGGAAAAGAGGGCGGTCCCCGGCCGCGCCGGCCTTAAATGGGCTAGGCCACACCTCCCCTGCCTGCCAATTGGCGGGCCGGGGCGCGGACACACCCGGGGATTCCTTCTTCTCGCGGGGGCTAAAACCAGCCCCCGCGTGAGTGGGAGGGGGTGGCCCGCAACCCCCCCCCTCTCGAGTTCGGAAGTGGCTCTGTAAAGCTCCCTCACCAGTGAGGTTGTGTCCTGTGTCTTATCTCCTATCTGCCTGAAGGTTATGTTCTACCTCCACTTTGACAGCATGCCTCTTAATATCTGTTGCTTGGAATAACAAGTGGGGATAGTTTGCTGTTAATAATGTGTGTGTGTGTGTGTGAATTTATATCCCACCCATCTGGCTAGGATTCCCGATCCACTCTGGGAGGCTTACAACATATATAAAAACACAACAAAATATCAAACTTTTTTTAAAAAAAAACCATATGCAAGTGTCAGGGAACTGACATCGGAGCTAGAGGCAGAGGGAAGGCTCTCAAATGATGCTGGAGAAGGGCCCAGCAGGGAGAGAGGCAGCTCCGCAGATGGGGAAGCAAATCAGCGCAACACCAGGGATATAGAGGGGCTGATGGGGTAATCGGCGAGAGGGCTTCACCGGACACCAGTGGGGAGAGCACGGGTCCTCCGCTACCCACGCCCACCCTGCGCAGAAGACTTCCGCGCAGAGAGAGTAGGAGGAGACTGGGTGTCAAACAACTTTTATGTTGGAAAAGATTTAAGAAACGGCCACTGACGGATTCTGCTAGCGACTGAGGCAGCCACGAAGTGAAGGGCTGCCCAGACTGAAAGGTTTAGCAAAGCAACAAAGCCTGGAGAGGCGGCAACTTACGCACGAGCAACCCATACACATTACAGCAAGCAACAAACAAACCAATAAATCAATACAAAGAAACAAACAACAACTATAACAAAAGAGTTTACTTTTATACCCAAATTTAAGTAACCTAACCACCAACCCCAACTAAAAATTTAACCAACTAAAAATGTAACCCTACAAAAACGAAACAGAAGAACCAAAATTAGGACCATTTAAAACATTTTTAAAACATTTTAGTCAGCTGTCCCGACCTAAGAGTTGTTCCATCAATGTCGCTCCAGCTTCCCAAGAGCCTCTTTTAGCCGCTCTGGGTGAGTCTGGGCCCCGCCCCCTAGGTTAGGTTGAAATGGGTCTTGCAGCAGAAAGCGGTCTTCCAGCACTCACAGCAGCAGCAGAAGTTGTTGTTGTTGTTTCTGTACTAACCTTCATCTGAGGATCAAAGTGCAGTTTATAATATAAAACCACAAAAATGCATGACATAGTAACAAATGCAAATAATACACCCACACAGTTTAAAAGTCCACAGATTGTTTAATTAGCCAAGGGCCTGGGAGAAGAAGAATGCTTCTGCCTGACACCTAAAGATATGTAACGAAGGCACCAGGCAAGGCTTCCTGGGAGGAGTGCACCACAAAACGAAGCCACTGCAGAAATGGGTCATTCTTGTATTGCTGCCCTCCAGACCTCTTGTGGAGGAGGCACATGTAGAAGGCCCTCAGATGATGATCATGTTGTGCTTATGGGCTGTCCAGAGGCATTTGGCTGATCACTGGTTAAATGTTCCGCTTTAACCAGGCCTTTGGCTGACTGACATTCAATACTCTTAAAAAAGTTGTTGGGGATGGGAGATTATTGATCTATTTTTGTTTTTATTATGTATCTATGCTTTTTTATGTTGTGATTGTATCTTGTAAACTGCCCTGAGACCTGTGGGTACAGGGAAGTATTAAAAATTAATTAATTAATTAATTAATTAATAATGACTGTACGAATAGGATGCTGGATTAAGTTCGGCCTTTGACCTGGTACAGCAGGGCTCTTCTGGGGTTTGTTCAATTTCCTCTCTCTCTCTCTCTCTCTCTCTCTCTCTCTCTCTCTCTCAAATGTTGATGCTAGGTGGTAGAATAATGTAAACTGCAGTTGCTCGAAACTCATCGCCAGTGTTAATTTCTCACTCTAGTACACACTGACATAACAGAAGTGTCAATGCATTTGAACTAGCATTTGATATTAATTGGGATTTAACTGTAAACTGTAGTTTTAATTTCACATAAACTAGCATCTGTGCACTTAATTACATAAGCTAATGATCTATCCAAAGTATGTACAAGGTGCTATGGTTCAACGAATAAATGATAAGACATTTGGAACAATGTACCGTAATCTGTGTTTTCTCTCTACTACTGGAATAAAAAGAGCAACATCTCACTGCAGAAACATAGGAGCTTCTCCAGCACAAGCTATGGTGTAAGCAAGAGATGTAGTCTAAACTAGGGTTGCTTCTAATATTCTGCTCAACTGAAGGTCTGTGGCTCAGTGGAAGAGCTTCTACTTTGCATGCAAAAGGTCCCATGTTAAATTCCTGGCATATTCATGCTGAGTCAGCTGATTAGCCAGTCTAGTTCAGTGTTGTTTACACTGACTAGCTATGGCTGCTCCCCACATTGGTTGGTCCGTCATTGAGCCTTACTCATTAACTCATCCTTCTCATAGCTGAGGTCCATAATCATCCAAATGTTTGGTTTTACAAACATGTCTAGCTCTCAGGTACATTTAAAGTTAAGCACTTCAGCAAAAATAAGTGTTCTCCCCCTCTCCTATATGTAATTAACACTTTTAATGGAGGTGCAACATAAACACACATAGCACCTCCTCTTTATCAGCTGTGAATTACAGTTGTTGTTGTTGCTGCTACTGCTGTCTTTGCATCTTCCATTGACGTAGCAAATGAGAGTTGGCAAATAAGTGAAGGGTCAATTTTCTTTGTTGTTTAAGCCTTAGGAAAAGTGCAGAGGAAAGGCAGCCCATTGAAACCCTAATGAGCACTGCACTGAATTAATAACTTTTCCCTCTTCCCCTCTAGAATTAATTCATGGCTTACACTGACATTAACTCTTCCTCGAAAATCCCATTTGCATTATATAATGCCCTGACATTATCCCGCTGGCAACAGATGCTCTTCTTCTCCTGGAAAAAAATGAAAGGAGTCAATTGTTTTTTAATGTGATTTTAAAAAAAAAAGGATTTGAAAATAGATTTATAAGTCAAACTGAATATTCATATGCCACTTTGTTTGAAGAGCAAATCTGATTCAGGCATTAAGGTGTCATCCAATGTTTAAGGCAGAGATGGGAGTCATTTGACGGGACACAGTTCAACAAAACATTTAAGCAGCAATCATGTCTTGTTGAACATAAAAGTGTGCTTTAAAGCTCATGTGGTTGAATGAGAGGCAATTCCTTCTTGGGGAAAAAACCTCCCTACTTTTGGAGTTTATAACTGCGTCACTAAAAATGTGTGCATCGCAAAATGACAGGATTTGAAACCACAGTGAGTCCACCTGCTGATGTGTGGACTGTCAAGCAAGTGTTTGATCTATGCATCACCACAGGGGAACTGTAGGGAGATCAACAACCAAAGAAGCCTCTTTGTACCAATAGGACAGAGTGATCCATTACAAAAGCTTCTGGATCAAGCAACTAGAATATCTAGTCAGGTCTGGACCATGGACAGCAGTTTGAGGGGAATTGATAGCCAAGCCAGAATACAAGCCAGAAATCAGGACTAAAGAACAACTCATGAACAAAAACAAGCGAAGGGACAAGTTCCAGGAGCAAATTCAGGGGTTGTGGTGCTCATCTCGCTTTATTGGCTGAGGAAGCCGGCGTACAGCTTCCGGGTCATGTGGCCAGCATGACTAAGCCGCTTCTGGCAAACCAGAGCAGTGCACAGAAATGCCGTTTACCTTCCTGCCAGAGTGGTACCTATTTATCTACTTGCACTTTGACGTGCTTTCGAACTGCTAGGTTGGCAGGAGCAGGGACCGAGCAACGGGAGCTCGCCCCATTGCAGGGATTCGAACTGCCGACCTCATAATTGGCAAGCTGATAATGTGGTTTAACCCACAGTGCCACCCACATCCCTCAAATTTGGGTAGAAACACCTAAATAAAAGCATCTTGTTGGCCAGTGTAAGAAGAAGCATACTAGCCTGGATGGACTTTTCCTCTGATCCTGACAGGTTCTTCTTACATTTTTGAGTCCCGTTAGATGTATATCTGCATAAATTTTTAGATCCTGGACAAGGAGCCTCTTAAAATTCAGTATTCATTATTTTGGATTAAAACCTTATATGACATTACCATAGGCAACCAAATCCAGCAGGTATTTTGATAATTACATTGAGCTGAATGTATTGCTGAAATATTAATCTTATGTTGCCTTCATATATTAACTTGATGCCTCCCTCAAAACACTCCAATATGAATATAGCACTGCAGACCCAGTGTCTATCTTGATCAAGCTAGTTTGAAGAAAATTTTGGCAACTCTTTGCACTTGCAAAGTAAATCCTAGGGGGTTTTATTTGTTTGTTCTTACCCTGTACAAACAAAATACAAGATTAAAGGTTATAGAATGGTCTGGCAGGGAATATACAATCAATCCCTTTTCCCATGGAATTCTGTGAATTGTAGCTTTCTGAGGCAAATATGTGTCTTGCAGAATTTATCTGCAGTTTATCTTGCTACAGCATCACACCTTTGCCTCATGTTAAGCTTGTGGTCTACTAAGACCCTTACACCCTTTTCACATCTTCTAGTGGCAAGCCAGGTGCCCCCCCCCCATCCTATATTTGTACAGACAGTTATTCCATGTTGAAATTCATTAGTTTTGGCCCAACTCTCTAATCTGTTAAGGTCATATTATAGTACCACTCTACTCTGCCTTGGCCAGATCACACCTGGAGTACTATGTCCAGTTTAAGCAGTATATTAAAGGCTGGAACATGTGAATAATAATAATAATAATAATAATAATAATAATAATAATAATAATAATAATAATAATAATAATAATAATAATTTCTTATACCCAGCCTGACGGGGTTGCCCCAGTCACTCTGGGTGGCTTCCAACAAAAATAGAAATAAAACAAGGAAGAAGCAAACAATAAATATTTTCCAATACAAGGCCAGTTTCCACTTCCTAAAAAAGCTCATCACCCTTGACAAACTACAGGTCCCAGGGTCTGATTGAGGACCAGACAGTAAGCATAGAGGGCAGAAGCCTGGGTTGCTCTGTATTTACCTAGTTTCAAATGTTTAAACTCCAAAGCACTGGTGAAACATGGTTAACAGGAAACCCAGCTTTCTCTTCCAGTCTAGTATCACATCCAAAATGGCTTCAGCTTTCATATTCCTCCAGACACTACTCCCAAGAAAGCCAGCAGCATTGATGTATGACTCTACATTATGGCAGTACAAGCTAATCATAATAACAGCATAATTCAGCAAGAACTTAGTAGGCAGCATAAATTTGCATTGCTTATAACCCTGTTTTAATGAGAATAGTTTCATTCTTAATTAAAGATAATTATTTCATTTCTCAAACTTTTGTGGGAAAGGACATTTTACTGTGGGTTTTGGGTAAAAGTTGTAGATTTTCCTAATCACTATTGTTTCAGATGAAAATTTAATTTGCATTTTCTAAGAGGTTCAGAGTCTATTATTAGAGCCATTGAGAGCCATTATGTGCATACCATAAAGTATCTATCTTTATGTGTACATTATCTGTTATCTGTTACTGTTGTATCAAATTATTGGCTTTTACATAATATTTCAAAAAGTCATATCAGAAAGTCTTAGACTAGTATTTAAATTTCCAAAGTATTTTTTTGAAAAGATCACAATAAGCCCACAATTATCTTTAAAACTTTTTTTTTAAAAAAAAAAAGCTTAGAAAAAGCTGTAAAAATCCCATTTAAAATAATGAATATTATTAACTCATCTTCTGAAGAAATTTTGTGCATTGTACAAAAGGGATAATGATATGGTGGCTCAAGCCATTCCCCCCCCCCCTTGGGTTATATTAGATGTGTTCAAGACCTAGCTACTTACTGAATTTGTGCTTAAACTCTTTATCATTGCACACAGTATATAATTACCTCACAGGATATTTGCACTCGGTGCTGTTTTTCTAGGAAGAGGTGCTGGAACTCATCACGAATGCCTCCTTTGTTCTCTTACAATGGCCTTGGCGCCTACCTGAGAGGTGCCACAACTGGGTTCTGATGAGTTCTGGCTGAAAAAAAGAAGCCCTGTTTCCACTTGTCCTCATGGAACATTAGTGAGAAAAGCTTGAATATTTCTGCCAAAGTAGTGTACCTAGGATTTTACAATCCTACAGGCTCTAATATTTTCGAACCTATAAGACCATAGTGTGTGATTATTTCATATTATGTTCCCATGGTATCGTCACAATTATAGGATTCAGATGATTACTTACTGCGGGGCCACTGAGTTCATACATGTGAATTCATCATTCATAACACCAGGTGACGATATGCAGGTCTGACTTAAACCATTATAGATATTATTAACTACTACAAAGTGAACTTTCATATCACCCAGCAATATTAACTCAACAATAAACGTTTTGAGAGAAACAAAAAAAAATGTTTATGTGTGAATCAGGACTACTTTACATTTTTGAGAGAAAATAATTTATTGCATCAGGCCCTGGATGGTGGTGGTAGAAACAAATCTATCAATTTTGGTTTTTCATTTTGCCCAGCATAAAGTTAAGTTGGGACACGGGTAGCACTGTGAGTTAAACCACAGAGCCTAGGGCTTGCTGATCGGAAGGTCAATGGTTCGAATCCCCATGACGGGGTGAGTTCCCGTTGCTTGGTCCCTGCTCCTGCCCACCTAGCAGTTCGAAAGCACGTCAAAGTGCAAGTAGATAAATAGGTACCACTCTGGCGGGAAGGTAAATGGCATTTCCGTGCGCTGCTCTGGTTCGCCAGAAGCGGCTTAGTCATGCTGGCCACATGACCCGGAAGCTGTATGCCAGCTCCATCGGCCAGTAAAGTGAGATGAGCGCCACAACCCCAGAGTCGTCCACAACTGAACCTAATGGTCAGGGGTCTCTTTACCTTTAAAGTTAAGTTCACCAATTTTTTGAATCAGTTTGCTACTATTTTTAATCAGAAGGTCCTTTTGAAAGCATATCAGCATTTTGGTGTGCATTTCCACTAGTATACCCAGCTTTGTGTACAATTTTGCCTAAGAGACACACTTTTTGCAAATGACTCTCTTCCTAACATAACACATTTTAAATATTATTTTCATTGATATATGCATTTTTATGTACACTTTCTCCTAATGTTGTACACATTCTTTGGTTTGAAAATTGCACCACAAAATTCAGAGAATCACATATTTTAAAGTATAGCTGTGTTTCAGTTCATGAGCTGCGAATTAAATAGGTCTGCATTAAAAAGCGAGACAAACTTCACCCCCATCCCTTTGGGAGATGTAGGTGAAGACATGCCCACTCATGCTAGTTTGGGGCAGACAAATTCAAGATGCATCAATGTTGAGTTGATCAAATGGATAATACTGGCACCTCTACATAGCAACATACGAAGCCGCCTTATATCAAGTCACATTGTTTCATCTTAGCTCAGTATTGTCAACACTGACTGGCAGTTGCTCTCCAGGGTTTCAGACAAGGATTCTCTCCAAGCTCCAAACTGAAGGTTTGGTCATTGAGCCCAGGAACATCTCCATGCAAAGCATGTGCTCTGCTACTGAGCTGTGATATTTCCCACAGCCCTTGAGTAATAAAAGAAATCAGAGCTAGAGGGGTTTTAATGAATTGGTTCGACATCAGAAACAAGGCCACGCCATTCAAAACCTAAAACTCTGTAGAGAAATTTGGATG